>NW_027555847.1:690049872-690649872 GCF_003287225.1 Phascolarctos cinereus | reverse complement strand
AAGAGAAATTGCTCTTTCCTGGAAAAGTTCATTAAATCAAATCTTATTTTTGTTTCCAGTTGTGAAAATCCTGCCAAGCTTGGCAGACATCAAATAAACCTCACTTTGAATAAGACTTTTGGAATGGGAATTCCTATCTTGACTGACTCCTGGACTCCATCCTGCTGACTTCAGGTGGTTTTCTGGTCCTCAGCTGAAGATGTTGCTCTTCTCTTTTCCTGCCAATTGACTTCCTTCTGAGATGTCCTTGTGCCCCACTACCCCAAATTAAAGGCAGAAGGTGAGCAGAAAAACAAATGTTCCCTCGTTTCCCATTACACCTTTTCATGTAACCTTTCCATGTAGTTTGTTAGTTCTTTACATTCTCCCAGATCCATATCTTGGCAAACCCATTTTATGTCATCCATACTGCTCATCAAGATGGAGTTGACCGTGGGGCATCCCTCATCTGAGGAAATGGTGGTGAAGGTGGTAAATTTCACCCTTTTTCGCTTAGAGGTAGGGGAAGCTGTGGGCTCACTTTTCTGGTCTTTCCCATCAGCAAAAGGAGATTCTGAAGACTTGAAAACCTGACCATTAAGACTCTTTTGGGAGTTTGTATTGAGGAGATACTTACTCTCCTCAAAATCTAACCCTCGGTCAATGGCAGTGATCTGCTCTTCCTGTGGGGAGGGAAAATTCAGTTGATTCTCCAAAAGTTCTGTGCGATTACTTAACCCCACCCAATCATGTGAATGACTCATGCCCTCTTGCTCCTCAAAAGGAACCTGCTTATGCCTGTATTTCAATGCAAAGGTCACACAATTAATTAAGAAGACCAAAATAGCAAGGCAGAAGACACCCAACAGAGCATACATTCCAATCTCTAAGTCACTTAAGCCCCGGGGTGTCTGGTCTAGGTCATTCTCCTCTGTCTCTCCATTGTTCCTTGGGAGATCAACTTGGGCAGGGAAGCTGGTGAAGTCCATGGGGATGGTTTGTAGGTGGCTATTATCATCTAAAAGATGTTCTTGTTTATTCTTCTTCCAGAAGATGGATCCGTCTGTTGTGGTTCCCCTACCTTCCATGCGGTCCATGGAGAAATTGCTGAAAAATTGCCCATCTGGCCTCATTCTTTCTTGCCAAGTTGTTTTAGACCTCCTGTCACTGGCATGGGTTTCCAGGTGACCCCTTCCCCCATGTCTGCTGTCACTGGTGTTGGGGTTGGCATCATTCTGGCCAAACTTAACTTTGATATTTCCCGTCCCAACAGCCAGCACACTCTTCCTCTTAGACTTCTGGCATGATTCACTAATCACCATTTCCACCTTCACCAGGGCACCCTGCCCTTCCTCCACTTCAGCAGTAATAACAGGCCATTTGAATGTGGAGTCTTGGTGGATGGAGACTACCTTTTCATCAAGGGATGTCACCATCAGAGAGAAGTCCTTTATGTCATAAATATCCAAAGGCATGACTGAGCCATCACTGAATTGGATCCAGCAACTTATGGCAGCTTCCTGTTAATAAAGCACACATACAAATTACCAAAAAAAAAACCTTACTGGTGCTTGAGCTTCAAGGACCTACCTCTGGAGGACAAAGCTAGGAGTAATGAGGAGGAGTTGTGGAGAGCCCATTTTCTAATAACTGGAGTAATCTGATTGTGGGACTGGCCTGCCTGGAGTAGATTACCTCTCACTGGAGGTTTTCCAACTGTGGAGGACCATTTACTGAGGATGCTATAGATGGGGTACTAATCTACCTCAACCCATTCCACTTCAACCCATCCCAACCCAATCCAATCCAACTCAATCCAACCCAAACCATCCTAACCAAACCCAATCCAATCCAATCTGATCTAATTCAACAAACGTTTATTAAGCGTTGATTATTATTATTAAGACATCTTGCTAAGCATTGTGGACTCAAAGGAAAAAAAGTCCCTCTCCTCAAGGAGTCTCCAGCCCATCGGGATCAGGAAATATAATAAATACACAAATCAGTAGATATGAAATATATACAAAATAACAAAGTAATTTCAAAGGGGGGGGAATATTGCTAATAACTGAGGGGATCTGGAAAGGTATCACATAAAGATGTGACACCTAAGCTGTGTTTAGAAGGGAGTGAGAAATTATAAGACGTAGAATTGAGGCGGAAGTAGATTTCATTTCCAGAAAGGCAGGTATGAATGTTTGGGGGTGGGGGTAGGGGTGGGGGAGGGGGAGAAATTGAACAAAGTCATGGAGGCAGAAGAGGGAATGCCATATACACATTGGACTAGGTGATCTCTCAGGTTCCTTCTAACTCTGAGATTCCGTGACACTGTGATTCTTTCTCTGTGACTGGCCCTCATGCCACAAGACAATAGAAATACAAATGGTGAACTCTCCTACTCAGTAGAAATAAAAGGCAAGACCTACCATGGCTAAGGAAGAATATGAATTTCTATGAAGACATAAAACACATGGCCAGTTTTAAAGACTTGGTAATAAGATTTGTTTCTCTTGAGGTGTTAAAAGAAAGATGTGTCCCCTGGGCTGTATGGCTTCTACTTTTGAAGGATAATAAATCACATGTCAAAAGGCATTATTGGTTACTGGGGTTATTTACAAGTGTTATGTGTTTAAGTGAAAAGAAGAACACAATATTTACTACATTATTTTATAAGTTGCTTTAATACAAAAGTTCCACTTATTAGTCATAACAAACATCGGAGGACCCAGTCTGAGAGATGATGCCCTCATGGTGCTGTTTCCTGGCTTTATTAGGTCTTGACTACTTTGTACTCACAGAAGTACATTCTGTAAGGGCCCAGGGTTTATGTGCTTTTTGTGGACACTAACAATCAATTTTGTCTGCAGACTTGGCATCTTAGGGCCGATGACAGGTCGAAGAGTGGGGGTTACTTTCACTTGTTTCTTTGGTCCTTTTGGAATACCAGCCTTTTCAAGTCCCTTGGGTGAATCAGTTGCTCACTTGGGCAGGCCTAGCCAGAGCAGATAATAGTCATCAATTTCCAGGGGTTCTATAGTTTTAACTAGGATACCCTTCTGGCTGAGACTGATCATGTGCTCATCTTTGAATGTCTGTCCACAGTGCTAGAGCATTACACATTATCTACTTTGATCCTCCCAACAATCCTATATGGTAGGCACTATTATTATCACCATTTTATAGATGGAGAAAGTGAGCCTTGGTGAGGTTGAACATACAATTAATAGGCAGCTAGGTGGCATGGTGGATAGAGCTCTGGGCCTGGAGTCAGGAAGATCTGAGTTCAAATCTGACTTCAGATATTGACTAGCTGTGTGACCTTGGGCAAGTCACTTAACTCTGTTTGTCTCAGTTTCCTCATTTATAAAGTGAACTGAAGAAGGAAATGGTAAACCAATCCAGTATCTCTGCCAAGAAAACCCGAAATGAGGACACGATTGAAATAACCGATCAACAACTATAATACGATTAATAACTCTCTAGGGCAGGGGTGCAGCACCTGTGGCCTTGAGGCAGCACCCACCCTGTACTCTAGGGAGTCAAGTTATCAAGCATTTATTAAGTGCCTACTACTTCTAGACACTAAAATAAGTACAAGGGATGCAAAGAAAGGTTAAAAACAGAGTCCCTAATCTCAAGATGCTCACAGTTTAGTGGGAAGATAACATGCAAACAAGATAAAGACAGGATAAATTGGAGCTAACCTCAAAGGGGAGGTGTAAGCATTAATGGGGATTGGGAAAGATTTCTTATAGAAGGTACGGTTTTAGCTGGGATTTGAAGGACATCAGGGAAACCAGGAAGTGAAGAAGATTACTTATTTAACTTCTCTGGGCCTCAGTTTCCTCCTCTGTAAAATGAGGGGGATTAGACTAGATGAGCTCTGAGTTCTCTTCTAACTCTACACCTATGATCCTACAATAAATAACATAGTTCATTCTATGTTACTAAAGGGCTAAAAGTACTCTGGGCTCTGACATGGGCATCCCTGGCGGGCAGTGCCCCTGTAATACCACCATAGTTAGAGCTCATCAAGAAATCAGAGAAGAAATTCAAATGCAGTTTTGATTCTTTGCAACTGAAATGTCAGAGCCAAGTTGCATGCTGGGCCTAAATGCCATCAAAAGCAACTCTGGAAGAGATTTCAAGGTAGCATGTTTAGTTCTTATGTCAGGAATGGATTAGTTTACTGGCCTGGTTTCTGGCCAAGGCACATCAATTTCTTAACTCTTCCCAGACAACAAATAGGTAGCAGATCTTTATCACCTAGTAAACATAGCCTCACTTTCTATTTCTCACTTGGGATCTATAACTTGGATCTCTCCAAGGGGCTATGGCTAGCCCTCAGTAAGAATTCTGATCAGTTACAGGGATCATTGACACTCAAGTGTCTTTTGGATGGCAGCCACTGCCTGAAAAACGAATAAGCTTAACCAGAGCAAAGGAAGATTAGCAAACACCTGGTCAGAGGGCACTCAGTGGGCACAGCAAAATGGGTAGGAGGTTCATTCTCTTCAGGTGCCAGCTTTTTACTACCTGACACTTCTCCCTGAAGGAACAGCAGCAGAAAGCTTAAACCTACTAAAGCCTAGGGGAAGACTGATGAGGTGCCTGGGGAAAGGCCTAGGGGAGAGCCAGCTGGCATTGGGAATTACAGGATCTTAAGCAAGAAGGGTGAGAAGTCATTGAGACCATGCAACAATACTCAAGATACCTTGGGTTCAAATCCTGCCTCTGACACTTGTGAACTGTGTGACCCTTGATCAGTCTCATAACTACTCTCAGCTTCAGTATCCTCATTTGCAAAATGGCAATAGTAATATCTCCAACCTCACAGAGTCCTATTGAGGCTCCAATGAAATAATGGATGAAAAATGTTTTGCAAACCTTACAGTACCTTGTATATGGCAACTAAGTGCTTATTATTTGCAAGACATTGGGCTAGAAACTTGGGTGAGCAAAAACAACAACAAAAACCACAGAACAGACCCTTACCCTCAAGAAGCTAACATTCTACAGAGGGAGTTGGGGGTGGGACTAGGCTAGATGAACATATGCAGAGTGATTTCAAGAGGAAAAGATCATCGACAACCCAGGCAATCAGGAAAAAGAAAAAATTTGTGTAAGAGGCACAATTTCACAGAAGAGGCTCCTGAGATGAAGACTGAAGGAAGCTAAGCATTCTAAAAAGTGGAGGGAATGCATTCCAAGCGATGGGGTCAGCCCTGGTCTAGGCACCTCTGTGCAGGAGATGGTTTATCAAATTGGGGAAGAGCTAGTAGGTAAGTCTAGCTAGAACAAAGAGTGTGCTAAGGGGAGTAACCTGCAGTCTTATGGAAGGTTAGACTCGAGCCAGATTGCGAAGGGCTTAAGGAGTTTATGCAAGAAGACTTTCTAGGATTACTCCCAGTTTATTTATACACATATGGATACATATTATTTATTATAGTTACAGAATATACTTATTACAATATGTGTATGCAGATATAAATGTGTATATATATATGTGTGTGTGATCATGATACATGGATATATGTTACATGTTACAACATACACATAAACATATATACACATACATATACACACATCTCTCTCTATTTTTTCACACACACATATATAATTTTGCTGGTGCCAGCCTGAATTGGCTTGCAATCATGAAATTTTCAAGGTGAGCATTTATACCTCAGAAATTGGCAAATGGTACAAATAAAGGCATAATTTATTGTTTGGTTGACTGTCTAGATTTAAGACAGTGTACATGCAATTTTAATTTAATATTTAAATTGTTATGCACGTTTGTTTCATAGCTTGTTGTTCAACATTTACCAGCACACATGTGTGTATATATTTATGTTTAGAAATACAGAAATATATTCATTGTAAATATGTTATATGTGTTTCTGTATGCATGTGTATGTATGTGCAATATGCACATAATTGTTTGCATGCTGCTTCCCCCATTAGATTGTGAGGCCCTTGAGAGCAGCTCTGATGCCAAAGGGCTAAAGAATGCTTGATGACTTGATATTCTGTCCTAGAGGCAAAACTGAAGAAAAACAAATGGATGAATGAATGACTGAATGGAAAAGTATTATTAAGCCCTTACTATGTGTCAGGAACTCTGCAAAACATTGGCAATCCTAATAAAAGGGAGGAAGACAATCCTTGCCCTTGATAAGCTTACATTCTAATAGGAGAATATAAGATGTAAAGGAGAGTTTAAAAAGGGGTTGGTGGTGGTGGTATGATGCCATGGTTTGAAAATGACTGGGAACTAACACAATGACCTGGTTTTCCAGCAAAATGTTTTCAGCGGGACAGTGAGATGGTCCAATCTGTGACTTAAGAATGGTCATTTGGCAGCTACTTGGAGGACTGCCTGGAAAAGGAAGACACTGGCCTGCTCCATGCTTCATTCCCCCTTACGACCTTTTTGGCGGCCCCCTCTTGAACACCTGTAGTGCTAGGGGGTAGGGAGGTTCTAATCAGGCTGTATCATGGAGCTGTTGCTCCACAAAATGGCCAGGAGCTCTGGTACCTGCTTAGGTGTCTGCAGTAGCTCCTGAGCCATGGAGGTGGCAAAGATCGCTCGGTTGCTCCCTGGGCTGAGCTGCAAGGAGAGGGAGAGCCCAGTCACCAGCTGGACTCCGAGGTCAGTGATTGTCACCTTCTCGTCCAACACAGTCACTGTCTTCTCGGCCAGGATGGCGTCGGACAGCGGGGACAGGATCTGAACAGAAGAATCAGCATGAGAATTATTTTATTAAAATGTGTATTCCTTTCTGAAAAACAGCCCCAGTTGAAGCAACCCTTTACGAGAAAAACAAAAAAGAGAAGACACACGAACCACAGTTAACGCCAATCAACCTTCCATTTGATCTTGAATTACTAAAGGAAAACATCTTCATTCATCACTAGGAGTAGAGTGGAGAGAGGCACTCATTGGGTTCAGGGCAGTCTCCAGTCCTGACTGCCATTAATTAGCTCTGTGACTCCCGGAAAGTCACTTTACCCTTCTAAGCCTCAGTTTCCTTATCTATAAAATGGGGATAGTAATACTTGCAATGCCTATTTCCCAGGGAAGTTATGAGGGAAGTGCTTAAGTCACAGGTTGGATCTAGAAGGAATTTTAGAATTTTGCCACTTATTAATAATAGCTAAGATTTATACAGCTACATATATTTATATGTATTATATATAATATATTTCAATGTATATTATATACACAAAGAGATGCAAAGCACTTATTTAAAAATTGCTAGCATTTATATAGTTACATTTATTTATATATTATATCACATATTTTATGTACATCATATACATATATATAGAGAGAGCAAAGCAATTTACTTAATAATAATAATAATAACACTTAGAATTTATAAAGCACTTTAAGGTTTGCAATTTTTATTTCATTTGATCCTCACAACAATCCTGTGATGTAAGTGGTTTTTTCATTCCCATTTTACAGATGAGGAAACTGAGGCTAAGTGAAGGTAAAGTGATTTGTCCAGGGTCACACAGTTTGCACGTCCAAGGGAGGATTTAAACTAAGGGCTTCCCAACTCTAAGACCAGAGCTCTATTCAATGCACCATCTAGATGCTTACAGCTATTACCTTACTTGATCCTTACTATGTGATCTTGGATAGGTCATTAAACTTTTCTGGGCCTCAGTTCCTGGTCTATAAAAAGAAGGAGGTGGATTAGATGGTCCTGAAGACCCCTTCTAGCTCCTGTTCCATGAGCCTATGGTCCTAAGTGGCAGTGCCAAATCTGAACTTGGACTTGACCCCAAGTCTAGTCTTCTTCCCACTTCACCATGATGGGAGCTATTATTCAGCATGTACTACTTTGTCTTTTTTTTTTTTAGACAATTGGGGTTAAGTGACTTGCTCAGGGTCACACAGCTTGTAAGTGTCAAGTGTGCGGTCTGAGGCTGGATTTGAACTCAGGTCTTCCTGATTTCAGGGCCGGTGCTCTATCCACTGTGCCACCTAGCTGCCCCTTGTATGTATTATTTTGAATACCAGCTAGATAAGCTCTATTTACATTTGGAAATACTAATCAATGCTGGGTTAAAACCTGCCCCATGACCTTAAGGTCCCTGTAATAGTAAGAATGTAAATAATAAAATATAATAATAAATATGAATAAAACACCAATTATTAATTGGCATTCTACATTAATAACCAATGTTTTGATTAATTGATAGTAAAATATTATTAATAACATATAACTTTTACATAGCACTTCAAGGGTTACAAAGCACTTTACATATCTCTCAATTGGTCCTCACAACAACCCTGAGAATTTGGTGATATGACAGATGAGGAAACTGAGGCTCAGAGTTGAAATGACTTGCCCAGGCTCACACCATAGCTACTAAGTATCTGAGGCAAGATATGAACTCAGATCTTGCTGACTCCACGTCTGGCACTCTATTCACTGGTATCATCTAGAGATAACATTCCTTCTCCTCCCCAATGTTAGTGATTTGTACCTTTTTTGTACAATGTACAATTCTTTTGTACAATTTGTACAATGAGTTTTATGTTTATACTGCCAGATCTTATCAAAGAACTAAGATAATGGGCCATGTGGACCAGGTATTGGCACAAACACTCCTTGGGAGTTGGGGGGATGCTGTTTGGGAAGGGTCTTTTCCTTTCTTTTCCATAACCTAAATAAGTAAGTGGGATGGGCTTGTGGTTAAACAGTACTCTTTGGAGACTTACTTTTCTGGACTGAATGGATTATAATTGAATTGTTGTTGAAAGCTTGACCTCATGGACATCTGTCTCTCTCTGAATTCCCCTTTTGCAGCTGCCGGGGAGATTTATGAGTACATATGTTGAATTGCACCTCGAGACCTCAAACTCCTTAAGCCTTGACACCCAAGTTGTATAGCCCCATCCAGCCACCCTCATCAATTCCCATGTCTGACTTTGACAAGGAGAGATGAGCAGTGTGTTCTGAGGTGATGGCAGATGAGAAAACTTGTGCTGTGAAGGGACAAGGAAGCAATAAGGAAAAAGAAACATTTGATGGCCCCAGAGACAGAAGACTAACAGTACTCTCTAGCAGCAACCAAAGGACAGCTTTATTTTTTTTAAAGCAAGGTTAGAGGGGCCATTGCTCCTAGCCTGAAAAATTAGCCCTGGATACAAATGGAACTCCGTATCCCTTAATGGAAAATTAGATATATTTAAGGAGCTGAGAAAACCTCTGAAGACTTTATAAAAAGTGTCCGGAATTTCTGAAATTTGTATCACAAAAGATGGGAAGGGGCCTTCTTTTTAACATCAGTATTTTTCTAGTGAGGCTATGAATCATGGAATGCCACGAAATCTGATGAATGAAAATCATGGGTCACACAAACAGCAATAGTAGTAGTGGATAGGGTGATACTTATTACTAACAAAGAATTATGCCAGAGAAGATCATGGATATAGAGCTAGAAGGGCATTCAGAGGTCATCTAGTCCACGCTCATTTTACAGAGGAGGAAACAGAGGCTCATAGAAGTTGTGAATTGCCTCAGGGGTGGGGAACTTGAGGCCTCAAGGCCACATGTGGCCCTCTAGGTCCTCAAGGGTGGCCCTTTGGTTGAACCCCTTAAGGGGATTTGCTCTATGAAGTTTGGATTCAGTCAAAGGGCCACACTTGAGGACTGAGAGGGCCACATGTGGCCTTGAGGCCACAATTTCCCACTCCTGGCTAAGTTCACACAGTTACTTAGTAGCAGGAACAGGATTTGAACCCAGGTCCTGTGACTCCAAGTTCAGAACTCTTTCCACTTCACCTATTGCCTCCAAATATGGCTGGAAAAGGAAGTGGGTGAGGAGGCAGCCAGGTAGCCGCAGTAAAGGATAATTGGTAGATATCTCTGCATACTTCACTCATATCTAGAATATCTCAAGTGATCTTGTGGAAACTCCACAGGGAGTTCAGTGGATAACCTTGGGAAGAGAAATTAGGGGGAAAAACATGGGCAGAAATTGTAAAGGATGAGAGTGCATGGATCTGTCTCATTGGAAGAATTACTTTTATCAATGAGATAAATTCATGCAAACAACAATATAGATATGTTGTATCATCAGAAATGAGATGGTCTTGGTAATTGAAAGATATAATTGAGATGGGAATTAAAATGAGGAATAATGACTTCAGTAAATAATGACATGTTCAGTTTTGGGCTTCACACTTTAAGGAAGATGTTGATTAAGCTACAGAGTGTTAAGAGGGGAATATTCAGGAAACTCGAAAGGGTTGAGCTCATGCCATAAGAAGACTGGTTAAGGAAAAGGGAATGTCTATCCCAGAGGAATACTATTGGGAAATAAGGGCTGTCATGTAGAAGACTGATGAGGAGTAAGGATCAGACACAATCAGCAGGAATTTCCAAGAGTCAAATTTAGGCTCCTTTTAAGGAACAACTTCCTTCTCAATTCCCAAAGCAGTTGTCTTGGGAGGTGAAGAATTTTGGAAATCTTTAAGACAAGACTGTATGGACACTTGTCAAACAGAGGTTTGGATTAAACAGAATGATGTCATTTTCCAAGGTGATGTTTGACGATTCACTGAAATACTGTGATGGTAAAATACCCAGGAAGGAGATATACTGATTGGGAGTCATATCCCCTCTTCCCTTACTGGGGACTTCCTAAAATCTCAAGTATGTAGTTCCTTGCTGTTTTCCTGATAGAATGGAAGTTCATTGAAAGTAGCGACCATTTTGGTTTTGGTCTGTCTTCTCAACATTTAGTGCAGCGTCTGAAACATAGTAGGCACTTCATTAATTCCTGTTGATTGTCAAATTGATTGATCTCTCCCAATTACAAGTTATATAATACTTCTTCTGACTCAAAAAACAAACATCTAATCTTTAAACAGCTTAAAAAGCTTTTAGAAATGGATTATCTTCTTCTACCCTCTTACTATTTGGGATACTTGTTCCTAATTATCATCATCATCATCATCATCACCATCATCGTCATCATCTTCATCAGGATTTTTGTACTAGATGTATACTTTCACTGGTATAAGGAACTCCCAATGAGGAAACTCCCTCTGCTAATGTAGATCAGCAAGTGCTTTGTGACTTTTAGTCAGAAAGTTGCCTAGAGCACAGAGATTTTAAATGACTTGCCCAGGGTCACCCAGACAATACACATCAAAGGTAGGACTTGAACTCAGATCTCTCTGGCTTCCAGACCAGCTCTCTCTCTGTGTCTCTGTCTTTCTGTCTCTCTGTCTGTCTCTGTCTCTCTCTCTTTCAACATTTTTATGTTTATGATATTCTTCCTGTGGTGTTCTTTTGGCTACAAGTCATGGCACACTACAGTCTGAATAATTGATCATTTTACAGATAAGGAAACTGAGGCGCATAGGGTTAAGTTACTTGCTCAGGGTCACACAACTACCATAAGTCTGAGAACAGAGTTGAACTCAAGCAGAGTCTTCCTGACTCTATGCATTATGGCACCACCTAGTGGTCCATCATCTAAGAAATGCACGATCAAAATAAAGAGATGGACTTGACATATATAACTAGTTTTCTCCCTTGGTATCCATGCAATATCAAGAGATTGAAAGAGTCCTGGGCATATCACATGGATCTCATGAAGATTTGTCAGAGTACACAGGTCAGAGTTGCTCATAATAGGCAGGCATGGATAGATTGCTATTTGCATCACAGGAGGAATTAACAAATTCATAAAAGATAAATTATCTATATGTATCCTCCCTTCAAATTGGAAGGTCTGTGAGGGCAGTTACCCTATCTAGGCTAACTTGGACCTCTCCCTGGCACTTGGCATAGTGCCCTGCACACCGATCCAGCTTGATAAATGATTATTGAAATGAAGTGATAGTAAAGAAAGGATGACAAGGGATGAGAAGATAATGTGGAATACAAGGGAACAGATCATTCCAAGCTCGCAAGCAGGGCAGTGTGACTAGTTGTCTCACGAAATTTATAACCTCCCATAGATCTCCAGTCTCTATTCTTGGAAATTTCCTTTTCAGGGAATACTGTCTTACAATATGTTGGAGATTTCAAAGATGTAGCCTAGACAATGACAAAGCCCACAGTCATATGACCTCCTGCTCTTGTTTAATGTATTCTAGACAATGTGTGAGATAACTTATTATTATACTGTTATATTAACAACTAATTATTAATTTGTGATCCAGGGTTTTCTTCTCCATTTTCTCATTAAGGCTCACCTCCTATAAAAAGCCAGTCTCTGAAGGACACATTTTTCCTAGACCTCAATGAATATGCTCTTTAATCTTATACAGGACCCATCCAACCAAGAGACCTAGCATCTGTTTAGAGTAGAAACAAAATCCAGTCTAGAAGAGTCCTTATACTGAGGAAAGGAGCCCCTGTCTTTGTACTCCTCCATTGGAGTTTAGGGTGACCCAGATCATGAAGGAGAAAAATCAGCCAGACCTTTCTGGCTGGAGATGGATTCCCCTGTCCAGATTGCTGGATGCAGCTGAATCTCATGATCAAGCCATGTTATCAGCAGGAGGAGCTGAAGACTTCTAGCCCACCTCATCAAATGTCCACTAGTCAGGGTTGATTTTCACTTGTCGGGGACATTCCCTTTCAGAAAGGTATTTAAAGCTCTCAGGGTCTCCGCTGGGGATCTTTGGTTACCAAGAGAAACCACTGACCATTGATTTCTTGATTGGCAGCTAGCCTATTAGGCTAGCTGATTATTAATTACCCCCAAACTCTTGTCTCTCAGGGTTATTCATTCATTTCATGAGTGAGTCCATAGCTATGTCAAAGACTTTTGGTTTTGGCAGCATGGGGAACTCCCTGGAAGAGTATAGCCCATATAGACCTTGATGGTAGCTTAAGGCTCAGAGAGATCCAGTGACTTGCCCATGGTCATAGGGCTAGTTAGTGTCAGAGGTAGGATTTAAGCCCAGGTCTTCTCAACTTTCTTAAGAACTTCCTTCATTGGGCTGTAGGGAGGGAGATGGCCTCTTTTGGGCCCTAGATACTACCCCTAGAGCTGAATTCTCACCTTTGGGCAAACTCCTTTAAAGGGGCAGGGCTGAGGCAGAGAGAGCCAGGATCTTAGCTCTCTGGGCTTCCTTACCTGAATGGTAGTCATTCCGAGCTCCTGCCCAATCAGAACCTGCCCTCCTTGTAGCTTGGCGATCCGTGGCTCTTCCACCTGCATGAAATTGTTCACCAAATCTGTGATGTCCACTTGCCAGTCAGAGCCCAGCAGGTGGGCCAGCTGTCCTCCAGAGTCAGAGGCCTCAGCCACAAACTGGGTAAGGACACGCACCATGGCATGCTGGTATTGGAGAGTGCATCCTTTGCCCCGCCTCTCATCTTCTTCCTCATCATCGCTATCACGGACTGGCCTGGAAGAGTCAGAGGGGACAAGAACAGGAGCCATTACCTTCCTTTACACCCAGAGAGTCTATTCTTCTTGAGGAAAAGGGACCATTTGATTTTTTTCATTCTATCTCCTGAGTGCTTTAAGCATTGTAGGTATGATTGCTTTATGATACCAACCAAGAAGACACTAGGCATTCTAGAGTCTAAGGCAAAGGTGTCAGACTCATGGCCTACTGGCACATACAGTCGGCAGGAGTCAGATTAAAATATAATTGAGAAATTAACAAAACAAATAAAAATGCAACACAGACAATGTTAATTTCTGGTTTCTAGGTCAATCTATGGCTCACAGGGATTGATTTCTATTTGAATTTGACATCACTAGTCTCAGGCAAATTAAGATCCTAAAGAATGGGGTAGGGGGTTCTATGTGAATGTAATGATCAAACTATCAATAGCCAATCAATGAACGAGAATTTATTCAGTAAGGTGATCCCATTCTGAGCCCCAGGGATACAAAGATAGAAGTGAAACAATTCCTTGTCCCCAAGTAGCCTACATTCTACTAGGAAGATATAATAAGTACAAAGAGAAGTCAATACTAATTATCAATCTATCTCTGTGTATGTATATGTATATGTATAATACTGTAATTATATGTAATATATACATATACATGTAAAATAAAAAATTTAAAACAAAAACATACTTTGTTACCTGTAAAGTACCATCTAAATCATTATTATTTTAAAATAAGAAAATAATAAATTGTGGATATTAACAACACTCTACAAATGTATATATTACGTAATATATAAGACATATATAATTATATAATAAATACAAATACATATTATAATACATGCAGACATATGTGTGTCTTCTAAAAGAGGTGCAATTATTTTTACCCACTTTATTGTGATTCAGAGTCAAAGTGACTTGCCCAGGGTCACACAGTTAACAAGTCATGAAACAGGATTCAAACTCAGGTCTTTTTGGCTTCAAGTCAAACTGTAGAATCATATATCTAGAACTATTTGGGACTTCAGAAGTCATTGAGTCCAACCCCTTCATTTTTACAAAAGAGGGAGTTGAGGTTCAGAGAGATTAAATCACTTGCCCAGGGTCTGCAGGAGCAGACCCAAGCACAATGACCTACCAAACTGCCTGACTTACTTCTCCTCCTTCTCTTCCTCATACCAATTCTCACATCTCTGCCAAATAGACAGGTTGGGGCCCACGCCCTGTGGAAGTCTCTGGTACACTAGATTCTTAGGATGCTAGAACTGGAAGAATGGCAGGCTTCATTCAGGGCCAGAGGTCACCTCCTAAGAAGGTCAGGCAAATCTGTGTGCTATTGGGTCAGTGTTTGCATCTCCTTTCCCCATTTCCCATAGGTCACCTCAAAATGATGAAGCTAGCTCTGCCCACTGAAGCATCTGGATCAATTCCTCTGCTTGGTTCCTCTTTAGAGTTTCTGTTTCCTCTGCTAGATCTGAGGACACCGCCTACCCAAACCCTCAGTATAGATGCTCACATCCCCATCTCCACCACAGAGGCTACTGAGGTCTGTGTTAACCATCTGTACTGTACAGCTGTTACAACAGCTGGGCTGCACCATAGGACTGTTTCCCACCTCAATAACTCTGCTCTTATTGACACAGATTTAGAGGGATACATTACCTTTTGCCCTTTTCAGTGGTGGCAGCAACCTCTTCTCCATCCACACTTCCCAGTCAAAGCTAGAAGCCCCATTCTTCCTGAGGCCAGTAGGACTATCTCAAGGAGAAGAGGGATTTATTACCTTATTCTCTTACTGAGAATTCATCTTTCTTCCTTTCCTAAGTGTACTTGTTCACAGAATATATTCTTTATCATTGTATGATGACTCCCTTCTTATCTTCATCTTACAGAATTCATCTCAGCTTAAGTGACATTTTCTACTTGAAGTCCTTCCTGATCCTTCCAACTGCTAGTACCCTCCCTTCCAAACTACCTCATATTTAACTGCTTTGTATATATTTGCATTTTTCCACTTTGTTTTTGTTTCAAAGAGGACCAGTGATATCATGGGGTGACATCTTGACTCCCCTATGAACTGGACTTAAGCGAGGCAGAGTTGTGCAAAGTCATCAGCCTCTCTCTTTCAGAATTGCAAAAGTCCAGTGGCAAGACAAAAGTCAAGACGACCGGTGATGACTAGAGATACAGTGATGACCTTGGCATCTTTGATGTCTGACCAAGCTCTAAGCACTCCACAGCACCTGTTTCAGCTGCCTTCACGGCCACTGGAACAAATTGTTCTCATCCACCCATTCCATTGGGGGAAGTCTTCATATGCTTGGGATAGACATCCTTCTAACTCATCGATGGGTTAGAATGTAAGCTCACTGTGAATAGGGGTTGTTTCATTCTTTGTACTTGTATCCCCAGGACCTAGCACAGTGCCTGACGCGTAGTAGGTGCTTAATAAATAATGCTGATTGATTGATTGCTTAATAGATTGCAAGCTGGAAGGGACTTCAAAGGCCAACTACAAAGGAAGATTGTTATACTAGTTAGAGTGCTGTTCTTGGAGTCACTGAGATCTGATTTCAAACCCTGCCTCAAGCTCTTAGCTACTGTGTGATCTTGGGTAAGTTATAAAAAAATTTTTGGGACTCAGTTTCCATATCTCTAAAATGGGGTGAGCAACAGCACTGACCTCATGACTTAGTTGGGAGGATCAAGTGAGATAACACTCACAAGGGCTTTCACAAATCTCAAAATTCCATATGGATGTAGATGTTATCTAGCCAGCAGTTCTTAACCTTTTGGCTGTCATGGACCTCTTTGGCAGGCTGGTTAAACTTATGGAATCCTCAGAATTTTTTTTAAAATTCATAATTGAAGGAAATGTTAAAATTTCAGTTGGAAAATAAAAATTCAAGTCCATTGGGGCAGAGGGCGATGTGATCTATGGTGCCTAGATGAAGAAGCTTCAGCTAGTCCAATTTCTCCTTGACTACAAATCAAGCCTTGGTCCCACCGAGCCATTTGAGTTTTATGTGTGATTTAGTGGATGGAGTCTGAAAGACCTGGGTTCAAGTCTTGCCTCTAACATATACTCGCTTTGTTCCCTTGGACAATCTCTCAGCTCCAGGAAGCTTTCTAAGATTATAAATTGCAGGGAATAATAATAATAATAATGATAAGAATAGCAAACATTTATATAGCACTTACTATGTGTCAGGTTATGCTAAGCACTTTACAGTGATTATCTCATTTGATCCTCAACAACTGTGGGAAGAAGTTACTATTATTTTACCTATTTTATAGACAAGGAAACTGAGGCAAATAGAAGTTAAGTGAGTAGCCCAAGGTCACACAGTTAGTAATTGTTTGAGGTCAGATGTGAACTTATATCTTCCTGATTCCAGGCACAGAACTCTATCCACTGTGCCATCTGGAAGTCTCTATGTTTTGTGTTGTCAAGATAAAGCTAATGCTCTGTTACCTGTGTCTGTCTCGGTCCTTTACACATCAGTCCACATTAGGAAAGTAAGCATAATAGAAAGAACACTAAATTTTGAATCAAAAGATATGGGTTATCATCCTGATTACTTACTGTTTGTGTGATCTGGGGCAAGTCATTACCTTTCTTGGCCTTGGAATTTGTTTCCTTCTCTATGAAATGAGGGAGTTGGACTAGATGACCTCTAAAGTTCCTTTAAATACTTTGATCCTAGAGTGTCTGTTTTCAATAGTAACCTCCTCAAAGGCAGAGATTGGGTTTCCACAATACTCTGACCAGCGTAAGGTATCCTTTTTCATTAGTTGCTATAGTAGAAGATTTTTGATGGTTAAGATGGTGGTCCTCATTACATTCCACCCCTCTCTTATTGTGAGCTTTCAAAGTTATCTAATTGGTGTGAATAGATGATGGTCTTTCAATTTTTCCATGGAATTGTATTAAGACCAGATGACTGTACTCAGAGTTTCTAATTCAATGGTATTGGAGAAATTGCTCAGCTCATAGGATCACAAGATCAAGTAATCAACAGACTATTCAATTAACAAGTATTGATTAAGCACCTACCATATGTTGGGTACTATTTTAGGTGATGGAGATTCAAAACCAAAAATGAAACAGTTCCTGTTCTCAGTGAGCTTACAATCTATACGTGCCCATATAAATAAAATATGTACATCATAAACACAAGGTAATTGGGTGGGCACTAAAAGCTGGGGGAAGGTTGAGGAATGGCTTCATGTAGAAGGTCACTCTTAAACTGAGCTTTGGGGAAAATTAGGGATTCTAAGGGGCTAAGGTGAGGAGGGAATGAATTCCAGGCATGAGGGAAAGCCTATGCAAAGGCACAGAGATGGGAGATTGCATGTCATGTGTGAAAATACAGATTTAGAGCTGAGAAGGGACCTGAACTGCCATCTAGTCCAAACTCTTTATTTTATAGATGAGGAAGCTGAAGCAAGGAGATGTTAACTGACCCAAGGTGACCCAGATGATCATTATAACTGACATTCAGATAGTGCTTTAAAAGTTTACAAAGCACTTTAAAACCATCTCAATAAAACCTCCAAAAAAACCCCACCTGTGGTGTAGTCACTACAGATATTATTATTCCCATTCAGAAGATGAGACTGAGGTTCAGAGAGGCTGTCTCATCAGTTGTCCCATGGCCACACAGCTAGTTAAGTCCCTGAGGAAGCATTCAAAACTCGGTCTTTTTAATTTTAAATCTAGGTCTCTCTCTAATATGTCAGGACGTGATTGAGATTTGAATCCAGAACCTCTGAGTCCAAAATCAACACTCTTTCCACTATACCATATACACATAGGTATGTGTGTCTATGTGGAAGAGGTACAGTCTGATGAAACCTACCTCTTATTTGAGACAATGGGCACCCTCCAGCCCTTGATTTGGTTGAGTTCCGTGTCAGAGACTTCAATCTGGAGTGGGAGCCGAGGCACCCACACAGTCATCTCCAGGGGGCTGCTCAGGTGCTGGTAGGTGAACCTCACTACAACATTCACTTTACCTTTCATTTCCTTTCCATTGACAAAGACATAGTCACATCTGTCAGACACCTGAAACAAAGGAAAGGGAAAGCAAGCAATGAGACTTCATGGAAATATAGAATGTAAGGCTTTTGAAGGCAAGGATGTTCTATTTTCATCTTTGTATCTTTATCACCTGGCACACTGCCTGACACATAGTAGGTGCTTAATAAATGCTCATTTATTGATGGATCCATTTCCCAAGGGAATGGGAAGAAGAAGAAAAGAGGGAGGGAACAGAAGGAAGTATGAGGTCTGTGGCTAATGTTGTCCTATCACTTTGAAGAGTAACTTAAGTAGGACATTATGTTAGGTCCCAAGAATTCAAAGACAGGAATGAAAAAGAAGCTTACTATATTAAGCAGACACAACATGTACGTAGGTATACACACATTTTAAACAAAATCAATACCAGTTAATTGAGGGGGAGGGTGTATTAAGACTCAATAAAAGTTTATAAGTACCTATTACGTACAAAGTGAGAAGCAGCGTGGCATGGTTAATAGGGGGCCAACTGTGTAATCAGAAACACTTGGGTTCAAATCTTACCTCTGTCCCATTCCAGCTGTGAGACCATTGGCAAATCATCTAATTTCTTATTGACCCAGGAAACTCTCTCAATCTATAAGTTATAAATGAATTGTTGGAAAAAAATTTCCACACTAGGAATTCTTGACACTGATAAAAATCACAGGTTAAAACCAACTTCTCTTCATGACTCCCTCCCCAGTGGTGTGTTTGGAGTTAACTCGTAAGGAGCTGATTGTTAAATTTTCAGTGTGAGCATTTACACCTTGGAAATCAGCAAATCCTATAAATCTTGGCTTAATTTATAGTTTCATTGATTTGTGGACTTAAGAAGTGATGGAAAATGACAATAATGCAAATTAAACTTAAAAGTGTGTAATGCCTACAATTGTTTTGGATAGATTATTATTGACACACATCTGCCCAGTCTTCAGTGTGCTGAGTGCTGAGGAGCTGAGGATATAAAACCAAAATGAAAATTAATTTCTGCCCTCAAGAAGCTTACATTCTACTGGGATATGTCCTTCAGAATTCCTTTATCAAATTAACTCCATCTCTCTATATATATTTTTTACCCATAGCCTTTGCAGACTCAGTCTATACAGAATTATTTTGGACCACTCATCTGTTGTCTCTAAGCAATCATTTCATATAACATGGAGCAGTGACACCTCATTGTGTAATGTCCATCCATATCTGCCATCCACTGATAACAATTCAAATTAATTCCAAAAATATTTTCTTTTTAAAAATTGTTTTTATTAATTTATTTTTAGTTTTCAACATTCACTTCCATAAGCTTTTGAGTTTCACGTTTTCTCCCCCGTCTCCTCTTCCCCCTCTCCAAGATGGCATGAAATCTTATATAGGCTCCCCATATACATTCTTATTAAACATATTTTCCCATTAGTGATGTTGTAAGGAAGAATTAGAACCAACAGGAGGAACCACAACAAAGAAGAAACAAAACAAAACAGAAGAAAAAAGAGAGCAAATAGTATGTTTCAATCTGCATTCAAATTCCATAGTTCTTTCTCTGGATGTGGATAGCATTTTTCATCATGAGACTTTTGGAGATGTCCTAGATACTTGCATTGCTGAGAAGAGCTAAGTCTATCAAAGTCAGTCATTGAACAAGGTGAGTGTTACTGTGTACAGTATTCTCCTGGTTCTGCTCATTTCACTTAGCAACAGTCCATACAAGTGTTTCCAGGCAAAAATATATTCTTTTCTTTTTTTTGGTGAGGCAATCAGGGTTATGTGACTTGCCCAGGGTCACACAGCCAGTAAGTGTCAAGTGTGTGAGGCTGGATTTGAACTCAGGTCCCCCTGACTCCAAGGCCAGAGTTCTATCTACCGCACCACCTAGCTGCCCCATGAAAATATATTCTTAATCAACCTAGTAGGTGCTTGGTACCTGCAATGCAAGTATAAAAATTGTATAGCCCCTTCCTTCAAGGAGCTTATGCTCTATCTGAGATTGTGGCAGGATATAAAACATGCTATAATAAAAGGAGGCAGGGCAGTGAGGTGGCACCATAGTGGGTAGAGAGCCAGGCCTGGAGTCACGCAGACATGAGTTCAAATTTGGCCTCAGACACTTACTGACTACATGTACCTGACCAAGTCACTCAACCTTCTTTGCCTCAGTTGCTCATATGTAAAATGAGCTGAAGAAGGCTATGGCAAACCACTCCAGTATCTCTGCCAAGAAAACCCCAAATGGGATCATGGAGAGTCAGACATGTCTGAAATGACTGAATGACACGAACAAATAATACAAGGAAGGGTCAACAATTCAACGAGCATTTATAAAGCACTTAGAATGTGCCAAACGCTGTGACAAATGCTGGAAATAGAAATACCAGCAGAAAATAAGACAGCGGAGTGTGATGGAGACATAGGAAAGCTCTAGAGAGATGTATCAAAGCATTAAGCTTTAAGGATTAAGCATTAAGGAAAGTGAGTTATTTTTCATTGGATTCCTAGTACCCAGTATTTATATGAATGAGTCTGATCTCGTGAATATGAGCTTTCACTCCCACAGGCAGATTGTAACCCATTCATGGCTGCCTCTCATGTTAGACTATTATGCATGTCTTCCCATAAATATGCTATGGGCAATGGGCAATATGACGAGGGCTGACCTTGCTTTCTCTTTGTATCATGAGGATACTGGTCGCCTATACAGGCTATCCATGGGTTAACCCTTACATATGGTCAACTCATGTTATTTGGATAATACTTTTCTTTATGCCAACCTTCAATCTACTACTCCTTTATAATTCCTTGTTTGTAACGTTAAAAGTTCTACTGCCTATTTCAACTTCTCCACTGACACTGCTAGGTCAGAGGTCTCAATCTCAAATATAAGTGGATCCCGGCAGTGAATTTTGCCTTAGAAATGACAAATTAGCATTATCTACGTTCTACTGTCTTTTTATTTATTTTATTAATCATTTCCCAATTACATTTTAATATGATTTGGGTACTGGAGGCTGCAAGTTTGACACCTTTGTTCTATGAGATCTTGTTCATTTGTTTCAGTCACATCTGACTCATCATGACCCCCTTTGGGGTTTTCTTGCCAAAGATACTGGAGTAATTTGCCATTTCCTTCTCCCACTTATTTTACAGATGAGGAAACTGAGGCAAACAGGATTAAGTGACTTATCCAGGTCACACAGCTAATACTCATTTTTAATTTCTCAGAGATAGTGGTGTTCCATAACTCACATTCAGAACTGACCATAGGCATTTTTCATCCATTTAGTCTTTCCTATGTGAAGAGTTAGTTACTACCCTGTTCAAGGAGCCTCAATGGCTCCTTATCACCTTTAGATGGAAAAAAAAAACCACCAAACCAACCAAACTTCTGTTTCGTATTTAAAGTCAAGGACCACCACCACTGTCATCAACGTCATTATCATCATCATCTATAGCTAACATTTATGTAGCACCTACAATGTAGTAGGCACTGTGTTAAACACCTTATAAATATTAACTCATTTTATCCTTACAACAATCCTACAAGGTAGGTGCTATTATTATCTCCATTTTACAGTTGAGGAAACTGAGGCAAAAAGTAAGATCAATTACTTAAAGTGACAAGACAGAAAACGGCAAAGAAGGAATTTGAACCCAGGTCCCCTGACTCTAATCCATCACCCTTTCCATAAGCACCACACTGCTTTAGTTTCACTCTGTTTTCTTTTAGGTCACATCCACACACACACACACACACACACACACACACACACACACACACACACACCCATATCCTCCCCCCACACACACATGAATGAGCATTTAGCAAGACCAGCCAAGTCCCAAGAAGGCTGCCATGCTTTCTCCATTGCCCCTCTGGCTTTCAACTGGAAGACTGGTGTGTTTCTGATTTTCTGCTGTCAAAATAGTCTTTCCTCACTCTCTCTTGTATCTCTAAGTATCAGGCTATGTCAACACCTTTTGCTAGTGGCGACTTCCAAGAGCAAAACTGCTACTCAGCCTGTGGTAGAGCTTGAAGAAAAACTAGGTAGAAATAACTAGGTTCAGATATTATAGGAAGCAATTCCATGGAAGGCTGCTCTCTTGAGCTGAGGCAGCACCAGTAAAAAAGAAACAGGAGGCAATGTTTTGTAGCTTAATACATGGAAGGAAAAAATCAATAATTAAAAAAAAGAGAAATAATAATATTTCAGACATAGATCCATTTATCAGTTTGAGATGTTTGTACTCTTAAAATATCGGCCAAAAGAAAAAGTACTTAAGCCTGATTGAAAAACTTAATGAAACAAGCTCAGGAGGGTTGGCTCCAAGTTACTGCACAGCTAGATTTCTCCCTGCTAGAGATTCTGACGCATTATTTAGGTGCCGCCAAAAACATACAACATGAGGCCTTTCCTCAGGTCTCTGTCCCTCTTGCAATTTTTTCATATGTATTTTGTATTTTCTTACGCACTTGGATCTTCCACACTTGAAAATCTCTAAGTTAATGTAAATGTCTCAAGGGAAGAGATTGTCTCATTTTTCTCTTTGAATCCTTCGTAACTAGCACAGTGTCTGGGAACATTTTTTGTTGGTTAGTCATTTTTTCAGCTGGCCCAACTCTCCATGATCCCTTTTGGGGTTTTCTTGGTAAAGATTCTGGAGTGATTTGCTATTTCCTTCTCCAGCTCATTTGACAGATGAGGAAACTGAGTCAAACAGTGTTCAGTGACTTGCCCAGGGTTACACAGCTAGTAAGTGTCTGAGGCTGGATTTGAATTTGGGTCTTCCTGACTCCAGGCCTGGTGTTCTATCTACTGTGCCACTTAGGTACCCCTGTAATAGAGTTATGCTTAATAAATGTTCAGTTGAATTTGCTTAATTCTTTCTCTTCCTTCCAATTCAGGCTGTGTCCACCCGAACAAACCTGCTTCAAACTAACCAGCCAACTAACCAAGCTGGAATCTGGACAAGCCACTACATAATAACCAATGTCCAGGAAAACTGGCTGCTTCAATAAATTCATTTCTTCACATTCTTCTTCCTCAAAGTTTCACATGTGTGGACCCAGACCAGATAATCTTTTTTGTTTGTTTGTTTTGTGCCTTAAAGATAGCATAGGGACTAGACTTGTTATTTTACTGCCAGAGGGAATGCCTGGGTAAAGAAACTCCCCCTGTTAATGTAAGTCTGCACCTTAGAGTCTTATAGAGTTGCCTAGAACATTGAGAGGTTCAGTGATTTGCCCAAGGTCACACAGCCAGTGTGTTTCACAGGTAGGACTTGAGCCTACATTTCCAGGCATTGAGGCCCCACATCTTTAGCCACAATGCCCTACTTCCTGTCATGGTTAGTCCTGCACAGTTTCCAAAATGCACATGCCTATATGTTCTTCTACGAGATATAGGCAGGGTAGGAGCTATTCTCCCCATTTTATGACCAAGGAAACTGAGGCTTATTGAGGAAAAGTGACTTGCCTAAAGCTACGATGCTAGCATGTGAGAGAGGAGGGATTCAAATCCAGATCTCTTGCTCCAAGTCCAGTGATCTTTTATCACAAAATAGTGCCTTTCAACAAATATGAGTGCATGACTATTTCCTTAGGTAAAGAGTAAGAAAATTCCATTAATGGATAAAAATGGTGAAGAGGCATAAAGCACGATATAATTTTAAAACTATTAGTATTTAATTTACTTGATTTTTTTTAATGATGGTGATGGTGATGGTGATGATGAAAATAAAAATGATGGTGACGATGAGGACAGCATTTTGATACCTCTTTAAAGACTACAAAACACCTTGCATTTTTAACTGGGGTTTGAAAAGGTCATGTTGTAAAGCTGTTCTTTCTAATTCTGGCCAGGTGTGCTGGCTCAGAACCTGGGTGCTTTTAGAATGAAAAATTTCTCGCCTGGCTGCTTCCCATCAGCCATGTGTAACTAAGTGCTCATCTGCCTTGGAAATGACAAAATAACTCTCTTATTGGCCACTGAGCAGGAAGGGCTGATGACACAGTAGCATTTAAAAGGGGGAAGTCTTTCCTCTGGGTCTCTTTTCTTCTCTTCTTGACTGTGGGTCAAGCTGCTTCTTTTGATGAGTGAGAAGAAGGCAGTTTAACTTCTCTGCTACTCTGCCAACCACACGGCCATAAGCACATTGTAGCTAAAGCCCATGTTCTGCCTAAGTCATCCTGATTCTGGATTTTGGGATGTCTTTTCTCTGTTTCCTGATCTTAGGTGAATGAGCCTAATTCCTCAGATGGACATGTGCAGCTTTGGCGTCCCCTTGCAAGTTCAAGAGTTTTGGTGATTCTGATCCTTTAGTCAGTGCTTGAATGGTGGCATGGAGAAAAGATCCTGACAACTATTCTAGTATTTCTTGGAGAAGGTGAACCAATCCCAAGCTAGGCTTGCCAAAAGAGAGCTGCTGTGAGGGGAACAGTGCCAAGCCAAGGTGAAATGTGGATGCCTATTCAGTAGTCCCACAAATTGCTTCATTTCCCGGTATTTATGACTCAACCTCCCAGTAGATTATGAGAGGAATTCTAGCGCTGATTGCTTAAGGCTTGTCAATGCATACTGTGAGTCTTTTTTGTCCCTCAGCATTTCTTTTGTGGAAAGGAAATGAGTTTCTGCCTCATTCCTGATTCATATTTTATATTAATTCTCTTTCTACTCCACTCTTTTGGGGACACCTTCTACATGAGCTAAAACCTAAGCCCTTGGGCCCAGAAATTATGTGATTGTTATTAGACATATTATCTCAGCTAATCCAGATTTGTTATTTAGTAATAAGAGCAAATGAAATGGGACTGGTCTTTCTCAGTGATTAAGGGAAAAGTGAAGTAGAAACATATTGTTGTTTCTAAGAGTTAAGAACTGGCTTGTGTATAACTTAGGGAAAAGAATGCTGGAGAAACTTATAGATAGTCTCTGCCTTAAGGCACTTGCTGTCTAATTGGAGCAGAACTGCATCTAGGGCAGGTAAATAATAACTACAATGGTTAGCATTAACATAGTGCTTTTAAAGTTTGGGAAGTATTTATAAATATTAATTCATTTTATCTTCATAACAATCTTGGTAGATATCCATATCTCTCTTTTACAGAATGAGAAAACTGAGCCTGATAGAAGTTAAGTCAAGTAAACAAGCCTTTATTAGGTGCTTGCTGTGTGCTAGACTCAGTGCTAAGTTCTGGAGATACAACTAAAATAAAAAAGAAACATAGTCCCTGCTCTCAAGGAGCTTCCATTCTAACTGGGGAAGGCAAGACATAAAAGAAGACTGAACAGTGCGGAGTGGGGAGGAAAGAGAAGATACCCATATGTGAGCTTGGTGGGAGTCAGAGTCAGGAGTGAAGCCTTGAGGAGAATGAGGATACGACTAGGCTGGGCACTTTCCTTAAGAATCTGACCAATCAGAGAAAGGGCCATAGGGGCAGAGTGAGCCTCTAGGGTGAGGAGGCTGCAGGTGGCTTGCATGGGGTCTCACAAATAGTAAGGGTCTGAGGCCAGAATCGGATTCAGAGCTTCCTCACTCCAGGACCAGTGCTCAATTCACTTGAATTCCAAGGACAAACTGGACTTTGCACTATGGTAAAAATTTTCCTGGGGACGAGGCATTTCTTCCCTGTGGCATACTGGACACCATCTTCTTTTTTTTTTTTCCAGTAGTCCATGATTCCTGGTGTGAACTCACTTTTGCCTGGCTCTGGGCTACCACACCCAGGAGTGTATTGCCTGTGCCCTTATCTGGGGGTCCATTTCTCTCAACAAATCCCCAAGGAGCAAAGGACTGCTCTCCTTTCCCAACTGGATGGAATATGCCATAAGATTGTTGTCTATGACAGTTTAGCTCTGTTCAACTCGCTATCGTTCTCAATTAATTGACTCTGCCCCTGATGGGGGTCATTTCCAGTTGTCCTGATCTATATCTTGCCACTGGACTCAGATGGCTCCAGAGGAGAGAGCGAGGCTGATGACTTTGCACAACCCTCCAACATTTCAATTTAATTCACTTTTATGTCATGGCATCACCTTCCTGATGTCATGGTCCTCCTCAAGGACAAAGGACAAACAATAACAACAATGATTCTGCCCCTGGGGTGCAAAAATTCCTACTGGTATTTCTGACATGGAGAGAGAATACACACACACACACACACACACACACACACACACACCCCTATCATCTAAGACCACTAACAGAGCACTACAGGCAAATGGATGGCTTATTCAATACAAATTGAGCCCAAGAGCGCTGAGGGGTTGCTTTTAAAGGAGTAACCTGAAGTGAGTACAGCTAGTGTAGAAAGACTTCTTTAGAGACTGGGGAGCAGGAGAAAGAACAAATGGAATCAGACGCATAAGGGCTGAGGTTGAATCCCTCCTCTGAAAGTTCCCAGCTACCTGACCATGGCAAGTCTTTCAGCCTTGATGTACTCATCTGTAAAATGGAGAGAAAAAGACACATGCTATCAATCTCACAAAGGGGGTTGTGAGGAAAACACTTCGAAAAATCTTAAAGTTCCATAGAAATGTGGGCACTTATTTGAATTTTTGGACATGAGTCTCAGTTCCTGGCCTCAGCCCCACCCCTGGCACTTACTTGGGCCACAGATAAGTTATTTAACCCCTAAGAGCTTCAATTTCTTC
Source organism: Phascolarctos cinereus (assembly GCF_003287225.1). NCBI lineage: Eukaryota > Metazoa > Chordata > Mammalia > Diprotodontia > Phascolarctidae > Phascolarctos > Phascolarctos cinereus. The sequence goes on along the minus strand of NW_027555847.1, from coordinate 690,622,795 downwards.
CTTTGTTAAATATGGTTATAGCAGTGACAGGTAGTGTGGTTTAATGGGTAGAGTTTACCTGGAAGCCAGGAAGTCAACCAGAAGTCAGCAAGCATCTGTACTATGCCTTGGTACCATGCTAAGAATTTGTTGTTCAGTCATTTTCAGTTGTGTCTGACTCTCCGTGACCCCATTTGGGGTTTTCTTGGTAAATATACTGATGTGGTTTGCTATTTACTTCTCTGGCTCATTTTACAGATGAGGAAACTGAGGCAAACAAGGTTAAGTGACTTACCCAGGGACATGTAGCTAGTAAGTGCCTGAAGCCAGATCTGAACTCAGGAAGAGTAGTCCTTCTAACTCCAGGCATGACACTTTATCCATCACACCACCTACCTGCCCTCTGCTAAGAGTAGGGAATAGAAATATAAGCAAAAAGAAAGACAGCCTGCCCTCAAAGAACTTACCTTCTAAAGTAAGAAGATAACATCTAAAGAAAGCGCAAGTGGATGGGTAGGGAAAAGTATCAAATAGAGGAGAAAGGAGTCCAGAGAGTCAGGAGCAAAGTCTGGAGAGGAATGAAAGTGGGGACATATCTGACTTGGGCACTTCCAGAAGTTCTGGGAGGAACTGTTTGATCAAGGGAAGGTGCTTCAGGGGCGGATGGATCTTCCAGGGTGAGAAGGCTGTTGTGAAGAAAGTGGGTCTATAGAATCAGGAGTTGAGCACAGGGAGGAATGGAGGAGAGGAGAACTGGGTTCAAGACCTACCTCTGGCACATACTGACTGTGTAATTCTGGGCAAATCACTGATGATGATGATGATGATGGTGGTGATGATGAAGATGGTGATGATGATGATGATGATGATGATAGTGATGATGATGATGATGATGATAGTGATGATGATGATGATGATGATAGTGATGATGATGATGATGATAGCTCTATAAAGTGCCTTAAGGTTTGCAAAGTACTATAAAAATATTATCTCATTTGATTCTTACAACAACCCTAGGAGGTAGGGTCTGTGAGTACTCCCATTTTACAGATGGGGAAACTGAGGCAAACAGAAGTTAAATGACTTGCCCAGATTGACACAACTAATAAGTGTCTGAGGTGAGATTTGAACTTGTCTTCCTCAGTGCCCTGGTAGTTCTCTAAGACTATAATTTGTAGAGCAGCTACTGATCTGCATTGGTAGAGAGGATCATCTCTCCAGGGCGTTCCCTAGGCCAAAGAAATCCTAGGTTCAGTCCCTAACCCTAGTAATAATTATACCTCTCTAAGAATTTTTATGAGGATCAGTCAGTCAGGCATTAGGTATTTATTATCTACCAGCACTGTGTCATTTTCTCGGGGATACGGAAACAAAAACAGAATAATCATTGCCTTCAAGTAGCTTACATTCTATTGGGGGAGGCAATACGTAAAAGCAGGGGTATGTTGGAGCCAGCTCCTACTCCTAAGAACTGGTTGCTAAATTTTTAATGTGAGTATTTACACCTCGGAAATTGGCAAATGCTATAAATCAGAGCTTGATTTATTGTTTTGTTGATTTCATAGACTTAAAGAAGTGATGGAGAAAATATTAATAATGCAGATTCAACTTAAAAGTGTGTCATTTTTTTGCTTTTGGAGAGGCAGTTGTTAAACATTACCAGCATACTCCTGCATACAAGTATATGTGTATATATAATACACGTATAACATAAAATAAATAGATATATAAAATACATAATTTATATATAAAATATATTATCTACATAAATAGAAGTATATGTAATATAAATATATAGCTTATATATAAAATATATGTCTATGTAAATAGATGTCATATGTTAAATATTTAACATCTTTCTCTCTCTCAACAAGGTAACTTCATAGGGGTTGGCACTAGCAAACAATGAATATAAGCTCTCTGCAAACTTTAAAATGCTCTGTATACCCACACCCACATATATGTATACACACATATGTACACATGCACATGTACACACATATGCATACAAATACACATACATACATTCATACATGTGGCACAGTAGATAGAGCATTGGGCCTGGAGTCAGGAAGACTTGTTTTCCTGAACTCCAATCTGGCCTCAAACACTGCCTACCTGTGTGACCCAAGGCAAGTCATTTCACTCTGTTTGACTCATTTTCCTCATCTGTAAAATTAGCTGTAGAAGGAAATGGCAAATTACTCCAGTATCTTTGCCAAGGAAACCCCAAATGGAGTCACAGAGAGTCAGACATGCCTGAAATGATTGAATAACAACACACATATGTGAAGGAAATATGAGCCCATCAGCTTGGAGAACTCTCAGTGCAGGAAATACTTCACCAATGCAGATGGCAGTTTATCTTGCAAGCATTAGATATGCTCTAGGGAGTTTCCTGAGGCACACGGAAGTTAAGTCACTTGCCCAAGATTGCCCAACTAGTGTCAGCAGTTGGATTTGAACCCAGCTCTTACTTACATCCTGGACAGTTGCCACTAACACATAGGATTTATCATGATGAGGCCAGGTGCATTACTGACCTTGATGACTTACGGGGGAAGGGGAGAGATTTGGGGGATGGGGTCTCATCTTCTCATTCTGTGCCTGGCAGTCTCCCATAGCTTTACAAATGACACTACATTTCTGGTCTGTTGAAATCCTTTGGCATTAATCATTCATATTACCCAAAGTAGATCTGCTCTACTCCTCTACAAAAGCTTCACAGCTTAATTTTTTTTTTTAGGTAATTGGGGTTAAGTGACATGCCCAGGGTCACACAGCTAGCAAGTGTCAAGTGTTTGGTCTGAGGCAGGATTTGAACTCAAGTCCTCCTGACTTCAGGTGCTCTATCCACTGTGCCACCTAGCTGCCCCCACAGCTTAATTTTTTTTTTAAGAAAACACTTTGGTTTGCCTCATGCAGTCATCACTAATCCCACTTTCTCATCAGCTCCTACTATATTGACTCATGTAGCAGAAGCTGCCCATCCTGAAACCAAGAGCATCATGGTTAAATTTTAAGTTAGAGGAATCATTGTCTGTCTATGGCTTGATTTACTACCAATGTGGGCATGCTTGAGATTGGCCAGTGGAGGAGAGTCCCATAATCCTGTTCATATTACAGCAGTAATGGTGATAGTATCTCATCTGCCAAAGATGTGGGGGTTTAAATGGACTGCAAGCTCAACACTAGTTGATGGTGAGCCATGGCAGCTGAAAAGGCCAATGTTATTTCAAGCTATATTAAGAGAGGATTAGGTGAAGTTACTGATGCTCTTCAACTCTTCAATCAGGGCTAGCTCAGCTACTTTTCAGGGATGGTTACAGAGCAGATGACTGATTTTGATAAGTGTGGGGACTGGATGCTTTCTAGACCTAGCCACGGTATGTAGGACAAGACCATATCGATTCATAAGTCTTAGATCACCAAAAATGAGGAAAACACTTGATGCTTACAACAGAATGGCTACATCAATGTTCCAAAGGCTGCCTTTTCAGGATCGTAGAACAGCAGATTTAGAGTTGGAATGGACCTTTGAGGTCAGCTAGCTCAACTGTCTTGTTTTACCAGTGAGAAAACAGAGAAATTTACCAAAGACCATACCAATGGGAAATGACAGAGTGGGAATTCTAAATAAGGTTTCCTTGTGTCACATCCAATATTCCTTTTTTTTTTTTTGGCTAGGCAATGGGGTTAAGTGACTTGCCCAGGGTCACACAGCTAGTAAGTATCAAATGTCTGAGTTCAGATTTGAACTCAGGTCCTCCTGACTCCAAGGCTGTTGCTCTATCCACTGCACCACCTAGCTGCCCCACCAATATTTCTTTTACTGCTCCATATTGCCTCTAGAGGAAAGAAAGGAAAACTAAAATGTTTACACATGACAGTGACACATAAAGGGAATCTCCCCAGTTGGGCAGTCAGAAGCTATTTCCTTCCCCTACTTTCTCTCTCACTTCTCCAGAATGCAGGGGATCGTTCATGTTCATTGTGAGCACTGACACCTTGGAAATTGGCAAATGTTGCATATTTTTTTGTTGATCATCCAGGCTTAAGAAAAGAATAGAGAAAATGCTAATAATAATGCAGATTAAACTTTAAAGGGTGTTAGATGTACATTTTTTCCCCAGAAAGATGATAGTTCAACATTTACCTAAAGACCCATTGTTCTTCAGAACCTTCTGCTTTTCAGAATCTCCTACTTCAAAGATATTTGTTTGTTCATTCATGACCTCCTGGAACAGATAGAATCAACTGGTCCCAAAGCCATATAAACATGGTAGTACTACAGGGATGCTCTTTTTACTCGGTACAAGGCACAGCTTTGTTATATGGGGGATGCAAAGATGACCAAGAAATCGTCCTTGACTTCATGAAACTGACCGTCTAATGACTAAGGGAAGACACAATACAAGAGCTTGATAGTAATTTAATATTTACAAGATCCATTTCTCACAACAGCCCCATTAGTTACTTAGAGTATATATATAACTATCCTCAATTTACAGATGAATAGGCTGGAAAGCTATGGCAAATCTAGACAGCATACTGAAAAGCAGAGACGTCACCTTGCTGACAAAGGTCTGTATAGTCAGAGCTATGGTTTCTCCAGTATCAATGGATGACTGTGAGAGGTGGACTATAAGCAAAGTGGAGTGCCACAGAATCAATGCTTTTGAATTGCGGTTCTGGAGAAGACTTCTGAGAGTCCCTCGGACAGCCAGGAGATCAAATCAGTCAATGCTTAAAGAAATTAATTCAGGCTATCAGTTGGACGGTCAAATACTGAAGCTGAAGCTTAAATACTTTGGCCACAGAATGAGAAAAAGGATTTACTGGAAAAGACCTTGATGCTGAGAAAGATTGAAGGCAAAATGAAAATGAACATGAGCTTGGAAATTGGAAAGACTTTAGGAGATAGTGATGGATAGAAGGGCAATATGGTGTCCATGGGGTCACAAAGAGAAATGTCTGAATGACTGAACAACAACAACAAGAAAAGACTAGAGCTCAGAAAGGGCAAGGGACTTGCCTAGGAACACCCACTTGAGAAATGTGAGACCTACCCGGGTAGGCTCCCAGCCAGGATTGCCTGATTCCAAATTTAGGGCTGTTCCATTTCTCACATGCTGTCTCTCTTTAGATATACAATTAGGTTTTAGGCAACGTACAAAGATATATTATTTTAATTGACATCTAGGTGATGCAGTGGAAAAAAAAATACTGGATCTAGAATCAGGAAGACCTGAGTTCAAATCTGGTCTCAGATACTTACTGACTGTTTGACCCTGGGCAAGTCTATTAACTTCTATCTGCCTCAGTTTTTCCATCTGTAAAATGGGGATAATAATAGCACCCATCTCCTGGTGCTGTGAGGCTAAAATGAGATTTTATTTGTAAAGTTGTTTGCAAATCTTAAAGAAAATATAAATGGTAGCTATAAAGAAGTAGTGGCACTGGAGTTCAAATTCTTTTTTTTTTTGTACATTGGTAAATGTTTACTTTCCAAAATGCCTATTTGCAGATACAGACAGAATCACAGATCATGCATTGGAGGGTGAATCACTGTCACCAACTTGCCTGGTGTAGTTGTCCTAATGGCAAAGTACAGAGAGAACTGGGGGCAGGGTACAGCAGGATGGCTTCTACACTTTCATTTTTAACCTTTGGAAGGAGATGTCTGTTTTAAGAAATATCCATTTCCAGGGGACAACAGGGTATGCTTTTATCCCATCATAAAGATCGAAGCCACCCAATGTCACCACTGGCTGGTCAAGGCCTCGGCTCCTCCTTGCCTGAGTGGTGAGGGGGGAGGAGTATACTTTCCTTCTTTCATTAGCTTCTCCTTCTCCTTCATAACTGCTCCCAAGCGTTTTATCGTTTTTCGCCTATGCAAACATTCGATGAAATCCTCATATTCCAAGCTGCATTCCTTCTTGGCTGGAGTCATACCAATTCCACGGGCACACTCAATGAATTCCTTCTTGAAAGCATGGCATCGGGCTGGCATTTTGTAAGGTTGTTCAGCACTCATAATTGTCATCCATTTGTCAATATTGACGCCTAGCCGGTTCTGAATATCAAAGAATGGCACGGCTGTGGCCTACTCCAAATGCCGGTCCCTTTCCTTCACCACAAGTCTTCGCGACTCTGCTCTGGAGTTCAAATTCTTGCTTCCACTCCCCCATCTCCATGCTTATTTTCTATGTGACTTTGGATTAGTCTCTTCCCTCCCTCAGCCTCAGTTTCCTCATCTGGTAAAATGAAAGGATTATTTGGTTTCTGAGGTCCTTTCTAGTTCTTTATCCATCCTCTATGACCGATAAATGGAATGAAATTCTTCCTTTGTAACCTTTGGGAAGTCACTTCTGGAATTCACTTTCCTCTAAATTGAGAGAGTTAAACTAGAGAGCCTCTGGGATTGAGATCTAGGAGTAGATCTATGATCTCACTCTGTACCAGACACTGCATTAAATTCTGGAGATACAAAAGTAAAAGTAAAAAAGTCCCTGCCCTCAAGGAGTTTACATTCTAATGTTGAAAGTGAATATTGGACAGCTAGATGGCATAGTGGATACAGTACTGGCCCTAGAGTCAGGAATACCTGAGTTCAAATTTGGCCACAGACACTTACTAGCTGTGTGACCCTGGGCAAGTGGCTTAACCCCAATTGCTTCAAAACAAAAAGTGGGGAAAAAAGAGGTGCTAACAAAATTAGGTAGAAACCCAGGGAACAAAAGAAGGAAATCGCTGCTTCCCATGTTCCCTAATGCTTGTTTTCATCTCTGTCCAGTTCCCAGGTCATGACAAAGTAACCCCCTTCTTCAGATTCCAGCTCTGAGAGCTGCGTTTGGAGCACGGGCTCCCTAGGTAAGCTGATAAAGCTTGTTCATTACTTTTAGTTAAAATACGAGTAAATGGACATGTCAAATAATTTATTAACCACCGCTTTACAATGCTGATGGTTTAGAGGAATGATCTATTAAGACTCAGAGCCCTCTTCTGAACCCATTACCTGCCAACCTCTTTCTTCTGTTACGTGGGCACACTTAATATTTCCAACTCCAGTCGGCATACTCCTGCATTTACGTGAATTTAATACCACTTCCCACTTTTCTGTTTAAATGCAGAACGAATTTAAATCTTATTTAAATATCACCAGGTTTTGTGGTATACTTAATGTGGCTGGTATTTTATTTTTCTTTCTTAAGACAGATTGGCCATGTTTGAAATTCTGTTCTTTCCTCTTGCCTCCTACCTGGCAGAAGGCGTTATTTAAAAGAAGCCCTTGGCCCTATTCTGCAGTGATATATTGTACTATTTGGAATCCACTTTCACTCTGGACAAATAAATAAATGTTGATGGAATTGAAGGGAAGAAAGTGCGAAATTAAGCTACGTAGAAGTGAGTGAACCCTTCAGGTCAGCTGGGATTGAAGTCAGGAAGACCTGAATTCAAATGCTGGCTCAAACACTTTGTAGCTGTGTGACACTGGGCAAGTCACATAACTACTCTGAGCCTCAGTTTCTCCAACTGTACAATGAGAATAACAACACTTATCTCATACTGTTATTGAGAGGAGCAAAGGAGATAAATGTGTAAGATTCTTTGCAAACCATAAAAGCATTCTATAAATGCCTCTTCTTCTTCATCTTCTCTTCCTCCTCTTCCTTCATCTTCATCTTCTTCAAGGACTCTCAGAGTTAGGAGGAACCTGAAAGGCCATCTAGTCTGTCTTGAACTTGACCAAGAATCATCTGTACAGTATTACTGCTATTGATACTACTGGTACTATTGCTATTACTGCTGCTACTACTATCACCACTGCCACCACCTGTATTACTACTATTACTGTTGTGTTGTTTCAGTGGTGTCTGGTTCTGTGTGACCCCATCTGATATTTTCTTCACAGAGATACTGGAGTGGTTTTCCATTTTTCTCCAGCTTGTTTTACAGATGAGGAAACTGAGGCAAACAAGGTTAAGTGACTTGCCGAGGGTCACAAAGCTAGTAAGTATCTGAGGCTGGATTTGAACTCAGGTTCTCCCGACTCCAGCGATAGCTCTCCACCCATTGTGCCACCTAGCTGTTCTATTATTACTATTAGGTAACATTTATGTAGTGCTTACTATGTGCCAAACACTGTGTTAGGGGCTTTAGAATTATTATCTCCTTTGATCTTTACAATATCCCTATGGGATAGGGGCCATTATTATCCCTATTTTGCAGTTGGGGAAACTGAGGCAGACAGAGGTGAAGTGACTTGCCCAGGGAACTACAGTTAGTAGATGTCAGGATGCCTTTGAACTCAGATTTTCCTGACTCCAGACCTAGTCCTTTTTAAAAAAAAAATTATTTATTTTTGATTTATTTATTTTTATTTTTCAACATTCATTTCCACAAGATTTTGAGTTCCAAATTTTCACCCCATCTCGCCCCTCCCCCCACCACAAGATGGCATGCATTCTGAATACCCCTTTCCCTAATCTGCCCTTCCTTCTGTCTCTCCCCCCACTTCTCTTCTCCCCTTCCCCTACTATTTTCCTGTAGGGCAAGATAGATTTCTGTACCCCATTTCCTATATTTCTTATTTCCTAGTTGCATGTGAAAACATTTTTTTGGAACATGTGTTTTTAAACTTTGCGTTCCAAAGTTTCTCCCTTCTTCCCTCCCCACCCACCCTCATTGAAAAGGCAAGCAATTCAATGCAGGTTATACATGTGCAGTTATGCAAAACACTTCCATAGTAGTCATGTTGTGAAAAACTAACTCTATTTTCCTTAATCCTATTCTGCCTCCCACTTATTCTATTCTTTCTTTTGATCCTGTCCGTCCTCAGAAATTTTTGCTTCTGATACCCCCTCTCCCAATCTGCCCTCCCTCTATCATTCCCCTGCTCTCTTGTCCCCCTCCCCCTCCCCATTTTCCTGTAGGGTAAGATAGATTTCCATACCCAACTGAGTGTGTATGTTGTTCCCTCCTCAAGCCAAATCTGATGAGAATAAGATTCACTCATTCCCTCTCACCTTCCCCCATTTCCCCTCCACTGCAAGAGCCTTTTCTTTTCTGCTTTTTTGTGAGATAATTTACCCCATTCTACCTCTCCCTTTCTCTATCTTCCAGTATAATCCTCTTTCACCCCTTAATTTTATTCTCCAGATGTCACCTCTTCATCTTCAACTCACCCTGTGCCCTCTATATATCAATCTCTATCAATCTCTATCTATCTATCTATCTATCTATCTATCTATCTATCTATCTATCTGTCTGTCTGTCTGTCTGTCTATCTATCTATCTATCTATCTATCTACACACACACACACACACACATAATTTTCTTCCTCCAACTACCCTAATACTGACAAAGGTGTCATGAGTTACCAATATCATCTTTCCATGCAGGAATGTAAACAGTACAACCTTAATAAGTCTCTTATGATTTCTCTTTCCTGTTTACCTCTTCATGTTCCACTTGAATCTTGTATTTGAAAGTTGAATTTTCTATTCAGCTCTGGTCTTTTCATCAAGAATGCTTGAAAGTCCTCTATTTCATTGAATGACCATTTTTTCCCCTGAAGCATTATACTCAGTTTTACTGGATCAGACCCAGTTCTTGATCCGTGCACTGTGTTACCTAGCTGTCCCAGTGAAAGGGGAACATATTACCTTCTGAGGGAGCCCATTTCACTTTTAGGTTAACCCTAATTCTGGGAAAGTCCTTTATATTGAGCCTAAATATGCTCTCAGTAAACTTCTACTCCTTGTACCTACTTCTTTCCTCTGGGGCCAAGAGTGCTCGTCTGATTCTTCTTTTGCTTCATAGCCCTTCACATATTTCAAGATCCTCCACATCTACTTTTTTCCAGCCTAAACAAGCTCCAGTTTTGTCAGTCAATTCTCATGTGGTATATGACCATTAGCCTCCTCACTATTCTAGTAGGCCTTATTTCCATGTTCTCTGACTTACCAGGGTCTTTCCAAACATGTGGTATCTACACCTAGCTGGATGACTCTAGCTTTAGTTTGACCGGGGCAGACAGGGTACAGGGAACCCATCATATTGACCTCCCTAGTTTCCTTTATGTTCCAACTAAAATCCCACCTTCTACAGGAAGTCTTCCCCATACCCTTTTAATTCCAGTGTTTTCCATCTGCTAATTATTTCCTATTTATCCTGTACACAGCTTGCTTCCTATATATTTGTTCGTATGTTGTCTTTCCCATTAGATTGTAAGCTTCTTGAAGTCAGGGACTCTCTTTTGCCCCTTTTAGTATCCCTAGCACTTAGCAGAGTGCCCAGCATATAGTAGGTCATTAATAAATGTTTACTGAATTGAATTGCCTGTTTATCTATCATCTGTCCACCTACATATAAACATAAAATAGTCTTTTTTTTTTCTTTGGGTGGAGGACAAGCCTATGTTTTGCATTTGAATAATGTGACCAGCCCATCGGAGTTGCACTTTCTGAAGCAGAGTTTGAATGTTTGGAGTTTAGTTTGAGAAAGAACCTCAGTGTCTGGTATCTTATCCTGCCAGGTGATCTTCAGAATCTTCCTAAGACAATTCAAATAGAAGCAATTTAGTTTCCTGGCATAGCGCTAGTATACTGTCCTGGTTTCACAGGCATACAACAATGAGGCCAGCACAATGGCTCTGTAGACCTTCAGTTTGGTAGGCAGTCTAATGCTTCTTTTCAACCATACTTTCCTTTGGAGCCTCCCAAACACTGCTCTGGCAATGTGTGCATCAACCTCATCATCTATGTGGACGTCCCTGAAAAGCATACTACCAAGGTAAGTGAACTTGTCCACAACATTCAAAACTTCTCCATTTGCTGTACCTGATGGTTCCACATATGGATGGTGGTGGTAGCTGATGGAGCCCCTGTGTTTTCTTGGTGTGAATTGTAAGCACTCATATGGTGGTCAGAAGAAGGGATACAAGGACACTCTCCAGGTCTGTCTTAAGAATTTTGGAATTGATTGTGTGATATTGGAGACACTGGCACAGGACTGTTCGGCATGGCATGCTCTCGTCAGAGAAAGCACTGTGCTCTTTGAGCACAGCAGAACTGAGGTAGCTCAAGAGAAACACAAGCTACCCAAACTTAGAGAATCTACCCCAAAGGTTCACAAGGAACTATTCATGCCCAATCTGTGGTAGAACATTCTGAGCTTATATTGGTCTGATCAGCCACAGTCAGACATACCAAAACTTGACTCTGGCATAGTGATGTTATTTTGATCCTCTTCAAAAAAGAAAGACAACAACTAAAACATATAAACACCTGTATTTGAACATGTTGCTTCCAATCTTGCTTCAGTGAAGAAATAATAGGTTTTAACACCCACTTAGCAAGTTTTTTTTTTTGTACTAGGTCTGATTCTGATCTCTTCTTCCTTCGAAGCCCCAAGAATTCTGTACGTCTTTGGATCAAGAGCAGTTATGGAAGAGAGGGAGGAAAAGAAGGAAGAAGGAAGGAAAGAAAGAAGGAAGAGAGGGAAGGAAGAAAGGGAGGAAAGAGTGAAAGAGGGGAGGAAGGGAAGGAGAAAGAAAAGAAGGAATGAAGGGAGGGAGGGAAGGAGGAAGGAAGGAAGGAAAGAAAGAAAGGCAGGCATAAAGGGAAGTATGGAGGATGGACTGAAAGGAAAGGAGGGAGAGAGGAAAGAGAGATGAATCTGAGGGAGAAAGGAATGAAGAGAAGAATGGAAGGGTGGGAGACAGACAAGAAGAGAGGGATAAATGAAAGGGAGGAATAGGAAGGAGAGAGAAAAAAAGGAAATACTGAAAGAAATAGTGAAGTAAGGTAAAATATTTTACCTTCTGGAAAGGTATGGAACTGGATCAGGCAGCCACTTCATATTCCTTCCTTCACTTTCTCCCTCTCTCTTTTCCCCTCCCTTTCTTTTTTTAATTAAATATTTATTTTTTTTAAGTTTTTATAATTTTTTAGGGTCCTAGCTATAAAGAAACTAGTCTTCTTGGCCTTCTTTCACTGGTAACTTTTATCATCAAGGAATGAGTTTTCAGAATTCATGAACCCAAATGAAGGTACATGAAAATTCTAAAGGTCAAATTCTAGATCTCCACCACTTAGCAAGATTCCCTAGCTCTCCTGGGGGAAACTAGCCATTCAAGCGAGAAAAACCTTTGGTTTTATTTGGGGCAATGGGGAGGTAGATGCCAAGAATGAGACAAACTTAAGAATTGCATTTGGCTCATGGAGGTAGTTTCCTGAATTTGATCACCATTTTCACTTGCATTTTTTTTTAGGGGGGACCACTCCTTTGCTGGACCTCATTTTTCCATTTTTAAGAAGTTGTTTCTACTCTTTAACCTACTGGAAGGCTATGGAGCCACTTCACTAATCCTTCCCAAAGTGCTTCAGAATCCTCAAGTCTGAGAGAAAGCAGAAGGGAAGTCTCATTATGTGTAGAAGCAGAAAGAGGAGGCTGTTGACAGAAACCAAGCATCTATGTCAGGATTATAAAGGATAGGAGGGCAACCTCACTGTCCTCCATTACAAATGATAAGAGGCTAAAAAAAGCATTACTTCAAGACTACAAATGGTAAGAAATAAAATGCATCCTCCCCTTCACCCAGATAATGATTTAGGGGTAAAAAAAAAAAAGCAAAAAACCCCCAAAAAAACCTTAAATGAAAAAAGTGTGGTGCAATAGAAATAATTTTCTAGGTAGCCTTTCAGTTGATTTAAGACATAAAGCCAGGTTTTATCGCTTTGGAATTAGAAGACTTGGGTTCTCATCTTTTCTATGATGCTTACTACGTGGGTCACCTTGGGCAAGTTACTTCATTCCCCTCAGCCTTGGTTTCCTCATCCGTAAAATGAGGACACCAGCTGATCCTCGAGGTCCCTTGTTCTCATGATCCCATGACCGATCTCAGCCATCCTTTTGAAGTCGTTGTTCATAAGACCCAAATCTTCACCTTGGTAGGCTCACAAGATGAAATGTGTATCCAGATTACAGGACCATTTGATTTTCTTCTAGAAAATGCATTCATTTCCTTTCCATGAACCTTTATCAATGGCTTCCTATGTGCAAAAACTTGTACTGATAAATATCTCCAAGTCTGTGGCGTATGAAGTTGAGAGAACTGGGGGTATTTCGCTTAGGGAAGAGAAGATTAGGGGTATGGGGTGGGGAGGGATGGTAGCTGTCTTCACCCGAAAGGTGGGGTTAGTCTTGCTTCACCTGGGTCCAGAGTGCAGAGCTAGGACCAAGGGATGGAAGTCGAAATGGAAAGTTCAGTGCCTTTTACTAATGACAGCTATGTAAATGTGGAATGGGAGCATGGATGGATTGAACCCAGATGGAATGGTGAGAATTGATCGGGAAATTTGCAGTGTGAGCATTTGCTCCTCAGAAATTGACAAATGCTATATACATCAGGGCTTGATGATTCGTTTCATTGGTGGTTTAGACCTAAGAAAGTGACGGAGAAAATGTTAATAATGAGAATAAACTTAAAAATCTATTATGGGAGCATTTTTCCCACCCCAGAGAGAAGGTTATTAATGGGAATGATAATAGCACTTACCTCCCAGGTTTGTTGTGAGAATCAAGTGAATTTACAAAAATGTACACATATATGTATGCATATGTATATGCACATATACATGTATACATGTATATATTAATATATATGTCTACACACATATACATATCCTTACTTTTATGTGTATATACATATACACATGTACACATTCAGATAGCAGCAAAGTGGAACAGTGGATAGAGCACTGGGCTTGGAGTCAGGAAGACCTGAGTTCAAATGCAGCCTCAGACACTTAGTTGTGTGACCCTGGGCAAAGTCACTTAGCTCTGTTTGCCTCAGTTCCTCAGCTGTAAAATGAGCTGGAGAAGGAAATGGCCAACCACTCGAGTATCTCTGCCAAGAAAACTGTGTGACCCTAGGCAAGTCACTTCCCCCTGTTTGCCTCAGTTTCCTCATCTGTCAAATGAGCTGGAGAAGGAAATGGCCAACCACTCGAGTATCTCTGCCAAGAAAACTGTGTGACCCTAGGCAAGTCACTTCCCCCTGTTTGCCTCAGTTTCCATATCCATAAAATGAGCTGGAGAAGGAAATGGCCAACCACTCCAGTATGTCTGCCAAGAAAACCCCAGATGGGGTCATGAAGAGTCAAACACAATAAAAAAATGACTAAGCAACAACGTATTTATGTGTGTGCATATGCATATATGTATGTATGTATATGTGCAATCAAATGAATACAAATATAATCAAATGAATACATATTTAAAGGAATCAAATGAATTAACATATATTCAAATACATAATCAAATAAATGTATAATTATATATACACACATGTATATATGCATTTGTGTGTGTATATATATATATGTGTGTATATATATCTATATGGATATACATATATTTGCCAAACCTTAAAATGCTATATAAATGCTAGCTATTATTGTGAGTGTTAGCTTGTAGCCTGAATAGCTTAGGTAAGAGGAGGAGGATAAAGGAAAGGGTGATCACAGATGCACCAGAGCTTTTAGAACCAGGTACACGTTTTTCTTTCATCTCAACAATTTGGCACGAAGTGAAGTAAACAGACTACATTTCCATAAATCAGGCCACATGTCCAGAAGGATGCCATCCATATAAAAAGCTGTTTATCTTTATCCTGTGTTGCATTAGCAATACCTTTGCCATTAATCTCAAATATAAAAAGGAAAAGTAAATACAGCTGAGGAAGAAAAAATTGGAAATTTAAAAAAAACCTCCTGAAATCGACCCATTTTTCTTTTTCTGTCATACTCTCTGAGTTTTCCCCTCCTCCTTCTCCATAGTTCTTTAAACCAATGCTTCTTCTATAGTCCTTGGATGATGTAAGTAAACTTTTAAAAATGTTGAGCCCAGGGATTTTATCTTACGTTATGCTTTTCACTAAACTTTCCTGGATCTGAATCAGCAATTTTTTTTAAAATGTGAAGTATTTGTTTGTGTCTTCTATTTGGCCAGGCCTTTTCAAAAAAAAAGGAAACCAAGTGCTATTTTCTATTATGTTCAGAGACCAGTGCTTAGGACAGAATGTCTGCTAGCTGGGGAATGTTTAGGCCCTTTTTCAAAGGGGGCCAGTTATCTATTCCATATATGGTTAGCCCAAACAATTTCATTTCAGGTTAGTTTTATTAATATCATTAAGACAATATACAAATCACTTTTGATTTCATCAGCATAGGAAACTCACAACAGTATAGGAACTCCTTCTACCAATGCAGATTTCAGTCCATTTTTAACTTAGTAGCTAAGTCTTGGGAGTTTAGTCATATCAATCACTCAATCAAGCATTTATTGAACATTTATTATATTCTAGATGCACAAATTAGAGACATTTCCATTCCAAATGTTCACAGGGACTATTTGTGTCTAACCTGTAGTAGAGCATTCTGAGCTAGTATTGGTCTGATCAGTCACAGCAGGACACATTCTACCTTGACCCCAACATAGAGATGCCATTTTGGTCCTTTTTGGGAATGTAGGACAATAATCCACCAATGAACCATTATTCCAGGCATTGTGCTACGTGCTAGGGATACAAAGACAAAAGGGGGAAAAGGCCTTGCCCCTCAGGGAGCTTACATTTTGTTAAGGGAGATATCCATTCACTGCTCCTGGTTATGGTCTCTGGGAGCCAAGCAAAATCAATCCAGCCCCTCTTTCACATACATGACAGCTCTTCAAATTCTTCAAGATAGCTATCACACCTCCTACAAGAATTCTCTTCCCAAGGCTAATAAATCTCCCTTTCCTTCAAGTTTACCTCATAAGGCATAGGTTTGAGAGTCCCCTTAGCCTCTTGGTCACCCTACTCTGTATGCTTTCCAGATTGTCCATGTCCACCCTAAAATATAGTGCTCAGAACTGAACACATTACTCCAGATATCATCTACTTAGGACAGGTTACAGCAAGGCTTTCATTTCTTTAGTCCTGGACACTATCTATGCCTTTTTTATTTTTTATTTCTTGCTTCTTGGTGAGACTTGTCCAGGGTCATACAGCTAGTAAGTGTCAAGTGTCTGAAGCTCAATTTGAACTCAGGTCGTCCTGACTCCAAGGCTGGAGCTGTATCCACTGTGCCACCTAGCTGCCCCTATCTATGCCTTCAAAAAAACATAACTTAAGATTACATTTGCTTCAGGCACTACCCTAGCACATTATTACTTCATATGGAGTTAGAGCCACCAAAATGCTTAGAACTTTTTCAGAAAAACTGCTTTTTAGCCATGACTTTATCATCTTGTACATGGGAAATGGATTTTTTTAAACTCAAGTGTGATAGTTTATATTTACTCTTATCACATTTTATTAAATTATATTTGAACCAACATTCTACCTTGTTGCACTCTTTTTTGAATATGACTTGTTCACTGTGCTAGCTTTTTCTCCCAGTGTGAGGACATCTGCCAATTTGATAAACATGCCCCCTCTGCCAATGATTGGGAAGTAACTGATAAAAATATGAAATAGCAGAGGGTCAAGAAGTGATCCTTAAACTGCAATGTACAGATGTGTTTCTTTAGAGGACTCTAAGACATGTGAAATAGGTGCCAAGTCTTACATGTATTAAAAGATGTCCTTTATGCATTCATCGCATAATATTTTATTAGTTATGTGTGTTGGGTTGATGGAACATCCTTCTTATGGACTGTGAGCTCCATGAAGGCAGGTACTGTGTCTTATCTAAGTATTATATCTTCAACTAGAATATTGAATTTTTCTGACTTTTTTAGCTTAGCAACCACGTCAAAAAAGAAAATGAGGTTAGTCTAGCATAGACTCTGCTTAATGATGCTTTGTTGTTCCTCTTTGGTCACTGCTTCCTTTTCTAGATATTTATTAACCATCTCTTTAATAATATGCCCTAAAATTTTATCAGAAATTGAAATCAAGTTCACTGGCTTATAGTTGATGCAATCTGTTATCTTCCCTTTCTTGAAAATTGGGGCAGATTTTCTAGTCTTTTGGTGCTTTTCATATTCTCTGTGATCTTTCAAAAACACAAAGAGTAGCTCAGCAGTCCCATCTTCTAATTCTTTGGAAGTTGCTACCTACCAAGTTCCTGATTCCTTAGGGCCACCAGGCCATTCTAAATGCATTGAATTGGAATCTTCTTCTAAGTTTTTCTTTAGAATATGAGTTTTATGAGATCAGGGTCTGTCTTGCTTTTTAAATTTGTATTCCAAGCACTTGACATATAGTGAGCACTTAATAAATGCCCTTACTTTCCTTCCCTTCTGTTCCATTCTTATTCTTCTCTTCCATTCTATGCTTCCCATCCCTTCTATCTTTCCCTTCTCTTCTATCTTTCCCTTCCCTTCCCTTCCATTCTTCCCTTCCCTTCCCTTCCATCTTTCCCTTCCCTTCCATCTTTCCCTTCCCTTCCATCTTTCCCTTCCTTCCATCTTTCCCTTGCCTTCCCTTGCCTTACCTCGCCTTGCCTCGCCTCGCCTTGCCTTCCCTTCCCTTCCCTTCCCTTCCCTTGCCTTACCTCGCCTTGCCTCGCCTCGCCTTGCCTTCTCTTCCCTTCCCTTCCCTTCCCTTCCCTTCCCTTCCCTTCCCTTCCCTTCCCTTCCCTTCCCTTCCCCTTCCCTTCCCTTCCCTTCCCTTCCCTTCCCTTCCCTTCCCTTCCCTTCCCTTCCCTTCTTTATCTGCCTTAGGATGTAGTAGAGCTACTCCTGGTGACTTGAACTCACAAAGGACAGCTAGTTGCTTTCTTGCTATTTTTCTCACTTATTTGGGTATCAACTCCCTCTTAGTCATTTTTGTTCTGTCCTTTCTAGTCCAAAGGTAATTTTCTTTGGCAGAGAAAACAAACTAATGAAGAGGAAAACAGCTCCCTTCTCTCTGTCATATTTTTTTCCCATAGTTTCATAACTCCTAAGCAGCCAATCTATCCCATTTTTGAAATCCTCTTCTGTTCACCAAGATAGCTCAAAGAGGCCTTTTTGTTATCTATAGCTTTCTTTACCAGCCTCAGCTCATTCAGAACCTTAACCCTTCTGACACTTCTTCCAGGACCATCCCACACTCTTGTTTCATCCCTGGTTACCTTCCCTTGCTTCCATCTTTAGTCCATATTTTTATTTTTATTTCTTCTTGACATAATCAATGAGTTCTCTTTGGTCTGTTTAGAACACACACCCTTTTCCTCTTCCTCATTTGATTTGTTTTTCTTTCTTTAGCATGTTATTTTTTTCAATTTTGAAAAGCAACCACTTATTAGAAACAATACAAGAGTATATAAAAAGAGAGAAAAGAAGGAAGGTGGTGGAAGGGGAGAAAATGAGGTTTGCATTGGATGTCAGTTGTGGAAACACATAAATGCCTATTTTTACACATTTCAATTTCAAAGGTATAACACACATGATTTTCCTTTTAAAAAAATCATCCATATTTGGCTAAAATCAAACCAAGGAAGCATACGTCAAACTCCTCTCCAAAACAAAGTCCATTGAAAATTTAATCTCCTATTTTCCATCCATATATCTGGTTCCAAATTGTGATCTGACCTGTTTTGCATGGTACAGAAAGCCAACTTGAAGCATGGGTGCCAAAAGATGCTTCAGCCTTTTGGGCCAACCTGGCTCCCATTCTGGGGGGATGGCTGGGAGGGGCTATGGAATTGAAAGACATTGAAGTTCTAATTGTGGCCTATGGTGGCTAAGCACTCCCCACTGTCCAGATTTCCCAAATACACACACACATATGTACACATATATTCAGCATCTCATTCTTGAAAGCCTCTTGGGATGACTTCCTCTTCAGAACTTTAGGCATCCTATCTATTGCATCCTACCTATTTTTTCTCTGAACATTTTGAAATCTGCTCTCCCCAAATCAAGGTTAAGTGGCAGACTGCCCCGCTCCTCTCTCCTTTATAATATATATTCTAGGGGAGAGTAGTCACTTGTCCCCAAGGTTCTCATCATTTCCACCCCAGCAACTGGTTCTTCCTTCTGAGTAAGAATCAGATTCAGAATAGCAGTCCCCCTCAGTGATATCTCCATCTTTTCTTTTAGGAAGAAAATTATTATCAAAGAAAGTCAAGAGTGTTCTCTATTCAGCTTTGGGCAGAGCAAGAGATATAAGATAGATATAAAGTGGAAAAAGCATTAGATCTGGGATCAGAGAACCTGGGTTAAAATCCAACATCTGCCTCTCACAAGATGTGTGAATTCAGTCAAGTTATATAACCTGCTTGGGGTTCCAGTTTCCTCAAGGGATTGGATTAGATGACCTCTCAGTTTCTTTCTAGCTCCAAGTCTGAAGACCAGTTAGCTGAGATCTCACATTGCTACTCCTTCATGCCTCTTTGCCAGGCTTTGCAACCTGTTCCCTGAACATTTCGTCTATTTCCTTTCTGCTCAGGTGGTCTGCAGTTTATTTTTTCTTGATGACAGTGCTGACTGTGTTTTTACCTCTGCTATTCTTCACCTGGATGCTGTCCACCATGCTTGCCCCTATGATAGTACATTGCATGCATAAACCTTTGTGAAGACATTACCAAATTCGTGTATGAATAGAAAAGGAGGCAATCTGGTCATGTCATGACCTTGATGGACACTACCTCCTTCAGCTTCTTCTCCCGTCTGATTGGAAGGCTGGAGGGCAGAGCATTAAATGCCTCCCAATATCTTCCTTTATAAAAGGGCAGAAACTGGATTTATCCACCCTCTTCTGTTATTCTGCCTGCTTTCAGCTCCACAGAACAAGATGCCCCCACTCCCTCTCCCCACTTTTCTGCCTCCTTTCGTGCTTGTCTGCCTCATTAGAATATAGGCCCCTGGAGAGCAGGGACTGTCTTTCTTTTTGTTATTTGTATCCCTATAGCCTAGCGCAGTGCCAGGAACATAGTAGGTGCTTAATAAATGTTTACTGTATATTATTTTATTGGATTGGATGAGAATGAGGAACAAAAGATGAAATCTCTTTTGATAGTGTTCTTCCTGCAAAAAAAAAAATTAAGTTGCATTTATTTTACCCTCTCCCTTTAGAACGAAAACTTCTTGAGGGAGAAGACTGTTTCATTTTGGTCTTTACATTTCCAGAGCCAAGCTCTGGGCATGACACACAGTAGGTGCTTAAGAAATATTTGCTTCATTGGTTTGCGTCTTTTTGTTCCACAGTGACACTGGCTTCCTCGCTATTTCATACAGAAGACATTTTCTCTGGCTACCCCCTTGCCTGGAATACTCTCCCTCCTCATCTCTGCCTTCTGGCCTTCCTGACTTCCTTCAAAATATTCCCTTGTCCAGGAAGCCTTTCTTAATCCTCTTTAATTCTAGTGCTTTCCTTTTATTGATTATCTACAATTTATCTTAGATAGCCACTGTCCTCTCTTGTTTATATACATCTGTTTGCATGTTGTCTGCCCCGGTAGACTTTTTCCCTCTCTCTATATCCCCAATATGGTGCTTCATACATAGTAAGTACTCAAAAGTTTCTTGTTGACTTGACTTGGTCCAGCATAGTGTGCAGCACATATCAGGCACTTAATACAAGCTTAGTGATTGACTGATGATTAATTCCTAGTCTGGGGGTTACCTAGGTCAGTTACCTCAAAATGTCTTTAAAATCAAGAGGCCTCCAAATGGTTGAATGGACCCTTTATTGTTGAGAAGGATATGAGCAAGAATCCCACAAGATAAGGAGGCATATAAGGGCTGTGATGAGCTATGGAGGTGTTACTCACATTGAGATCATGGATCCATGAGGCAGTGTGGAAGGTGTGAAAGCAGTACTGACTTTGGAGTGAGAGACTTTGAGTTCATTCCCTACTTGGATGACCTGGATCTCTCTGGCCCTTAGTTTTCTCATAAATAAAACAACGGCAGGGGTTGGGGAGGGGAGTGGATTAGCTTCTTATACAACTATAGATTTATGATTCAATTGGAGCAGTGATCCTTAAAGAGTGGTCTGTGATCCTTAAGGGTTCTGCAGATCCTTTCAGGGGTCTGCAAGCTCAAAACTATTTTCATAATACTACTATAGTGTTATTTGACTATTTAAAAAAATCCTCTATTTTTCATCTATGTATCTGTGGGAGGTCAGATTTTCTTCACATCCTTCAACCAAAACAACATATCACAACAGATTGAATGCAGAAACAGATACGAAAATCCAGCTGTCTTCTATTAAGCCAAACATTAAAGATATTTGCAAAAACATGTAAAACAATGCCACTCTTCACACTAATTTCTTTTGGAAATAATAGTTTTTCTCATAAAAATGTTATTTATATTACCACATAATGGGTTTATTATTGTTATTTTTAAATGAGTAAATACATATTTTAAAAATTATATCAATTTTAAATTCAAATATAGTAAATATCAGTAGATGAAACTGACATTAAAAAAGAACCTGAGGTTGTCAATGATTTTTAAGAGTGTAATGGGGTCCTGAGACAAAAAAAAATAATACACTGACAGTCACTAATCTGGAATATGGAAGTATACCACAGTTTCTATGGAACTGTGGTCTCCCTTCTTCTAGGCCCCTCTCTGAAAGAGCGTTATTTTGCTTTAAAATGTGTTTTCTTAGACTCAATCATAGTTAGATGGGGTGCCAGTCCTTATCCACAGCTCACTGAAAGGACTGGGCCTACTACATCCAGAAGATAAAAATTAATTTGGACAAGCACAAAACCCTTATAATTCACAAGTGGCATTACTTGATTCTGTGAGAGAGAATCAAAAGAAAAATCCACAAAAACCAGGCTCTCAAGGACAATGCAATTTGTCAGCAATTTTCTACCTAGAGAATAATGAAAATAATAATACCCCTATTTCTGTGACATGGTTGAGGTGTTTAAGGCACTTTCCCCATAACAGTCTTATGAGGTACAGAGGATAGGCATCTTTCCTTCTCAAAACTGGGTGTGAGTAAGGACAGATAGCCACCATGGTCCACTTTAAAATTCTATGATTCCATACTGATCACCCACACCTCAGTGGTATTGAATAAACCTCAGCTCATTCTTTTAAAGGCCGCGTTCTATATGTGGTGGAAAGAAAGCATAATGGGTTTCATTCAGGGATTGATGGAAGCATTTGGGTTACTTTCTGGTCAGAATAAATGAGTATTATGTAATGGGACCTAGTGTAACTACTAGACCAATATTAATAGAATCATAGAATTTTAGAGTTGGAAAGAAATTATGTAAGCATCTAGTCCAAACTGGAGAAGGCAAAAGGAAAGATCTACCCAACTGAATATTAAGAATTTCAGAGAACAGCAAGGAAGATAAGGAGGTTTTCTTAAATAAGTAATGCAAAGAAATAGAAGAAAACAACAAAATGGGAAAGACAAGAGATCTCTTCAAGAAAATTAGAGATGTCAAGGGAACATTTCATACAAAAATGGTCATGATAAAAGACAAAAATGGTAGGCACTTAACAGAAATAGGAGAGATTAAGAAGAGGTGGCAAGGATATACAGAAAAATTATTTAAGAAAGATATTAACATCACCAACAATAATGACCTCTGGTTGATGATCTAAAGCCAGACATCCTGGAGAATGAAGTCAAGTGGTCCCTAGGAAGCACTGCTAACAATAAAGCTAGTGGAGGTGATGGAATTCCAGTTGAGTTATTTATAACCCTAAAAGATGATACACTTAAAGTGATGCACTCAGTATGCCAAAAGATTTGGAAAACTTAATAGTGGCCAATGGGTTGGAAAAGATCAGTTTATATCCAATACTAAAGAAAGAAAATGCCAAAGAATGTTCAAATTACTGAACAATTGTACTCACTTCACATATCATCAAGTTTATGCTTAAGATTCAATGTGTGAACCTGGAATTACTGGAAGAGCAGGCTGGTTTTCAAAGGGGCAGAAGAACTAGAGACCAAATTGCCTACTTTTGCTGGATTATGGAGAAAGTGATGGAGTTCCACAAGAAAAAATCTAATTCTGCTTCATTACCTCCACTGAAGCCTTTAACCATGTGGGTCAAAACTACTCAAAGAGATGGGAGTACCAGATCACCTTGTCTCCTGACAAACCTGTATGCAGGTCAAGAAGCAGCCGTTAGAACCAAATATAGAATAACCAACCATACTTAGTGTAAATTTGGAAAAGGAGTACGATAAGGCTGTATATTGTCACCTTATTTATTTAACTTATATGCAGAGTACATCATGAGAAATACCAGGCTGGAGGAATCAAAAGACAGAATTAAGGTTGCTGAGAGAAATATCAATAATCTCAGATATGCAAATGATACCATCCTGCTGGTAGAAAGCAAGAAAGAATCAAGAAGCCTTTTGATGAGAGTGAAAGAGGAGAGTGTAAAAGCTGGTTTGAAGCTTAACATAAACAACAACAACAACAAAAACCCAGGATTGTAGCAATTAGTTCCATCATTCCTATAAAATAGAGGGAGAAGAAATGGAAACATTATCAGATTTTATGTTTGTGGACACAAAGATCATTGCAAATGGTGACCACTACCATGAAATTAAAAGACACTTGCCCTTTGGAAAGAAAACAAGGGGAAATCTGAACAGCAACTAAAAAGCAGAGACATCACCTTGTTGACAAAAGTCTATATAGTCAAATCTATGGTTTTTCCAGTAGCAATGGAGGGCTGTGAGAGTTGGGCAGTAAGGAAGGCTGAGGTCTGCAATTTGTGGTGCTGGAGAAGACTTTTGAGAGTCCCTTGGACAGCAAGGAAACCAAATCAGGTAACACTTAAAGAAAAGGTCGAATACTGAAGCTGAAATTTAAATACTTCAGCCACATAAGGAGAAGCTGGGTCTCATTGGAAAAGACTCTGATGTTGGGAAAGATTGAAGGAAAGGAAATGGCAGAGGATGAGAAAGATAGATAATATGATGGAAGTAACAAATATGAGCTAGGACAGACTTTGGGAGATAATGGAGGATAGGAGGGCCTGGCATGCTATGGTCCATGGGGTCAGAAAGAGTTGGATGTGACTGAATGACTGAACAACAGTCCAATCTGAAAAAAAAATCCCTTTCTTGAGAAAGTATGAAGCACTCAGCAACCACTCTAAGGAATGTCACCTATATGCCTACTTCTTCCTTTTTCCTGGTGTCTCTTTACTAAGCTAGATTACAACATGCTTTCCCAGTGTTGTCTACTGTCAATCACCTACCTATACTGGCTACGATAACCATGTCTAGGCCAGAAAAGAAATCACTGCCCTCTTTGAGAGAATAAGGAAGGGCAAAAGAAGCAATGGGAAGAACACTCGCTTTAGAGTCAAAAGATATGTGTTGACGTACCACTTCTATCACTTACTATCTGTATGACCTTGGGTGAATCACTTAACCTCTCTGGGTCTCAGTTTCTTTATCTGTAAAATGAGAAGACAAATCTAGATGGTCTCTAAGATCCTTTCCAGCTCTAAATATATGATTCTATTAGCCATTAACCTCTGCAAGTTGGGAAAAAAGGATTTAATCATTCATGTAACAATGATAATATTTATATATTTGTAATACCAATAATATAAATATAAATATATGGCATATTAAGGCTGACAAAGTTATTTAATACAAGGACATTATAATGATCTTATTTGGTCCTCACTATTACCTGCAGCCATTGTTTCCCCCATTTTGCAGATGAGGAAACTAAACCTCAGAAAGGGAAGATGACTTGCATAGGATCCTACAATTACTACCTGTTGAAGTTGGAAGACGAAATCAATGCTCCCTGGCCTTCTGCATCTCTAATCATCAGGGACACATAGTTGGCAGAGAAAAAAGGAACAATTTCCTAACACCTTTAGAACAAGGAAAGACTTCATTTTGGCAATGAAGTATGTTTTCTGTGAAACTGATCTCAGAGTTTTTATGCAATTTCCATTGATGTGATGGTGTTCCTTCTTTTAATCCACCTCTGATTTTCTGAATCTAGGGGTTTGATGGGCACATAACAACAATAACAAAACCTGTTCCAATTTGCTTTTCTGTGATGCATTTTTCCCCAAAAAAACTGAAAATACAACTCAGTTCTCTCTCTCTCTCTCTCTCTCTCTCTCTCTCTCTCTCTCTCTCTCTCTCTCTCTCTCTCTCTCTCTCTCTCCCTCCCTCCCTCCCTCCCTTTCCCCTTCTCTCTCTCTTCCCCCATTTCTCCTCTCTCTCTCTCTCTCTCTCTCTCTCTCTCTCTCTCTCTCTCTCTCTCTCTCTCTCCTTTTCCCTTCTCCCTCCCTCCCTACTTGTCTTTCTGTGTGTGTCTCTCTCTCTCTTATCCTGTGAATCAAGAGATGCAGGCATCCTTTCCCATCTCACCAGCAGAGAAGCAGGCAGAGAGATGGGAAGGGGCTTTCCAAAACACTATTAGAATGTTAGCAAATCTAGACCCCAGGGCTCCTGTCTTCCAATCTAGTATGTTTTTATAGAGGCTAGAGTATTCTATTGAAGAAGAAGAAGAAGAAGAAGAAGAAGAAGAAGAAGAAGAAGAAGAAGAAGAAGAAGAAGAAGAAGAAGAAGAAGAAGAAGAAGAAGAGACAACAGGAGGAAAGTATTGTGGGATAGTGGAGGGTTCATTGAACTTAGAAGGGTTAGATATGTTCAAGTCATGCTTGTGGCACTTTAAAAATGGTGTGGAAATGGTCAAGTTGCTTTATTTTTCTAATCTTCAGTTTCTTCATCTGTGAAATGGTGATAACAATAGCTGTAGGATTTTTTCACTGGGTTGTTGAAAGGAGCAAATGATATACATAGATAAAGGGCCTCACAAGAGAAGTAGCTTGATATAATGTATAGAGAGCTGAACTCTGTATCAGGAAGACCTGGGTTCAAGTCTTACCACTGATCCCATACTGGTTATGTGGCCCTTGGGCAAGCAGATAGTGATCATCATCTGTAGAGGAGTTCCCTGCACCAGTGAAATCAAAGATTTTGTCCAAAAAAAGGTGCTCTATAAATCTTAAAGCATAATTTAAATTTTAGCTGCTACTTCCCTTGCTGCTTATAATTATTGCCATTAGCTGGGAATTCTAGCACTTGAGGCAAATTCATTTGGAGGTAAGAGAGAGATATATCCTGATGTGGGCCAACATGGCCACTGCTCCTGAGTGTCACATGTCTATGGGTCCAGGCAGTATGGGTGGCCTGCACTGGTTGGCTGAAGCTGGGCAATTGGAGGTCATTGGATCCTAAAAACAGAGCTAGAAAGGACTTCTGGCATCACCTAGACCAATCCTTTCATTTTACAGATGAGAAAACTGAGGCTCAGGAAAGGAAATGACTTCCCTAAGGTCACAACAATAAGTAAGCATCAAAAGTGGAATTTGAATCAGTGACCTTGGAAGCAGTGTTCTTTCTCCTGTACTACTGTGGGAGAAGGTAACTTGGGAAGAGAGGCATGACAACAATGGGATTTAGGTAAGGGGGTGTGCAACCCAAGGCTGAGAGCCTTTCTGCTCCACAGGACCTGATATGGAGAAGGAGTTCAATTCTCCATCTACCCAGTTACTAGCTATTAGGCAGCTAAGTGTTACAGTGGAGAGAGTGGGAGTAGAGAGTGGATTCAGCAAGACCCCAGCTATAATTCTGTCTTATAAGCTTTCTAGCTATGTGAACCTTGGCAAGTCACTTAAGAGCCCTGGGCCTCAGTTTCCTCATCTGTAAAAAGGGATATTAATAATACCTAAGGGTAGCTAGGTGGCGCAGGGGATAGGATGCCTGGCCTGGAGTTAGGAAGACTCATCTTCCTGAGTTCAAATCCAACCTCGGGCAGTTATTAGCTATGTGACCTGGGCAAGTCACTTAACCCTATTTGCTCATTAACCTGAACCTTAACCTCTGTTTCCTCACCTGTAAAATTAAATGGAGAAGAAAATGGCACAGCACTACAGTATCGTTGCCAAGAAAACCCCAAAGGGGATCATAAAGAGTCAAACATGACTGAAATGACTGAACAAAAACCACAATGATAATCTTTATCTCACAGGGTAGTGTTGAGAATCCAAGGAGATAATATAAGTGAGATACTTTGCAAACCTTAAGGCTATAATGCCATCTCTCTACCATCAAACATGTCCCTCTTGAAGAGGTAAAAAGAGGATGAAGCTAAACATTCATTCATGTTAGCATCCTTAGACAAAGGCCCAGTGGCCTCTTGCTAGTTATGGTTTTAACAACAATGACAATGATACTGTCATATTTATATACTGTTTAAAGGTTTATTAACTACTTGCCATGGTTGCCAGGGGTTGCTGCAAAAGTTTTCCTTCAAGAATGGTCACTGCTAATGCAATACAGAGTAATATCATTAAGCCATCACACCCCTGCATCTTTTGCCAAATGTTTTATGGACTCTTTTTGCTCAGCTGCTTTTCTGGAAGCATGCCCTCCCAGCACTAAACCTGCTGCCTTGCCCCTCGTGTTTCTGTAGCCAGACTCATTGGTTGGCAGGCTCTGGAATATTTATCTAAAAGTCTTCTCTTGGACACTCTTTACAGATGAGACAGCAGCAGCTCTCCGTCCACCTAGGAAATCTGTCCTGATTTGATCCCTTTTTCGAAAGATGCTGCCCAAAGAACTATACAATGCAATTCAGTTCAATTCAATTCTTTAAGCACCTGTTGAGTACCGTATTTAAGGAAGGACAATAATTGGAGAGTATCCATAGGAGAGCAAACCAGGATGGTGGAATGCCTTGAGATCATGCTGTATGAGGAATGGTTAAAGGAACTTGGGATAGTTAGCCTGAAGAAGAGAAGAAAGGATGAGGGATGTCTTAAAGAACAGAGATTAGACTTGTTTGGTTTCCCCCAAGACAGAATTAAGAGCAATGATTGGGAATTACAAAGAAGCAATTTTAGGTTTTGTGTTAGAAAAATAGTTCTTAGCAATTAGAGTTGTCTCAAAGTATAATGGGTTGCCATGGGAGGTAGTGAGCTCTCCATCATTGGAGGTTTTCAAATGAAGGCTGAACACCTCCATGTTGGGTATGGGTGTACCAAAGATTCCTTTTCAGTGCTAAGTTTAGTGAGATGGCCTCTGAGTTCCCTTCTGCACCAGAGATTTCCTGCTTCTGAGATGTGACTTGCTCAGGGTCACATGGTCTGTAAGTATCAGAGATTGAATTTTATCCAGGTGTTCAAAGCCTAGCTTTCTTTTTCACCATGTCAGCCTCAAAGTGCTTTAAAGCATGGCACGGGTGAATAATGAACTGCACAGGAGTCAGGAGAATGGGATTGCAGTCTTGGTTCTGTTGTAGTTTCCTTCTCTGTAGAATTGAAAGGTGTTGAAGAGGCGAAGAGATACAGTGGACAGAGCACTGTATTTGGTTGGAATCAGGAGAAATGAGTTCAAATCCTGGCTCACACAATCACTCACAAAGCATTTGTTCAACACCTGCTATGTGCCAGGCACTGTGCTAAGTGCTGGGGATACAAAAAAAAGGAGAAAACAGTTCCAGCTCCCAAGGAGCTCATGATCTAGTGGGGGAGACAACGTGAAGATGACTACGTACCAACAAGATGGAGAGGGGATAAATTGCAGATAATCTCAGAGGGAAGCATTGAGAAGGATTGGGAAAGGCTTCCTGCAGGTGATGGGAATTTAGCTGGGACTCGAAGGAAGCCACAGAAGCTAGGAGGCAGAGATGAGGAAGTAGAGACTTGAAGGAGTTTAAAGATGGCATGTCCTGTCCAAAGCACAGCAAGGAGACCAGTGTCACTAGATTGTAGAGTATGTGGAGAGGAGTAAAAAATACTTATCCTGGAAAGGCAGGAAGAAGCCAGATTGTGAAAGGCTTGAAAAGCTAAATAAAGGATTTTCTATTTGATCCTGGAGGTAATAGGGTGCCAATGGAGTTTAGTGAGCAGGGTGGGAGGGGTGACATGGTCACAAATGGACTTAAGAAAGATCACTTCAGTAGCTGAGTACAGGACAGACTAGATAGGGAGAAATGTGAGGTTATTAACCTTATGCTGGTTAATAACCAGTAGGTTATTGCAATATTCTGAGTGTTAGATCATACCTGCATTGGGGTGGCAGCAGTGGCAGAAGAGAAGGGGGCATATCTATGTATATATACCTGTCTCTCTCTCTCTCTCTCTCTCTCTCTCTCTCTCTCTCTCTCTCTCTCTCTCTCTCTGTCTGTCTATATTTATATATATATATATATATATATATATATACACACACACACACACACATATATGTATATATATACACACATGTATATACACATACTCATACATATATACATATACACAGATGTATATACATACACATATATGATGTCGCAAAAATAGGACAGAAAGGATTTGGCAACTAATTGGCTATAAGGGATGAGAGAAAGTGAGGACTCAGGATAACACCTATATTGAAGTTTGGGTGAATGTCAGGATAGTGGTTCTCTTAAAGTAATAAGGAGATTTGGGAGAGGAGAGAGGGTTCTGGGGAAAAATAACGAGTTCAATTTTGGACATCATGAGTTTAAAATGTCTACAGGACATTCAGTTCAAAACGTCCAACAGGCATTTGGAGATGTGAGAATGGAGATCAGGAAAGAGATTAGGCAGCTGTGTAAATTGATTTGAGAGTCATTTGCATAGAAATGATAACTGAATTCATGGGAACTGATGAGATCATTAAATGTGCCACTATAAAGTGGGGAGAGAAGGGGGTTCAGGACAGAACTCTAGGTGACACCCAGTTTGGGAGAATGACCCTGGATGAGGATCTAGCAGAGGAGAGCCAGGAGAGAGGAATGTCATGAGAACCTAGAGTGAAAAGAGTCCCATGAAGAAAAGGGTTATTGACAGTGTCAAAGGCTGTAGAAAGATCAGGAAAGTTAAGGATTGAGAAAAGGCCATTGGACCTAGCAATCAAGAGATCACTGGTAACTTTGGAGAGGGTAATTTCAGTAGAAACATCATGTTGGCCTCAGACCAAACACTTGACACTTACTAGCTGTGTGACCCTGGGCAAGTCACTTAACCCTAACTGCCTAAAAAAAATAAATCATGTCGGTAGCCAGACTCTAAAGAGTTAAGAATAGAGTGAGAGAAAAGGACAGATTTTAGCTGACTTTCTCAAGGAGTATAGTCATGAAAGGGAGAAGAGACACAGAACAGATGCTGATGATAGCTAACATTTGTGTGGTACTTACTACATGCTAGGTACAGTGCTGAGAACTTTATAATTATGATCTCACTTGATTCTCACAATCACCCTGGGAGCTAGGGGCTATTATCCATTTTCCAGGTGAGGAAAGTGAGACAAACCGAGGTTAGGTGACTTGCCCAGGGTCACACAGCTAAGTGTCTGAGACCACACCTGAACATGGGTCTGGATCCCAGTGCTCTATCTACTGTACAGCCCAGCTTCCCCTACTATGGATGGACAAGACATGGGTGTGCTTATAGTCAGCAGGAAAGCAACTTAGTAGCTAGGGACAGATCGAAGAATAGAGTTGTGAGGATCGGATGAGATAATATTTGTAAAACACTTAGCTCAGTGCCCAGCACGTAGTAGGTGCTTATCAAACACTTGTTTATTTCCTTCTGTCTTTCCCATTTTCTCTAGCACCATTTCCTCGTGTATCTGGTCCATTCATTCTTATTTTAGAAGGCTGTAATCCACCTTCCACATGGCTGCCAAATGGGCTGACTCATGCCATTTTCCTCCTCAAAAAACTCCCTTTTGACTAAGGGATAAACATGGAGAGGGGTGGAGACTTGAGGCAGGTGGGGCAAATGAGGAAGCCCCTGCCATCATTAAGAAAGAAGGTAATTAAGGCCTGGACTAGGGGTGGTGGCTGTGCAGGTGGAAGAAGGGAATAACAATGAGGCGGTACATGTATCAATGAGGAAGGGCAGGGAAATTGGGGAAGGGGCATTGAGATGAGAAGATCAGAGATAAGACGTACAGCTCAGCTAAGAACCAGCCTTGCAAGACCAATATAGCTGTATATACCACTGCTGTTCTAAGCACTTGGAGGAGACCTTGGCAAGGATACTGGGTCCAGGACCTCTCCTCCATCCATCCCTTTCTACTGACAGGACCACCTGCCTAGCTCAGGCTTCCCTCACCTCCTGCCAAGGCTATCAAAAACCTCCTAATTAGTCTCCTGGCTTCCTGTCTCTCCCCACCATAATCCCTCCTGCACACTGTTGCCAAAGGCTGATGTCACTCTCCTACTCAAACCTCTTCACTGGCCTCTCCTCTGCTTCCCTGGTAAAACACAAAATTCTCCATGTGGCAATTATGGCCCTCTACAACATGACTCCCATTTACTTTCCCCATCAGTTGCCTGAACTCCTCCTTCATACATTCAACGGACCAGTGAAACTGGTCTATTAGCTGTTCTCTGAATGTGACAGCCTCTTGCCTCTGGGCTTTGCTCACTGTTGGTGATGTCTGGAATCTGCTCCCTTCTCAGCTCTACCTGTTTTTGAACCCCAAGCTCCCTTCAAGCACTTCAACCCCAAGCACTGCTTAGATGTAGTCTTCTATGGGAAGTTTTTTTCTGCCCCGTCCCAAGTTGTGAGCATTCTCTCCTCTTGAAATTAGCTAGTAGACACTTTGTATTTGCTTACCTGTGAATACGTCTTACCCTTGTTTAGAAGGTAAGCTTCCTGAGGTGAGGCTTGGGCTCATTTTAGTTTTTTGTATCTTTAGCTTAGCAAAGCACCTGGCCCGCCACGCTGAATCAAGCCAGACTAAATCGCTCACTCTCATTGATCTCCTGCCCTTGATGAAGAGAAAACAACTCTCCCCTATGGTGACTTAGCCAGAGCCTGGATTTTCCAGACTGCTTTGAGCTAGGGGATTTTGCTCTAAACACACAGCACTGTCAGACAGTAATCCTTGCTTTGCGGGTAGCCGTTCCCCCCCATTTACAATGTAGATTTCAAACACAGCCTTGTGGGGCTGGCAGGCTTACAAGATATTTGCCTATTTAGCATAATGTGCTACATGTGGTTCTCCACCATGAGCATAAGCATATTAGTCAGGCAGGTAAGTTGTATTAATTATGCCTGCATAGATTGATGCCATCAGGGGGCAGGGGAGGGAAAGCCAGCATTTCAAAGCCCATACGGTAGACTGCATGGCATATACAACCTGGGACATGAAGGAGTTTTTGCTGAAGGGTTGGGGAATGTTTAGCTTGGAAAAGACAATATTGGTGGGAGAAAGGGAAGAGAGGATGAGATAGCTATTTGTAAGTAGTTGAAGGACTGTCATGAGAGAGGGATTTGATTTGTTCTAGGGATCCAAGAGGACCTAACTTGAAACAACTGAGGCAGTGGTAGGGAGGTACAGAAAAGCTCAATATAATTATCAGCACCAGAATCAGCAATCATTTATTATGTGCCCATGATGTACCTGAGGGCTGCTAGGGGGCGCCATAGAGCACAGAGTTCCAGGCCTGGAGTCAGGAAGACCTGAGTTCAAATCCCGCATCAGACATTTACTAGCTATGTGACCCTCAGCAAGTCACTTAACCTTGCTTGCCTCAGTTTCCTCAGCTGTAAAATAAGCTGGAGAAGGAAATGGCAAACCACTCCAGTATCTTTGCCAAGAAGACCCCAAATAGGGTCATAAAGAGTTAGACTGAAAAATGACTCAGCAACATACCTGGCACTGTGCTAGGCACTGAGGGCATAAAGACAAAAATGAATCAGTCTCTACCTTCGTGGTGTTCACGTTCTATCTAGGCAGTGAGGGTAAAGTGGATAGAGTGCTGGGCCTGGAGTCAGAAAGGCTTGGGTTCAAATTTGGTTCCAGATACTTACCAACTAGCTTTGTGACCTTGGAAAAGTGACTTTAGTTCTGTCTGCCTCAGTTTCCTCAACTATAAAATGGAGATAACAATGGTACCTACCTCTCAGTGTCATTGTGAGGATCAAATGAGATACTATTTGTAAAGCACTTAGTACAGTCTTATTAAATGTTTGTTCTCTTCCCTAAGGAAAAGTAATAACAGTAAATAATAATTAGAGCCCTCAAAGTATATTGGACTGCCTTCAGATGTAGTATGTTCCCTTTCCTGGGAGGGCTCCAAACAGAAAATGGGTGATCACTTGTCAGAGGTATTTTGTAGGCAGGAGCCATCCCTAGGATTAGGCAGGCAATCTGTGCTTTGCTCCTGGGTGCCAGTATCCAAGCATGTATACATGTGAGTACTTCCTTCCTTCCTCAGTTGCTCTCTGACCCACTGGTCCTAATCTGGATGGTGCCATCCCAAGAATTACATCCGCCTTCCAGGGCTCACTTTTCCCACTTTATCTATTCCAGCCTGACACTCTTGGAACAAGACATTTGGTAATGATGGCCCTCCTCCCCCTATTCTGATGCGACTGCTCATAACCAAGATGGACTGACCTTACTCCCTGTCTAGATTAAATTTGCTCTGGATTCCAGAATTCCCATTTATCACTCTGTCTAGATGGCAGTGAGATATAGAAGAACTAGATTGCTTCCGAGGTTTCTTCTGGTTCTGAGACTTTGATTTTGCAAGAGAAACTCAAACTGACCCACCTCGAGGAGGAATCAGTCCTCTCCTAATCTGAAGGATGAAGCCTTCAGCATCCCCATTCAACTTGGCATTGATGTCCAAAAGGTCATTGGCCCAGAGCTATAAAGGACCACAGAGGTCATCTAGCAGATGAGACTCGTAGATGTTAAATAATTTGTTCAAGGTCACACAGGTTATAAGCATGAGAGACAAGATTCTAGCTCATGTCTCCAGATGCTAAACCTCATACTCTTACCCTTGTCTACCATTCTGCTTCTCATTGTCTCTGGGATTTTGGAGTTTTATTAGTCATCCATACCTCAATAAACCAACCAAATAGATAGTGAGTACACTGCTAAGCAGTAGGAATATAGTAACAAAAAGAAAAGTACCTCTGCCCTCAAGGAGTTTACATTCTAATGGGAGAGCCAACATGTAGACATATAAAGCAAACATGGAATAAATACAAAATGATTAGGAAGTAGTTTGAGGGGGGCGGTATATACTAACAGATGGACAGGAAAAGCTTGAGCTGAGGCTTTGAAGGAAACTCAAAATGCAGAAGGAAAGGGAAATGTGTGTCCCTTTCACGGTGGG
The DNA here is from genome assembly GCF_003287225.1 of Phascolarctos cinereus. Classification (NCBI taxonomy): domain Eukaryota; kingdom Metazoa; phylum Chordata; class Mammalia; order Diprotodontia; family Phascolarctidae; genus Phascolarctos; species Phascolarctos cinereus. Next base: position 690,588,700 of record NW_027555847.1, on the reverse strand, counting down.
GTAAAAATGAGAGACATGAAGGATAAAGAGAGAGCTTATTCACTTGGAGAGGGCAGCAGGGGCACTGTAGGAGCTGTCCAGACATTAGGCTAGGCATGAGTGGGGATACAGTGAGCTCTCCTCCTTGGCTGGTGTCAGGAATAGTACAGGACTCCCTGCTTAACATGCAACCTGCAGAAGCAGCTCCTGGTTTTTGTCTCCATGAGTTGCTGTTACTTCTTGGCCACATTAACAGCAGACATCTATTACTGCCAGGAGGGCTCCAGAGATGGTGGTGATAAATGGTCCCGACTCTCCTTTTGTTGTATTCACACATCTCTGGGGCAGGGAGGAAGGAGACTTACAGGGGCCAGGAGAGCTGGCTTCCAGTATCTGAAGGGTGTTCTGTACAAGAGGGATCTAACTGGTCTGCTTGGCCCCAGAGAGCAGAAACCAGAGAATGCAGAGAGACAGTAACGCTTGACAGAAGAAATAACAAACAACCTTCCAGCAATGAGAGGTATCCAAAGTGGGATGAGCTGCTTTTGAGAGGCAGACATGATACTCCATCTCTAGGTCTTTGCATTAATTGTCTGTCATGTCTGGAATACTCTTCTTCACAATCTGTATTTCCTATCTTTCCTTTAAGACCTTTGCCTTCAAAGAGATCTTTCTATTTCCCACTTCTAGTCCCTTCTTTGTTGTTTAGCTATGGCTGACTCTTTGTGACCCCATTTGGGGTTTTCTTGGCAAACTGGAGTGTCTGCCATTTCCTTCTTCAGTTCATTTTACAGATGAGGAAACTGAGGCAAACAGGGTTAGGTGACTTGCCTAGGGTCATACAGCTAGGAAGTCTCTAAAAGTGTCTGAGTAACAGGCTGGATTTGAACTCAGACGATCCTGACTCTAGACTAGGCACTCTATCTATTTGCCATTTAGCTGCTCAAACTAGTTCCTTACCCTCTGAAATTACATCCCATTTACACTGTATATATCTTGGATGTACATAATTGTTTTCTTTTTGTCTCTCTTATTAGATCATCTGTAAAATAGGGATAATTATAGCCCCTACCTCCCAGAGTTGTCCTGAGGATCAAATATGAATATATATAATATACATATATATATATACATATATATATATATACATATATATATATATATACATATATATGTGTGTGTGTGTGTGTATGTATTATGTATACACACATATGTGTGCATACACACATATGTTGTTATTTCCCCAGAAGAATAGGGGTTTCTTGAAGACATGGTTTGTTTTCACTTTCGTGTTTCTATCTCTGTGTCTGTCACAGATATCTAATAAAGGCTTTTTGAATTAAAATGAGGATAGGGACTGTCTCTGGCCACAGGAGCAATTATTTAGGGACATACATAGATGAATTTGGACTTTTGGTAGTGTAACTGATAACTCAGAACCATAGACCTGGATTTACATGGAACAGGTTCATCATGAGGACATCTGACTAATCACTTTCTTTGGCTCATGCCCCTACCCAGGGTTTCCCCTGAGGACATCAGAATATTGTTCATGATAAGTTCTCTACAGAAATGAGGTAGAAGATAAAAGGAGATAAAGATGACAAAGTATAGGAATGGTCAATGTTTGAGGGACCCTAAAAAGATGGGCACACATACTAATATCCTGTTTGTGAAGCTGTGAATTGATCCAGACAGTTGGAAAAACACACTGAAGCTATACTAAGAAAATAACTAAAGTGCCCATACTCTTTGGCTCAGAGACTCCATTTTGAAGCATATGTCCCCAGGAGATTAAAGACCAATATTATGTATCAAACATAATGAAAATATTTATAGCATCCCCTTTTGTGACAGTAAAGCATTGGATCCAAAGAAGGTGACCATTAATGGGGAAATGGCCAAACAAATTGTAGTATATGAATATAATGCCACATTTCTGCACCAGAAGAAATGAGGAATATGAAGTGTTTGGAGAAGCATGGGAAGATATTTGAGCTGATACAGAGTGATGTAAACAAAAACAGAAAAACAACATAGACAATGGCCATAGTGAAATGTAACACTATTTCATTATAATCAATAAGTATGGCTTAAGAGAAGAGTTGAGAAAATGTATTTCCCTGTCTTCCTAACTTTCCTTTAGAAATGTCGAACTATCAGTATGGAATATTGACTATATTGACCGACAACATAGATATATTAATTTGATTTGATGAACTGTTTTTTTTCTTTAAAAATAATTCTTTATAACAAGGAATGGCTTTCTGGGGAGGGAAAAATAGGTGGTAAGTTTAGAAATAAAGGAGATATAAAATCAAAGAATATAAGTGTAGATTTTCAAAAGAAGAAGAGATAAAAAGACCTGCTGCTATGAAAATACTCAGCTAACAATATGTTGAATACAGGACAGGGTTTATTTAACCTGACAAAAAACATGGAACAGAAAGACCACATTCATGAGTCTACGTATCATCATCATCAACAACAACAATAATAACCACCTCTCAGTCCCGCCCCTGCCTTCTCCAGACCCCTATGCTGTTCTCTATACTTATCTAAAATTTAGAGGGCCTAATGAGTAGGGGGAAATACTTGTGGTTACTAGAGATTGACCTCTTTCCTCCCTTGTGAGCCCCATCTTGCATAAGGGACACAAAAAGTCCTCTAGAATTATGGAACTACCCTAAGGTAGAGATTCCCCTTCAAGGGGAAAACCACTAGAATTGCTAGAAAGCTGACTTTTCCACCCAGACCTGCACAATCTGCATAACTCACAGTACTAGTGAAGGCAAGGTGCTGGATTATTCTACCACATTCAGGCTCTGCTCCATTCTGCTCCTTAGCTTTGGATCCTGTTTGGTCCTAGGACTCCTCCACTTGGTTCAAGAACTTGTCATTGACCAGTAATTTCTCCTATTTTCACTAGGACACTGGGGCCAGGAACTCAGGATTATAGAATAACTTCTCTTCTTTCCAGGAGGTCTGGTATAGGTTTTAGGCATTATCCAAGGAGTTCTCTTCTGTGTCTAGGAGGCTCGGTTCCTGATTTTCCCCTGCTTGTCTGGGAATCCCTTATTGCTCTACCTGTCTTCTGCCATCTCTGGAGTCACATGATCCCCTCTGCTTATGCAGACACATTTTTTAATCTTTTCTGGAACCATGTAGTGTCCTGAAGGGGTCTTGCCTATGTACAGGGTCTAACCTCCATGTAACTGAGTCTAAATCCATGTGTAGCCCTTCTCCTATTTGCCTCTACCCAGCTTCTCTTTTTAAACCCCAAGAATGTCACCCAGGGGCTCCAAAATGGCTATGTTTAATCATGCTTAATGTGATATCAGTGGGCCAATGCTGCCTCTGGCAATTGTCTGAGCTTGGGTTATGTCCCCTCAGAGTCTAGGGGCTAACAGTGAAGTATTGGGTGGGGGTGGTTTTCTAATGTTGTGGCTAACAAGGACCCACTAGTGAGCTCCCATCCTGTTTATCAGTGGATATCAATTAGTTAGATTTAATTGGCTTTTAGAATGGGTGTGTACTCAGGGATATAATTAGTCAGTCAGAGAATAAATATTTATTAAATACTTACTGGATGCCAGGCAGCCAGTGCTCTCAAGGACCTCACAGTTTAATGGAGGAAACAACCTATAAACAACTATTTACAAACTAGCTATATACAGAAATAAATGGGAAATAATCAACAGGTTGAGATAATGGAATTAAGGGGGATTGGGAAAGGCTTCTGGGAGAAGTTGAGATTTTTAGCTAGAGAAAGGAAGCTGGGAGTCAGGAGGCAGAGATGAGGGGAGAGAACATGACAGGCATGGAGGACAGCCAATTAAAATGCCAAGAGTTGGGAGATGGAGTTTATCATTCAAGGAATAGCAAGTCCAATGTCACTGGATCACAGAGTGCCTTGAGGTGGGTTGGGGAATAGAGGAGTGGGGGTGTTAAGGTACAAGAAGACTGGAAAGGTAGAGGAGGGGCAGGTTCTGGCTTCAAATGCCAAACAGAGGATTTCACATTTGATCCTGGAGGTGATAGGGAGCTCCTAGTATTTACTGAGTAGGCGGTGACATGGTTGGGCCCGCAATTTAAGAAGATTCCTTTGGTGGCTGAATGGAGGATGGATTGGAATGGTAATAGTCCAGATGTGAGGTGATAAGGGCCTGTACCAGGGTAGTGGCAGTGTCTGAGGAGAGAGGAGGGTTAGAAATGGGTTTTTACCTGATAAATGCATCAGGGCTATATGGTGGGGGAGGATCCCCTACCTTTACAAGTAAGATGAGGGGTTCTCACTAAATGACCTTTGAGGTTCCTTTGGGCTCTACATCTGAGATCCCATAATAATTTGAGCAAGGAAAGAAAGACCATACTAACAATGGGGGTTTACAGGGTGGAGTAGATCCGGATGAGCTTCCTGTAAGAGGTGGCACTTGATCTGAGCCTTGAAGGAAGTCAAGGGATTTTAAGAGGTAGAGGTGAGTACATTTGAGATACAGGAGCCAGATTGTCCAAAGCCCCAAGAGTCAGGAAATTGAATGTCAAATTTAGGCAATGAGGAGTAACTCAATTTGTCTTCATGGAAGACTGCATGAAGGGTAATACTATGCAACACATCTGAAAAGGCAAGACAAAAGACCAGTAGGTATTTAATAAATATTTATTTGCTGAAAGACTAATTATACCCCTGAGTAAACGCCCACTCTAAAAGATAATTAAATTTGTCTAATTGATATCAGCTGATAGGGTGGGGAGCACACTAGTGGGTACTTGTGAGCTATTGCATTAGGAAGCCCCCCCACCCTCACCCAATACTTCAATGTTAACCCCAGATTCTGAGGGGATACAGTTTATCCACTAAGATATCTTCTCCTGCTCCCTCCCAGATGTGTACAAAATGTGCATTTCAAGCAGGATTCCTCCACAGCTGGGGAAGCTGGCTGGCTGCCTGACCACTAGTCTCAGCCAAAGTCTAATCCTAATGCCATCCATGAGACCAGAATGTTTCCTTGGCATTTCCAAACTGTAAACACTTTCAACTGGGAAATGCTGCTCAGCTGCTCTAGGATACAGGACCAGAAACAATGAGAACTTGGTTTTCGTTCAGTTGTTTCCAGTCGTGTCTGACTCCCTGTGACCCCATCTGGGGTTTTCTTGGCAAAGATACTAGAGGGTTTGCCATTTGCTTTTCTGGCTCATTTACAGATGAGGACACCGAGGCCAACAGAGTTAAGTGACTTGCCCAGTATCACACAGCTAATGATTCTAAGGCCTGATTTGAACTCAGGAAGATGAATTTTCCTTATTTCAGGCCTGGAATTCTATCCACCATGACACCTATTTCCCCACAATTTCTTTGTCCGTGTCCTTATCCTCAAGTTAGAAGACCTCAGCTTGAGTCCTTTTGATGACTGCCAGCTATGTGACTTTGGACTAGTCATATGACCTCCCTTCAAATCAAGCTCTTTATCTTTAAATGGACATAAATAATTGAGCTTCATTTGTGAAATGAGAACAAAGTAGACACCTATTAGAATCTGGTAAAGCCTATGGACTCCTCAGAATATTTTTTTAATGCATAAAACAAAATATGTAGGTAAAACAAAATGTGAAAGAAACCAATTTTATTGAAATACTTAATATATACATACATATATACATACAAATGATATTGAAATAGTTAATATAGACATACATATATATACACATATACACATACACAGATATGTATATGCCATAGATCCCAGATTAGGAACCTCTGGGCTAATGTATCTTCAAGGTCCCTCCTAATTCTAAATCTCATCATCCTATTACTTTTATTACCTACCTCACAGGGTTGGAGTGAGGAAAGAATTTGAAAATCTGAAAGTGTTATATAAAGATGAGCCTTTTGAGAGGGTCAGCAGAACTCATGGTCCCAGAGTTATGGAGACGTAGTTTCAAATCCTCTCTCTTACACATCCAGTTTGAATGACCTAAGGTAAATCCCTTCACCTCTCAGGATTCCTGACTATTCTCTGATAATATAAATGGCAGAGTAGGGTGCTTATTGGTTTTGGTAGAGGGGATGTCCTCGTAAGACACTTCTCAGAGATACAGGATTCCTACAAATACTCAGATGGAATATTTGTAGCTCATCCATGCCTGTCATTCCTTGTCCATGGTCTCTCCAAATTTCATCATGGTAGTCTACCTAATATGATGGAGGCCTTCCTTATTTTCTCCCTACATTACAAAGTTACCAGGTAAAGTGCTCTGTAATGAAGTCACAGGTCTGGTCTCCAAACCCAAATGGGCAGCAGGACATAAGGCAAGAAAGTATTGGGCTTGGTGACTATGTGGGCTGAGTTCAAATCCTACCTGTAACACATTGCTGGGTGACCTTGGGCAGATCCTTTAACCTCTCAATCCCCTGGCCAGCTAGTAAAGACTCTAAGCTGCAGAATAATGATAAATGTGCATGGGTAGAGAGAGCTTTCTCATCCGGAACTCCCTACACTGGGAGAAATCATAGAGACGGACAATGAAAAATATCCATTTCATAGGATTGTTGTGAGGATCAAGTGAATGCACCATCTCTCACACACACACCCCCTCTCTCCTCTGACACTGCCCCCACCCTAGTACAAACCCTCATCACTTCACTCCTGGACTATTTCAATAGCTGCTGGTGGGTCTGCCTGCCTCAAGTCTCTCTCCACTCCAGTCCATCCTCCACTCAGCCACTAAAGTGATCTTTCTAAAGCTCAGGTCCAATCATGTCACCCCTCCCCCCACCCCCTACTCAATAAATTCCAGTGGCTCCTTATTGCCTCCAGGAGCAAATCCAAACTGCTCTATTTGGCATTCAAAGTTCTTCATAACCCAGCCCCCTCCTACCTTTCCATTTTCTCTTCAACATACTTTTTGGCCCAGTGACAACTGGATCCTTCTGGCTGTCCCATGAACAAGACACTCTATCTCTTGGCTCTTGGCATTTTCTCTAGCTGTACCACATGCCTGGAATGTTTTCCCTCTTCTGCTCCAACTACTGACCTCCTTGGCTTTCTTTAGTACCAAGTAAAATCCCACTTTCTAGAAGAAGCCTCACCCAATTCCTATTAATTCCAGTGAGTTCCCTCTGTTAATTATTTCCTATTTATCTTATATATTGTTTGCTTTTTGATTATTTATTTTCATGTTGTCTCCCCCATTCAATTTTAAGCTCTTTGAGGGTAAGGATTATCTTTTGCCTCTTTTTCATCCACAATGCTTAGCACAGAGTAAGTGCTTAATAAATGTATGGAAATAAATGTTAATAAATCCCTTCATTTTATTGATAAGGAACCTGAGGATTGGGAAAGAGAAATGACTTGGTCAGGGTCTCCCAGCTAAGCAGGATTTGAATCAGGCTCTTTCTAACTCTGAATCCAGTATTTTACATGCTTCATCATGTTGTCTCTCCATTCTTGCTGGATTAATTCTGTAGCTGGTCAGCCTGGAGAAGTGCTGATGAATGAACGAACAGAGCCAGCTAAAGATTCAATAGAAGAACCTGACATGGCATTTCTTAACTTTGTCACTTGTTACCTATGTCATCCTGGGAGAGTCCCAACCTCTCTGAGCCCCAGTATTCTCAGCTATAAAGTGTTGGTCTTGATGATCTTGAAGGCCCCTCCCAGATCTAGACCTATTATCTGACACTGACAGTCAACTAGCATTTATTAAGTACCTACTATGTGCCAGGCATTGTGCTAAGTGTTCTGGATAGATAGAGACAAAATAATAATCACTTTCCCTTTCAAAAAGCTCACAGTGTAAAGCTATATGAGAAATGGGACATCAGAAAAATGCTATGACTTTCCAAGAAACAGTCTAGGAGTGTTCCAGCACACTTGAATTGTTCAGCTAGGGCTTGTTCCCTGGTGATGTTTTAACTTTCTAGTTGAAATATCAATGGGAATATTTTTGTCCTTAAAAATGATAAAAATCCATGGAAGACAAACATCTCCATTTCACTTTTCTTTCAACTCAAGAACAAGGAAGGAGGGAAAAAGGGTCATAAGATGTATTGGAGAATAAATGAGATCACTGGATCAATCAATGAATCTATAAACATTTCTTATGCTCTAGACACTGTATTAAACTCTGGAGATACAAAAACAAAAATGAAAACATTCCCTGCCCTCATTAACTAAAATCTGAATGGGGAAGACAACATATACATACAACGGACAGCTATTCTTTCCACATTGTGGGAGTTAGGGGTGTGGTGCACTCGGGATCCAGAAAATCTGGATATAACTTCTAGGCCCTCCCTTAATCCTAGAGAAGTTTGAACTATTATGATATTAAAAGATAAAATATGTTGACATCATACAATGCTACACATATATTTTATGTATTTCTGAGTTTCTAAACTTTTTCTGTTGTTTCCAGCTTCTATAAAACTCCCCCCAAATTTGCATTTAATTCCTCATGCTGACCAATGGTATATCAAAACCGTGATGGGGAAGGTCAAGATGTGGAGGGGATAACGGTATAAGCAAATACTGAATATATGCCAAATAAACACAAGATAGTTTTGGGATGGGGTGCATTAGCAGCTGGGTTGGGGCAGGGAAAACTACATACAGAATGTGGTGCTTGAGCTGAATTTTGATGGAACTTAGTGAAACTTAGAGGAAGAAGACAAGAAGGACAACATTATAGTCATGAGAGAAAGCTAAAGGCAAAGCACAGCAATTCAAGATGGAGGATTGTGTATGAAGAATCACAAGTTGCCCTATGTGGATGGATCACAGAATATGTAGAGGATAGCAAGGCAAAAGAAGACCAGCAAGGTAGGAATTAGTCATGTTGTGAAGGGCTTCCAGTGGTAAACAGAGGGATCTATATTTGATCCTAGAAATAATAAGGAACTGCTGGAGTTTGTTTAGTAGAGAGGTAATACGGTCAGGCTTATGCTTGAGGAAAATCACTTTGACAGCTGTGTGGAGGATGGATTTGAGTGGGAAAATACTCAATTAGGAGGCTATTGAAATAGTCCAGGATGACGTGGTTATTTGCATGGAAAGAAAGGGATATATAAGAAAATTGTGGTAGAGATGGAAATGCCAAGATTTGGCAGATGAAAGGTGGAGTTAATGAAAATGAGGAATTAAGGGTGATACCAGGCTTGTGATCACGGATGACTGTAAGGATGGCGCTATCTATCTATATCTTTGAAAAAAAAATAGGAAAATTAGGAAGAAGTATACATTTTGGCAAACAAAAGGAATTTTGCTTTGGATATTTTGAGTTTCAGGTCTATAGGACTTTCAGTATGAAATGATGAGTAGGCAGCTGGTAATGTTGCACAGGAACTTAGGAGAGATACAGGTTAGATGTAAAGATGCAGAGGTCATCTGCATGGAGATGGTAAATCAACTCATGAGAACTGAATTGATAAGGTGAAAGAGGGAGAGGGAGAGACATCCGGACAGCCAGACAGCAATAGAGAGACAGACAGAGACAAACAGAGACAGAGAGACAGCAACAGAGAGAGAGACAGAGACAGTGAGAGATAGAAAGAGAGACAGAGACAGAGATTGGGGAAGGAAGGGGGGAGATAAGGAAGAGAGAGAAGGATTAAGGACATTACCTCAGAAAACACTTACAGTTAGAGGGCATGACATGGATAATATTCCAGCAAAGAAGACAGAGGAGGAGCTGTCAGACAAGTGGAAGGAAAACAAGGAAGAGGTAGCATCATCCAAACCCAGATGAGAGAGTATTCAGGAGGAGGTGATCAGCAATGTTAAAAGCTTCAGAGAGGTCAAGAAGGATGATCACTGAGGAGAGGCCATTTGATTTGACCATGAAAAAATCACTGGCTACTTTGGAGAAAACAATTTTAGTGGAGGGGTTGGAAGCCAGAGGGTTTAAAAAGTAGTGGAAAGAATAAAAAATGGAGCCACTGAATGTAGAGGGCCTTTTCAAGAAGTTTATTAACTGGGAAAGTAAGAAGAACTATAAGATAATACCTAGAAGGGATGGTGGGATCTAGTGAAAGGTTTTGTTTTGTGATGATGCAGACTAGGATATTTTGGCAGGCAGTATGCATTAGACAGGGACACACTGAAATTTGAGTGGATGAAAATTGAGAATAATCTGCTGAAAAAGGTGGGAGGAAGTGAGATCAAGAATAAATGTAGCTTCAGAAAGAATGACCATCTCTTTATCAGAGACTAGGATAAAGAGAGAAATGGTGGGGAGGGGGTGATGTTAAAGGGTTGTGAGATGAGGAGGAAAGGAGAAGAGGGAGTTCTTGGCAAATCATCTCAGGTTTGTTTCCTTTCTCTCTCTTTCTTTCTTTCTTTCTTTCTTTCTTTCTTTCTTTCTTTCTTTCTTTCTTTCTTTCTTTCTTTCTTTCTTTCTTTCTTTCTCTTTCTTTCTTTCTTCCTTCCTTCCTTCCTTCCTTCCTTCCTTCCTCCCTCCCTCCCTCCCTCCCTCCCTCCCTCCCTCCCTCCCTCCTCTCTCTCTCTCTCTCTCTCTCTCTCTCTCTCTCTCTCTTTCTTTCTTTCTTTCTTTCTTTCTTTCTTTCTTTCTTTCTTTCTTTCTTTCTTTCTTTCTTCTTTCTTTTCTTTCTTTCTTTTTTTTTGGTGAAGTATGAGTTGAGGTCCTCAGTTGAGAGGCTAGTGGAAGGAGTGTTAGTGGAGGTTTGAGGAGAGTAGAGATTAGAACAGCTGCTGTGGTAAATGGCATAGAGAACCAAGTAGAGAAGAGTAAAAAGATTGACTTGCTGAAGTGGGGGTTCAGTTGAGACCCTGGTGTTGGGCACTAGGAAGGAAGGCACTCTGGCTTCCTAGAGTCCTCAGGAGATCAAAGCCCCCAATTCCTGGCACTCAGAGACCCTGGGCTTGCTCTCATTGGCCAGGCCTCAGAGGATGCTCAAAACTCATCACTGACCCATCAGGATTATAGATGACTTGCTGATATGTCTTCAGATGCCCTAATCACCTTCAGGTGCATTTTCAAGGCTTCACAGTTGAACAATGTTGCTTCCAATAAATTTCAGAAATAAAATTTATTTGGTGCTCTGGCTTTGTGGCAAACATCAATAGATGCTCTATGGTGAAATATACTTGAGTAAAATATTCAATGGAACATATTAAAAGGACTTACTGCTCCGGGAAAGAGGCCAGTTCCATCAGGGAGTGAGATGCTTCCCATGTGAATGTTACCGATCTGACATAGTGTTTGCAATGGGCAGGTGAGACCCAGCTCCAAGGGTAGCGAACTCTTAGCACTTTATGAGTTACAACTTTTTAATGTAACTCTAGAGGACTTCATTTTCACCCATAGTTCCTTCTTTCAATTTCCCTCTTTCTTTTCTTGGTCCAGCCTTGAAGCAACCCTTGGCTGATTTTGTATTAAGGGAAAATGAATACCCAGTTCATCCATCATCTTGGTCCCTTGTCTTCCTGACCTAGAGTTATGGAGTCTCAACCTTGGAAGGGATGCTCAGAGCCCATCTAACCCACCCTGTGCTGGAATCAGAGTCTTTTTTACAACATCTTCATCAAGTAGTCCAGCCTTGGGTTCTCCAAGGCAGGGGAATTTTCTATTTATCAGGAATGGCTAGGTGGTACAGTGGATAACACCCTGGGCCTAGAGTCAGGAAGATCTGAGTTCAAATCCAACCTCAGATACTTACTAGCTGTATAACCCTGGGCAAGTCCCAAGTTGTCTCAGTTTCCTTATATATGTAAAATGGGGACGATAATAATACCTACCTCACAGGGTTGTTGTGAGAATCAAATAAGATTATATTTATGAAGGACTTAGCACTGTTTCAGGCACTTTATAAATGTTATTTGTTATTATTATTACCAAGGAGGCCCATTCCACTTTGAGGCAGCTCTGATTATTAGGAAGATTTTTTTTCCTTTCAAGGTTAAGTTTTTTTCTTTACAACTTCTCTCCCCAACCCATTCCACTGCTCTTAGTTATATACTTTAGAGCCAACTGACAAGCATTTATTAAACATCTACTACATGCCAGGCACTGGACTATGTCTTGATACAAAGCCATAAATCAAACAGTCTTTGCCTCTAAGGTGTTAACATTATACTGGAGCCACAAAAATAATCTAATCTCTTTTCCTCATTAGAGTTCTCTAAATGCTTGAAGAAAGCTATCATGTTCCTGCTAAAGTCATTTTTTCTCTTCCTCTAGGCTATACATCCCCAGCCCCTTCCACTGGTAATCATACGGTACCACTAAGAAGGCCTTTCATCATCCTGGATGCCTTCCTAAGGGCATCTTCTAGCTTAGCAATGTCCTTCCTAAAGTGTGGGGCCCGGAGCTGAACTCAGTATTCTGCTCCAATCAGGGCTAACTCCAGTGGAATGATTCCTGCCCTTCGGCAGAAAAATTAGGTTTCTGATAGTTGGAGGTGAGAAACGAAGGCTTGGTCTCTCACCACCCTCATCCCCTCACTATCCCAGTCTTTCTCCTCGTGCTTATCAATGGCCTTCTTGAAATGTGACACTGAGAACAAAATACAATCCAGCCTGTTTGAAGACTTCCAATGAGGACAAACCCATTATCTTCTATGGAAGCCCATCCTACTTTGGGAAAGTTTCAATTGTTGGGAAGTTTTCCCTTATATGAAGCCTAAATTTGTCTCTTTGTACCTTCCCACCCATTTCTCTCACTTCTGTCTCCTGATATTAAGAAGAATGTTTCATACCACATGACTGCCCTTCAAATATTTGAAGACAGCTGCCACGTTCTATATCTCCCTCCCCTACTACCAAGTCTTTTCCCCAGGCTACATATCTCTGTTTTCTCAGACAGTCATCAGATGATATAAACTCCAGGCTATTCACCATCCTGCTTGTCTTTCTCTGGCTGATCTGTAGCCTACCAGCATCCTTTCTGAAATGTACCCCAAACTCAATGGTATCTGGATATTCTTATAATTTTGTTATTGTTAGGTAGTTTTTCAGTTATATCTAACTCTTTGTGACCCCATTTGTGGTTTTCTTGGCAAAGATACTAGAGTGATGTGTCATTTCCTTCTCCAACCAATTTGACAGATGAGGAAACTGAGGCCCAGAGAAGTGATGTCAATTGTCCAGGTTCATACAGGGAGTAAATGTTAAAGCTGGGATTTGACCCTAATTCCTTTGACTCCAGGATCAGTGTACTTCTCCCTTATGCCCATTTCCTGGGCTTCAGCACTGGTGCCTTTGATGACTGTGAACATTTACAACTCGAAGAATGGATTACAACTTTCATCATTACCACAATCCCATTTTCATTTTTCAGGTGTCAGGCCAATGTATGGGCCTTTGCTAAACTGCATGGCAGAACTTTTCACCACGAGTTCTGTAGAGGTTAATGCTGATAATCTACTTCCTGTATGAAACAGAGAATGGGCCTATTGTCTATCCTTAAAGCTGAAAAAGGCAGGTAATTCTCCTGGTTTGAAAGCAAGAAAAGATCAGTCCATGTCTGAGCTATCATTAAATCTTTATACTCAGCCGCGGCTTATGCCCCTTAAACTTAAAGTAGCATCTTTGGAAGAAAATATGATAACAGACTATGAGTGATCTGTTATAAACATGAGAAGGATCCCTGAGTTCCTGCAGCCAGTCCTGAAGCCATCAACTCCTGGTCTATACCCATCATGGCCTCAAAGGCTCACAAATCACTGAGTTTCATATAGAGAACATTAAAAACTAACTGGAAACATTATCTTGCTAATATACAGTAACGAAGTGTGCTGGTAACAAGGATACTAGGTACCATCTTGGCCTCCTTGCACCTTAATAATAACAGCAATAATTTACGATGACTCACTCTATGCTTTAAGGGGTGTAAAATGCTTTATACATACATTTCTATTTCTATCTATCTATCTATCTATCTATCTATCTATCTATCTATCTATCTATCTATCATCTAACTTACTATACATACCTACCTTTATTCTATCTACCTTCTCTCCCTCTTCTCTCTCTCTCTCTCTCTCTCTCTCTCTCTCTCTCTCTCTCTCTCTCTCTCATCTATCTTACTATACATACCTACCTTTATTCTATTTACCTTCTCTCTCTCTCTCTTCTCTCTCTCTCCTCTCTCTCTCTCTCTCTCTCTCTCTCTCTCTCTCTCTCTCTCTCTCTTTCATCTATCTTACTATACATACCCACCTTTATTCTATCTACCTTCTCTCTCTCTCTCTTCTCTCTCTCTCTCTCTCTTTCTCTCTCTCTCTCTCTCTCTCTCTCTCTCTCTCTCTCTCTCTCTCATCTATCTTACTATACATACCTACCTTTATTCTATCTACCTTCTCTCTCTCTCTCTTCTCTTCTCTCTTCTCTCTCTCTCTCTCTCTCTCTGTCTCTCTCTCTCTCTCTCTTCTCTTCATCTATCTTACTATACATACCTACCTTTATTCTATCTACCTTCTCTCTCTCTCTCTGTCTCTCTCTGTCTCTCTGTCTCTCTGTCTCTCTCTCTCTCTCTCTCTCTCTCTCTCTGTCTCTCTTCTCTCTCTCTCTCTCTCTCTCTCTCTCTCTCTCTCTCTCTCTCTCTCTCTCTCTCTCTCTCTCTCTCTCTCACCATTTTGTCATTTGAACCATCCAACCACTGCTATGTGAGGCAGGTACTCAGACTATTGAATCTCTAGGGCCCTTGGCTGCTACTATTTCCACTATACTATTCTGCCTACAAAATAAAAAAAAATGGTGGTTTCATTGGCATAGGGATCTCTGAGTGAGGAAACTCTGTCTACCAGTATTGATCATCACTTCATCTGTAACTTAAAGTCTTAAAGAGTTGCCAGGAACCCAAGAGTAATTTGCTCATGGTCAGATGGTCACAGATAATAATAATAATGACAATGGTAATGACAACAACGATTTTTATATAACTCTTATTATGTGCCAGACACTTCACAAATATCTCATTTGATCTTCCAATAGCCCTGGGAGGCAAATGCTTTTATTATTCCCACTTTACATATGAAGAAACTGAGGCAAACAGGGTTAATTACTTTCTCAGGGCCACACAACTAGTAAGTGTCTGAGGCCACATTTGAACTCAGGTCTTCCTGACTCCACGTCTAGTGGTCTATCCACTGTGCCACCTAGCTGCCCTTCTTTGTATTATACTTATCTTCATATATTTTATAGGCTCCTAAACACTGCATAAGCTTCTTGAGGGCAGGAGTGGTACCATTTTAATTTTTGTATCCCTAGCAGGGGGTACAATTGCTTGCAATTTGTTGTTCAGTCATTTTCAGTTGTGTCCAACTCTTCTTGACCCCATTTGGGGTTTTCTTGGTAAAGATACTGGAGTGGTTTGCCATTTCCTTCTTTAGCTCATTTTGTAGTTAAGGAAACTGAAGCAAACAAGGTTAAGCGACTTACTCAGAGTCACACAGCCAGTAAATGTCTGAGGCCAGATTTGAACTCAGGTCTTCCTGATACTAGGGCTAGCACTCTATCCATTGTGCCACCAAATTGCCAGCCTTAAACATATCAGGCATTTAATAAATATTTATTGGATGAATAAATTTATGAAGGAATGAGACTACCAGTCAATTATTTTATCAGTCAACAAACATTTATTAAGCATCTGCTATATGCTAGGCATTGTACTGGGGCTGGGAATAATAATATTAGCTAGCATTTATAGAACACTTCAAGGTTTACAGAGCACTTTATAAATACTATGTCATTTTATCCTCACAACAAGCCTAGAAAGCAGGTGCTATTATTAAACCTATTTTATAGAAGAAGAAACTGAGGCTGAAAGAAATTAAGTGACTTTCCCAGGGAAACAAAGCCGGTAAGTGTCTAAAACCGGATTTAAACTCAGGTCTTCTTCACTCCAGGGCTAGAAATTTATCCGCTATGCCACCTAGCTGCCTTTAAAGACATGAAAAAAATACCTTAGGGGCATCTAGGTGGCGCAGTGGATAGAATACTGGCCTTGAAATCAGGAGGACCTGAGTTTAAATCTAGCCTCAGACCAATCATTTGGCACTTACTAGCTGTGTGACCCTGGGCAAGTCACTTAACCCCAATTGCCTAAAACAAACAAACAAAAAACATACCAGTATTTGACTTTAAGTAGTTTATATTCTGTTGAAGGAAAAAACATGTGCATACATAGGCATCTATATCTGTATATGTCTATATCTATATCTGTAGATGATAGATGACTGATAGATAATATATCTAAGGTTTATTTTAGGAGGGAGGGCACTAGAAGGAGGAATTGGGAGGAGGAAGGATTTAATAAAGGTGTCATGTAGTTCTGAAAAGACTTTGAAAAAGCAGAGGTGAGGATGGAGAACATTTCAAGCCTGGAGGAAGAAGATGGGGTGCCATGGATGAAGGATAATAAGGAGAATTTGGCTGGGCTGTAGAGCTATGTGAAGAGAAAAAATGTGTAATAAGTCTGAAAAGGGTCTTTGGGGCCAGGTTGTAAAAGGATTTAAATGCTATATAGAGGGATTTATATTTAATCACAGAGGTCATTTGGAATTTTTGGAATTTATTGAGTAGTATGGTGATATGGTCAGATCTATGGGCTTTAGGAAAATCACCTTGTCAGGTGTGTGTGTGTGTGTGTGTGTGTGTGTGATGGATTAGCGAATGGAGAAATTTGAGGCAGGAAGAACAACTAGAAGGCTGTTGTAATAGTCTGTGTTAGAGGTTGACGAGAGTCTACTGGAGTAGTAGCAGTGTGGATAGAAGCAAGGTAATCAGTTCCAGAGCTATTGTGGAGATAGAAATTAGCAGGAGTTTGAACATGTTGGTCAAGTAAATGGGAGGCTCATAAGATGATTCTGAGGTATAAAAGCTGGGTGACTGGAAGGATGGTGGCACTCTCCTTCCAAATAAGAAACCAATAAGGACTAAAAAATACCAGTACAAACACCCTAACCACCTTCCAGCTCTCTGGGTATTTACTAAGCATTTTCATACCTTATGACATTTGGTATTTACAACAACCCTATGAAAGGAGAAGGCAGGCATAATTACCCTCATTATGCCATGAGACAACTGAGGCTCAGAAAAGGGATGGGGCTAGCAGTTCTCTCAAAGCCTTTGTCAAGCTGTTCGATACAATGACCTTATCCTTTGTTTTGGAAGAAGAGTCCTGCTGATCCTCTTTGCTGACGGAGATAATAATACAGTGGACTATCCAGGAGAAAGACAGAAATGTCATGTGTGCCAGAGATAAATGCCACTCTGGGTTCTCCCTTCTCTCTTTAATTAGGAAAAATTACATTGCATGTACACTAGCCCACTCAAGCCTGGAAACATCCCATCTGGAACTAGGGGATTTGACTTAATTATTGTATAGAAATACGCAAATACTGTCCAGAGAGTGGGTGAACAATAAGGGAATAATTGAATGCAATCCTTATTCACTTGGTAAGAGATGGTTTTATGTTACGTGATAAATTAGCATTCCCTTGAGTTTGCATGTTTCTATTTTGATCCATTTTTTATAGTCAGATAGATATATGAGCTATATCCCATGTTTTTATCTAGCCGAGGAGGGATAGGGAACTTTAATAGAAGCCGTGAGCTCCTCTCTTCATTATTAGCACTTGGTAACTGCAAAGGGAAGCAAAGCCCAGCATGAAAGTGTATACTGTATTTGTGTGCACATCTGTCATCCCAGTACCCAGAGACTGAGAGCAGCAGCCGCTGTCTCGTCACTCGCCAGTGATACCCGCAGCCTGATGGGGCCATGCTGGAAAAGCAGTATTTAAGAGGATGGTCTGTAGACAATAACTAACTTTTTTTTTTTCAAAGCTGGCTTTAAAGAGAAACATTTATTGCCAAGGACCAATGGACTTGTCTATCAATCATTAAGGCCAAGAGAGATGCTCATAAAAAAGATGAACACATTTTGCCAAAGGGCTTTCCCATCATCCACACACTAAATGTACCAAAGCACACATCTCCTTGATTAAGGTTTTGATGTTTCCAGTCATTTATATCAAAACAGAGATTTTTTTCCCCCCTCTACCTTGTGATCTCTTGAAAGATGAACAGGGACTGTAAAAGACTCAGCAAACAAACATTTTACACAAATTTGTACCGAATGCTTCACTGACCAGAGACAAGACATTATAAAATTGCTGAAGTTAATTTCACTCCAAGGGTCTACGCTAGAAAGCTGCCTCATAAGTGTAGACAGGGCTATAATCATTAATGGTTCTAATGGTTCAAGAACACCTGAGCATCTCACAGTAACAATGTTTGGAATGCACTCCACCTTGAGACTTTGCTTCTTCTTAGGATCTCTTGCTTCAAAATACAAATCAGGCCATCAAGGTCAGACCATAATAAATAAGGGAAATGGGTATATTTAGATCAGAGAGAAGAAAACTTGGGCGGGGGGAGATATGATAACTGTGTCTGAGGCCTTGAAGGGCTGTCTGTCACCTGGAAGAGAGGCAGAAGGCTCTGGCAGTGTTAAGGAGGGATCACAGATTGGATTGGAATGGATCTTAGAAGTCATTGACTCCAACAAGAAAAGTAAGCCTATGAAGGTTTTTAAAATGATTTTCCCAGAGTCACAGAGCTAATAAGTATCCTCTGTGGGATATAAACTAAAGGATTCCTGAATACAGATCAAGTGTCCTATCCACTGAGGCCTTTTTACTGGCTGTTCCCCTGGCCTGGAATGGTCTCCCTCCTCGTCTTCACATCCTAGCTTCCTGGCTTGCTTCAAGTCTCAGTGGAAATCTCACCTCTGCAAGAAGCCTTTCACGAGCCACCTGATTTTGGAACCTTCCCTCTCTTGTTGTTCAGTCGTTTCTTACCCTTCATGACCCCATTTGGGGTTTTCTTGGCAAAGGCACTGGAGTGGTTTGCCATTTCCTTCTCCTGCTCATTTGACAGATGAGGAAACTGAGGTAAATAGGGTTAAGTGACTTACCCAGGGTCACACAGGTAGTCAGTGTCTGAGGATGGATTTGAGCTCAGGTCTTCCTGACTCCAGGCTCAGTGCTCTATTCACTGTATCACCTAGCTGTCCCTCTGTGCTGATTATCTCCAACATATTCCATCTATATCATTTGTATAAAACTGTTTGTATTGTTTTCCCAATTAGACTCTGAGCTCCTTGAGGGCAGGGACTTTTTGCCTTTCTTTGTATCCCCATTGCTTAGCACGGTGCCTGGCAAATAGTAGGTACTAAGAACTGTCTCTCCGACGGGATGGATGATCACTTGTGGAGCTAGACCACCACCCTACTTTGGGCCCTCATCAGTTCTCACCTGGGCTGTTGTAACAGCTTTTTAATAAATTTCTCTGCCTCCAGTTTCCCCTCCCTCCCATCTACCCTCCTCAGAGTTGCCAAACTGACATTTTTAAAGAACAGGCCCATAACACTCTCCTGCTCTGAAAGTTCTATTGTCTCCTTATTGCCTCTAGGACAGAGATATAGAAATTCATCTGTTTGGCCTTTAGAACCTTAAACAATGTGGCTCTAACCCACCTTTCAAACCTTACTCTATATTCTTCTTCAAACCCTTGTCAGATAGGTTTACTGACAAGAGCGCGGGAGTACTGGTAAATGTTTAACAACCAACTCTTCAGAAAAAAAAATCTACCCATGACACACTTTTAAGTTTAATCTTATTATCAACATTTTCTTCTTCACTTTCTAGACAATTAATAAGGAAATAAATCCAGCCCTGGCCTGCAGATTTCTAAAGTGTAGATGCTCACACTGAAAATTTAACAATCAGCTCTCATGAGCTGCTGTGAACCAGCTCCAGCACACCCTGGTACTGTCTTTTGTACATGGCATTCCTTCTTTCATCTCCATGCCTTTTCACAAGTGGACACTCATGCTTGCCATGTGCTTTCTTCTCATCTCTTGCCTCATTGAATCCCTAGCTTCCTTCAAAGCTCAGCTCAAATACCTCTATGTCAGTGGGGTCAAATTAAAATAGAAACAGGGTTATTCAACCGGAGAGAAGGATCTCTCTGGTGGTATATTGACTCAGAAAGCCACATATCATCGTAATCTAATGTTCTATTGTATTTTTCTTTATTTTGTGAAATATTTCCCAATTATATTTTAATAGGACTTGGCCGGCAGAGGAATGTTGTGGGCTTCTAATATGGCCTGTGTTTGACATGTTTGTTCTACATTATGTCTGTTTTGATCCCCCTAGTTTTTAATCCCCTCAAATCAGGTCATTACTTTATTTATTTTTTACTTTGTATATGTTTTATTTTTTATTTATTTCATTTTTAATAGATATCACATACTTAATTACCTGTTAGCATGTTGTTTCTTCCCAATAGAAATAGAATATATATTCCTTCTGGGCAAGGAGGGACTGATTCCCTATTTGTCTTTGCATACCCACTGCCCACTTCAGTGTCTGGTGCACAGTAAGCCCTTAACATACACTCATTGAATGAACGAATGTTGTGGAGAGAATTCTTGTTCAGATGATGCCTGAGGTACTTTGCTATGCTAAGATCTTGTGATTCATTGTCCATGCAGAGCCCAAACAGAAGCAAGATGTTCTTCCGACACATAGGTTTTCCAAATGCTTCTACCTGAAGTTAATAATAATATTATGACACAGTGTTTTCGTTTTGCAAAGCACATAACATGTTACCTAATTTGATACTCATACAATACAATAAGTAGGTGTGATTATTATCTCTATTTTATAGGTAAGGAAACTGAGGCTGAGAAAGGTTAAGGTATTTGCTTGAGGTAACACAGCAAATAAATGCCTAAGGAAAAATTCAAATTCAGGTCTTCCTGACTCTATGTTGTCAAACGTGCTATCTACTTGCACCACCTACTCACTTCAAATTCATTACATTCTGTTACGTTTTAAAATAAGCTTTTATTAATATTTTTTCTTACATATTATACTCCCAGCATTTCTTCCTCTCTCCTTTAATAGGATTCATTCCATGATTTTTTTTGAAGAAGGAAAAAGGAGGAAGAGGTTGAAAAATTAGAATAACTGATCAATATATCAAAAAAGTCTTAATATATGTGCAATGTACCACACTCGTGGACCTCTTACCTCTGAAGAGGGGTAGGGTGGTATGCTATTGTATGAAGCCCTAGGACACTACAAAACTTCCTTAGCTAAATATCTAGATTAGAAAAACAAAGTGTATGAAAAATACAAATTGTCCAGGCAATGGGCATGTAGATCAGTTCCCACTAAATTAGTCCATCAGTCTTGGGCACACGCTAGAGATAGATAAAGACCCTGGCCTGGACTTGAGAAAGTGGAAAAGACTGGAGTACTCTGCATTAAAATATTTTCAAAAATCCCAAACCGCTCATAGCTGACAAAATATTAATTTATATCTTTCTATATGACTACGAATCATTAAGTGCTGCAATCTTAGAAGAACAACTATCACAAGGAATCCAAAGGACAATGGAAGATACCTAATATTTTTCCCCTCCCAGCTCTGCTTCTAACTTTCCAGACTTGGCTGTCATGATACATCAGCTGTCTTTTCACCCCCCATACTCTGGAACATCCATCTGTCTCTGCAGCCTTTTTACCTAGTAACATCCCATTGGTGATTCCTTCCTGGGACACCATTTTGGGGTGGGGCCAAGGCCCACCTTTATTCCTCTTTGCTCCTTACTTTCCATGTTTTACCATGACGCCTCAATTGCTGTCTCACTCTGGACCTTCCCTCTGCACCTGGGCCTCCTTGCCCTGGAGTATATCTACCACTGTGGCCTTGTCATCCCAGAACATCCCTCTGCCATGATGGCTCCCTTCTTCAAATGGGGCAATAATTATAAAATGCTTAGCACAGTGCCTAACACATAGTAAGCACTATATAAATGTTCATTATTATTATTAATGTTATTATTATTATATATTAATATTATTATTAGTTAGCTCCACCTGGGACCTACATTTTGGGGAAAAGGGCAGCCTTCATATCCCTCTTGGTTCTACTTGTGATTTCCTAGAATTCACCATTCCTTCCCACCCACTCTTCACATAGGCAGCTCTGTCCTCCCATCCTCACCCCTTTTTGCTTTCCTTTGCATGTTTTCTTCCCTCATCAGAATGTAATTTCCTTCAAGGCAAGGACTGTCTTTCTTTTCCTTTGCATTTGTATCCCCATTTCTTAGCACAGTGCCAGCCACACAGTAAGCACTTAAGAAATGCTTGTTGCCTACTGTGGTATTGCTTTGAGAGGCAATTTTGTACTGTGGAAAGAGGAATACTCAACTTGAAATCAGAAGACCCAGGTTTGAATTACAGCTCAGGCACTCACTACCTACAGAACAGTAGCCAGGTCACTTTACAGGTGGGGAACCTGTGGCCTCGAGGCCACACGTGGCTTTCTAGGTCCTCAAGTGTGGCCCTTTGACTGAATCCAAACTTTACAGAACAAATCCCCTTAGAAAAAGGATCCAGAATCTAGGCTGACATGCTGCCTGTGTGACTGGACAAATCTTTTAACTTCTCAATGCTTAAGTCAATCCTCTAAAACTGTAAGATGCCACAATGCTGCTGGCCTACATTGGTGCTTCCCTATACCAGTGGAATCACACGGCCATTCCTTGTCCCTAACTCTTCCCTTTCTAGACTCCTTGCCCCTCACATATTCTATTTTCCAGTTGGTCTGCTAGGAGTCCTCCAGATACCACATTCCATCTCTTGCTGTCATGAGTTTGCTTTTGTATTGTTCAGTCATGTCCAACTCTTTGTGATCCCATTTGGGGTTGTCTTGGAGTGGTATGCCATTTCCTTCTCCAGCTCATTTTATACATGAGGAAACTGAGGCAAACAGGGTTAAGTGACTTGTCCAGGATCACACAGTTAGTAAGTTCCTGAGGCCAGATTTGAACACAGGTCTTCCTGACTCCAGGCCCAGAGTTCTATCCACTATGCCACCTAGCTGCCATGAGTCGGCATAGGCTTTTAACTGCTCTCCTCCTTACTTGCACTTCTGACTAGGGAATCTTAGAAATCATTTAGTCCAATCATTCATTTTCCAGATAGAGAAACTGAGGTCATATGACTTGCTTCAAACCACCTGGATAATGAGTGGCAATATCAGGATTGCACCCAGGTCATCCAACTCAAAGCCAGAGTACTTCCCCTGCCCCCATACCACACTGACTGTCTCTCTTTTCTCAGGCCTAGAATTTCTGATTAGAGCATCCTCAAAGCTGTGTGTGAGGTTAACACACATGAGAGTTTGCCTTCATGCAGAGAAAACTCCTTAAACTTCATTACCTTGCCTTGACACTGTTCCCCTCCTTCACTCTGAAGGGCAACAGAGTATGCAAATTATGCTCTTCACACTTAAGCTGAATCTTTCTTAAAAGGAAATGATCCATCCCTCCTTAGGAAACATGCTGGAAACACTTAACAGTCTGTGTTACTTGTCTATTACTTACAGCCTGCCTGGGGACATCTTTGCTGTCTCATAGTTGTCTTCCACATCTTCATGGTTTCTTAACTTTTACCTGGGCGTGTCTTGGCTCCCCAAACAGACAGGGCACTCCCTGAGGGCAGTTGTTGTGTTTTATTCATCTTCACATCAACCATGGTGCCCAGACCAGAATAACTTCTCAGGAAATGTTAGAAAAGAAGAAAGGGAGGGAGGAAACTGGCATCTAGGCCAAAGCTCAAGCTCCCATTTCATCTAGAAAGTGAGAGTGAAATAGGGGCTTAATATCTTCCACCTTGTCAATCAGCAGAGGCATCACTAGGGCAGGGTGATTAAGCCTTTGCCCTAATGCGAAGAAATTTAGAGGGTGCTATTAGTAGATGTGCTCATTCATTGGGTAGAAAAAGCTGATCTCAGAATCTAGCTTGGAAGCATTACTTAAAATTAGAAGCTACCAGATGGGACCTTTTCCTTCCTAACACCCCCCTTCCATGCCCCCCAGTTTGTTCATTGTTCAATCTATAGCCTTGCTAGCAGTAGAGTTCCAGGAGGCTGGCCCTTGGAGGGGTGGTGTCTTAGGGTATGTTTCCCCACAGAGTACTATCTTTGAGTCCCTTATAGGACCCTGAGTCACAAGGTCCCTTCTCATCATCTTACCATTCAAATGTTTGCTGGGGGCGACAGTTACTAATTAGAACTCAACCAAAATTGAAAGGTTAAGAAAGGTAAGGGCTGAATTCCTAGACCTCTTCAGCTAAGGGTGTGGCTGTGGTCAGCCCCAGATGTGCCGTCATGTTGTCCAGATAAATGCTCTCTTTCCCACATGGAATAATAATAATAATAACATCGTATAATGGAAAGAGCCCTAGACCAAGGGTCAGGTAGATATGTATTCAAATCCTGCCTTAGACGCTGTGTAGCCTTGGCCTCAGTTTTCTCATCTGTTATATGGGTAATATAGTTTATAGTAACACATTTCACAGAACTCTTGCAAGGATTAGATGACGTAACATGTCATGTGCTTGGCAAACCTTAAAAATGAAAGGCAGTATACCATGGTAGACAGAATGTCAGCCACAGCATCAAGATCTTGGTTCAAATCTTGCCTCTGACACTTAGCAGTTGTACGAGCCAGGGCAAGACACTCAGGCTCCCAGTGTTCCAGGGAATGCTCTAGGGCTGTAAGATGCAGAGAATGTGCTGACCTGCATTGATAGAGGGAGCTTTCTCATGCTTATCCATACACTAGTGAAATCACAGGTCCAGTAAAAAAAAAATTGTTCTAAAAATGTCAGTTATAATTATACATAATGTTTTAAGATTTACAAAGTGCTTTATATATAGTATCTCATTTGGTGCTCATGACAATTCTAAGAGGCAGTTGCTGTCATTATCACCATTTTGTAGATGGGGAAAATGAGACTCAAAGAGTTTGAGTGAATAGCTAGAAAGCTCATAAGTATAAGAGAAGACATTTGGACCTAGTTATCTCCTGAATCTCTGCAGGCCTCAGTCTCTTTATCTGAAAATGAGGGGGCTGGACTTCATGGATGCTCAATCCCTTCTAGCTCTAAATCTGTGGACCTTTTGTCTTTTTGTTAAAACAAGACCCTTGCAGGAATACAGGTTTAGAGCCCAAAGAGACCTTAAAGGCTATTGAGGCTAAGCCCCTTATGTTACAGAGGAGGAAACTGAGACTCATAGAGGTTAAGTGATTTACTCATGCTTACAAGGCTACTAAATTTTAGAAGGGTTTGATCCTGGTTAGAACCTAAATCTCTTTGGTCCTTCATTTCACATTGGTAAAATGAGAGGAGCTTAATTAGATGGCTTCTATATCTTTTTAATGATTGATTTTTTTTTCAATTACACATAAGCAAAATCTTTTTGACATCAGTTTTTTTTTTTAAATTTGAATTTCAAATTCTCTCCCTCCCTTCCATTTGCCTCCTTTAGAAGGCAAAAGATTTCCAGATTAGCCATGTTTCAAAGGGGAAAAAAAGACCAAAAACAAAAAATAAGAATAATTTTTTAAAAAGTTTTTAAAAAGCATGCTTCAATCTGCATTTGGATTCCATCAACTCTTTTTTTCATGAGATGGATAGCATTTTTCATCAAAGTACTTCAGAATTGTCTTGGGTCATTGTATTGCAGAGAACAGCTAAGTCATTCACAGTTGATCATTACTGTGTACAATGTTTTCCTGGTTCTGCTCACTTCACTTTGCATCAGTTCATATAAGTCTTTCCAGGTTTTTCTGAAAGCATACTGTTCATTTTTTTATAGCACAATAGTATTACATTACAATCACAATCACATACCATAACTTGTTCAACTATTCCGCTATTGATGGGCATCTCTTAAATTTCCAATTCTTTGGATGGCTTTCGCCTCTTGATCTCCAGTCTTATGGTTCCAAGTTTGACATTCTTTCCACCAATTCCATGCTGCCTCCCTTCTCATGAATAGTCCCTGCCGCTCATGTTTTCTGGGCAGCAAAGCTGAAGCATGGGGCAGGGGTGGCACAAACAGATAGAACCGAATGTATTTATTTCTCTCTTGCCCATTCATAGAATTTTCTCTGGAGATCTGACCATCCACCCACCCATGCCAGCATTTAAAGGTAAAGGAAATCTGGTAGAAGTGGATGGACAGTGAGCACAAGCAGCCATGCTCTACTTCACAGCCACTCTTCACTTTCACAGCCCTTGTCCAAGCCAGCAATGATATACTCTCCTACGCACTGTTGGGATATGCTATGAAGGAAAAGGGTAAGTTGATAAACTCATTGTAGTGTGTCTAGCTAACGGCGGGATGGTAGATTGCACTAATAAGGAAGGAAATGAAGCTGAGACCATGGTCTGCAGCCGTGCTTCACAGTATAAGCAATTACTTTCCCCGATTTATGAGACTCCTGTGGCAGTGGCTTCTTTTGGGGGGGAAATTCCAACTCTCTCAGTCAAAGCACAAATGCAGATGTAGCAGCAAAAGGGAGCATTTTCTGTGTGTATCTCTGACATTTTATCCCCCTTGGACATAAAAGCACAGATGGCAAACAGGCAGGATGAAAACCTTCCTAGGGAGTGCAGGACATGATGCGTGGGAAGTGGGAACCTACTGGAGACAGTGGCAGGAAGCCAGGAAACTTTAGGGTTTGTGCCAGTGGGGCTGTCAACTACTCTAGGGGTCACAGTTTGGGTGCAGTAAGTGAGATGTTTGGATCCTGGGTTAACCCTTGGCTTAAAGTGACATATTTAGATTTGGAAGGGGCTCAGAGACCATGCGTTCAACCCCTTTATGTTAGAAGGAGCTAGGTGGTGAGGTGGATAGCATTTGACTTGGAATCAGGAAGACCTGAGGTCAAATTCTGCCTTGGACACTAACTAGTCATGTGACTCTGAGTAAGTCATTTAATCTTTCTCAGCCTCAGTTTCTTCAGCTATACAATGGGAATAATAATAACAGCAACAATGTTACATCAGATTGCTTTGAGGATGAAATGAGATAATTTAGATAAAGAACTTCATAAACCTTAAAGCTAGCTATTATTATTATTATTTTATAGGTCAGGAACCTTCACCCAACAACATGAATTGACTTAAGATCATAGATTTAGTGCTGGAAGGGAATTTAAAAGCCATCTATTCCAATTGAACAGAGGTAGAAACTGAGGCCAAGGGAGGTAAAGTGAGCTGTCCAGGGTCATACAGGTGGTAAACATCAAATTTGGGATTTGAACTCAGGTCCTTTGACTATATATCTGACATGTTCCCAGTATATCACAATACTAAGTTGAGCTTAAATATTGTCTACTACCTACTTCAATATAATAGAAAGGCAGCCTGTTATGCTGGATAGAGTGCTGTAATTGGAGTCTTGGGTTCAAATTCTGCCTCAGATATTTAATAGCTTTGGGTTGAAGAAGCTGAGGATGTTTACCTTGAAGAATAGAGCGTTTGGGGACATTGGATTATAGGAGCATGAATTTAGAGCTGAGGGGGGACCTTGGAGACATTATATGTATCTGTAATACAAGTGTTCAAATACTTGAAAGGCTGGAAGAAGGGGTTAGACATTTTCTGGCTGGCCCCAAGGGGAAGAACTAGGAGAAATGGTCAGAAATAGTAAGAAATTAAGATCAAATGAGGCTTAATGTCAGGGGTAACAAGCTAAAAATTGCTCCAAATGGACTGGACTGCTGCTGGAGACAGGAAGTTAAGTGGCTCAATGGATTCTGTTCTTATTTTCCTCCTTCCTTCTTTTCTTCTCCCCTTTGATCCTCACTCCCTCCCCATGCTTTCATCCTTACCTCTCTCCTTCTTTCCTTCCTTCCTTCCTTCCTTCCTTCCTTCCTCCTTCCTTCCTTCCTTCCTTCCTTCCTTCCTTCCTTCCTTCCTTCCCTCCCTCCCTCTTCTTTCTTTCTTTCTTTCTTTCTTTCTTTCTTTCTTTCTTTCTTTCTTTCTTTCTTTCTTTCTTTCTTTCTTTCTTTCTTTCTTTCTTTCTTTCTTTCTTTTCTTTCTTATCTTCAAGGCTTCCTCTTGTTGAGGGTCCTCAAGGAAAGGCCGAATAATATTTATTGGGTATATTTGTGGGGTTTCTTTATATTTGAGTTAGACCAGATTTGACTTTGAATGGATTTGACTTTGAGTTGGTGTGGTGAGGTGGCAAGAATGATGAACCTTCAATACTGAATTGGAAGTCATAGGTCTAAGTTTGAACCCTAGCTCTGCCACTTACTAGCATTGTGAGCTTGGGCAAGTTCCTTAACCTCAGTGAGTTTTAGTTTCCTCATCTGCAAAATCAACAATTGGACTATATAACCTTTAACATTCTTACCAGTCCTAAGTTTATGATGCTATGACACTATAAGAAAAATAGACTTTTGAAGTCCTTCCTATCTCTGAATTGAAATGATTCTGCCATTCCTATGACTATGGTCTGATGTCTCCTTCTCCACTATGCTCCTGCTTTCCTGTCATCCTTCTGATTCCTGCTACTTTTTATATCCTGGTCCTGCCTACAGACAGTGTCTGTCTTCTCCTTGTCCTGAGCGATGGCAGACTAGACATCACATGACAGACAGAGATCGAGATGTCATGGAAGCTGTCCTTTGGATGGTTCCACTTCCATATACTGAAGCAAGGAGGTGGTCAATGTGGTGACACATGGCTCATTCAAAGACTTCAAAAACAGCAATTCAGGGAAGAGAGGATCTGAGTCTAGGATGCTCTGTCAGTTCCCTAGAGACAATGATTCAAAAGCCATTTGTCCTGATTCAAGAATGAAGATCATTATTTTTGACAAATTAGGAAAATTCAACTAGTTCTGCCAGAGCAACCTTGAATTATTAAGAGTGCTCAGTCTCTTGGCCCTGAGCATGAGCCTGAGAGCTAATGTTGATATCTTACGCTTATTTCATTAGACCATTTTAAAGAAATCCAGCTTTGGCTGCCACTGCTGGCTGTCCAGGCATGGCTAAAACATGCTAGGTCTCTTCCTCACTTTGTTCTGGATGACCCAGGTGGGACCAGTTACTAGAACAATGCAAAGAAAAGGCATACAGACTGCTACCATGGACAGAGCTAGAATTACAGAATCTGAGACAGAAAGGTCAGAAGTCATCTAGTGCAGTAATATTCTCATTTACAGAGATAGAATGGAGGCCTGGGAGAGGTTAAGTGACCTGCTTCTCATGATCACATAGCTAGTGAGTAAGAGAGGATTCTAAAGCAGGTCCTTTAACTACAAATTATGCTTTAGCATACTGCATAGTTGAGCTTGAACATGGTTTGCTATATATTCTGATTCTTCAGTTTAACTCCCTGTAATATTTGAGGATTAGTTGAAGAAGCTATGGATGTTTAGCTTTGAGAATCAAGGGAAGCATGAAAGTTGTCTTTAAGAATCTTAAGGACAGTTAAGTGGCTCAATGGAGTCTTTTCTCCTTTCCCTCCTTCCTTCATTTCTTCTTCCCTTCCATCCTCCCTTTCCCCCTTCCCTTTCTTCCCTCCCTCTTTCTTTTCTTTCTTTTCTTTTCTTTTCTTTTCTTTTCTTTTCTTTTCTTTTCTTTTCTTTTTCTTTTCTTTTCTTTTCTTTTCTTTTCTTTTCTTTTCTTGTTTCCTTCCTTCCTTCCTTCCTTCCTTCCTTCCTTCCTTCCTTCTTCCTTCCTTCCTTCCTTGTAGAAGTGGGATTAGATTTTACTTGCTTGGCTCCCAGGGGGCATAACTAGGAAAAATAGGTGGAAGCCAAAGGGACATAAATTTATGCTTAATGACAAAAGAAGAGGGGATATGGTCTAGTTAGTACATAGAGTATTGTGATTTGAACCAAGGAGGTTTGAATTCTGCTCCTGATACTTACTAGCTGTGTGTATGACCTTGGGAAAGTAATTTAACCTCCATGTGTTTCAAGTAACTCCCTAGGACTTCCTTACTAAATCACAGATTGTGATTTGCTTTAGTAAAAGGACTTCCCATGATGGAAATTCTTTATTAAATAAATTAGACATCTTTTCTGTATTCCTATAAGGAGAAACTTTATTAGAGCTGTCCCAATGTGTAATGGCTGCCTCAGGAGTGGGGTTTCCCTCACTGGAGGTCTTCAAGTTGGATGACATTTGTTGAACATGTTTCATTAGGAGTTCTTATTCTGAGAAGGTTTAGATTAGCTGACTACTGTCTCTCCAACTCTGAGATTTTGGAATTTTGCAATATTAAGAGAAAAAAAGGGAAGGAGATGTGAGCTTGAAGGGTCAAGATTATAAGTAGTGGACATTCACATTGCCCCTATCTAAGACACAAACTAAACAGGACAGGTGCATTTTGGGTTAGTGGAAAGAAAAATGGCAACCAAAGAATCTTTGGCAGCAGAGATTCTCAGATTCTCAAAACTAGAGGGGAAATGTGTTTATGAAGTTTGGTCTAAAACACAGAATTTTGTGTCATTGTGTCACTGAAGGGGACAGACAATCTCTGTGGATCATTCAGGGCATCCCAAGAGGCTACAAGCCACCCTTGGCTTAAGTCAAGAAATTAGAAAGACCACTAGGTTTTGAGGCAGATGAACTAGATTTTAATTCTGACTCTTCTATATACTACCCTACCATCCTAGGAATGTAAGTTCCTGGAAGGGGGTGGGGGCAACTGTTTTATATTCCTGGCATATAGCCCAGTGCTTTGTATGTAGAATATAGTTAATAAATCCTTGTTGAATTGAGCTGAATGCCTTTGGGAGCTTAAATAGTTCATTTTTCTTCTTTGGGTCTATTTCCTCCTCTGGAATACAAGGGGCTTGAAAAACAGCATTATTGCTGGGTGATACAATGCTGGGATGGAAAGCTAAAACCCTGAATGATAAGTCTGGGTCTAAAGAGGCTAGAATATTGTGATAAATTTAATAAGATGGATTTTAATAGGTAAAATGTAAAATCTTAGTCTTGGTTAATAAATCACAAGTATAAGACAGAGGAGGTAATTTGTCTGAGGGGGTACTATGTGTATTTGTGGGCAGTGCAGCTCTGGATATATGGGGGGAAATGTTGGAGCTGTGATTTATTTTTGCTGTACCACTTTAGTGAATGTCTTTGCTTTGAACCAGTTCTGTCTCCTGACTGACTATTAAAAGTAAGCACATTGCTGGGGGCTTGTGAACTATAATTTTAAAAGAGCATACCCACAAAGTATCCTTCAAAACTCGGGAACCCAACCCATAAGTGTGAGTGGGGAAATGGTTCTTAGAGGGGGTGCTACACAAGGAAAAACTTGCTAACATCTAGAAACTCTCCCAAAGTGGAATGGACCTCTGAAAAGATACGGATTTCCTTTCCTTGGAGGCCTTCAAGTAAAGATTGGGTACCCAACTATTAAGGTCAAATTTAAGGGATTCTTTTCTGGAGCTGGCTTAGATTATATGGTTTGTGAGGTGCCTACCAGCTATGAGATTCTGAGAACACTATGTCTTGTCATTTCACATGGATATTCTTTGTCTGACAGTTTTCCTCTCAGCAAAGATACTTCTTGTAATAAGCAAACATAGGCTTTAGGAAGGCTATTTATTAGGCTGGCCTCAGTAATATGTGCAAAGGTTCTCAATTCCTTGATGGGAAGATGACATACACATGTTTCATTAAAAGAAGATGCCACCATCTTCATGCTCAGTGTGAAATGGGACCAATTGTAAAATTCCTAATAGGTTACACCTTGTCTGACACAAAAGCATATCTATGACATGCTCCAGGCACCATAATGCTGATGGCAGTGGGATGGATCAGATGATTCTTTGGATTTGCTGTAGCTGGAGGATTCTTCAAGCCACAGATTTCACTGGGGCACATTTTCAGCCTCAGCTCCAATTTGTCTTTTAATCAGCATCAGGGGAGGGAAGCTACAGAATGGAAATCAGGCTCATTATCACAACACTTCTCCTAACCTCTCTGCTAAGCGACCCTGTCACATAAAGTACAGGGAAAAATCCCACAGATTGGAGCTGAACATTTTTCGGACCTGATTTGGAGATATTTTAATAATGAGCTGCTCTGCCCAGGCTAACAGCCATTTTGGTAATTACCAGCCATTCTGTGCAGATATTACATTTGCCAGGAAGTTAAACAGGCTTCTCAGTAAAATGGAAGATTTTGGGGGATGCTTGGAAGGAACTAACACTATAATTTTTATATTCAACAAGTAGCAACATTGGAAGAGATGAGGATCAGGGGGTTGTTAGCAAAGAAATAAAGCAAACTTACGGTGTTTTTTGACTTAGATGGATAAACTGTTTCATGAAATATCAACAATGTAATACTCAGACTGGAGTCTGATAAGGTCTGAAACTGGGGTCTGGGAAGGACAGTGGCTAACTAAGTACTCTCCATGGTGCTGATCAGATATTTTCCTCATTGAAGAAATGGGAAAAACACGTAGTGGTGAGGTCCTAACATAAATATTGAACATCAAGACAAATGCTGAACACCAAGCCAATATTAGAAACAATCAATGAACCAATCAACCCAAAATCATTTATTAAGTGCTGGGGATTCAAAAGCAAAAATGAAGAAAAAAATTCCTCCTCTTCAGGAGCTTACATAATAATAACTGGCCTCCTTGCTGTTCCTCACATAGGACACTCCTCTCCACTCTAGGCATTTTCATTGTCTGTCTTCCATGCCTAGAATGCTTCTTCTTCCTCATCTCCTCTTGAAAGTTTCTTTGGCTTCTTTGAAATCTCAGCCAAAATCTTACTTTCTACAAGAAACTTTTCTTGTTTTTCCTTAATTCTAGTGCTTTCCCTCTGCAGATTATCTCCAATTTATCCTGTCTAAAGCTTGTCTGTTCATAGTTGGTTTGCAGGTTTGCAGTAAATGTCTTTGTTTCAAGCCAATCCTGTCTATTGACTGACTATTATAGGTAAGATACTATGTTAAGATCTCCTCCATTATACTATGAGCTCTTTAAGGGCAGGGACTGGTTTTTTGCATGTCTTTGTAACCATAGTGCTTAGAGCAATGCCTGGCATATAGTAGGCACTTAATAAATTCATATTGACTTGATTTATATGGAACTCTAAGATATGCAAAACAGTTTAATAATAATCACTGACATTTATCCAAGGTGTCTCCAAAGTCTTAGTGTACTTTTGCTTAAAGCTGAACTAAGATTTTTGGGACACCCTACATAACACTTTAAGACTAATAAAGTGCTTTCCATGTTGTCCTCATTGTACTCTCACAACCACCCTGTGAGGTTGGGACTCCTTATATTCCCATTTTAGAGCTGAAGGTGTTTTTAACCAGGGACATTCATATTGCCTTTTAAGTTTGCAAAGTATCTTATTTACAGGATCTCATTTGAGCTTAACAAAACCCCTGGGAGCTGGGTACTTTGGTGGGGTTATTAAGCCCATTTTAGAGATGAGGAAACTGAGGCAGAGGAAGATTAAATGCTTTGCCATGAATCAGTGTCTGAGGCAGGATCTGAACTAAGATCTTCCTCACTCCATGCTCAAATGCCTAACTACATAGTACTGCCTACTTTACATGTGTGTCATTTCACATACGTGATCTTTTCTGATTCCGATAACCATCCTATGAGTTTACACTATTTTTTAAAACAAAATCTTATTGATTTTTAAATATTACCTGTTTCCCCACTGTATCTCTCTCCCTACTCCTTCTCAGAGAGTCAATCCTTATGATAATTTTTTTTTCTGAGGAAATGGAGGAAAAAAAATCAACAAACTGCATTAATACAATGAAAAAACCTGATGACATATGCAATATCCACACTTGTGAGCTTCCCTCCACAACTTATACAAAGGAATGGGGGAAGTAGTTTGACCCTATTATTGTCCCCATTTTACAGATGAGGTAACTGAGACCCAGTGGTTTAAGTGACTTAACGAGAATAATCTTGCTAGTATACGTCTGAAGTAGAATTTGAACCCAGGTCTTCTTGATTTTGTGGATGTACCCCTGAGATTAACATTTCTGTTTTCTATGAGTTACCTTTCAGGCAGATGCACTGGACACACAATGAACCTGTTTGCTTAAAGGAGCCAGTCAGGAGCCTGTAGTGAACCAAAGTCTTGCTCACTCCCAGACACCTTTGCTGGTGTTCGCTGGCTGACCTTGCTGAACTGTACCCCCCTGAAACTGGTCCAAACCAGCCTTACAATCAACTATTCCTGCAAAACATCCTGCTTCTATGTCCACCTGTTCCTGAGAAATGTTGTCCATTCTTTCCCCCACCCTCTCTCTGAGCCTCCCCTTTGTGGTTTTCAAGCATAAATCACCCCTGCCTCTCCTGGGCTGTGGGCTTTGTACCTTGTACATGTGGACTCAGCACTAGTGTCTGATTTTCCTCATAATAAAGTTCCTGCTTTCAATTCAGCTTAGAATACTCTGCATTTTGAGGGTTGGGCTTCACCTGGTTGACAATTTGAAAAAAACCCAACTCTATAAAAAGATGTCTAGTACAGTGAGAGACAGTGGAAAGAACACCTGGGGAAGAAGAAAAATCATCTGCCAGGGAAGTGGGGTCTTAACACATTCACAGGTCAAAATTCACTCCCACGGGAGACACAGAGTCCTAGGCTCAGAGCTGGAAGGGATTTTGGAGGTCATCCGAGTCATCTTTCATTTGACAGATGAAGAAACTGAGGCCCAGTGAGGCTAAATGAGTTGCTCAAGGTTATGCAAATAGTAACTTGCAGAACTGGAATTCAAATTCAGATCTTGAGATATCAAATTGTGTGTTCTTTCTCCCACGGCAGCTGGAAAACCACAAAATCCTACCTATAAAAAAATCCATCTGCTATTCTTCTTTGCTTACATTAGCAATCCTTGGAAGGGTGAAAACAGATGCTGCTTCAACAAATTATTTTCATGTCCCAGGGAGGGAAAACAAAAT
This sequence comes from Phascolarctos cinereus, assembly GCF_003287225.1. Taxonomy (NCBI): domain Eukaryota; kingdom Metazoa; phylum Chordata; class Mammalia; order Diprotodontia; family Phascolarctidae; genus Phascolarctos; species Phascolarctos cinereus. The sequence continues at coordinate 690,553,902 of NW_027555847.1, read as the reverse complement.
AAGCTTGCCTAAAAAATATGGAGGAATCCGCTTGGTTGAAACAGATTTGAAAGCCACCATTCAATGACTCTAGGGCTTAACTGGATCAGAGTTACAAACTGTGGCCAGGTGCATCCAGGGTGTTTTAGTAAATGTTTAACCTCTCCAAAAATGCATGACACACTTTTAAATTTAATCTGCACCATTAACATCTTCTCCATCACTTTCTCAAGTGTAGGCCATTGGGGCAGGTAGGTGGCACAGTGGCTAGGGCGCTGGCCCTGATGTCGGGAGGACCTGAGTTCAAATCTGGCCTCAGACACTTACTAGCTATGTGACCCTGGACAAGTCACTTAATCCTAATTGCCTCCAAATGTCTAGGCAATCAACACAATGATAATTTAAGCTCTGATTTGTAGTTATGCCATTAGAGCTGAATCTAGTATACCTCCAGACTTAACTAAGTGATTTGGCTAATCCCTCTATCTCAGAGTTATAACTAGGGTTCAGGTGCCTGGGGCTTTGGGCCAGAGTGCCAAAGTACTTGCAGTCCTTTTGCAGGTTAGAAACAACTCAGCTTTCACACCTATTTAGTTAAAATAGCAAGTAACCAGAAGGTAGGCTCGGGTAGATTTCTCCACTGTTCTGTCCTCCTCTCCCTCTTCCCTCCTTATTCACATATTGGCCTTTCTAGCAATGGATCAGTACTGGTGATATGGGTTCTGTCCCTGGGGTGGTATTCCACCCAACTCCAACTGAGGGAGTATTTCCTGTTTCTTGCCTTGAGTTCTATTTATGGCAATTTCCATAGATAGAAAAAAATGCCTACTTATGGTTTTGTTCAATTCACACATTTCTGTATGGAATTAATGGCTGAGGTAGAAGAATTTGGAATCAGGAAATATGGAAAGAATTCCCAGGTTGGTCCCTGGTACCCTAGATGACCATTGGCCGTTACCTATTCTAGTCTATGCCTCTTTTTCCTAACTTGTGACTTGATGAATGTCCACAGAGCAGGCCAAGAAGTGAAGAGATAGAGCTTGAGGGGGCAAAAAGAGGAATACTCAGCTACTGGCATTTCTGACTATTAATCTGCAGCTCCTTGAGAGCAAAAACTATGTTCTCGTTCCCCCTTTCTTTGCATCTCCAATGTGTAGCACAGGGCCCAGAACGTAACAAACAATAATGCTACTCTCGTTGTTAGCTGTTTTTTGGTTGTATCCAACCCTTTGTGACTCCATTTGGGGTTTTCTTGGCAAAGATACTGGAGAGGTTTGCCATTTCCTTCTTCTGCTCATTTTACAGATGAGGAAACTGATGCAAACAGGGTTAAATGACTTGCCCAGGGTCATACAGCCAGTAAGCGTCTGGGGATGGATTTGAATTCAAGAAGATGAGTCTTCCTGATTGTAAACCCAGTGTTCTATCCACTGTACTACCTGACAATCTGACTAATCAAGTAAAACAATGATCATGATAATAACAGTAATTAATTTTGCTGACGTATTTAATTTTATGTCACCATTAATTCCCAATATATCTCTCCTTCCTCCTTTACTCAGACAGCCAGCAGTTATGACAAAGAATAAAGAGAAAGTGGGGAGAGGGGTAATCTGGCAAAAGTAACCAGCATCAGTCAGGTCCAAAACTACAGGTAGTCCTCTCCCCCCACCAAGAAGGGAGGGAGGTACACGCTCACAGTTTGGAAGCAGCCATCTGGTCCGGTGAGAAGAACATTGATTCTCGAGTCAGGAAGCCCTGAGTTCAAATGCAGCCTTAAACACATACTAGTTGTATATCCCTGGGCAAGCTACTTAACTTCCATCTGTCTTAGCTTCCTCAACTGAAAAATGGGGATAATAATGGCACCTACCTCCTAGGGTTGTTGGGAGGATCAAATGAGATAATATTTGTAAAGTGCCTAGTACAGAGCAGGAATTTAATATGTTCTTCCTTCCTCCCTCCCTCCCTCCCTTCTTTCCTTCCTTCCTTCCTTCCTTCCTTCCTTCCTTCCTTCCTTCCTTCCTTCCTTCCTTCCTTCCTTCCTTCCTTCCCTTCCTTCCTTCCTTCCCTCCTTCCTTCCTTCCTTCCTTCCTTCCTTCCCTCCTTCCTTCCTTCCCCTTCCTTCCTTCCTTCCTTCCTTCCTTCCCTCCTTCCTTCCTTCCCTCCTTCCTTCCTTCCTTCCTTCCTTCCTTCCCTCCTTCCTTCCTTCCCTCCTTCCTTCCTTCCCTCCTTCCTTCCTTCCTTCCTTCCTTCCTTCCTTCCTTCCTTCCTTCCTTCCTTCCTTCCTTCCTTCCTTCCTTCTTTCCTTCCTTCCTTCCTTCCCCTCTTCCTCCTTTCCAGCTTGGTCATTATTATTACGCAGAATTAAATTTCTATTGTATTCTATTCTTCTCTTTCCTTTCACCATGTTGTACACATTGTGTATACAGTTTTTCTGGTTTTGTTTACTTTGCTTTGCATCAGTTCATGTCTTCCCATGATTCCCTGTCCTCTCCATACAGATTATTACCTATGGCACAGTAATATTCCATCACATTCCTGCTCAGTACTACAATTTAGGGGAATAAGCATCCCCCACTTGACGGGCATTTTACTTTATTTCCAGTTTGCTCTCTACTACAAAGAAGTGTTTCTATATGTAATTGTTTTGGCTGTGTATGGGACTAGGATAGACATTATTGGTTTTCATTTTAGAAATGAAGAAACTGGGGTTCATTGCCCAGGATTACACAGTAAGTAAGTAGCAGGGCTGGATCTTGAATCCAGGCTTTATGGCCAGAAATACAGTTCTTTTCCAATGACAAAATGGCTATCTCTTTTGTATCTGCTTCACAAAGGGATAGTTCATCTGAGGACTGAGAGAGGAGTAGTCCTCATTTACTCTGGCAAACATTTCCTGAGCTGATCACAATGTAAAAGTGCTGCTTTAAAACAATGAGGAAGCCAGAGGAAAATTGGACTTCTGAAGAGGGAGAAAAGTATTTGTTATGTTAGAAACATGTTTCCAGCTCACTGCTTCATTACACTTCATAAATAATTAAGCGGTTCTCTCCTAGCCTCTGACTTAGGCAACCACTGTTGACTCTATTCTGGGCTGGTGTAAACAGGCTTGCTGTATGAGGACATCATTTCTTACTGGTCTCTTGGGAGGTTAATAATTTAAAGCTCACACAGATCTTCAAATGGGCAAGAATTTGTTTTGGACAACTTTTCAAAAGGACTATTTCCTCTAGCACAAACTAAGCCTCAAAATAGAATTGTGGAGTGGAAATATTGAATGGACTGACCTCTTATTGCTTCAGTGAACAATGAATTCTTAAAGGCCCCTGCATTTCAGTGGGAAAGCCTGGGGAAGGCAGAAGATCTGGATTCAAATCGTTTTAACAAACTATGTGACTTTGGACAAGCCACTTTTTCTCAGTTTCCTCCTCTACAAAGTGAGAAGATTGGTCTAGATGTGTCTCTAGGTCACTTTCAGCTTTTGTGCTCAGAGATGATCTATTTTATTGAACAGAATTTCAGAATGAAAATAATGAATAATTTCCCATGCAGCTTACAGGATGAGTCTTTAATACCTCTCAGAATTCCAAAAGGCCCATCATTATGCTCACCCTTTTTGGAACTCTCAAGGCTTCATTCTGTAAGGTAGATATAGAGAGCAGTCGGTCTATCAGCTTCCCAGAATTTCTGACTATGATGGTGGGGAAGATGAAAAGCACACATGTTAAGAAGGGACCCAAGGAAATATTGAGAACCTCTGAAGAATTTCAAAGTGGCTGCTGTATCAAGGCTAAGGAGTTGTGCTTGTGACAAAACTTGGTGGTGACTGATGAGCTGAGTGGTAAACTCATTAGATAACAGGTTCCAAGTTTCATAGTTTCATAGATTTAGAACCAGAAGGGACCTCATAAGTCATCTTGTCCAAACTTCTCATCTTACACATGAGGAAATTAAGACCAGAGAGGTTCAGATATTTGTCCAAAGTCACCAGTCAGTTAGGTGTAAGCTAGAACTTGAACTTGGGTCCTCTGACTACAAACCCACCTGGGCACAATGTCATGTTAGTGCTATCCTCCCTTGCCAATTACTTTGCATTTTGTTTGTTGTTGTTCAGTTGTTTTAGTTGTGTCTGACTCATTGTGACTCCAATTGTTTCATTTTTGTTTGTTTCTTTGTTTTTTTTTTCTTTTTCTTTTGGCAAAGATACTGGAGTGATTTGCCATTTTCTTCTCCAGCTCATTTCACAGATGAGAAAACTGAGGCAAATGGGGTTAAGGGACTTGCTCAGGGTCACACAGCTAGTAAGTGTCTGAGACCATATTTGAACTCAGGCAGATGTGTGTTGCTGACTCCAGAGCCCAGCATTTCATCTACAGCATCACCTAGCTGCCCCCACTTTCATAAAGGGAACCACTAAGAACATAAAAATGGAAGCATCTATGACATAGTACAAAGATTTTGTCATTGTAGGTGAGTCGTTTCAATCATGTCCAAGCCTTCATGATCCCCTTAGGGATTTCTTGGCAAAGACACTGGAATGGCTTGTCATTTCCTTCTCTAGTTCATTTTACAGATGAGGAAACTGAGGCAAACAGACCTATCTGTGAATGTGTTAGTCACAAGGATTTAGTGAAACAATTTATTTAAAAGTTCTTTAATGGTAATTATCAAAACAATTGGTGCTGGCCAAGAACTAGTGTCGGATCAATGGAATAGATTAGACGCAAATTACATTATAGTAAATGACCATAGTAAACTGGTATATGCTAAACCCAAAGATCCAAGATTTTGGAACAAAAACTCATTATTTGCCAAAAACTGCTGGGAACACTAGAAAACAGTGTGGCAGCAACTAAGTACAGACCAATATCTCATGCTGTATGCCAAGACAAGGTCAAAATGGGCACATGATTTACACATAAAGGGTGATACCATAAGCAAATTAACAGAGCATGGAAGTTTATCTGTCAGATTTATGGATAAGGGAAGAATTCAGGACCAAAGGACATATAGAGTGAATTATGAAATGTAAGATAGATTATTTTGATTACATGAAACTAAAAAAGTTTTTGCACAAAACAATGCATCCAAATTATAAGGAAAGCAGAAAACTGCGGGGCGGGGTTGTAACAAATATCTCTAATAAAGATCTCATTTCTCAAATACATAGAGAACTGAGTCACATTTATAAAAATACAAGTCATTCTCCAATTGATAAATGGTCAAAGGATATGAACAGGAAGTTTTCAGACAAAGAAATCAAAGCTATCTATAGTCATCTGAAAAAATGCTCTAAATCACTATTGATAAGAGGAATGCAAATTAAAACAACTCTGAGGTACCACCTCACTCTTATCAGATTGGCTAATATGACAAAAATGGAAAATGTTGGAAATTGGAAGGGATGTGGGAAAACGAAGACATTAATGAACTGTAGGTGGAGCTGTGAACTGATCCAACCATTCTCGTGAGCAATTTTTTAAAATTAATTTATTTTGCTTTATCAACAACAATCATTTCCACAAGCTCTTGGGTTTTAAATTTTTCTCCCCCTCCCTTCCCACCTCCCTTCCCAAGATTGCACGCAATCTGATATAGGCTATACATATACATTCCTATTAATCATATTTTCACATTAGTGATGTTGTAAGGAAGAATTAGAACCAACAGGAGGAACCACCAGAAATCTGGTGAGCAATTTTGAACTATGCCCAAAGAGCTATAAAACTGTATACCCTTTGATCCAGAAATACCACTGCTAGGTCTATATCCCAAAGACATTAAATAAAAGGAAAAAAGACCTATTTGTACAAAAAATGTTCATAGCAGCTATTTTTGTGGTGGCTAAGAATTGGAAATTGAAGGGATGTCCATCATTTAGGGGATGGCCAGACAAGCTGTGGTATATGATTGTAATAGAATATTGCTGTGCTATAAGAAATGACAAGCAGAATGATTTCAGAAAAACCTGGAAAGACTTACATGAACTGATGCGTAGTGAAATGACCAAACCAAGAGAACATTGTACACAGTAACATCAATATTGTTGAAGAAGAATTGTGAATGACTTAGCTAGTCTCAGCAATGCAATGATCAAATCCCAAATACAAAGACAATCTCAAAGCACTAATGATGAAGTATACTATCTGCCTCCAGAGAAAAAACTGATACTGTCTGAATACAGACTGAAACATGCTATTTTTCAATTTCTTTCTTTCATTTTTTCTTTTATTTGAGTCTTCCTGTACAATATAACTAATATGGAAATGCTTTACATAATGACACATGTATAGCTTATATCTGCTTACTATTTCAGGGAGGGAGTAGGGGAGGGAGGGAGGGAGGGATAGAATCTGGAACTCAAATTTTCAAAAAAAATGTTAATAAAAAAATAAAAATGCTTTGAAAACCTTAAAGGGCTTATATAAATGTCAAAAACCACTAGCATTAGGAAGGAAGGAAACAAAAATTAATTATCTATTACATGCCAAGCACTGTGCTGATTTTTTTAAACATTGATATAGCATTTACTCTGTACCAAGCACTATGCTAAGTGCTTTGTAAGTATTATCTCATTTGGTACTCAGGGAAGTTTTCAAATACCTTACTCTTTACAAATATTATGTCATTTGATCTTCACAATAATCTTGGGAAATAGGGAGTATTATTTTTTGGATGAGAAACTTGACACAAACAGAAGTTAAGTGACTTATCCAGGTTCACACAGCTAAAAGTAGCTGACTTCAAATTTGAATTTGTCTTCTTGACTCCAGGCCTAGTTCTCTATTCATTGTACTTCTAAACATATGATTATATTATTGTTGCTTCTCTCAGAAGAATGTAATAATAGCTAATATTCATAAATCACTTAAAGGTTTTCAAAGAGTTTTATGTGTTATTTCATTTGATCCTCACAACAACTCTGGGAGGTAGGTACAATTATTATCCTCTTTTTATAGATGAGGAAACTGGGGGGGGGTTGGTTAAGTGACTTGTCCAGGGTCACACAGCTATTAAGTCTCAGAGATAGGAACTGAATTGAAGTTTTTTTTTTCTGATCCCAAGTCCAGCACCTCATCTAGTTGAATGCATCTACATTTAACTCTGTTGACGCCAGTGGGATGTGTATTTCCATATTCCCATCTTCTAGCATGATTCCTAGCACACAGTTAGCATTTAATAAATGCATATGATATTGTACTGAACTGAATTCCTTCATTGGCTGCCATGATAGTGAGCCTGAAATACACACATGGTCTTCCCCAAGTAGCCAACACATTAAAGGAGATTCAGAATTTGTGATGGTTTCTCCCCCTACCTGCCATATAATGCCCCAAGGCAGCTCATTTTTCTCCAGTAAGATGTGATATTGTTCTTCTGTTTCATCTTTCATGAAAATGCTCCCACTCTGGCACCCAGCCCTCCCTGACACCATAGCACAAAGCTATTAAACAGATTGTTTTCTAACTCCCCGTTGTCACCTGTCCTGCTTTGTCAATTACATATTTTTTTTCTGACTCTTACAACCATGAAGCCATGTTCATGTTGATTTCTTTTTCCTGAGAGGAAGTAACATCTGTCAGTAATACAAGAGAAGAAATTCTGTTCCCCCACCCCATGATGTTTTCCCTCCTTCCCATTCCCCTGATATACAAATGCACTGGCAATCATAGATTTAGAACCGGGCAGAGATTTGAGGCCCTCTAGTCCAATCCCAGAGAAGCGAAGGAACTTGTCTAAGTAATGTAGGTGATTTAGAGCTAGAAAAGTCCCTCAAAGTCATTTCATCCAACTCTTTCATTTTATAGATGACAAAATCTTGTCCAGAGAAGTGACTTCATAAGATCATAGTCTGCTACTGGAACGGCCCTCAGGGCCATCTAGTCGAATCTCTTCATTTTCTAGGTGAGGAAGACTCTAAAGCCCAAGGAAGTTAAGTTATTTGCTCAAGATCACATAGGTAGCAGGTGGCAAGGTCATACAGATACCGGGATTTGAACACTCATTTTTAAAAATTTTGAGTTCCAAATTCTCCCTCTTCTTCCTACCCTTTGAGAAGGCAAACAGTATGATATTGATGTTACGTGAAGTCATACAAAACATATTTCCACCTATAGATTTTCACTGCGCTTGAGGCTATTTTCTTTAAGAAGACCGAGATGGTCATTAGCCAGAACTTCCTTGGCATAGCTACCCTTAACCCAATCTTTTTTTGAACTACAGTTCTGTCCTATTTAGAGTATTTATTCAACAGACTACAACCTCCTTGAAGGCAAAGGCTGTTTCACATTTGTCTTCATGGTCACAGTGCATAGGACTGGAGTTGAAACCTAGTAGATGCTTAATCAATTCTTGTCGATTGACTGGCTGATGACTGTACTATGGCACTTAGATACTGGGCCTGATTCAGCTGCCAAATCACTCCATGACCTTCAGAAAGTCACTTATTGTCTCTGAGTTTGTTTTCTCATCTGTAAAATGGACAGACTTGGATTGTATTACCCCTTATTTGCTAAACTTCAATGAGTCTATGCAGGGGTGGGGAACCTTTGGCCTTGAAGCCACATGTGGCCCTATAGGTCCTCAAGTGTGGCCCTTTGACTGAATCCAAACTTCACAGAACAAATCCTTTAATTTTGTTCTGTGAAGTTTGGATTCAGTCAAAGGGCCACACTTGAGGACTTACAGGGCCTCAAGTGACCTCAAGGCCACAGGTTTCCCAACCCTGGCTATACTGTTCTTAGATCCACAGACACTCAGCTCCCTATTCTCATGAACACACACTTAAACCTCATTTCTCCCTTATTTTTTCTCCATTCCCAAAACATTTTTGGATGAAGATAAGCCCAGGTGACAGCCATCCTCAAAGCATATTTCTCCATCTTATCCCCTGGCTTCTAGCAAACTTAACATGAAAATGGAAGAGAAATAGGTTGCCTAGAGAACAGGGTCAGCATCTTTTGTAAGTCCTGAATAGTCTCCAGCAATGTCTTTTGTATGCCCTAAATTGTTACTAGCAATGGCTGGGTAGTTCCCAATAAATATTACCCTAGGGGAGAGCTGCAGCTCATACACAAACATCCTCTGGGTGTAATAGGACCCTTTATACTAATTTAGCTTCCAGAAAAGTGGGCATCTGCAGTGAGCAACAGCTGATGTTTCCTAGCTCATTCACAGTCAGAATTCAAGGACACAGTTTCTCTCTGATCACAGATTGCCTTCACTATGCTCTGAGATCCTGGACAGCTCCTCGAACTACCCCACCCCATTCCCTCTGGCTTTGGGAAGTCATAGATCTTCATTTTACATATGATGAAACTCAGGCCTATGGCATAGTGAATATTGATCACTGGACTGGGAATCAGAAATATCTAGGTTTGACTTCCACTTCCAATCCTCTCTAGCTGTGTTATAACCCTTAAGCAAGTCTCTTGACCTCTCTGTAACTTAATTTCTTCATCTATAAAAATGAGGTGGTTGGATTTGATGACCTCTAATGTCCCTTTCAGCTCCAGACTCTAAAGGACCACAGCTTTAGACTTGGAAAGGACCTCAAAGGTCATCTTGTCCAAACCCCTTACTTTACAGATGAGGAAACTGAGGCCTAGGGAAGTGAAGTCATTTGCACAAGGTCACAAAGCCAGAAAGCATCAGAACTGGAATTTGAATGTAAGTCTTTTGACTCCAGTACTAATACTCTTTCAACCATTCCACACTAGAGGGGATTACCTGGAAAATGATAGTTTTCCAGTTTCTCAGGAATATTTCTCTGTATTCAAAGATCTTTGGGAATGGAAGAAGATGGTGTAATGTAACATGAAAGAGAAAGTGATGTAATGTAATGTTCAGGGGAGTTGCTGACCAATTGGCTGAGTTCCTCAAGTACCTGATGAGACTGCATGAGCTGGTATGAGCTCTTGCTTGGAGAGATTTATGGGCCATTTCCCCATGGCCAGTGGTCTTGCTCACTCAAAGTGCCCTTTGCTGAGAAAACACATGGAATTCCTTTGTCTGTGATTGGATGTTTGAGACTTAGGGAGATGGACTCTTATGGAGAAGCCCTTATTGGAGACCCCTCCATGGTCTATCCAATTAATTAGAGTCTCTCTTGACCAACTACTTTCCAGGAAAAAAGGTATATTCCTGGGCATGGACACCTCTGGGAGCTCAGTGCAATTCCTTCCCTCACTTAGGAGCATTTGATGGGAACTGATATAACTGTATTCACTGTGTTCAGACACATTAACATTTTTCATGGCCTTGTGAGTTCTAAATAGATCTTCTTCCTCCTGCATTGTTCCTCTGGCCTGCCATCCCTTAAGGGTGTCTTGGTCAACTGGTGATAAAATATATCAGTAGGAAGGGTTGTTATTAGGATATTTCTCTCCAGGTTTTGTTCCATTTTTCCAAAGATGTCACCAAAATTCACTGTCCTAGAGAACCCATTATCTCACTAGTAAATTTTCTGGCTTTTCAAAGTTGTCTCTCATTTCACTGGCATGACATATTTAAATGTTATGGTCACATGACAGAAAGGAGGAAAAGGAAGGAGGAGAAGAAGATGAAAGAGAAAGGAAAGATGGGGATAGGAAAGGGGAAGAAGAGTGGGAGGAAAGGAAGGCCAAGGAGAAAGAGAATGGGAAAAGGAGGAAGAAGAGGCTGAGAAGGAAGGAGAAGAAACAAGGAGGAGAAAGGGAGAAAAAGACGGAGGAGGAGGAACAGACTCAGCAACAACTTTTGAGTAATAAAGGGAACCTGACATCATTTTGCTCCTCTAACCAAAGTCATAGAATTGTAAGACTAACCCAAGGGCCCAACTTTTTCCATAACATCTAACTCCCAAGGCTTAAGGTTTTTGCTCAGTCCTGCTGCCTGTCTATCCCAAACACTGGGGCACTGAGTCAGCTTCAGATCCACAATGACAAAAGTCTCTTTGACATTAAAATGGAAATCTTCAAATGCACGGTCTAGATGCATTATATCTGATTATTTCCATGCTCTGGGATTGGGGCTGGGGGTGAGGGGGCAGGGAATGAGTGCCCAAGATTAACAAATAATTGGACAAGAAGTCAGTCTAAACCTTGACATGGGAAACAAAATATGTAGGCAGTTAAAAACCCACAAAATATGTTCGTTTTCTCTTGAGAAGTATTGGGAGATACATTGGAAAAAACATGGCATTTGGAATCATAAGACCTGGGTTTGAATGCCAGGTCCGCTATTTCTTAAATGTGTGATCTTGGGCAAGGCATTTAAGCTCTATGGACCTCAGTTTCCTTATGTGTAGAATAGTTGGGTTGGAGCAGATGGTCTCCAGCCCTTCCAACTCTAACTCCTGTGATTCCAGTTCTTTCCTTAGTCTGAAAACAAAGATATAGTACTCAGCATCCGGTAGGTGCTCATTTGAGTGTTTTTTGTTGAAAGAAAATATCATTTAAAGAACATGGGTCAGATATCTGTCTTTCTTTCTCCTAGGCATCCTCCCCTCCCTCTACAAAGTGTCCATACAAATATACCGTCCATGAGATAAAACTAAATTTTCAATACAAAAATGGAAATGATAGCTCTATTTTTCATGCTGCACAGCTGAGGTAAGTCAGAGGACTCAGAGTTAAAAGAATGAAAGGGAACAAGGAACTGTGGAATGTGGAAAATGCATTTTGTTTTAAAGCCACCAAGATAATAACATTTGGAAAATGGTTATTTTCCTTAGGCACGATGACCACAGAGTGGAGGCATAGCTTTTATTGCTTAAGAGAAGTATTCAAAGCACAAAACAAAGAACTGTTGGGCGGGGCTCCTCTGTTCATTTCAAGACTATGCCATCCATGTTCTGGTTAGGAATTCATTTCTCTAACATTCATTCATTCAATTGACAAAGGTATATCACATGCCTACTATGTGTAGAGCACCATGTGAGGCAATGGAGGTGGTCCCTGACCTCATGGAACTCCTGGTTTAATAGAGGGTAATACAGAATTAGAGACACAGGGACTAGATCTACGATTTCATTGGTATAGAGAACTCTCAGGTGGGGAAACCCACAAATTCTCTGTAAACTCATTGGTTCAGAATGTTGCCTAAATCACTGAGAGAGATTCAGTGACTTGCCCAGGGTCACACAGTCACTACCTGTGAGATGTAAGAGTTGAACAAGGCTTTTTGTGTGTCCCCCCCCCCACTCCCCACTGTCTTGTTACACTTTATTATTTCCTGTATATTATGCTATCCAGCTGCAGTGGTCTCCTTGCAATGACTCTCCCCCATACCTGGAATGCTCTTCCCCCTCACTTTGGCTAATAGGCTTCCCCAGCTTTCTTCAAGACTCCGTTCAAATCCCACGTCCAGTAGGCCTTTCCCAGTTCTCACAGCAACTAACATCTCCCCTTTCAGATTACCTTCATTTGCTCTGTATATATCATGTATTTTTCCAGGTACTTACATGTTGATTTCTATCCTCCCACCCCTATGTTAAAATGTATTGGAGTGTATACACCTTGAGGCGGGGGACTGTTTTTCGCTTTCCTTTGGATTCTCAGAACTTAGCACAGTGCCTGGAATGTAGTCAGCACTTAATAAGTGTTTGTTGACTGAGTGTTTTCAGCCCTTTATCCACTATGGCAAACTATATAATATTACGTGTAGAGAAGGTAAAATTGGCCTACTGAGGCCTCACAGGGAGTACATACCTGCAACTCCTATGGAAAATTCTGAGGGTTCCAGGGACAAAGTGATTAAGACTGAGGGTTTCTGACAGACTTCCTGCTTGCTTATGGTCATCTGGTGGGCCAACGTTGAAGACACTTAGAGACTTTTCATTTTGGGTGAATAGTTCTTTGGTTCTTCCCCCAAACACGGCGAAGGTTTAGGATGCTGCTTTAGTTAAAAGGAGCCAGCTATGAGCTGGCTCTCTCTTCCTTCAACCCCTCAGGTAATACCATGTAAGTTGTAGATTTCCAGTGAAGAGTGGGGAAAGTCTGATCCTCTTCTACTCCAACACCATGTTGACCACACCCTATATGGAAGCTATACCAGTGACCCAAATAAGCAAGTCTGCACCTGGGGCCCTGGCTGTCTTTTTTTTTTTTTGTTTCCTGAGTTGATGACACAACATTGTTCTTAGAGTGGATGTGTCCAGGCTTGGAAGTGACACTGTGAGTTTAAGAGGTTTATGTGTTCTGGGTCCAGTGAGTACAGCTGACTGGGGCCAAGGGAATTTCTTCATTGGAGAATATGATCACTGGCAGGAGAACGATTGGAGGTGTTAGGACAGTACAAAAGGGAGATGGGATGTGGCCATGACTATCCAGCAGCCATCACATGAACTAAATTATGTTCTGATGAAGATTTGAATTTATCAACTTCCTGAGAGACCCTAACAGTAAGTTATTGAGATATATTTTAGGTCATTCTTTAAATGCACAGTCTTTTCCACATTCCATAGTCACATGTTAACCTTGTGTTTTTAGGTATGCTAGCTTGCTTAATCCCCTCGGTTTAGACTCATCTTTAGTTCTTTGGATTCAGGAATTTTTCACATCCACCTGCAATGTAGCAAAACTGGTCACATATTGATATTGAAAAGATGGGCCTTTGTTTTTCTGCAAAGCTTGGGGTAAATAAAAGCTCTATAATTTCCCCAAAGCATTTCAACCTCCTGTCCAACTCTGGAGCCAACTGGTTACTTTTCCATACTATTTCAATCCAATATACATACTATTTGAGAATCTTTATTGAGTGTTCATCCAAATGCATGTTGGAATCTGGGTAATAGTCATTTCTCATCCACTTGGTATTTCCTATGTTGATGGGCAGGCCAAACTCCTTGGGATGCTTATAGATATTTTCAAGGAGACCTTATTCATTCAGCACCCTGGCATCCAGAAGCAGGAGCATCTGAAGCACCTTAGCATCCTCAGGGGACCTTCTATAGCTTGGCCTCTGCAGTGAATCCCCTCCATCATAGTGATAAACAAATTGAGTGAATATGCATCTCACAATAGTTTCTGCCTCTCCTAATGCTTATTAATAAAAGAACCATTTCTGTCGCTATATTTTCTGAGATCTTGAATGATCTTGATGTAGGGATAGGAGCTACCTCATTTAAATAAAACCTCTAATGCAGCATTTTGTTCTGCAGTTTTAAGAGCTTTTTCATAGCCACCAAACAAGGAACATTGTAAAATCTTAAATTTTATATGGGGAATCTAGGTGACATAGTGGACAGGGCACTGGGTATGGAATCAGGAACACATCATCTTCACGTGTTCAAATCCGGCCTCAGACACTAGCTGTGTGACCCTGGGCAAGTCACTTAACCCCATTTGCCTTAGTTTCCTCATCTATAATGTGAGCTGGAGAATGAAATAGCAAACCACTCCAGTATCTTTGCCAAGAAAACCCCAAGTAAGGTCACAAAGTCAGAAATGTTTGAACAGCAACAAATATTTTCTATATCTTTTAGTTAATTATGAAAGGTAAAGATGTGATCAGTTGTGGAACATCATTTGCCAAAACCTACTTGTTCCCTACTAATGCCTTAGTCAAGGACGCCTTTCCCAGTTTGTGGGTAGATGACTCTCATGATGATTTTATAAAGATAGGTAATTATGGCTGGTTGTTAATTGTTAACGTTATGTTACCTTTTCTGGTATTAATAAGGCCCCACATATTTTTATGACTCTGGTCTCTTCCCCTCCTCGATACCTTATACATCGCTATTTAAAGTAAGACACAATTTTCAATGTCTTATGTATATTATGTATAAAATACATAATTTTAAATATCAATAATATTGTTACCACATGAATGATGTTTACATGTCAGGATGAATCCCTTTTAGACTTCATCACATTGGAAGGTTGTAAGGGGCAAAGACAGAGACAGTGAGATGTAAGGGTCAGGCCCTTTTAGGAATAAACGAAGCATTGCACCTTTTGAAAGAAGTCTGAGGATTTGAGTAGCCCAGTTCTATAGAAGGTCAATAGAGAACACAGACTTCTTCCTGGGACACAGACTAACTTAGTACCATTCCTTCTGGTCCCTCATTTGTATACATCCAACAGGAATTTGGAAAATACATGGATAGTCACTATATGATCTTTCCAGCCTTTTCACTTCTAACACTCCCCCTCCATCTCCAGTATCCTGAGATATAGTGACATTGGATTCCTTGCTGTTCATCGAGCAAAACACTCTATTTCCCAGTTCCAGGCATTTTTACTGGCTGTCCCTGCCTGGAATGCTCTCCTACATCCTCATCTCCTGGCTTCCTTCAAGTCCTAGATATAATTCTACCTTCCACAGGAGCCTTTATCAATACTTCTTAATTCCAGAGCCTTCCCTCTGTTGATTATTTACAACTTGTTCTGTTGATAGCTTGTTTGCCTCCCCCATTAGACTATGAGCTCTTTGCCTTTCTCGATATCCCCGATACAAGCAGGTGGCACAATATATAGAGTGCCGGATCTGAAGTCAGGAAGACATTGTTCAAATCTGGCCTTAGACACTTACTAGCAGTGTGACTCTGGGTAAGTTACTTCACCCTGCTTGCCTCATTGTCCTCATCTGTCAAATAAGCTAGAAAAGGAAATGGCAAACCATTCCAATATCTTTGCCAAGAGAATCCCAAAGGGAACATGTTATATATGGAGTACATAGTAATTAATAATATTATAAAGACAGCATTGCATAGTGGCTGTAAGAGGCAACCTTAGAGTCAGATTGATCTGAATTCCAGTCCTGGCATATGTGTCAGGGGTGTAGGGTCTGGGTGAGTCATCTAACCTGTCAGCACCCCAGGAAAAGCTTGAAAAGTATAAGCAACAGGATAGTGACCAATCTATATTCATTGAAAGCACTGCCCCAGCAGGATATCTCTAATCCAGAGTTGTCAAACTGCATATTGACGTAGAAAACCACACACCTTGATTCACAGTGTTTGTTGATATCTAAGGTATAAATGCTTACACTGAAAATTTTATTTTTGGCTTTCCTCAATTGGTAGGAGCTGGTTTCTATCTCATTTAGACAAGGGTCACAGATACATCAGAGAGAATCAGACGCAGGTGCTCTAGGAAAATCTGTAGCCAGAGAAGGAGGAGAATTCTGCCAAACATAAATTTCTGGCAGAAATCACAGGGCGTAGAGTTAGAATAACATAACACATGGACAAAGGGATGGGTTGGTCGGCAAGCTTGCATTATAGATATAATCTTGGAGCACTAGGGCTCTCTCTCTTTTCATTTGCAGGCTTTTGACTATTAGCTCATATCTCCTATTTGCTCTGAGCCTCTGTTCTGACTTCCTCCTCCACCATGTGTGCCCCATTGTGCTGAACTCAGATCCTGGTCAATCAGATGGGACCCAGTGATTGGGATCAGAGTTGTGGAGACTTGGGCAGCCAGGCAGGCGGTGATGGCTCACACTCTGAGGCAATAAATCACTGTATAACTTTGTTTAAGAAGTCATCTATCACATTCAAATGCTTTTTTAAAATGTTCAGTCAAAAACTAAGCTCAATATCTGAGTACTCACCAGAGATTTTTAGCAGAAAGACAATATATATTGTACATGTGACATATATGTATGTACATACTTTTATGATGCACATACACACAAATAGATTGTCTATATATTATTATGATTTAGATAAGGGTCTAAACTATTAGAAAGACTATAGGTTGCACATGCTATATATGCATATATGTGCACATACACAAATTGACTGTCTATTATTACAATGCAAACACATATATACACAATGTTCCTATGCATATACATACATGCACACATATAGATGTGCATGCACGTGAACATGCACATGCTTACAGATATATACATCTACATATACACATCTACAAGTTACATTCAATCTTCCACAAAATCCCTCACTGCCTTATTGTGGTGTCAGGGTAAATATGCACACAACCTATACATGCATGCACAACACATATGCACACACACATGTATACACATTCATACATATGTATGTAGAGACACATATATACACTTACACATATGTCATCCGTTCTCCAGTGTCTCACTCTGTTGGGGAGTGTGGATTCTCAAAGGTTATACCAGTGTTGCATAAAATCAGCCCAAACCTACCAAACTGCAGAAATCTTAAATGTGGACTTAGTGTCCATTTTTCATGTTGTGACCTGGTTAAGCTTGGAGGATCTCATCACCAAGTTGGACAGAGATTAATGAAGCTTTCTGTCACAGCAACTCTTAACAGCCTTCATCTAAGTCAAAACAGGGTTATCACTTGGACTGATGGAGGGAGGATTGATGCCAGTGAATACACCCCCATAATTCACACATATGCACATCAGTGTGCAAATGTGCATGCCTACTGTGTGTAGAGGACTGTGATGGGAACTATAGGGATATATGTGAGTGTGTGAGTATAGGCATGTATGTTATTGTTTAGTGATTTTCATTTGTGTCTGACTCTTCATGACCCAATTTGGGGTTTTCTTGGCAAAGATGCTGGAGTGGTTGGCCATTTCTTTCTCCAACTCATTTTACAGATGAGGAAACTGAGGCAGTGTTAAGTGGCTTGCCTAGGATCACACAGCTAGTAAGTGTCTGAGGCTGGATTTGAACTCCTGACTCCAGACCCTGCACTCTAACCACTACCCAATATACCATATACATATGTATATGTATATATACACACATATAAATAAATACATATTTATGTATTAGTAGGGATATGGCATATATATTGTATGTTTTTGTGTAGCTATACACTTAAATACATGCATAGCTATATGCATATCTATTCACTGTACTCCATTGTGACTATAGAGAGCTGGGATTAGAGTCAGGAAGACTTGTGTTTAAGTTTGACTTATTTCACATATCGATTGTAGAACTCTGGACAAGCGCCCCTGCCTCTTGGCATCCCAAGGCAACTCTGCAAGAATGAAAACTTTTGGTCAGTTAATAATCTGCATTGATAGAGTAAATTCCTCTTTGACAATTTCCTAAATCAATGAAACCATGGATTTGGTCCAAAAATGTTTTAAAACGTATGTATATATCCACACACATATTTGTGTGTATGCACACATGCATTCATGCCTGTATGAGTGCGTGTGCTTCAGATGAGTGACTTGGATTCAGGGAATGATCATACAAAACAGGGACACTGAGAGGTTGGGAGAAATACCACATCCAAGTTTCTCCATTAGACCTCAGTTCTTGGGGTGGTCTATGGACAATGGTGAAACTCCTTGGAGTTTGCTGGGTTAATATAAAGCGAAGGAAGGGAAATGGACTCCAATATGAAAGGGCTTTTTGCCTCAAGAGGTACATGATCTGTGAAGCGGTTGGAATATATAATCTATGCTACATGCAAATTATGCTTGTGATTTTACTCTGCATTTACTTGGGAGGCAGGGTCCTATA
Organism: Phascolarctos cinereus; assembly: GCF_003287225.1. Lineage (NCBI taxonomy): Eukaryota > Metazoa > Chordata > Mammalia > Diprotodontia > Phascolarctidae > Phascolarctos > Phascolarctos cinereus. The sequence continues at coordinate 690,535,503 of NW_027555847.1, read as the reverse complement.
ATTGGTATGGGAACTCCCAGTGGGAAGATAAAACTCTACTTACCAATACAGATTAGTACCTGTTCTGCAACTGACAGACTGAGAGTTGCCTGGGGATCCTGAGATTTTGAGTACTTGCCCAGCATTGCACAGCTGGATACATGTGCTAGAAGCAGATTTGGAACCCGGATCTGATTCTGAGGTCACATCTCTAGCCAGAAATACATGAACTAATTTAATTTAAGTATACGTTTGAATTAATGAACCATGAGTGAAAGGGAATCATGGAAGCAACACTCAGAGAAAGAAAAGGAAGGAATTAGCTATGTAGATGGAGGCCTAGGTGGAGAGTGAGTGATGGATAGTCCTAGGTAAGAGCCCAGACCACAGACAACAGGAGGTTCAGGGTGAATGTTGGGTGATCCTCAGACCTATGTCCTAAGCTTTTGACCATTTATAGGGCATAATCTTTTAGAATTGATACCCAAATACCTCTAGTCTTAGTGGAATTTCTTCCTGAGTGTCTATGGATGAAAAAAAATCACTTGGTGGTCAGTCCATTGGCAATGAACCTCATTTATAGAGGAGACAGAAAGGGGCACCACCTGGATGGAGTCACAGACCTTTGAAATAGTAAAATGAAACACACACGAATCTACAAAACACCACAAGTCAGAGAAAGGATTACCTTATGTTCCTGAATGGAGATTCAGGGAAAACAATATGGTAGGAAGAAAAAAAAGGAGTGGCCGTAGCCAGAGTCCAGTCCAACCTAAAACAATGCATTGCATAGGAAACCAAGCTCATCTAATAGAATGGAAGCTCCTTGAAGGTAGAGACTGCTCTTCCATTTGTCTTTTGTATCCTTACTTCCTACTTTTATATCCCTAGTGCCTGGGCGAATGGTAGACATTTAACTAATAAGTTATTAATTTATGAATTGAAATGGAGGGGTGACAACACAGGGAACCTTATTATTGTATGTCTGACTTCAGTGAGATTACATATATATATGCACACAATGCATGTATGTAACTATAGAAATGTGAATTATTATTGTTATTATTATTCATGCCTAGGATGAGTGGGCATGAATCAGAGCAGTTATTTAGTAACTAGAACACTCCACGACAAGTTCTGCTGATTTTAATCCTTTTCTCTCTCTCTTTTGGTGTGTTTATGTATAACATAGAGACACCATGTATATTTATCTATGTATGGCTATACATACACATATACATATATGTATATGGTGTCCCCAAACTCTTAATGCAGTTTTAAGCTTTAGAGACACTCCCTACACATAGGAAGTGCATATGCTACACGCCCTGTGATTCCATTAATCTAAGGAAGTCATGGATGAAGAAATTTCCTCTAACAGAGCAATTCGACGACTACTCTGGAGCTTACAGTCTTAGGCAGTTATCTGGAACAATGAGAGGTTAAATGACTTGCCCCGAGTTACGCAGCCCATATGTGCAGAAGCTGGGGCCTGAAATCAGATCTTCCTGGCTCCAAGGCCTTCTCTAGCCACTCTGCCAGGCTGTCTTTCTGGTAGGTGAGTTGTGGGGACTTTGCGCTCAGTGACATTCCTTCTTTTCTCCCCACTGTGCAATACTGCCTCTTGCTGATGATGCACTTAGCAAATGTACCAAAGCTTCACTTTGTACTTGCCTGAATAAAAACCTACAACCCAGATCTCTGCCCACTTGTAAAGACTGGGAAGCTCTTGACTGTCACCATCAAGCTGACTCTTCGCTGCTTGAAAATATGTACCCTGTTCTCCACATTCAATGAGATTGGATTCAATTATATTCTTTGCTCGCTTTCAGACTCAGCTGCCTCCTCCAGAAAGATTTTCCTGATCCTCCTGGTCATTGATGCTTCTCCCCTACTTTGTCTGTTTGTCTCTGTCTCTCTGTCTGTCTGTTTGTCTCTCTCTGCCTCTTTTAGTCTCTGTCTCTGTCTTTGCCAGTCTACCTGTTTATCTCTGTCTCTGTCTGTGCCTATCAATTTCTTTCTCTGTCTGTCTGTCTTTGGCAGTCTGCCTGTATAACTCTATGTTTGTTTGTCTTTCTCTTTCTGTCTGTCTCTATATATGTCTTTCTGTTTCTGTATCTGTCTGGCTTTCTTTCCTTGTCTATTTGCATGTCTGTCTTTATCTCTTCTTCTCTCTCCCCTTTCCTCTTTCTCCCTCTTTGTCTCTACCTCCTTCTCTGGTAGAATGTAAATCCTTTGAAACCAGGGACTGTTTCTACTCAATTCCAAACTTCCTTCAAGTCCCAGCTCAGGTGTTTCTTTCCAGAGGAAACTTTTTCTAACGCCCTTATTTTTAGAACTTTCTCCCTTGTATTTCTCTAACTCATTAAGTGCTGTATGCTGCCAATAGAATATAAGGTAGGTATAGTTTTTCACTGATCTTTGTATCACTAGAATATAACATTGTGCTACCATGTAGTAGATGCTTAATAAATGGTTGTTGAAGGGAATTCAATTGGACATTTATTAAGTGCCTACTGTTTTCAGGGTAGAACACTCATAAGGGTATTACAGGGGCTGTGTAGCCCTACCCAGACCTGAACAAGAAGCCCATCTCTACTGCATTCCTGACCAGTACTCATCCAGCTTTGGCTTAGGGACTTCCAGGGATGGAGAATCCACTGCTTTCAGATGCCCTGCTTTCCATTTTTAGGCAGCTCAAAGGGATAGTGTGTTTTCTTTTTTCTGAAGTCAAACTTAAAGCTAATTACATCCTTCAAAGAAATGTTCATTTATATCTATTTTCATATGTCTAAGCCGCCCTCCCCCATGACAAAGCATAAAGAGTCTTTAATAGAGTGCCTTGCTTTCTGAAAGTCTTAAGTAACTCATGAGGTCCCCTTTATCTTTATGTCCATTTATACCCTCATTCAGGGGCAGCTAGGCAGTAGAGTGGATAGAGTATAGGACTGGGGTTAGGAAGACTCATATTCCTGAGTTCAAATCTGGCCTCAGATATTTACTAGCTGTGTGACACCTAACCCTGTTTGCCTTAGTTTCTCATTTGTAAAATGAGCCAGAGAAGGAAATAGCAAACCACTCCAGGATCTTTGCTAAGAAAACCCCAAAAGGGGTCATAGAGAGTTGGATACAGCTGAAATTACTCAACAGCAGCAACAACAAAAACTACTACTACTACTACTACTACTTACTACTACTACTACTACTACTACTACTACTAACTACCTTCAATCAACTCAGATAAATTAAACTCATAACATTCTGGTGATAGAAGGAACTGAATAGATCCCCTAATCTGAAACTTCTCTCCCCTCTCTATCCCATTTTAGGGGTGTGGTCTAATGAGGTTAAATAACTTACTCAACATTAGTAGAAGGGAGGAAACAAACTTTTATTAAGTGCCTACTGTGTGCCAGGCACTGTGCTAAGCACATTATAAATATTTATCCATTGAATCTTCACAACTCTAATGAGATTAAATGACTTAACCTAAGTTAGTAGGAAGAAAAGAAGCATTTATTAAGTGTTTGCTGTGTGCCAGGTACTGTGCTAAGCACTTGACAAATATTTATCCACTGGATCTTCACAACAGCCCAATAAGGGGAATGACTTACCCAAAGGTTGGAGGAAGAAAGCAAGCATGTATTAAGTGCCTGTTACTAAGTGCTTTATAAATATTTAATCATTTGATCTTTACAACAACCCTGGGCAATAGGTTCAGAGGCCACAAACTCCAGATATCATAACTCCCTGCCCACTAAGCCACACTACCTTTTCATATTTCCCTTGGAAGAAATAAGTTTACCTTCCTCCATCGTTTCATGTTGTTTCATGTGTTCGAGCATCCTTTCTTTTGCTAGCATCTCAAGCAACCAGCATTTATGGAGCACCTTTTCTATGCTAGACACTCTGCTGAGCATCAGGGGCACAGACAGGAATGAAGTAGTCCCTGTCATTAATGAATTCACATCTTATCAGGGGAGGTAATGTACACATAAAAGTCCAGACCAAATAATTACAGTTGAGTCCCCCTGGAGAAGGTATTCTTTGAACTGAGCTTTGCAGGGTACTAGGGATGCTAGGAGGAGGGAGTGCAGTCCAGACACGGTAGATGGCCTAGGCAACATCATGGAGGCAGAAGATGGTGTGCTATCTGTGAGGATGAGCAAGAAAGTCTGGTTTCATTGTAAAGAAAGTGAATGGGAGGAATGTAAGAGAAGTCTAGAAAATTAAGTTAGTGTCAGATTGGGAAGAGTTTCAAATAACAGATAGAGAAGTCTCCACCAGAATTCATGACAAGTCTTAAGTAAGTCTTGGGGTCTTGTCTTCTAGCTTTGAGAAGCGTAATTCTAAAACCTGGCCTAACCAAAGTGTTTTGTCAAGTCCTGGCTTCCTCTTAAAACTCCCCTCAGTCACTGGGTCTAAAGTGATTTTAGGCTGGTAACTTCCATCCAGGAGACCTTTAAATGATCTACAATCAATTCATCCTGTTCCTTCTCAGGCTGTACCATCCACACAGAAGAGTCTCAGGGATTTCTGTCCAGTGCTAGCATGGTAGAAGTCTTGGCATCTACTCACCCACCCCCAAAAACTACCTTAATTGGCCTCCATAGGAACACAGACAAAAGCCAGAGTAACCTTAGTGTCTCCAAACCCCTCTCCCCAATCCTAGTTGTCATCTCTAAGTCAAGGGTCAGGAAGAGAGTCCCGGCAGCTCCCTGATGCTTGTGCCCCCATGTGACCTGGAGGATAAATAAAAGATGATGCCATCTGAGCCTAGCAGCTGGGTATCTGTGACTAGATCATTAATTTCCCTAAAATCTATGATGGACAAAGAAAGACAGGGGAGAAGTAAAGCAAATAAGATATATATATATATATATATATATATATATATATATATATATATATAATTATATATATATATCAGTGACTTGCCTGCAAGTGTCCTGCTCCTGAGATATCCTACAATGAAGGACTACATTTAAAAGAGAGGGTCTTTCCTCCCCCCTCCACCCCCCCCCAGTGAAGAACAAAATCCCTCATGCTCCTGGAGATTCAATACATATTACTGAAAAGTTCTGAAATAGATGCTCTGTGACGATGAGCTATTTCTCTTCCCATTTTAAATCCACATATGGAGAGTCTGAGGAGAGTTTTATTTCATTCCCCCTCCCTTTCTTGTCCAAAGCTCCCAAACTGAAAGGATTCTTTACCATATGATGAGTCTGTGATCTTTTTTTTTTAACACCTTCAGTTTCTGCCTCTCACACCTCCCATTAAACCAATCTCCATTTGTGATTTATATTTATGCCAATGTTCAATTCTATTACAGCTCTCCCTCCTGCATTCTCAATTTCCTCTATTATTCTTTCTGGCTCGATAATATCATTTTTGTAGCTAAGTCACTGGCTTTCACTTCACATCTATGAAGCGAAACATAAATGTGTGTGGCCACTTTATTTTTATGGATGTCCATAATAACTAATGAATTGATTGAATCTCAAGGCAGGGGCTCTACCTCCTTTGTAATGGAATTTTTTCTCCTTCCTTTTCTTGGTTCTAACTAGTGTTTGGTATAGAAATGCTGGAGAAGATTCTTAATTATTTTTTTCGGGAATTTGAAATGTGATTGTGGAAAGACCCCTAAGGTACTATGGGGTCAGAGAACCTAGGTTGAATCTCACCTTTAAGAATGACCACTTGTGCTGTGGTGGGCAAGTTCTTTGACTTCTATGGCACCTGAGTTTTAAGACAAATCACTTCATAGAAGCCTACTCAGAAGTATCTTATATTTGCCTATCTAGCATGATCTACCACTAATTTTTCTAGAAATAGACTACTCTAGTTTTCCTGGAACCATTTTGTACTGTCTACATTCTAGCTAAATTGACCTAGGTGTGATGCCCTGAATCTGGCTGTCTACCTACATTTATCTTTGGGATTTGCCCAAGCTGTCTTCTGGGCCTGAAATGTACTCCTTCCACAGTTCTACCTCTTAGAATACCTAGCTTCCTTTATGGCTCAGCTTCACTGGCTGTTTCCCATGCCTGTAATGCTCTCCTGGCTCATCTCTACCTAATGGTTTCCTTCAAGGCACAGACAAACCCCTAACTCCTATGGGAAGCATTTCCCAATCCCCCTTAATTCCACTGCCTTCCCTCTAGTACCTCAATTATTCTGGATTTATCCTGTCTATATATTATTTGTACATAACTGTTTATATATTGTGTCCCCCATTAGACTGTGAGCTCCCAGAGGGCAGGGACTGTCTTTTGCCTTTCTTAGTATCTCCAGTGCTTAGCATAGTGTCTGGTACATAGTAGGTGCTTAATAAATGTTTACTTACTGACTTAATTATGAACCAGTTCCTATAGGAAGCCTTTCTGGATCCCTCTATTTGTTATTTGACTTCCCAGGGTCTCTGAGCCAGTAGACTAAACCATATCAGAGTAGAACACTCTAGTCTATCTAGAATGATTTCACATTAGTTAATCTAGAACCATCCTCTTTTAGCCTCCCTCAAACTCTCTCACACTAGCTCACCTAGAACCATAACAGTCATCTATCTATAAATGCTTAATGTTAGTTTACCTGAAACCATCTTGTGTTAGCCTCCCTCAGACCTTCTCATACTAGCTCATCTAGAACCACAATGGTCATCTACCTAGAATCATTACCCAAACCATCCCACTGTAGTCCACCTGGAATCCTCAGGTGGCATAGCAGTCAGAATGTTGGACTTGGTGCAAGGAAAAGGAGAGTTCAAATGCTGCTACAGATATTAGCTATGTGACCTTGGGCAAGTCACATAGCTTTCTGAGCCTCAGTTTCCTTAACTGTAAAATGAGAGGCTTGGACTCAATGGCCTAAACTGGTCCTTTCCAACTTTAAACTTAAATCCTATGATCTGTATTATATATTATGATCCATCTCACACTGATCTCCTTAGAACCATGTCACATTACTGTACTTACTTAACATTATCCTATATAATACTAAGGATAATAACAGGATCTACCTCGCAGGGTTGTTGTGAGATAATATTAGTAAACAGTGCTTAGCACAGTGCCTGGCACACAGTAGGTACTATATATCCCCTTCTCTTCTCATACTAGCTTCCCTAGGACCACCTCACCCAGTTACTTAGATAACTCAGGAATACTCTTCAGTTTATCTATGACTTTCCTAAGACATGAATATGGTACTTAGAACTGAACTCCAGAAGTAGTCAGAACAGAAAGCATTTTTTTTTTCTTTCAGAGGCAGCCAGTGGCACAGTGGATAGAATGTTAGGCCTAGAGTTCAGGAAGATCTGAGTTCAAATCTGGTCTCAGACACTTCCTAGCTATGTGCCCCTGGGAAAGTCATCTCACTTCTGTCTGCCTCAGTTTCCTCAACTGTAAAATAGAGATGATAATAACATATACCTAGAGGGTTGTAGTGAGGATCAATGGAGATAATAATTGTAACAAGTGCTTAGCTCAATCCCTGGCACATAATGGATGCTATATAAATATTTATTCCCTTCCCTTTTAATTGGTGCCTTTTGTTTCTACACCAAAGTCATGGAATATCTTCTTTTCTCTGCTATTCTATTGCTCCGCAACCAAGTCTTCCCTCCCCACCCCCTTACAATATCTCCAACAGCAATAACAGGTGAGAAAAAACACAGTTAAACCACCTTATATGAAAAGGTATACAACATGCCCTCCTGGTCCCCCACCTCTCTGCTGAGATAAAGAAGGTATATGACATTATCTGCTCTTAGTGGCACTTACTGTTTTTTTTTCCCCTACTTTCTTTTTTTGTTGTTCAGTCATTTTCAGTTTTGTTTGACTCTTTGTTACCCTATTTGGGGTTTTCTTGGCAAAGAAACTGGAGTGGTTTGCCATTTTATAGATGAAGAAACTGAGGCAAACCAAGTTGAGTGACTTCCCCAGGTTCACACAACTAGCAAGTGTCTGAAGCTGGATTTGAACTCAGGAAGAGGAGTCTTTCACTCTAGGCCTGGCACTCTATGCAATATGGTGCCGCCCAGCTGTGATCTTTTTATACAGCTTGTTGTAGTCAATGTGTATGCTTGCCTGGTTTTGCTTATTTCAGTCTTTGTTAGATCATATAAATCTTCTCAAGTTACTTTGAATTCCCCATCTTTGCCATTTCCCATGCTCCAGTCATATTATACTCCTGCAGCAAAATTTCTTTCTCAATCAATGGGAACCAGGTTCATTCCCAGTCCTTTGACATTATACTGTTTCTGATCTCACATTGTTTTCTTCTACTAAACAGCCTGAGGTATTGGATGGCATACAACACTTACTAGCTGTGTGACCCTGGACAAGTCACTTAACCTCAGTTTGCTTAAGTTTCAACTATAAAATGGGGCTAATAATAGCATAATCTTTTGTCATGAGCATCAAAGGAGAAAATTTGTAAATAAGTGCTTAGCACAGTGCCTGGTCCATGTAAGTATATGCTTATTCCCTTCCCTTCCCCACATAAGTTTCTTCCTAATTGAAACAAAGTTGAAATATTTTGGGAAAATACCCCGTTTGAGATTCCAGGAGACTCCGATGGGCTGCTCATGCAGGGTTGCGGGTTGCTATGATATCTCTCCTGGCTCCCACAGATGAACATTTCCCTGGAGAGATAACATGGGCCCCTGGTCCCAGGGGTAGCCTCAGCCTCTTGAGTTTTAATTATAAGTCTCTGACAAATCTGCTGAGCAAACTTTGGGTCAGCCAGCTTAGTTCAGTCAACCAAACTGTCATTTAGTCAGGGAGAACAATGATTAGCTACAGGGGAGCAGGATAAATAACTACAATCGATCTATATCACTCTCCATGTGTTATCTGGGGAAAGGGCTAATTTATATTAAAGAAAAAAAAGTGCATCTTACTTTTTCATTCAATTCGATTCAAAAAAGCACATATTAAATGCCTAGTACGCGTCAGGCATTCTAATAGAAGGAAAGATGCGAAGACAAACAGGAAGTGGTCCCTGCCCCCAAGAAGCTTGCATTCTATCAAGGGAGCCAGCATAATTACAGACATCCCAACAATAGAAGAAATATTTATTGTATCTATTAGACAATTGGCCAGCTTCCCCCTCCCAACCTCACCCATGAAATAGAGTCCTTGCCCTCAAGAAGCTGACTTGCGTCCCCTGGCTTCCTTCAAAGCACACCTTAGATTCCACCTACATGCCAAGAAATTGAACAGCTTCCATTTGAATTGTCTTAGGAAGATTGTGAAGATCACCCGGCAGGATAAGATACCAGACACTGAGGTCCTTTCTCAAATTTAACTGCCAAGCATTCAAACTCTCCTGCAGAGAGTACAGCTTCGATAAGCTGGTCATGTTTGAATGCCAAATGAAAATTTAGTGATCTCACTTGGGGTTTTCTTGGCAGAGATACTGGAGTGGTTTGCCATTTGTTTCCCAAGCTCATTTTACAGATGGGGAAACTGAGGCAAACAGGGTAAAGTGACTTGCCCAGGGTCACACAGTTAGTGTCTGAGAAGAGATTTGAACTCAGGAAGATGAGTCTTCTTAACCCCAGTCCGTGCTTTATGCACTATGGCGCCACTAACCTGCCACATAGATTTAGAGCTATAAGGAACCTTAGTGGGCGTTGAGTCCAACCTGCTCATTTTACAATTGAGGAACGTGAGGCCCATGGGTGATGTGACTTCCTCAAGGTCCAAGGTAATAAGTGAGCTCCAGTCAGTACGCACAAAACAACTAAATAATCCTCATGTTTCTTGTTCCTTTTTTTATCCTATAAAGAAGAGAAAGACCCCTTCTGGCTAATCTGTCACTCACCCTAGCTCATCTGCAGTTTCTAACATTTGAATTACTTGTCTTCCGAGGTGGTGTGTGTGTGTGTGCGTGTTTGCCAATCACACATCACAACATTCAATTTTGCATCCCAAGCCCCTGGGCTTTGTTGTGCTGAGTCCTTCCTGACATAGCAGAAGCTTCCAGTAATCAACTTTGCTGAAGGGTGATGGGAAAGTGACAGGCCGGGCACTGAGCATCCCAGGTGTGAGGGAGGACACCTGTGATTAGCTTCTGAGATCACCACAGTCCCTTGGGACATAGTTTTTCTGGCACTGTACAAGCCCGAGCTGTTAGGAGGAAAACACCAGGCGGCTAAAGCATTTATCTCATAACTAAAGGCTCAGTTTGGACATAGGGCTGTCTAGCATTCTGGATGGGAAAATGTAAGGATGGCTAATAGAAAGTCCTCCTCTCTTGCTGCATAAAATTCCCTGACTCACAAACTTTTCAGCCAGAAGATAATCCTCATTCAAAAGCTTTCAATGGCTCCCTATTACCTTGAAGAGAAAATAACAAACCCTTCAGGTTGGAATTTAAGGCCTTATATAGTCTGATCCTAGTTTACCTTTCTAGTCTTTTCATTCAATTCTCCTTCATGCATGAAGTGCCTGCCACACAGTAATTAATAAATCCTTTCTCTTTCTCTCCCTCTTCTCTCCCTAACTCTCTTTTCCCCTCTTTCTCTTCCTCCTTCTTCTGTCTTTCTTTCCATCTCCTTCTCTCCTTTTCTCCCCTCCCTTTCACTTTCTTTCCTTTTTTCTCTCTTCTCTTTGTCTGTCTCTCTATGTCTCTGTGTCTGTCTGTCTCTCTCTCCATCTCTCTCTCTGTCTCTCTCCCTTTCTCTTTTTCTCTGTCTCTGTCTCTCTGTCTCTGTCTCTCTCTCCTCTCTCTCTCTGTCTCTGTGTGTGTGTATGTCTCTCTCTGTTTCTCTGTCTCTCTCCCTTTCTCTTTCTCCCTCTCTGCCTCTCTGCCTCTCTCTCTTTCTCTCTCTACCTTTCTCTTTCTCCCTCTCTGTCTGTCTGTCTCTCTCTCTGTCTCTCCTCTCTCTCTCTCTGTCTCTCTTCTGCCTCTGTCTCTCTCCCTTTCTCTTTCTCCCTCTCTGCCTCTCTGTCTCTCCTCTCTCTCTCCTCTCTCTGTTTCTCTCTCTGTTTCTCTCTCTCTCCCTTTCTCTTTCTCCCTCTTTGTCTTTCTGTCTCTGTCTGTCTCTCCTCTCTCTCTCTCTTTCTCTCTCTCTGTCTCCTCTCTCTCTCTCTCTCTCTCTGTCTCCTCTCTCTCTCTCTCTCTCTGTCTGTCTCTCTCTCTCTCTCTCTCTCTCTCTCTCTTCTCTCTCTCTCTCTCTCTCTCTCTCCCTCCCTCCCTCCCTCCCTCCCTCCCTCTTTCCCTCCCTGTCTGCCTCACTGCCTCTATCTGGCTCTCTCAGTTTCTGGCTCACTCTCAGGTTCTCACGCAATCAGACCACTAGCTGTTCTCCAAACTCTGCGTGTCATCTCCCATTCCCACGCTTTTGTACAGGTGTCAGAAGGTCCCCTGCTACATTTTGAGCCATCGCCGGCACCCTTTACTTTTGTCTTGGCAGTGGACTTCAGTGACTCTGGAGGGGAGAGAGAGGCTGACGACTTTGTGCAGCTCTACCTCACTTAAATCCAATTCCCTCACAAGTTGTGATGTCATTGGTCTTCTTCAAGAATGAAGGATGAACAACAACACAACCGGTGTCTACTCCAGAGCTGTGAATGTCCTCCCTCCTCAACTCTGCCTCTCAACATCCTTGTTTTCCTTTAATATTCTCTCACTTATCACTTCCTATTTGAGGCCTTTCCTGACCCCATAGTTGTCTTCTTCTTCTTCAAATTGTTTGGAATTGCTTAAAATATCTATTGTACATTTACTCCTTGGTGTTGTTGGGTCATTTCAGTCATATTCAACTCTTTGTGACCCCATTTGGGGTTTTCTTGTGTAAAGATACTGGAATGGTTTGCCATTTCCTTCTCTAGCTCATTTTACAAATAAGGAAATTGAGGCAAACAGGACAAATGACTTGTCCAGGGTCACATAGCTAGTGAGTGTCTGAGCCTGGATTTTAACTCAAGTCCTCTTGACTCCAGGCTTGGTGCTCTATCTACTGCATCACATAGCTGCCTTATATATTTATTTACCTATGTTTATAAGATCATAAATTTACAGATGCAAAGGATCTCACAAGTTATTTATTTCAACCCATTATTTTTACAGATAAGCATTGAGGCCCATAGAGATGAAGTGGTTTGCCTAAGGTCACTCAGGCAGTTAGTGGCAGAGCTGGGATTTGAATCGAGGTCTTCTGATTTCAAACCTGACATGATTTTGGTAGGCTGTTTTAGGTCTGTAGTAGAATATAAGATCCTTGAGGGCAGGAACTGTTTTATTTTTTAGCTTTGCATTCTGTAACACTTAGCACAGTGCCATGAACACTTAATAAATGCTTTTGAACTGAATTAAATTGATTGTTATGTATCATACTTACCTAGGTTATAAAGGCTAATGTCTCTAAGATTCCCTTCATCCCTTTGACCTTTCTCATAAATCAGTCTCACAATGTGTCCCTAAATATCTACACTACAATGTTGTCACCCTTGTAGGCTCTCCTAGGCCTGCCTAGGGCTGCCCATGGGAAGAAGCTTGGTTTGAACCTTTGGGTCCTAATCTAAAAAGAGGAGAATCGAGCTCATATTTTCTTCTCAAGCTGCAGAAATGTGTCTGACATCACACAGTCAATTATTTCTTGAGCGTCTGTTATATAACAAGACACATGTATTTGAGTCTTTTGAGGGCATAGCTCTACAGATAATTAGAGAGAATCATAGTTTAGTGGCAGGAATGCTGGACTTGGATTGGTTTGGATTCTAGCTCTGATGCTTATTGACCACCTGATCTTGGACAAGTCTCCGAGCCTACATTCCCTCATTTTTAAACTGGGATTAAAATGCTTCCCTTGCTTCTCTTATGGGGCTAGCATTAGTAGAATGATTTGGAAACATCAAAGTTTTCTAGAAAGACATGATACTGCCTAAAATCTCCTGCCTCATTAGCATAGAAACTACTTAGGAGTCTGGTCAAAAATCACTGATCATGGGCCTACTTAAGCAATGGGAAGAGATCTGAATTTGGACTCAAACGACCCGGCTTCAGCTCTTGCTTGGATACTTACAGCTTGTGTGCTGTTGGACAACACAGTCTACTTCCTGGATTTCACATTCCTCATCTTTAAAATAAGAGTTGGACTATATGATGTGTAAGGGCCCTCCCAGTTCTAAATATGTGATCCTTCGATCCTAGGATAGCTCTAACCTTCCTGAGTGGCTAAGAGCTTCATCAAGGTGGATGGGAGAATGGCAATTTCATGAGGCCATCATCCCCTCACTTGTCTCTGGCCCTAAGATACACTTAGTCACTGAAGTGACTGTGCGTAGGAAAGGGAGGTTGAGAGGATTCAGAGAAAGGCAGCTGGAATGGGGAGGGGTCTCAATATCATACCAGATGAGGACTGAGAAAACTAAGATGTTTAGCCTGGAGGGGAGGAGACTTGCTGAGGGAGATGACTACTGTCATTGAGCATCTGAAGGGCTGTCCTGAGGAAGAGAACCTAGACCTGTTGAGTTTAGCCCCAGAGTTCAGATATAGGAGCCATGGCTGGAAGGTTAAGAGCATCAGACCTAATGATGGAAAGGAATTGATGGAAAGGCAAACTTCCCAACACTTGGAGCTATCTCAAAGTGAAATGGGCGGCCTCTGGGAATAGTGAGATTCTCCTCACTAGAGGTCTTTAGGCAGAGACTGGATGACCATTTGTTGGCCTAGGCTGGACTAGATGGTGGTGGGGGACCCTCCAGCTCTGAGGATCTGTACAACTATGTGAATGACATTGAAGTATAAAGGACAAAGGGGTGGGAGGGTCTGAGGGGGTGCTTCTGTCTCTGCATCAGCTAAACTCCTTTAGCAATCCTGCTCAACAATGAAGATGCCTAAGCTCCCGAAGTCTGATTTGATGGGGCTTCCTGAAGCACACTGCTCACAGAGAAACCTGCTTAATTCTCATATTTATTAGATCAGATATTGTGAGAGCAGAAGAAATTGCAGACTTTTTATAATGTGTGGTTTCAGTGGCACCCAAGAAACGGGAGCTGCTGGAGGCCATGGTAAACTGTCTCAATCGGAAGAACCTCTGCCTCGGCCTCTAGAGAGCTAGGGGCAGGAAATTCCCATGCTTCCTCTCTGGGCCATGATGAATGGTAAAGCACAATTAAGCTGAGAACTAGGACAGAAGAACACTTATTCCTAAGCAGTAAAAAACCGAGCCTTCTTAATGAAGGGCATCCCTTTGCTGTGTGATGGGCAGGAAGGGAGAAAGACAATGAGCTCTTCTATTGGATGGAGGATCCTGCTAATGGAGATGATTGGGTCCAAATTTACTCACAGCAGTGATGAAGGGGCTGACTTGGAAGCTAGTGCCATAGTGGGAAATAAGATTGTTTGGGTGGGTCATCTTCTGCCCCTTGTCTTCATCCTTACCCCTTCATCTAGATACTCCCCATCTACATGTGTCTTATCTTGAATTTACCCCTTCTTCTATATCCCTTTACCCTCAATTATTCTTCCTCTCCCTCTATTACTTTATTACTATTACTGCTCCTCCACTCTTCATCTCTTCCTTATCCTCTTAATCATCCTCTTCTTTCTCTTCCCTCTACCCTCTTCCTTCTCTTTTTCTTCTATCTCCTTCCCCTTCTTATTTTCTTCCCCTTTCTTCCCTCCTCTCTTCCTTCTTCCCTTATCTTCTTTTCTCTTTCTCCTCCTCTTCTCCTCTCCTCTCTTCTTCTCCTATCTCCTTCTCCTCCTCCCTTCTTACCACTCTTCCTTTCTCCTCTCTTCTATTTTCCTTTCCATTCCACTCTCATAGCTTTCTATGTAGAAGCAAACTGACAAACCTGAATCTCTAGTCTTAACCTTCTTTCTGAACCCCAAACCCATCTGCCTACAGGCTATCATCACCAGGGCTTCCCACCAATTCCTTAAACCCATTGTGTTCCAAACCAAATTTACTCTTTCCTCTTAAACCTGATCCTCCTTATGACTCCATACTTTCTCTCCCTGGCACCATCATTCATCCTGTCTCCCCATGTTCAAAAGCTTGGTGCATCTTGGATTCTTCCTTCTCCCCACTTCTAATATCCACCATCTCCCATGTCATGCCGGTGCTTGATGCTGGCAAAGGGCATCCAGCATGGTGTACCCACATCAAAGAAGGCACTGTGCTCTAGGAGCAAAGCAGAATTGAAGTAACTCAAAAGAAATGTGAGATGTGCAAATTTAGAGAATCTACTCCAAATGTTCTCATGGACTATTTGTGCCCAGCCTGTGGTAGAGCATTCTGAACTTGTATTGGTCTGATCAGCCACAGTCAGACACAATGTAACTTGATTCTAATGTAGTGAGGTCATTTTGGTCCTCTTTGAGAATGAAGGATGACAACTAACCAATGTAATACCCAATCACTCACCAAATTTTGATACCATCCCCGCAGTATCCCTATTTGTCTTTCCTCCTTTCCATTTCTATTCACCTAGCGCTGGGTCTTACTCTTACTTACCTGAGGCACGGTCACAGTTTTTAATGTCTTCCTACATCTCCTCTCTTCCCGTTCCAGTTCATTCTTTACATGGCTTATAGACTAATCTTACTTATACATAGATGTGGCCACCTTATTCCTCTGATCAAAAGTTTTCAATAGCTCTCTAATGCTAACCAAATAAAGTTTAAGCTCCAGCCATTCAAGGCTCATGACAACCTGGGGACACCATAACTTACTAGTAATGTCTTCCATGTAGCCCATGTTTTGATGAATAAGGATTCCTTGATGTCTCCAGTATCTTCTATGTATTTTTCTACGTCCCTGTCTTTGCTTACATGACTCTCTATTCCTGGAATGTTCTTTTTTTCTTTACTGTTTATCGAATTCCTACCCATCTTTTAAAGCCCAATGCAAAGTCCATCTTCTCCATTCACCAGCTTTTCCTCATGTCTCCAACTGGTAACAAGCTTGCTATGACTTGACCCTGCACTTTTCTTCCACATCTTTTATATGTTTATCATGTATTATTTAGTATTACAGTCATTTGGCTAGGTATCATGTCTCTCTACTACATGCTAAACTCTATGAAGGCATGAACCATAGAACAATTATTTGGTCATGTGCTATCTCCCAACTAGATTTTTGTTTTTGGCTAGGCAATGGGGTTAAGTGACTTGCCCAGGGTCACACAGCTAGTAAGTGTTATGTGTCTGAGGCTGGATTTGAATCAGGTCCTCCTGAATCCAAGGCCAGTGCTCTATCCATTGCACTACCTAGCTACCCCTCCCAACTAGATTTTAAGCTCCATGGGGGCATGGGCTATGTCTTATTGAAACTTTCTACTTCCTCCTAGGGCATCAAGGTAGTGTAGTGGATAGAGCATCAGTTCTGGAGTTAGGAGTACCTAAGTTCAAATCTGACCTCAGATACTTACTAGCTGTGGGACCCTGAGCAAGTCACTTAACCCTGTTTGCCTCAGTCATTCATCTGTAAGATTATCTGGAGAAGGAAATGGCAAACTACTCCAGTATTTTGCCAAGAAAACCCCAAATGGGGTCATGGAGTGTCAGACATGACTGAAATGCCTCAACAAGAACAACAAAAACAACTTCTCTTAAGAGGCAACACTATCCTCTCCACATGACAGATGCATAACAAATGTCTGTTGGATAAAAAAGCAATAGTGTCTTGCTGGAGAAGGAACTGAGCACCATCTGTGGCTTACTAACTAGGTCCAGTAATCTTTGGTTTGTCCTTTTAGTATCAATGGCCATCTACAAAAAGCTGTGGTACCCATCTCTGCCCAAAGCAAAGGCCTATCTCAGAATCTCTCTCCAAGTGTGATTCCTGATAAAATGCAAAGCAAACCTCTTCACTCACCAAGTCCCAGCACTCGTTCTCAGTTTGGGCCCATTACCAAGGACCCCAGATGAGCTCTAGAGAAATGAATCTATCAACATCTCACAGAATAGAATCTTGGAGAGGGTTCTAAAGAGTTCTAAGTCATCGGCAGTTTATCATGCATGTCAAGGCCCACACCGATGGGGAAGAAAATAATACAGAGGGAGGCATGCCAGCATCACACATTGAGGATGATTTTTTTTCCATCTTCTGTAAAATTGGGATCATAATAGCACTTACCTCCGAGGGCTGTTGTGAGGATCAAATCAGTTATCAGATATAGAAGCACTTTGCAAAGCTGAAAGCACTATGCAGATATAAGTTCTTCTTATTATTTTTTTTAATACTTGAAGGATCATATGACGTAAACAATGGGAGCACTTTCTCCACAAATGGAGATCACAGTTCCTCTATGACTTCATGACTTGCTGTGGCAAATAATTGATTACCCTGTGGTCTAACTCTGGCGCTGAGATGATTTCTAGAGAGCCCATCATTAGCTGCACCTGATTTTTTTATTTCATCATTGAATTTCAGATGTGGAAGGAACTTTGGTGGTCATCTAGTCCAATTCCCTTTACAATGTACCCATGAGCACTTATCCCAGTCTTTCTTTAAAGATCTCCAATGAAGAGCAATGCATTACCAAGTTTTCTCTGGATAGCAAGCCTCAATAGACCCTTTTACAAATATCCTCTGGGGGCAAGTCAAATCCTTTTTCCATATTATAATGTTTTCACTACTTGAAGACAGCCATCGTGTCTTCCCCAAGTTTTCTCCTCTTTGGGCTAAACATTTCCAGCTCCTTTGCCCGTTCCCCATATGGCGTGAACTCAGGCCTTCCACCATCCCGGCTGCCTTATTCTGAATGCTCTAAAGCTCATTCCTGTCCTTAGCTCTGGTGCCCAGAACAGAACACAATACTCCAAGTGCAGCCTGCTTAGAATAGACAGAGCATGGTGGGACTATGACCTCATTATTTTTAGAAACTTTACTTTCTTAATGCAGCCATGATCATATTGCATTTCTTGGCTACCATATTAATCAATCAATCAATCAATCAATAAATCAATCATCATCTATTCATTGCCAACTGTGCCAGTCACTTTTTTTTAGGTCCTGGGGAAACATACAAAGGATGAAACAATCCCTATTCTCAAAAAGATTTCATTTTATCAGGGACACAACAGTATGCATCCACAATCCAACAATATATGACACAACACACACAGTCTATATCTACATACACATATATGTATACAGTGTATTTTATACATATATACATACATATATGTATATATACATGTGTGTACATATACACAAAATACCTACAATTAATCCAGCAATAAGCATGTATGAAGCACTTATTTTGGGGCTAAAAACTATGCTAGGATCTAGGAATAAGTGCAAAGAATGAAAACATCCCCACTGTCGAAGATATTACATTCTAATTGTTGACTTCAATTGAGGTTATGAGGTGTTCTTCAGTCGTATCTGACTTTTCATGATCCCATCAGTTGCTTTCTTGGCAAAGATTATGGAGTGAGTTGTCATTTCCTTCTCCAGCTCATTTTACAGATGAGGAAACTGAAACAAATAGGGGTAAGTGACTTGCCCAGGGTCACACAGCTAGTAATTGTCAGAGGCCAGATTTGAACTCAGGAAGATGTCTTCCTGACTCTAGGCCTGGCAATCCATCCACTCTACCATCTAACTGCCCCCAGTTGAGGTTACAGTTCGCTAAAATTCTCATTTTTTTGCAAATAAAATCAAGTAAAGCCCCAAATGATTGCTATTTCAATTCTCTCTACCACAAAGGTTGGCAGCTTTGGAGAAAGTCAATGTGGGCACATATGTGTTTAGAGATGTTGAAATTGTTCACCACCTGTCTTATCAACAGGCAATCTTTCATGTAGATTTTCCTAATGAAAAAAAAAACAAAACAAAAGAAACTACTTATATAATTTTAGTGTTTTGTGTGTGTGTGTGTGTGTGTGTGTGTGTGTGTGTGTGTGTGTGTGTTTTATAGGCACAAACTTGCCAGGTTGATTGGATCTAAGGAATTAAAGTCTGATTTGGGGCATGCCCCATAACAATTATCTAGCCTCTGCAGTGCCAGGTAGAAGTGCCATCAATACTTCTCAGGCCAAGACAAGCGGTTCTGCTAAGTCTAGTCTATTCTCTATTATTAGAGCATGAAGTCAGTGCTCTGTAAGCCTCAGGCACAGTCTTCCCAAAGAGGATGCAACTTTGATCTGGTGTCTGAGGCTGTTTGCAGTTACCTGGAGCCTCCCAAAAGCCTAGCAATTATCTGTCTGTTAGCTTCCAGGACTGAACACGCTCTCTGGCTTCATGCTGTTTTTCTTACCATTTTTTTTCTCTTGTAAAATCATCTTTGGTTTGATAATGAGGGAATGTGATGAGTTACACACTAGGGAAGAAAGAAGGGAGGTGGTAGGGTCTGTACTCAAGTGCAGGAGGCTGCAGATTCCTGACTGAAGCTCCAGCTGGGGAGCATAGTGTAAACAACAGAATGGAAGCCCTTTGAGAACAGGCACTATTTCCATGTTTAACTTTGTATCTCTCATATCTAGCATAGTGCCTATTTTTTCCCCCCTATTTTGGTCCAGATCTGTGATTTGAATGTGTTACATGGAAATCTTAGTGTTGAAACTACTTCCAACATTGCAAATCAGCCACATACACAGTAGGTGCTTAGTAGGGAATCTGAATCACAGGGTAGTTCTGGAAGGAAGGAATCAATGGAGATGGGAGAATAATTATAATGATTACCTACGGACATGTCATTTTATGTAGGTTTGTAATTTCTCTGGAGTAGAACAAAGAATGTCCAATAATGGACAAAGTCTAAATTACCTTGAGTGCCAATATGGAAGCTGAGGACTCTGATACCCACATCTGTGAAAACCCAGACTACAACTATGTTCTGAGATTTTTCAGAGCATACAGTGGGGGCAGGGGTGTGCTGGAGCCAACCTAAACAGGCTTGGGAGCTGATTGTTAAATTTTCATTGTGAGCATCTATACCTCAGAAATTGGTAAATACTACAAATTGAGGTTTATCCCATTGTTCTGTTGATTGTCCAGACTTTGGAAAGTCTTCATGATGCAGGTTAAACTTAACAGTGTGTCGTGCCTACATTTTTTCACCTGGGATTGTTGTTCAGTCATTTCGATGGTGTCTTACTCTTTGTGACCCCATCTGGTTTGC
Organism: Phascolarctos cinereus; assembly: GCF_003287225.1. NCBI lineage: Eukaryota > Metazoa > Chordata > Mammalia > Diprotodontia > Phascolarctidae > Phascolarctos > Phascolarctos cinereus. The sequence goes on along the minus strand of NW_027555847.1, from coordinate 690,515,437 downwards.
CATTTCCTTCACCAGTTCATTTTACAGATGAAGAAACAGAGGCAAACAGAGTTAAGTGACTTGCCCAGGGTCACACAGCTAGTAAGTGTCTGAAGCCAGATTTGAAAACAGGAAGATGAGTCTTCCTGGCTCCAGGCCTGGCACTCTATCCACTGTGTCACCTAGCTGTGCAGTTTTCTTGGAGAGCAGATTGTTAAACATTTTACTATCATACTCAAGTGTGATGAATAAAATAGATATGATTTTTTGACTAGCCTCCAAAATTATGCCTATTCTATGTGAGCCCAGAGTGTGGAGTACTGGGACGTGGGCTGCACTGAAAATGCATTCCCTTTGATGTCCCACACTGTTCTAGTTGGTACTTTTTTGGGCCCCACTTTTTGCCTTATTGCTTCCTTCTTTGCCCTTCCCTGCTCAGTAAGAATCATATTTCTTTGCTAAACCTCAGCTCACTTGTTATTTAACAACTAGTTATGCAAAGTAAATATTTCCTCTTGGTACCACTACATACTCAGGACTGTCTTAAGGTAATGCCTATAATGTCCTTCTTCTAAAACTTTACATTACCCACTAAACTTCTATTACCAACCCCATCTAGGCTCCTTCCAGCTACCACATCTCTTCCCTTTTCCTGCCATTACTGAAAATAAAACCATCATCGGTGTTAAAACAAGGTGCTTTTGAAGGGCTTATATGCCCTAGATCATTTGGTATGAACTATTTCCTACTTCAACTGAAAAATGAAAAGTGTCATGCATTAAAATAATTGGGACTTGATGTGACTTTGGGCTTTTAAAAACTGCTCCAGGAAGGTAGGTTTTCCCCGTGTATAAGTTTCTCCCTGGTGCTAAGGTGTCTTTGAAAAGTGCATTAACTTTGAGAATTTTAGGGTGTAATTTATGGAGGAACTGCTTCCAGGCATCTTATATTGGGGATACATGTCGATTTGTGTTAGGGTTCAACTTTTGAGCCATTTACATAGATTTTCGTGTTCCTTAATGTCAGATGTTAGCACTGTAATTGGGAGTGCAAATGGGGACAGTGAGCTTTATTACCAGAGTAATTATGCCCTTGGGGGGGGTTATCCAGGGTGTTTAAGGAGGAAAAAGAGTGACTATCCTTATTCCTGTTGGAGAATTAGGCTGTCTCCAAACCTGGTCCCTTTGGGTATATTTGTTTGTTTGCAGAGTTAGGATCAGCTCCACGTATGCCTTCTGGGTGTTGGAAGGGTGTGAATGCATAGACTGAAGCTCCAGGGAAGATTTCCTGGCATATGGCTGGCTGACTGGTGCTTCCTCTGGTTAGTTGATCCAGTAGAAGGTAGCTGGGGGATCAGGTTTTTGTGGCTGTGTTGTGTGCTGTGGCTAAGTCTGGTACCTTCTCCCGGGAGAGATGGGGGTGGGCAATATACCATTAAGGGCTAAGTTGGCGATGAGAAAGTCTTTCAGATGCATCCCAGTCTGTAATTCTGTATCTTCAATCTAAGGGTATTTTTTGGTACCTATGTGTGTCCTTTAGCCCAACAAAGCAGGATTTTTAACTCTATCGCCCCATTTCCTCAGCCAATAAGGGGCACCCCTGTGCTCTTTATTCAAAGCTGACACGTTCTCTTCTGGTTTAGTGGATGCCTTAATAATAAACTCAGCCAGGTTTCCGATCATTCATGTTGAACTGATTTGGCAGGCATCCTGGTGGAGGGTTTATGGCTAAACTGCTTGTTTGTCTGTGTTCCTTTCATGGTGGTGGATTTTTATGAGCTTGGATGCTCATTTACTCGGAAGGCTGAGGATGAAGAACCTTTGGGTATTTGGGGATTGTCTTCTCTGTCTGTCTGTTTCTCTGTCAGTTTCTGTCTTTCCTCTCTTCTCAGTCTTAACTCTCTCTCTTTACTGTCCCTCTGTTTCTGTCTGCCTCCTTCCCTCCCTCCTCTCTCTGTTTTTTCTGTTTCTGTCTGTCTGTCTGTCTGTCTCTCTTTCTCTCCTCTCTGTCTCTTTCCCTGTCTCTCACCCTTTTTTTTTTCTTTTTTGGTAAGGCAATTGGGGTTAAGTGACTTGCCCAGGGTCACACAGCTAGTAAGTGTTATGTGTCTGGGGCTGGATTTGAACTCATGTCCTCCTGACTCCAGGGCCGGTATTCTATCCACTGCGCCACCTAGCTGCCCCATCTCCTCATACTGTTTTGCAGGAGAAACAAGTCAGGGCCTTCGGCTTCCTTTCCATCTATATGTCTGACCCTCAGTTCAGTTTGCTGCACCTCTTTTTTTTGTCTGTTACAGGGTTGGGGAATCATGAGGGGAGCACTGAGGGAGGCTTCTTTAGCTAAGCCTGTATGATGACCCCAGCGGGGTAGATGGAAGGGACTCCACAGACACCCCCAGCCTTCATGTAACTGGGATAAGAAGTGATGGAGAATAAAGACTTCCCTTTGGGCTCAGAGTTGAGAATAACCTGGCTTTAACCATAAGATCATAGAGTTCAAGGGGAACCCAGAGATCATTTATTCCAACGCTCTCATTTTACAGATAGGAAATGAAGGCCTACAGAGGTAAAAGGAGATGCCCAAAGTAACACAACTAGTCAGTGGTAGAGCCCAATTTGAACCCAGGGCCCTTGACTCTGAGTCTACCATCCTTTCCACTGCACCATGCTGCCTCTCATGACTTTAAAGTTCACCTAGTACAATTTTTTCATTTCATAAAATGAGGAAACTGAGGCTCAAAGATGGGAGGAAGGGAACAAACATTTATTAATCACCTATATGCCAAGCACTGTGCTAAGCACTTTCCAAACATTATCTCACTGCTCCTCATAAAAACCCTATATTTTTCTTGTTCAGCCATTTTTCAGTTGTATCCTGCTCTTCACGACACCATGTAGGGTTTTGTGGCAAAGATACTGGAATGGTTGGCTATTTCCTTCTCCGTCTCATTTTACAGATGAAGATACTGAGGCAAACAGAGTTGAGTGACTTGTCCAGGGTCACAGCTAGCGAGTGTCTGAGGCCAGATTTGAACTCAGGAAGATAAGTCTTCCCAATTCCAGGCCCAATACTCTATCCACTGTGCCATCTAGCTGCCCAACAGCCTTAGGAGGAAGGGGTCACTAATATTCCTCCTTTACGGTTGAGGAAACTTAGGCAGACAGAGGTTATGTGACTTGCCATGGGTCACACAGCTAGTAAGCATCTGAGGCTGCATTTGAATTCAAATCTTCCTGTCTCCAGGTCTAGCACTCTTATCTACTGTGCCATCTAGCTGTCTAAAGTAACTCCCCTAAGGTCTCAGAAGTAGTGAGTGGAAGAGTTAGGATTAGAAGCCAAGACCTCTGACTCTAGTTCCTGTATTCTGACTATGGCCCGAAGCCTAACCTTTAGCCTCATACTGTACTGGTACATTTCTGGAATTCTTTTCCCTTATTAATTTCAACTCCATGTCATCAGAGAATAGGGAGTATCGTAATAGGAATAAGCTCCGGGCTGGGTACTAATTATCCACCTGTATCTTCATTAATGAGTTTTCCTGCTATAAAGTGAGGTCTGAGTCACAGCAGGTACATTAGACACTTAGACACATTTTCAATGCAATGTACAGAACTGTAGCTGTGTGATTCATATTAGTGCTGACAGAAGCCTTGCCCCCGAATTCTCATGCAAAATGCCAACATCCTAGCCTTGGGCTTAAAGGAAAAATATCATAGTGTTTGCCAATTATAGGCCTTCTGCATATAACACACAGCATACTCTTTCACTGCCTCAGAACTGGATGGAGTTTAAAAAAAAAACACATGAGGTATTCACCTTACATCACAATACCCTTTTCTTGGATTACTGCAATAGCCTCCTAATTCATTTCCCTATTTTTAGTCTTTCACTTCTCCAACCCATCTTCCATGTGATATTCCTAAAACATAAGTTAGACTATGTCACTCTGCTAATCAAAAACCTTCAATGGATCCCTATTATCATTAGGCTAAAATGCAACCTCCTCAGTCTAACACTTAAAGCCCTTCACAATTTGGCTTAACCTCACTGTCCACCTTCAGGATCTTCTTTTGTATTACTTCAGTAATGTAATTCAATGACCATTTATGGAATGACTGCTTTGAGTAAGACACTATGCTAGATGCTGGGAATCCAAAGAGGAAATAGAAAATAGCCTGTACCCTCATGGAGTTTAATATCTTTTGGGGTGTATAGTATGTAAACAGAGGGATATATCCATGCCCACGATAACTTGAAGTACCAGGGAGTACTAATAAATGAAGGTGTCAGGAAAAGCTTGTGGTAGGAAGTAGCACCTGAGTTGGGTCTTTAAGGAAGCTAGATATTCTAAGAAGTGGCTCTGAAGAGGGAGGGCAGCAGCCTGTGCAAAGGCCCAGAGGTAGGAGATGTATGCTAAGTTTGAGGAACTTCCCTTCCTGAGCTCTCTGTTCTAGTAAGATTAGTCACTAATTCTTCTCTGTATGTAACCTTCTGTCTTTCACCTTTATGACTTTGCCAAGTGGTCAGTTAATCAACTGCAGAACTTTTGTTTCCCACAGAGCACACTGATCTCTCCAGTTTTTACTGCTTTATCTCCTGTTCAATCACTTTATATCACTGTAATTATTTTATATTACATGTTATATTCCTCATTCCCTCAGACCTCCTCCCTCTAATTCCCAACAATTCCCAACAGAATATAAACTTCTTGAGGGCAGGGACCGTTTCTTTTTCTTTCCTCCTTCCTTCCTTCCTTCCTTCCTTCCTTCCTTCCTTCCTTCCTTCCTTCCTTCCTTCCTTCCTTCCTTCCTTCCTTCCTCCTCAGAATATAATACGGCATCTTGCATATAATAGGCACTTAACGTTTGTTGAATTGAACTATAATTGAATGATACTTTAATATATCAACATCGTTTCTTATGTAACATATTTCTTCCATCAAAGTCTTTCTCTGATTAAGAGGTAGTGTGTCATAGTTGCTAGTGTGTTAGGCTTGAAGTCAAGAAGACAGGATCAAATCCCATCTCTGGTATTTACTATGTAATTATGGGCAAGTCATTTAACCCCTATGAGCCTCAATTTCCCCATCTGTAAAATGGGGAGAGTATTTTCTACATTATAGTAAGATAACATAGGTCATCTGTGTTGAAAACTTTTAACACATTATCTATAATACATTTTATTTATCATGATGATGATACATCGTCACGATGTGGAGGCAACTCTGGTTTCTCCAAGGCTGTGTCAGTGGAGCTCAAGCTCTGCCAGGTCCTACCAAGGTAGAAAATCTTTGAGCATAGTTGCAGGCACAGTGGTAGAGCCAAGCTGGCAAAGAGAAGTCAGCAATTTTGCTGAGCTCTCCCTCTAAACGATTTTTAAAAAGCAAATCAAACCAAATTGTGAGTGGAATAACCCACAAAAAGTCTCAATAAATCGTTTTTTCCAGTCCAGGATAGCTTAGGAGGGCAGAAAGAGAGGTCTTTGGTTACTGGGGTAAGAGATGGCCCATCACTGACTGTGAGCCTTGGAAGTGGCAGCAGCCAGGGCAGTAGCACAATGCCCAGGGTTTGTAAGAAGACTAAACATCTAGTCAGAAAAATACTTGAAGTGGAGCCCTATGCTAGCCCTGGGTATAGGAGTGGGCACCATTTGGCATCTCCATAGCTCAGTACCCAGTTCCAGGTTACTGTTTCGGGATGGAGAGGGTGCTTGCCGTTGCAAGGAAGCAGGGACCTGCTTTGGGAAGGACAAGACCACAGACAAGGAGGGCAATGATCAGACCAAACCCCAGATCATACCACCTTGGAAATCCTGAAGATCTATAGGCCCACAAACCTAGATATAAAAACGAGGATAGACAAGCCTAAAACTTAGGTTAGTCACTCCCCTTGTCCCTGGGGTGAACAGAGGCCAACTCTAACATAAAATCCAAAGTCAAGAAATAAGCTGGGAAAATAAGAAAACAACAGCAACAGCAAAATAACCTGACCATAAAAAGCTACCATGGTAACAGGGAAGATCAAGACACAAACTTAGAAGAAGACTATGACATGGAAACATCTGCAAGCAAAGACTCAAAGGAAAAAGAGAGAGCCAGTGATCAATTGCATGCCTATTACTCTAGGTCCACAACGGATTGAGGCTTGGCACTAGAGCAGAAAGACTTGAGTTCAAATATGGCCTCAGATGCTCCCTAGCTGTGTGACCCTTGGTGAGTTATTTCACTTCTGTATTTCTGTTTCCTCAACTGTAAAATGGGGATAATAATAGCACCCGCCTCCTAAGGTTGTAGTGAGAATAGAATGAAATAATATTTGTAAGGTGCTTTGCAAACCTTGAAGTACTATATAAAGGTTAGCTATTATTGGTAGCAAGGTGGTGCAGTGGATAGAATGCTAGACTTGGAATCAAGAGGACCTGAGTTAAAATTCAGCCTCAGACACTTCCTAGATGTGTTACCCTGGACAAGTCTGTTAGGCTCTTTCTGCCTCAATTTCCTCAACTGTAAAATATGGATAACATAAGGAAATAATAAATGAGAAATGCTTTGTAGACCTTAAAGTACAGAAATATGATTATTATTTTATGATTACTACTACTACCTTTGTCAAAGACCAGCTTTGCTGGATTCAGAGGCTCAGTACCAAGTTGCCTACAGTGTGAGGAATTTTTCAGCCATACAACAACTCTCAAAGTTGTGGAGAGGCTGCAACTCCTAGCATGGGGAGTTCCCACACCAAAGAAATCCCATATTCTTTAATTACTTGAGTTTATAATATAGGTGCTATGACATAAAGAGAGCTGGTGGAAAAACACCTGTTTTCCATGAAATAAGGTTGGATATGCAAGGCCTTTTCCTGGCACTTCCCAGGCAATATGACTACAATCTGGGCTACTAAAATAATCTCTTTTCTCTGTTTCTATTACCTTTAGAGAATCACCAATTTTAAGAGTGGCAAGGGAATTCAGGGGCTTACCTAGTCTAACCCCTTTATGAAACAAATCCCCAGTAGAACACACCCAGAAAGGAGTTATTTGGTTTCTGCTTGAAGACCTCCAAGGAGGGGGTGAACCCAGCACCTCTCAGAACGGCCCATCAAGACTAAATCTGCCTCTCTGCACTTACACCAATTACTCCTCATTCTGCCCCCTTGGGCCAAGCAGAATAAGGCTAATCCCTCTTCCACCTAGCATCCCTTGAAATACCTGAAGTCACTATCCCATCCCTCCCCCCACTTTCCAGCCTTCTTTTGTGTTTTGCTTTTTTCCATTTAGATTATGAACTCTCTGAAGGCAGGGATTTTTTTTTTTGTATTAATTGTATCTCCAGCGCTTAGCACAGTGGCTGACATATAGTAGGTACTTAATAAATATTTATTAGATTGGATTGTAAGCAGAAGTTCTGACATCCGAACTCAGGTCCCATGACTCAAAGTTCAGTGCTTCTTTGCACCATACCATGAGATCACAGATTCTAATTCCCTTGACACCCCATCCAGCATTCTTTCCCCCTATTCCCTGCTGACTCTCAGTTAAACAAGGACACCATGTGGGCATGGCAACTGTACTCCTCAGCCTTGGAATTAGAATCACCCAATTTTGGAGTTGGAAAGAGACATGAGGGAAGATCAGGGAAAGAAACAGGATCTCATTTTCCAGGGCTTGTCTTGCAAACGTACAGCACTTGTTAGAAACCTCTTTCAGATGTTGACGCCAGGCCAGATTCACCATCACACTCAGTCCTTCAGAGAGGGTGGTGCTCTCTTCACCAACCCATTGGCCTCCAGCTGCATAAGGTTTATCACATAGTTTCTTGATGAAGGAAAGTCAAAGGGCTGTCTCTCAATATATTCCTAGCATTGCTTTATTTTGGATTATTTTTGCATTTGATCCCAAATAGGAAAGAAGTGGCTGGAAGGAAGAATAAATGCATTTTTATGAAGGACTGGAGCTGGTCCTCAGTTGGCATCATTGGCTCACATAGAATTCTGTGGGTTGGTAAAACATGGGGGGAAAAAAAGATTCTTCCTTTATTAAATTGCCATGAATTGTAAAGCAGAGCTGTAAATAACTGTTCTTTTTTAGGGGTAGGGGGAAGGGGTCTTGGACTTGGGATTTCTTTTATATAGAAGCTGTCTCAACCAACGTTGAATAGCAACTCATCTGCAGCTTAAGATTGTAGAGGTAGCCTGCCTGATTCCTGAGAGGCTGAAGCAATCAGAGGCTCAGAGACCTGGGCAGGAAAGGACCTTAGGAGCCATTTATTATGACTTCTTTTACAATGAGCAAGTGCAGATTCAGAGAGGTTGGATAACTCATGAGGGGTCACAGAGTTAGTTACACTAGAACCCAGGGCTTACTAATCCAAAGCCAACACTCCCGGCATGGCTTCGATGATAACTCTATAAAAAGCTTCCATGAATCTGATATTTAGAGAATATTTTGAGATCCAAAATCATGGTACAGAGAGGTAGTAGCAGTCACTGCAATTATATTTTGAGCCTATTTTACAGGGACCTGCACAGAATCTCAGAGTTGAAGGGAGTTCAGAGGTCATCCAGTCCAACCTGTACCTAAGAATCACTTTTACATTTCCAATAAGTAGTAATACAAAAGTTTTCCTATAGCCCTCCAATAAGGAGGAACACCATCTCTCCAAAGGTAGTCCATCATGTTTTGGGATGATAGGAAAGAAAGAAGGAATGAAGGAAGGAGGAAAAAGGGAGGGAGGGAAGGAAGGAAGGAAAGAAGGGAAGAGAGAGGGAGAAAGGAAAGAAGGAAGGAAAAGGAGAGAATGAAAAAAGGAAGGAAGAATAGAAGGGAAGAAGAGGGGAGGAAGGCAGGAAGGTGGTAGGGAGTGAGAGGTGAGACAGGAAGGGAGAAAGGAAGAAAACAAGAATTTTTTAAGCACCTATGATGTGCCAGGTACTGCGCTAAGTGCTTTACAAATGTCACTTTATTTGGTCCTCATAACATCACTGTGAGGTAGGTGCCATTACTAACTCTGCTAACAGTTGAGGCAGTTGAGGCAGACAGAGATTAAGTGACTTGTCCTAGGTTATACAACCAGTGAGTGTCTGAACATGAATTTGAACTTGGATCTTCTTGACTCCAGGACCAGGGCCCTATCCATTGCACTACACAGCTACCTATAGGCATTTTGGTCATTAGCAACATTTTTGTCACATCAAACCTACATCAGGCACTTCATAATATCCTTGTATTGCTTCTGTTCTATCCCAGGAGTCAAACAGAACAAGTCTAATTCTTTTTCAACATTTGCATATTTAAAGATAACTATCTTCCCCCTAAGTTTTCTTTAGGTTGACCATCCTTGCAAAATTCAACCAATCCTTATGTGACATGAACTCGAGGACCCTCGCCATAATGGTCTGCCTTCCTTGGTTACTCTCCAGCTTATCACTCTTTATCCTGAAATGTCTTGCTCGGAACTGAACACAGAAGGTGAATCGCAATATGGCAATCACTGCCTTATTCCTGGATTCTGTGTTTTGCTTAATGCAGCCTAATGTTGCATTAGCTTTCTAGGTCACCATCTCACACCAATGACTCAAAATGCCATAACCTTCTGATGACTCTACTCTTCCTCCAGTTAACCAACAGAGAGCCACATGGTGGTGGTGTTAATGTGGGTACCACTTTTCTTTCTGTGAATATAAGGATACATTTTTCTAGTCAAGTACATCTCAATTGTTCCCTAGGTGAGAACAAGAACTTGAAACTCCCCTAGGTGTGAGAGAAAATATGTTTGGATTGGCAGAGAGACTAGACTGTAACCTCTGGCCTATACAAAATTAGGGAGCTGGTTGTAATTCAACCAATCAAATGATAAATATTTATTAAATGCCTACTATGTGCCAGGCACTGTGCTAAGTGCTGAGGATACAAAAAGAGGCAAAAGACAGTTCTTGCACTCAAGGAGCTTACAATCTAATGGGGAATACAACATACAAACAAATATATACAAAGCAAGCTATATTCAAGATAACTACGAAAACTTATCAGAGGGAAGGCACTAGAATGAAGAGAAGGATTTAAGTAATTGGGGATTCCACAGAGTATCAAGCTGAGAAAGGATTTTAGCTGAACCTCTGAGAAGGAAACATTTGTGGGAGAAAAGAGCACCTCATTCTTCCTCACCCTTGACCAAAGAAGTACTTTATGAACTTCAGAAGTCAAGAAGATTTGGGACTCTGAGGGGACAAGTAGCCAATATCTGGGCACCCAATATTCCAATGTGAGTGGAAGTATGGGTAAAGACCCCTAGATTTTATATGTAGTACATGATGACTCCCAAAATAACCAAGCCAGAAAAATACAACTTTGGGTATAAAATTAGAAAATGAAGATCATTGTAAAGTATTTTCATAAAAGCAGAAACATAAGACATTCAAATAGAAGGAATACACCATCCACAGAAGCTTTTTCCCTTATTTCAATTCCTTTTTTGTGTGTCTAAGAGTCAATGTCTGGATTTTAATGGCAGTATAACCAAAATGGTAGGAAATGAACCCTATGGGAACTAAAGGTCTATCTGGTCAATGAACAATGATGTTGACATGACAATAGTTTTCTATGGGGACTAGAGAAATATCACCTTACCTTAATTACATCTTCATCGGATGATCTACACTCCACAGACTCCAGAAGATCTGTCACGGTGCCGTCCTCCTCCACGGAGACCACCTTTACAGGCACAGCCACTGTCTTCCCAGTGAGAATAGCTGTGTTCAAGATTTCTGCTTCCTGGAAGATGAAACAGAGCCCTAGGTTTTACATTCCTTCTCTGAATGACCTTTCCCCTGAAATGTGCTAATTCCCTCTTCTTGGCCCTCCCTGCAAAGGGAATCTAATTTGCATTAGTTCCTGGAAAGTCTGGCACTGTCACAGCAGTGGGGGTTAATGTGACAGGTATAGCCATTATTAGCTGTCATTATTCAAATTCCCAACAAGGAGCTCCAAGAACGAGATAGAAGAAAAGTGTCCATACAAGGGAGCAAAGAAAGAATGGCCCTAAATTAGTTCAATATAATACAAGACTATGGACAGAGCCAAGGCAGGAGGGAGTTTCTGCTTAGGCAGCAATGTATGCAGCAGTCTACAAAGCTCCTATTGTTTCTAGGCCCTAAGAACTGTCCTCTTCTCTGAAAAATTTGTATAGGCACCAATCTTACTGATGCTGGATCAGCCCATATAACTGAATGGAGGAGGGGTTACAGTGAATTGGCTGTAATCAATCACCCAAACCAGACTGTGAAAGTGGGAACAGGTTTATTTCTTCTTCTGGAACTTGCCCTCCAGCCCGCCTTCCCATGCTAAAGCAGGGTCTCATGGAAGAGACCATCTTTCTATTCTAATAATTGTAGCTACAACAGATAGCTACCTGATAGAGAGCCAGCCCTAGAGTCAGGAAGACCTGGGTTTGAATCTAGCTTCTGACCCAAGCTGTCTGCGTGATCATATCATTTAAGTCATTGAAATGTTCACTGCCCAAGCAATGCTCTAAAGCTCTAAATTTCAGAGCAGGTGCTGACCAGAATTTGCCCAGGGAATTTTTGCCAGGGGAAATGTCAAACACGGATAAAACAAACTGTCAGGACAAAAAAAGTAGCCCACAACAAACCAAATGACATGAATGAAGATCTGATGAAAAACTGTGGGTATTCTTCTCCAGGGATAGTAAGTCAACAAATATTTATTAAGCACCTACTACATGCCAGGTACTTTGCTAAGTGCTAGAGATACAAAGACAGGTAAAAATATGGTTCCTATCTTCAGGGAGTTCACATTTTGACAAAGAAGACAATATAGAAATACCTATATACCTATGCATTACATGTATGTCTGCATATATACATACAGATATGATATTATATGATATTACATATATGTGACATGATAGGATATATTATATTATAGATTAGATATGATACTACATCCTATGTCATGTCACATAATTTTATATATCATACATGTGATATGATATGATATAATATGATATAATATTTGTTTAAGTGAAAGCCAATCTCAAAAAGAAGCATTGGGGAGAGGGACAGGACCAGGAACAGCCCCTTACAGAAGGTGGGTCCTTCTGCCTTTTCTTTCTTTGAGCTGATTTGCGTTTTCAGTTGGCACTTGAAGGAAATCAGAGAAGCCAGAGGCACAGAGGTGGAGGCAGAACATTGTAGGAATGGGAGATAGCTAGCACAAAGGAATGAATAATTTCCACCATTACAGTTCCGATGAACATTGCTGGCTTGGATTTGAATATAGCTTTCATTGTCAACAACTTTATTAGATCTGGTTAATACTGTATGTAGGGCTGGGAGGTAGGGTGATTCCTAAACAGAGATCGAGAGAGACCCCTCCTGACCATTCCCACACTGATAATGATGACATACAAGGAGAGAATAGAAGACCCAACATAGATGGCTCCATCCTTCCCCCAGTACTCACTCCACTGACTGTTATCAATCATTCTATGGCTGTTCTATCCAAGAATACATCATCAATTTTCTTATTTATTTAGTGCCCTTATGCTCAGAAGGCAGGGTGGTATAATGGATAGTGCTGGACGCAGGAATTTTTGGATCTTAGGAGTAGTCTTGAGTAGGCAGCATCCTGAAAGGCCATCTACTCCAACCCTTTCATTTTACATTTAATAAAGCCCGAGTCTTAGGGAGGTTAATGACTCCCATCTCAGAGGGTGGATTTGAACTCAAGTCCTATCCCTCAGAGATTCAGAGACCTAAAACTGGAAGATACCTCAAAGGCCATTTAGTAAATGCTCCTCACATTATACATGAGGAAAATCATGGAGGTCAAGTGACTTGCCCAAGGCCACATATAGAATAAGCATCAGAGGTGGGATTTGAACCCAGAACCTAGAAGAGTCAGGGAAGTCCACTGTACCACACTGCCTGGATTCAAAACCCTCCTTAGACACTTACTAGTGTCAATAACTTCTATGAGCCTTGGTCTCCTCATCTATAAAAATGTATAATAATCATTTCTACCTCACAGGGATATCATAAGACTAAACTGTGAAAGAGCTTTTCAAAACTTAAAGCACAATATAAATTCAAGCTATTATTAAATATCTCAGCAGTAGTGCCAGTCCAAACATTTGCCAGTTCATTCAAGTTGTTTCCTGTAGCCTTAGAGCAAGGAACAATCTCTTGTGGAATCATGGCATCATCTTCCATGTCAGCTCAAGATTCTGTGCTTTCCCCCTTCTATACTGTCAAATAAGCCTTTTGCCTGGGCTATGAGTAAGCTTTTAAAGTCTTTCTTTGAGTTCACAGAAATTCTGAAGGCCTCCAGGGTCCCCACCGGTCATTCACCTCTTCTTTAGTAAATGGCTCCTGCTCTGGATTCTGAGGCTGACCTCACTTGACTTTGGGGAAAAGAAACAAAATAAGAGAGAGAAGCAGTTGCCTTTGGGCAAGGCAAGGAAAAACATGAATCTCCCTTATCCAAAGGGCAGGGGTCAGAAAGAGCTTGTCACACAACTGAACAGAAAGATTCCAGCTTCTCTGTCCTTACCCCACTGGCCTCCCAGAAATGAATCTCTAAGTCACTTAGGAATACAGGCATATCTCCTTTTATTGTGTTCCACAGATGTTGTGTTTTTTACAAATTGAAAGTGTGGCAACCCTGCATTACGGAAGTCTGTCGGCACCATTTTTCCAACTGCATATGCTCACATCGTGTCTCTGTGTCACGTTTTGACAATTCTTGCAATATTTCAAATGTTTTCATTAGCATTATATCTGTTATGGTGATCTGTGATCAGTGATCTTTGATGTTAATATTGTAATTGGGGTGTGCCACAAACCACATCCACATAAGACAGCAAGCTTAATCTATAAAAATTTCATGTTCTGACTGCTCCAGCAATGGGCCATTCCCCTATCTCTCTCCCTCTCCTCCCTATTCCCTGAGACACAATAATATCAAAATTAGGCCAGAAAATAACCCTTCAATGGCCTCCAACTGTTCAAGCAAAAGGAAGAGTCAATATACGTGGTAAACTTCATTGTTGTCTTATTTGAAGAAATCGCCACAGCCACCCCAACCTTCAGCAACCACCCCCCACATCAGACAGCTGCCATCTACATTGAAGTAAGACCCTCCACCAGAAAAAAAAAAAAGATCATGACTTGTTAAAGTCTCAGATGATGGTCAGCATTTTTTAGCCATAAAGTATTTTTTTCACTAAGACATGTACATTGCATTTTAGACACAATACTATGGCATACTTAGTAGACTACCATATAATGTAAACATAACTTTGATACACGCTGGGAAACCAAAAAAAAAAAATCAAAAACCAAACCTCACTTTATTGTGACATTCACTTTACTGTGGTGGTTTCGAACAAAACCCACAAAGCTATGCCTATAAAAGAAACCAATGAAGGAGTAGCAACCTGGCCTCATCACATGGCAGGAAGAGGCATTTTGTAGCTCAGCTCCCAGAATAAAAAGTCAAGAGTGACTTTTAAATATTTGGAGATTCCGGGAACATGAAGAGAAAGAGGGCTGGGGAGGAGTGCTGACTGGCAGTAGAATGCCCATCTGGGCCAGGGGCATTCTTATGCTTGGAACAGAAGTTTTCATCCTGTCATGTGAGACCTAGTTGGGGACTGGGAAGGAAGCCCCAGATTTTATCATTCTGCCTTTTGCCACCTCCAAGGTCCCCAGCATTCCAAAGGCTCAGGGATTCAAAATGCGTCTTCTTGCCATCAAATGTCTTGTTGCTCCTGCCCAGATAAAGTTGCTGTACTTTGTTGTCTTTATTTCCTTGCTGTCTCATTCACTCATTTCTCAGCCCCTTTGAAATCAAATGCTGGACGTCATCACTTAGCTGAAACTGCATTCTCCAAGGTCTGATCTGTTCATTGGTAATTTCACTGGCCTCTTCTCCATCCTCATCTTTCTTGGCCTCTCCGTAGCTGCCAGAACGATATTCCTAAAGCAAGGGTCTGAGCACTCACCCCCTAGATCAGTGTGCTCCAGTGATACCTTCAACTTCAACGATCAACTATGAACTCTTCTGTTTGGCATCCAAAGCCCAAAGGGTGCATGTGCACGTGCGTGTGCACACACACACACACACACACACACACACACACACACACACACGGCCTTTCATAATCTGGCTGCAATCTACTTTTCCAGCCTCATCACACATTAGTCCCCTTATTGTACCCTCCAGTCCAAGTCCAACCGGCCTTCCTGCTGTTCCTTGTTCAGGACATTTCATCTTCCGTCTATGTGCCTTTGCAGAGGCTAGGCCTC
Organism: Phascolarctos cinereus; assembly: GCF_003287225.1. Classification (NCBI taxonomy): domain Eukaryota; kingdom Metazoa; phylum Chordata; class Mammalia; order Diprotodontia; family Phascolarctidae; genus Phascolarctos; species Phascolarctos cinereus. Next base: position 690,500,135 of record NW_027555847.1, on the reverse strand, counting down.
ATGCTTGGAATGCATGCTGTTTTCACCTCTATCTCTTAGAATCCTTAGTTTTCTTCAGAACTCAGCTCACATGTCCCTTCTACACAAAGCCTTTCATGATTTCTGGGTCGTTTAGAACATCCTCACAAAAATAACAAGATATTGACTTTATAGATATACATACATATATATCCCATACATACATACATACATACACACACACAAACTAGCTGTGTGATCCGGGGGGGGGCAGGAATAGACATATACATATAGGTACAGAAATGTGTGTTTGCATATACATGCATTGATGCATGTATAAGCACATCATAACATGCATTAGTAAATGTACACGTGCCTACATGTGTATAGTTATATATTTATAGATAGGCATAGCAATTTATATACATATGCAAGCACGTAAGTTCTGTGACTCAGTGTGTGTGTATATATATTGTGCATACATAAATATACATATACATATACTACACATCTGTGCATATACATATGTGCTTACATAGTTGTATTTTTGTTTATTATATGGGAACATCCATATATGTATATGCGTATATAGCTATCAATATATGTGTGTATATGTATATTTATATGTAAACATACACATAAATTTATACATATATAATCAAGTTTATACAGAACTCAAGTTCTATGATTCAGCACACACATACACATACATAAATATACACAATCTGTTCAACATGTATATATGTAGTTATTTATTATATAATCATATGAAAATAAGTTATTTACATATAATACATATACATACGTACACACATATATGTATTATATACATGTACATGCATTTGTATATACATATCACGAATCATAGAACTTGGGAGTTAGACATGACCTCTCGTCCAGCACATAGACTAGAATAATCCCCACTCTAACATACCCACCAAGAAGTTATTCAGGGTCTACTTGGAGCCTCCTCAGAGTATGCTACCTCTCAAGGGAGCTCATCTCACTTTTGGACAGCTCTCATTGTTAGGCAGTTTTTCCTGACATCAAACCTTAATTGGTCTCCCTTCAGGAGCATACACTCCCTTTGGGGTGACAACATGCACACACACATACATGTTAATATTTAACAAATCTTTATTAAGCAATTACTATATACCAAATGCTGAACATACAAAGACAAAAGTGAGACAGTTATTCCCTGCTTTCATAGAGCTTACACTTCAAAGGGGTAGGCAATACACACATAACCAAATCAATCAATCATGTAATATAAATATAAACAGATTAAAAAGGCTCTTATTGCCTAGGGGTACTGGAAAGTCTTTATGTAGAAGGTGTTGTCTGAGCTAACTCTTGAAGGAAGTAAGAGATCTAAAGGGTCTCCTACGTCAGGAGCAGAGGTGAGAAGGAAGTGCATTCCACGCTGGAGGGGACTGTGAAGTACAAAAGATGGCGATAGAATGGAATGTCAAACAGAGAAAAAGCCAGTTTGGCTGGACCGTGATGTATGGGAAAGGAAATAATGTATAATGATGCTGGAAAAGTAGTATGATCTGTTGTAATTTTCTCTGTATGTGCTGTTCATTCATGGAAGATTTACTAAATGTGCACAGAACCCTGTGTAAATGCATAGAAAACAATAATACAGGGACAGCTAGATGGTGCAGTGAATAGAGCACCGGTCCTGGAGTCAGGAGGACCTGAGTTCAAATGCGGCCTCACACAGATAATACTCACTAGCTGTGTGACTCTGGGCAAGTCATTTAACCTCAATTTTCTCACCAAAACAAACAAACAAACAAAAACTATAATACAGGCAAAGAAAGGGAGAAAACTCTTTCCAGGTATAAAACAGAATAAGCAAAAGCACAGAGGTGGGAGAAGACAGATCAGATTATTCCAGGCATCAGAGAGCATTCTTGTTTAACTTCACTGTACAATTTGTGATGGGGGACAGAGGATGAAATGTGATCTGAAGCAGGAAAAACAGAGCAGTGTCAGGTTATGGAAGGCTTCCATTACCGGGAAGAGAAGTTTGAGGGGGCAGCTAGGTGGCGCATTGGATAGAACACTGACCCTGGATTCAGGAGGACCTGTGTTCAAATCCGGCCTCAGACACATAACACTTACTAGCTGTGTGACCCTGGGCAAGTCACTTAACCCCATTGCCTAGCAAAAAAAAAACAACACAAAAACAACAAAAAAAAAGAAGTCTGAACTTTTCTTGGAAAGCAATAGGGAGCCAGTAAAGATGTTTCAGCATGTGAATAATGTGACCAGAAACATGAGAAGGCTCATTCTGGCTACAGTGTGAAGGATAGATTAAAAGAGGGAGGGGATTGAAATGAGAAAATCTGTTAAAACTAGCTTGCAACAGACTAACTGGCCTGTAGGGAGGATACCATCTGATGGTGATGGCAATGGGTCTAGAGCAGAGGTGGGGAACCTGCAGCCTTGAGGCCACATGTGGTCCTCCAGGTCCTTGGGTGTGGCCTTTTGACTGAGTCCAAGTTTTACAGAATCAATCATTTTATCAAGGGGATTTGTTCTGGGAAGTTTAGATTCAGTCAAAGAGCCACACTTGAGGACCTAGAGGGCCACATGTGGCCTCAAGTCTGTAGGTTCCCCACCCCACCCCCAGTCTGGAGAGAAGAGATAGAGAACGATTTTCTGCACATAGACAATCAAAAACCAAGCATTTTTAAAGCACCTGCCATGTACCAGGAGCCGTGCTAAATGTTGGGGACACAAAGACAAAAATGAAACTGAACTCAAGGAATTTATCATGGGAGGCAACATGACATTTCCACGTATGAGGTAGGGGAGCAGAAGGTAGACTTGTCACCCCAAAATGTAGTTCAGATGATACAGTTACTAAACACTCTGTGCCTCAGTTTCTTCAATTGTGAAATCAGAGAATTGGAAGCAATACACTCTAAGGTAAGGTCCTTTCCAGTTCTAAATCTATGATCCCATGAATTCAAGCTTGGGGAATAGCTGGCAGACCAGTATGACTGAACATGATAGGTATGAAGGAGAGAAATATGAGACAAGTGAATTTTTGGAATTTGGGGGAGGGAATCTATAAGTCATACAGGAAAATGAATGACCTTTGGTGAATATTCCATGTATATTGTAATTGATTGTGTGACATGAGAGAAACTGGCACAGGACCACCCAGCATGGCGTGCCCTTATGAAAGAAGGCACTGTGCCCCATGAGAAAAGCGGAATTGAAGTAGCTCAAAAGAAATGTGAGATGTGCCAATTTAGAGACTCCACCCCAAATGTTCACATGGACTATTTGTACCCAACCTGTGGCAGAGCATTCCAAGCTCTAATTGGTTTGATCAGCCACAGTTGGACACAACTTGTCTTGTAACTTGACTCTAACATAGTGATGCCATTTTGGTCCTCTTTGGGAATGAAGGACAATCAATCAATAATGTATATGTACATGTACATGTACATGTATATGTATATGCATATGTCTATGTCTATGTATGTATATACACTCCCTTTGGGGTGACAACATGCATACTCTGTCTCTCTCTCTCTCTCTCTCTCTCTCTCTCTCTCTCTCTCTCTCTCTCTCTCGTTCATTCATTTCAATCATGTCCGACTCTTGCAGTTTGCCAAATCTTTCTCTAGCTCATTTTATACATGAAGAAACTGAGGCAACCATAGTTAGGTGACTTGCCCAGGGTCATACTGCTAGTAAGTGTCTGAGGTGGATATAAGCTCAAGATGAGTCTTCTTGACTCCAAGCCCAGCACCTCTATACACTATGGCGCCACCTAGAACTTTATATGTGTATATGTATATGTATGTGTATATGTATATGTATATGTACATGTATATGTATATGTACATGTACATGTATATGTATATTATATGTATATGTATGGGCATATATATATGTGTGTGTATATATATATATATACTTAAAATTTTAGTACAGATTTTTTTTCAAAATGATGCAGAAATCCTAGATGCCCAACTAAGAGGAAAAAAGAAGTGAAAAAATAAGTATTACTCTTCTCTCAGTTGGCTACTTTCTGTACTTTAAATTAAAGTATTAGAAACACATGATTTGTGGCAGCCCTATTAAACATGGGGATAAGAGTACCATCAAACAGATATGACTGAGCCCCAGTTGAATATTACTTTTCTCTATAGGGGTACACAGACATCACTACTTGGGATCAGGGACCAGGCTTGGAAGAGGGTTACAGCTGAGCCAATCACCAGAGAGCAGTCCCATCAAATCCACTTCAAAGCAGATAAGCGGATTCACATCATTTACTCCGCTGTGAGGGAAAAGGTAAGCAAAGGCCATTTGGGGAAAGGGAAGATCAAAATTTACTGGCAGCTGAAGCTGATTTTTTACTTGGGATTTATTCCCAAAGGCAGCATTTCCAATAAGGGGCCAGAGGCTAGCCCAAGGGTCCCTAGTTAGACATTTGTAAGAATTTACAGAGAGGAAGCCTTGTGAAACTGGGAACAGGCCACATGGCCGGGGACATGAAAGGTGAATTATGTCCCTAAGATTTTATTGTATGCTATCACTAGAACTCAGAGTAACTTCAAACAGCTCATTTTAATGACGATTGACCTTAATTTGTTTATCTGTCAAATGGAATCACGAGAGATGTTCTGGAGTGGAATTAACAAAAAGAATGCTAAGGCATCATGCCCCAGAAGACAGAAGGCCAGTTGTGGGGCTGGGAAGATCCAGATTCAAATTCTGGCTCTGATACATATTAATTGCACAACTACAACCAAAGCAGTTTCTCCCCTTCAAGCCCCAAGCAGCTATACAACACAGGCTTCTTAAACTGGGCTCTATGAACTTATTTTTTCCCCCAATAAAATTTGTTTCTTTTGTAATCTTTTTTTTCTTTTTTTGCATTGAAAAATATTATTGTGAGAAGGGGTCCATAGACTTTACTAGATTGACAAAAAGTTTCATGATACTATAAAGGTTAAGTACTCTGGCTTTAAAAGACTTAAATTGGATTTAAAAGATCCATAATCTATAATTATGGATCAATCAATGAATAAGCATTTTTTTTCGTGCCAGGCACTAGGCTAGATGCTGGGGATGCAGAGAAAAAAGTATGATGGTCCTTGTCTCCTCTATCAATGAAGAAGGTTTCTATATGGCAAGTTCCATCAACTGTCAGAATCTTAGGTCTGGACCCACAATCCTCAAACCATTCCCATCCTGTCTCCACCCTCCTCCCTTCCCCCACAAAAAGGAAACCCAGGAACATAAAGATATCATGGAAATGAGAAAACAAATTGGTGTAATGGAAAGGACTCTGCTTTCGGAGTCAAAGGGCCTGGGTTGCTACTTATGCATATGACTTTAGTCAAGTCACTTAACCTACGTGTCTCTCAGTTTCTACATCTGTAAAATGAGGTGCTGGAACAGATGATATCTATTGGACTAAATAATCTTTTTTCAATTCTAAGTGCCATATAGCTCATCTTTCTAGGGATCAAGACTTCCCTATCCAGCATTTTCAGCTAAAGATTAATTTGGGCTTATCCCTTCTTTCTCTTCCTTCTTTATCTGTCTGTTTCTCTTTGAGTCATAAACACACATGTATATACACACACATTTATACATGCACATACACATACAAACATATGTCTATATGTGCGTATATGTACAAATATACACATATGTATATGTACCTATTACTATACATAGATGTCTATCTCTGCCTGTCTGTCTGTGAGAGGTCAATGTGACATAGTTGATAAAGGGCTGAGCAGGGAGTAAGGAAAATCTGGGTTCATTGCCAGGCTTTTGCCATAAGTGTGCTATGCATTCCTAGGCAAGTGAGTTAACTTCTCAATGCCTCAGAAAACTCTCTACATTTATAAAATATAGAACAGATGGAGACCTGCATGAACCCATATATGAGTATGTATATATACATACATATCTACAATATAGATACATACATGTATAAATGTGTGTGTATATATATATATACACACACATATGCACACATATGTGTGTATGTATGCAGGGAATCTAGGTGGCACAGTGGATAGGGCAAAAGGCCTGGAAACAATAAGACATCTTTGTGAGTTCAAATCTGGCCTCCTCAGACACTTACTAGCTGTATGACCCTGGGCAAGTCACTTAACACTGTTTGCCTCAGTTTCCTCATCTGTAAAATGAGCTGCAGAAGGAAATGGCTAACCACTCTAGTATCTTTGCCAAGAAAACCTCAACAGGGGCATGGAGAGTTGGACACAACTGAACAACAGATTAAGTGTATGTCTACATACATATTTACACAACATATACACATATATGTATACACATATTTCTTTGAGAGTCTCCTGGGACACTGAGAGATTAAATGATGATGACTTGTCCAGGGTCTTACTGCTAAGTACTGACCTATCTCTACCAGCCTCTAAGACCAGCCCTCCCATCCACTGAGCCATACTGCTTCTCATTAATATACTCACTATTCTATTGCTCTTATATTATTATTGTTATTTAAATAAATAGACCTAGAGATTTCTCCTTGTCACTAGGGACACATAAGTAACATTTAGTAACATTTAAACTAATTTAAGCAATTAGATCTTGGAACTAGGCTCCTCTCCTAATCTGTTCAATGGCAAAAAAGACTAAAGTTTCCCTCAGGGCAAGCACATAAAAAGAGTCTTTGATCTCAGGAAGCGATCACTTAAGGCTGCTAATATTCCCAAAGCCTATCGACACCTGAGGAATTGAGATCTTCTCTTTTGTACAGGTGCCAACACAGAAGGGGGGTGGTGACTAATGGAGCAGGTGACACTGAATTGTGGAAGTGCAATCAACCTTCTCATTAGCATTCACACCATTTAGATTTACCCTCTGAAATAGACATCCAGTTTTCCCCCAGATAGACCTAATCTGAATCATTCTACAATTCCTGATCCTTACACTCTCCTAGTACTCCCATTAATTTCTCAATTGTTCTGCTGCATACCTCTCAGGGTTTAGGGGAGGAAAGCACTTTGCAAACCTGAGTATCATCAAAATGTCACATTACTTTCAGTAGGTTTTTCAGTTGAGTCTGACTCTTCGTGACCTTATTTGGGGTTTTCTTGGCAAAAATACTGGAATGGTTTGCCATTTCCTTCTCAAGCTCATTTTACAGATGAGGAAACTGAGGGAAAAGGAGTTTAAGTGACTTGTCCAAAGTCACAGAGCTAGTAAGTGTATGTGGCCAAGTTAGAACTCAGGAAGATGAGTCTTTCTGACTCTAGGCCTAGCCCTCTATCCATTGCACCATCATTTTATTACTACTTTGATATATTGACTCATCTGTGATCACAGTGATAATGGGCACTCCCTCCAAGGATGCAGACTGCATATTTTTATCCTTATACATCCTTGATGTGTGTGTGTGTGTGTGTGTGTGTGTGTGTGTGTGTGTGTGTGTCTTCAGGGAAGCTAGGTGGCACAATGGATAGAGTGCCAGAAGGAGACAAGAAGACTCATCTTCCTGAGTTTAAATCTGACTTCCTCAGACACTTACTAGCTATGTGACCCTGGCAGGTCACTTAACCCTATTTGCCCCAGTTTCCTCATCTGTAAACTGACCTGGAGAAGGAAATGGCAAACCACTCCAGGATCTTTGTTGTCTCCCCCATTAGAATGTAAGCTCTTTGAGGGCAGGGACTGTTTTTATAAATTCTTTTTATATCCTCAGAGCTTGGCACAATGCCTGTCACACATGGCAGGCCTTTAATAAATGCTTCTTCATTGACTGATTGATCTTGTAGGAAGGGGCAGGTTATGAAGGACTTTGAAGGCCAAACAGAAGATTTTCTGTTTGATTCTGGGGGCAATAAGGAGCCACTGCAGGGGGGGTGTGTGTGTGGGGTGTGTGTGTGTGTGTGTGTGTGTGTGTGTGTGTGTGTGTGTGTGTGTGAGAGAGAGAGAGAGAGAGAGAGAGAGAGAGAGAGAGAGAGAGAGAGAGAGAGAGAGAGTTGGAGCTGAGTTTTAAGAAAATAACTTAGGTGGCTGAATTGGAGGATGGATTGGAGTGGGGAGAGCCCGGAGGCAGGAAGACCCACCAGCAGTTATTGCAATAGTCCAGGTGTGAGGTGATGAGGGCATGCAGCCAAGTGGGGGCAGTGTCAGAGGAGAGAAGGGGGCAGATTTGGGAGGTGTTGCAAAGGTGAAATCAACAGGCATTGGCCACACACGAGAAAAGGCCTTCATGACCCAATTCCTTCCTAGCTTTTCAGGTTTTTTGCACCTTGATCCCTGCCATGTCCCCTCCAATCTACTAATGTCCTTGCTGTCACACAAACAAGACACTCCATCTCTGGATTCTAGGCATTTTCTCTGGCTGTCTCCTATGCCTGGAATTCACTCCCTCCTCGTCTCTATCCACTGTTTTTTTTTTTCTGGTTTCTTTTAAGACTCATTTAAAAGTTACATTTTCTACACGAAGCCTTTCCTAACTCCTCTTAATTCTCGTGCCTTCCTTCCCTTATTTACTTCTTCTTTATCCTGTATACTGCATGTTTATATATATTTGTTAACTCATTGTTTTGTGGAGGGAGGTTTGAGGAGAGAAGAAAGGTTTGTGTAACTCTGATTGTGGCTCCTCAGTACTTGAATTCTTTCCTTCTACCTACTTACAGTATTTTTTTTTTAAACTTGCAAGCTCTGGATTTTAGTTATAATGTTTCTGGGATGCTTATTTTTTTTTTTCCTTCTGGAGCTGACTGATGGATTCTTTCTATTTCTGTTTCACCTTTTGTTACTAAGAAATCAGGATAGCTTTCTTTTAAGATTTCTTTTTTGCCCCATCATTTTTAGGTAGTCCAATAATTTTTATTTTTTTCTCCTCAATCTGTTTTTCAGGGAAGGTTTTTTTTTTTTATTTTGAGACATCTTACATTTTCTCCTTTACTATTTCTTGTTGTCTCATGACGTCAATTTCTATTTGATCCATTTTAAGTTTCAGGGAGTTTGTTGCTTGGGCAAGGTTTTGTTCCTCTTGTGCTAAGCTGTTAATTCCCTTTCCAATGATTTCTTCCATACTTCTCATTTCTTTTTCAATTCTTTGCTCCCACACCATACTCTTATTTCATAGATATGTTAGGATCAGTCTCTGCACATTTGTGAGAGAGTGTATGGGCTGCTTCTGATGTTGCTGTCTTAACGGTCCTGAGCGCAGCTATTCCAGGCTCTTAGGAACAGCTCAAGCTAGTGGCCTGAAAGCTTTCAATGCTCTCAAAGTGGTTTGATATCAGACAAAATCTGATCACTGTTCCCTTGGTCTGAATTCTGCAAGTTCCTTGGGTCTAAGCAATAAATTTTGGGCTTTTCCTTTAGAGTTTCAGTAGACTGCTATTGGACTTAGCCACTATTTGCCAGATGGGAAGCTCTACAAGCTCCCCTTTTACCTAGGATTCCTGCCTAGATTACTTCTTTGCAGGCTTCAGATTATGCGGGAGGTTTAACTGAGACTTTGTTTGGCTCCTGATATCTAAGCCATACTGGTATTGCTTATTTCTGAATTTGCTCTTTGCTTGGTACTCAGCCTTCGCTACCTCCTCTGGTTTGAGGAAAAAGTATTAGGCATGCACCTTTCCTCAACAGGGTTACAAGAACTTGAGAGAATTTAAATCTTACTTGATTGGGGGTAGTCCATCTCCAAGAATATCATAGCTGCCCAATGTGTGAGGACAGGTTAGTTGAGTGGTGAGTAAATTGTGTGTGTGTGTGTGTGTGTGTGTATGTGTGTGTGTGTGTGTGTGTGTGAGAGAGAGAGAGAGGAGAGAGAGAGAGAGAGAGAGAGAGAGAGAGAGAGAGAGAGAGCAGGAAGGGAGAGAGTGAGAGAGAGCAAATGCCACAGGTTATGTCAGGTGCTACACTGTAGGGATCATTTCATGAATGTGCTACATATATAATTATTATTAATCATTTAGTTAATTAATCAATAAGCATTTATTAATATATTTATATATGCCTATATATTTCCATATCTATCCATATAAATCTATCTATTTAGGAGTTTTGTAGAAGTGAAGAGCACACTGTGTGACCTGGGCAAGTCACTTAACCCCAATTGCCTTAAAAAAAAAAGAAGTGAAGAGCACTAAGCAGTTGAGATGATAAGAAAAGATGTCTTGGGGTTGGTAACATTTAAAGTGAGCTTTGAAGAAAAATTAGAATTCCAAGAGCACCAAGTAAGGACAGAGTGCATTCCAGGCACAAGGGACAGCTTGTGTAAATGCCTAGACATAGAAGATGGAATGTCATGACAGGGAATAGGAAGAAGATTTGTTAGGTTGAAATGCGAATTGTATGAAGTAGGGTCAAGTGTAACAAGCCCGAATATCTATACTGGAGATAGATTGTAGAAGTTTTTAAATGCCAAAGGAAAGAACTTGCATTTTATCTTAGTTGTAGTCTAAAACTACTGGAGCTTTTTGACCAGGGTAAACGTGACTTGATTAGCCTTGTCTTTTAAAAATATCATTTTGGCAGTTTTATGGACAATTGAAGGATAGGAAAATCAATTGGTAGATTGATAGATGAATGGATAAATAGATGAATAGATAAATAGATGAATGAAAAGATAGATAGATAGATAGATAGATAGATAGATAGATAGATAGATAGACAGACAGACAGACAGACAGACAGACAGACATAGATAGATATAGATAGATAGAGAGAGAGAGATAAACAGATAGATAGATAGATAGATATATAGATAGATAGATAGATAGATAGATAGATAGATAGATAGATAGTCCAAGAAGGAAGGGACAAGAGCCTGATCTGGAGTGGTGGCTGTGGAAGTGGAGAGGAGAGGATGAATGAGAGGGATGTTGTGAGTGGAGATAGAATCAAGATTTGACAGCTGGTTGGATATGGGAATTAAGATGGCAAGGGAGAATGAAGTCTTGGCTGATTTCTAGGTGGTGAACCTGAATGATTGGAATATGATGGTATTCTCAACAGAAATGAAGGTCAGAAAAAGGGTCCATCTTTTTGGGAAACATAATCAATTTTGCTTTTGACATGTTGAGTTTGAGGTGCCTATGGGGCATCTAGAGTGAAATGCCCAGTAGGCAACTTGTGATGTGGGCTAGAACTCAAGAGAGAGACTAGATTTGCACTTATAATTCTGGGAATCATCTGCATATAGATGATAGTTGAACCCACAGGAGCTAAGATCACCATTGTAGAGAGAAGAGAAAAGGAGAAGAGAGGAGGAGAAGAGGGAAGAGAAGAGGAGGCCCTGAGTAGCACCTTTAGGAATTTCCACAGTTAGGGGATATTGCATGGTTGATGAGCTAGCAAAGGGAATTTAGAATTAGCATTCACAGAGGTGCAGTCAACAAGGACTTATTAAGTGCTTGCTGTGTGCCAGGTACAGTGCTAAGCTTTGGGGATACAAAGAAAGACAAAAACATGGTCCCTGCTCTCAAGGAGCTCACATTTTATTGGGAGAAGATAATACATAAATAATTATAATACAACACACATATACTATCTATATATATATGTATATGTATATGTATATATACATACATAGATACACATACATGTGTGTAATATACATATATGTACACATACACATACATATATAGGTAGTAATCAAAGGTAAGGCATTGTTGGGGTGTTAGGGAGATGGAACCAGAAAGGAAGAGAACCAAGTGAAAGTAGACCTGGAAACACTCAGGCAAGAATATGTGTGTGTGTGTGTGTGTGTGTGTGTGTGTGTGTGTGAGAGAGAGAGAGAGAGAGAGAGAGAGAGAGAGAGAGAGAGAGAGAGAGAGAGAGAGAGAGAGAGAGAATGGTCAATAGTATCAAAGGTTGTAGAGAGGCCAAAAAGGATGAGGACTGAGAAAAGGTCTCTGGATTTGGTGATTAAGAGATCACTGGTAATTTAGCTTCTATTGAATGATAAGGTTGGAAGCCAGGCTGTAAAGGATTGAGGAATGAGAAGTGAGCTATAGAGCAGAGAGTCTTTCTAATTCTTTCTCTCTCTCAACACAGACATACAGATAGATATAGATATATGTGTGTATAAACAGTATTTCAATATAATTGGTTTGCTTTGTTATCCTATGAATTTCTTTCATTTAAAAACATGTTTCTAAGAAGGGATACACAGGTTTCATCAGACTGCCCAAGGGGTCCGGGACACAAAAATAGTTAAGAACTCCTGAATTAGAGGAAAGTTCTCTGAACATTGGATAGACTCTCTGGGGTGGGGGGGTGGAATTAACAGAAGGACACAGAAAAGAATCATTACATATGATGGAAAGGCATAGACAATTTATAATTCACATCACTGGAGGGAGTGTCCACATTGATGAGATCATAGACCCATCCAAGAATGCATATCTGTTTCCTCTGGAATGTTTTCCAAGTGCATATCTTTTTCCCCCACATTTCCTGGGTTACCATGGCTAAAGAAATCAACCTGCTGGTAATTAGCCTCCTCGTACCTAGTCTAGGTGATCTTCAAACAGCAGATGGAATTCATTGTTGAGATGTAGTCAAAACCTTTCCAGTTTGGTAGATCCTACTACTTTGTACTCTTTTGGTATAGCCTACAAGAGAGCATTATTACCTCTGTGACACCATTAGGCAACTTCTTAAAAAAGGTATCTTTATGTATGTATGTATGTACCTATATACATATACACACATAAGTACATACATACACATATTACTAGTGCAATTAAATAACAAATTAGAAAATCATAAGAGATTTTTGTTCTGAGGAATGGGGTTCTTCAAAATGTTCCTAATGATGGGCTTGGCCCCTAATTACCTTCCACTGAACCTTTTCTCATTTACCAGCATAAAAAAGAATGGGAAAAAAATAACACTCCAACAAAACCTCACTTACTGGGAAAAATGCTGCTGCTTTTTGTGGGATGCTAATGAGGTGATGTATTTTATTAAATATCATAAGCTAATTATTAATTTATGTTGGAAATAGAATAGACAAGTTCACATTAGAAATTATAATGTTCTATAAATGACTCGCCCACAGACACTATACAGTCTTAGAAACTGGCATTTAAAGGATGCCATAAGCTGGCTCCCACCTACCTTTCCAGCCTTATTTCATTTCGCTCCCCCTCACAAATTCTCCTTCCTAGCCAAAGTGGACTCCTGGCTGTTCCCTGAACTCCACAACTCCATCCTTTGACTCCATGTAAGCAAAGAGACTGACCTCAATGCCAGGAATATAATTTCACCTCATTTTTGCATTGAGAAGTCTGTCTTCAAGTATGGACAAAGCACTGGGTTCTAATCCCACCTCTGATACTTACTGCCTGTAGGACTTCGGAGATTTCATTTAATGTCTCTAAGCCTCAATTTCCTCATCTGTAACATGAGGCAGTTAGACTACATGGTCTCTGAGGCCCTTTCCAGGTCTAAATCTATGGTTCCATGGGCCTAATCTCTGAGCCTCAGTTTCCTCCTCTGTAATATGAGGGAGCTGGACTAGATGGTCTCTGTGGTCCCTTCCACCTCTAGATCTTTGATGTCTCAGCTCAGGAGCCATCTCTTTTGTAAAGCCTCTTTTTAAATGCACACCATACCCCAAGTATTGAGTGTTCTCTTTCTGATTTTTTGTGTACAATAGTTAGACAGGTCTACTTTGTATCCCCCCCCCCCAATAGAATGTTTACTAAGTGTCCAGAAGGAGACATTTAGTAAATGTCTGTTCAGTTGTATGAATTAGAACTATTCCTTTGTAGGAGAGAGCTTTTGAGGATGGAAAGATGGGGCATGTAAATGGGCAGAACAAGGTGGCCAGAGGGTACATTGGGCAGAGGGTAGACAAATAGCCTGGAACAAGAGAAGGGATGGAATTTGCCAATTTGCACTATTCAGAAAACCAGTGGTGATTAAATATGCCAGCTCTGCATCCAGATTGCCTGGTCATATTTGAGAACTGCTTCTGTATGGAGACTGCAACCAGGACTTTCTCAAGCCTTGACCATGTCACTACTCTGTTCAAGAATCCTCAATAAGTCTCTGTTGCCTCCAAGGTAAAACACCAACTCCTCTGCTTGACATTCCAAGCCCTTCCCAGTGTGGTCCTGGCCCACATTTCCAGATTTAACTTCCCAAGACATTTTTGCATGTGTTTTATGTTTCCCTTCAAACTGCTCTGATCACTATCCCTCAAACTCTGGATTCTATTTCCTGCCTCCATGCCCTTTACACAGACCATTCCCAATGTCTGTAATGTCCGTCCTCCTCACCATGTCTTCTTATGATCATTAACTTCCTTCAGGACTCATCTTAGATGCTGCCTCCAATGGAGAACCTTGCCTCATCTTCCCACTTTTGATTGCACTCTTCCTCTTCTTCAAATAATAAAGCATTTAACTACTGGTGTACATGCTTCGTCTCTAGAAGAATATAAACTCTTTAAAGGAAGGTAGGGCCTTTTCTTTCTTTTTTTAAACCTTTCTACCCTCTATCGCAGTGCCTAACACACATCAACACTTAAATGTTTACTGAATTAAATTTTAACCAAAGCACCGAAGAGGACTCCAAGTCTAGGAATCTAATTGAGGCTGTAAAACAATTTCCAACTCTTGAGTTCTAAAGTCCTTACCCAGAAACATGGTGGATGCTATCTTACCTGCTACCCTCCCATACACAACAAATCTGTCTCTTCCCTCTATGCCTCCGTGTACATCCTGTCCCCTCTGCCTAAAATATACTCCTTCCTTACTCTGCCTACCTGCATGAAATGTAGGTGTCTCAGTGGATAGAGCACTAGGCTTGACTTCAGGAAGACTCACCTTTGTGAGTTCAAATCCAGGCTCAGACACTTACTAGCTGTGTGACTCTGGTCAAGTCACTTACTCCTGTTTGCCTTGGTTTCCCTACCTGTAAAATGAGCTGGAGAAGGAAATGGCAAACCACTCTAGCATCTCTGCTGAGAAAACCCCAAATGGGTTACAAAGAGTCAGACAACTGAAATGACTGTACAGGAAGTTCAAGGGGCAGACCTAATGCCACTTCCTAGAGGAGCCTATGCTGATGCCCTCAGTTTTTAGTAATTCTATTCTCAGGTTGGGAAATTAGTTGGCATTTACTTTGTGTATGTTTTGTATCAACTTCCTGGATTCATATTTTCTCCTCCCCAACACCGAGACAGTAGAATGTATCCTCCTTGAGGACAAGGACTGTTTATGTTGATATCAAGCACAGTGCTTAACAATAACAACAATAATAATAACTGATATTTACACGGTGCTTTGAAGTTTGCAAAGTACTTGACAAATATAGCATGTCACCTCATACTATCCTGTGAGGTAGGTGCTATTAATTTTCTCCTTTTTACAGATGGGGAAACTGAGGCTGATAGCAATGAAGTGACTTGGCCATGGTCACACAAGTTCATAGTATCATGTAATTGTAGATTTAGAGCTAGAAAGGACCTTAGAGGAGGAGTTCTTGACCTGGGATCTATGAACTTGGTGCTTTCTTTTTTTTTTTAATATTTTGATAACTGTATTTCAATATAATTAATTTCCTCTATAATTTTATGTACTTTATTTTATATAATTTAATATATTTTTCTGAGAAGGGTTCAAAAGATTTCACCACCCCACCTAAGGGGTCCAAGGCACAAAAAGATTAAGAACCCCAGACTTAAAGGTTATTGAAACCATTCTCTCTTTTTGCAGATGAGGAAACCAAAGTGAGAGGCCCAGTAGCTTAGTGATACGGAGCAATGCAAGGTTTGAGTCAGCATTTGAACCCAAGTGCCTGAAGAATGGAACTGAATCTGCACCAAGTAAATGGCTGCTTTCTTCATTTCTTTTTAAACTAAAGAAGCAGGACCCCAAACCTTTCAGGTGCCAGGCTTTCACCGGGGATACCATTCAATTCCCTGCGGTGCCTTTGCCTCCTGATTCCTGATGGGAAAAGAAAAAGTAGTCTCTCTGTGGAAATCTTCAGTCTTTCATAAAATCTCTCAGTCCTCTCTCTACAACTCTTCCTTCATCCTCCTCCTTTCCCACTCTGCCCGGCAAGAGCAGCTGTCACCAAAGAGCCAGAGCTGACCCAAGGAGACCCAGTCCAGTCTCAGAGGCCCTGGCATAAAATTGCGTCCTGCCCACAGGGCCCCTTTGTTTTCTCCTGAAAGGAAGCCGATGCCAAAGGACAAAAGGAAATTTATTGAAAATCCTCTGTGTTTCCTCCCCAAAGTACTTCAGAGAGATTAGAGAATGTCCTTCTAGCAGGGTCAGCCTGTCTTTAGAAACGGAGCAGCCCAGTGAATGACAGAGAACAAGGCCCTGGTTTGTTTTCAAAAGGAACCCTGCTAAATGACCACAGCAGCCAGGTCCTCAGTTCTTTACGGAGAAAAGTGAGGAAATCTTCCCTCTGCCCTGCCCAGGGCAGGGCCTCCTCTGAGTGGTGAAGACAACGTGAGGCCTGTGGAGTATTCTTCAAACGTGCCTGAGGCTTGCTAGCTGTAAATCTCAAAGCACGGTAAAGGTCTGTAGTAATAGTATTCTGTTACCATTTCAGTTAAATTCAGCTTAATTATCATTTAGTAAGCTCCTACAGAGTGCCAGGTTGCTGGGGACACAAGGGAAAAACAAATGAAGCAGTCTCTGTTCTCAAGGAGCTTATATTCTACTGGGGCAAATACTGTGGACAGGTAAGGGGAAGGGAGAGCAGCTAGGTGGTGCAGTGCATTGGATAGAGCACCAGACCTGGAGTCAGGATGACCTGAATTCACATTTGACCTCAAACACTTAAAAGCTGTGTGACCCTGAGCAAGTCACTTAACCTTATTTGCCTCAGTTTCCTCCTCTGTAAAATGAGCTGGAGAAGGAAATGGCAAACCGCTCCAATATCTCTGCGAAAAAAAACATAAATGGGGTCACAAAGAGCCAGAAACGGCTGAAATGACTGAACAACAAAAGGGTAAGGGAAAGGACATTTGTAACAAAGTGCTAAGCACTTTGCAAATATTATCTGATTTAATCCTTTATAACAACCCTTCAAAGGAGTTGAGGAAACTGAAGTAGACAGAAATGAAGTGACCAGCCCAGTCATACACCTAGTCACAATCTGAGCCTAGATTTGAACTGACTCCAAGCCCAGTACTCTACCTACTGTGTACAACCTCACAGGCAAGTTAATACAAAGATGAGATGGGAGCTAGGCTAGTGACTTCATAGATAGAGGGAAAGTAAAGGAGGGGGGATGTGCTTTGCCAATGCAGATCAGCAGCAGCTCAGCAACTCTGTCTTGGGTGCACAGACTATGTCAGTGACTTTCTTAGAGTCACAGAGCCAGGATATATCAGAGGCTAAACTTGAACTCAGCTCCTTCTGATTCTGAGGCTGCTCTCTATCCATAACACCATGATGTATATACAAAGTAGTTTCAAGTGGGAGGACACTAAGAACTCTGTCTATCTGTCTGTCTCTGTCTCTTTTTCTCTGTCTCTGTCTGTCTGTCTGTCTCTCCCATCAGGAAAGATCTGCATCAGAACTGTGCTTTGAAGGAAGCCAGGAATTCTAAAAGGGTAGCTACATGGTACAGTAGATAGGATGCTGGCCTGGAGTTAGGGAGACTCTTCTTTGTGAGTTCAAATCCAGGCCTCAGATACTATCTGTGTGACCCTGAGCAAGTCACTTAACCTTGTTTGCCTCAGTTTCCTCATCTGTCAAATGAGCTGGAAAAGGAAGTGGCAGACCACTCTGGTATCTTTGACAAGAGAACTCCAAATAGGGTCATGACTGAAAAATGACTGAACTGAAGGGATTCTAAGAGGCTGAGGTAAGGCAGGAAAACATTCCAGACTCTGGTCAACACCTTATACAAAACCATGGAGGTGGGAAGTGAATAGCAAGGTGGTTTGCATAAGAGGGAGGTAGGGTACACTGATGTAGAAAATAACTATTGGCTTTGGAATTTGAAAATTTATATTCAAATGCTAGTTCAGTACCTCACCATACAAGGCAGTTGGGCACAGTGGGATGCTAGATTTGGAGTCTGAAGACCAGGTTTCAAATCCCAGCTCTGCCATTTATTACCTACATGCTTTTGATAAGGCACTTAGTCTCATTGGGCCTCAGTTTCCTTATTTATAAGTTGAAGAAGTTGGACTAGGTAACCTCAAAGGGCCCTTCCAACTCTCTATCTGTGAAACTACACTCAACAGCCTGGAAGCTTCTTGAACATAGGAAAGATTTTATGTAAAAATAGATTTTATTGATATCTTTAGTTTTCATATTGCCTAGATTCCTCTGAATGGGTGTTGCTTTTCATTCATTCATGCATTCATTCATTCATTTTCATTTCAGCATTCACAATATATACAATTTACATTGTTGTATATGTTGTGAATGTTGCTTTCCTGCAAAAACACAGTCTCTGCTCCCAAGGAACTCACTCTGGACAAACCACTTAATTTCACTGGGTCTCAGTTTCCTTAACTGTAAAATAGGGATGAAAATAGCCTAAAGTATTTACCTCCAAAGGTGATGAAAATCAAAAAAGATAATGTTGGAAAGAGCTCATTTTGCGAATCTTATATCATATATATATATATATATATATATATATAATATAGGTAGATAGATGGATAGATTATAGGTAGTTTGATGTATGGATACACAGATAGACAGACAGAAAGATGGACAGATAGATAAATAGACACATGAAATGTATGATTTTTACCCTAGGGTATCATAAGTTATCAGATACTGACTGGAGCCTTGACTTAACAGCCGTAGGTTTTCGATAGGATTGTCCCATTCTGTCAGAGCACCTGGTTGTATTCTTGGCACTGTGGATGATTTCTGAAGTATCTTCTATTTCTCTCTCAACAGAAATCAATAAGCTAATAAACAGAATAATGTCACATCATCTCATCCTTGTCTCTTACTGGCTTTGAGGAGCTCCATTATGGCAGCCTCCAGGTAATAAATAGGGAGTCCTGTAATGATAGCGGGCTGCGGGTTTTTCATTTATACCACATTAAACAGGAGGCCCAGATGACCACAGACACAGTGTATCTCATTAGCAATAATGCAGCATCTCTATAAATAACCAGGACGCTTCTTTTACTGAGTGGAGGAAGCATCAGTCACTTTGCTACTTGCTCTGCAGTCAGATTTATTTCCTGCCCTATTTTAAAGTGTCTCAGTCTCTGGACTTAATGGCTATGGGATGTGAGGGGGGATTTTAGCAGCCACGCAAGGTGAGGAGAAAAGGATCCCTGGCAGAAGCAGGAGTAGGGACCCACCCCCACCCCCAAGCACTGAAGCAAGCTAGTTGGATATAGCCGTGTGCACGGTAGACTGTCAGCCACTTCAGACAGTGTTCTACCCGGTCAGATTCACAGTAGAAATTCAGACATCTATTCAGCCTTACAGTTTGCAGATGTTTGCCTTAGAACAGCCTTGAGAGGATTAGCAACTCCATTTAACAGATGGGGAAACTGAGGCTCAGAGAGGTTCATGGGACATTATTTGTGGTGATTAAGTGGCTGAATTAAGACACTCACTCAGGTCTTCTGACTCTAGATTGGAATCTCTTTCCATTATGCCATTATACCATCAGTTAATGGTCAACAAATCCCCTTAACAAAAGGAGCTGTTCTGTGATGTTCGGATTCTGTCAAAAGGCCACATTTGAGGACCTAGAGGACCACATGTGGCCTTAAGTTCACAGATTCCCCACCCTTGGAACCAATCAATGCCCATATGTGCCAGGCACTGCACTACTAAGTGCTGGGGAGATACAAAGATAAAAAATAAAACAGTTTTTGTCCTCAAAGAGCTTACATTCTATGAGGGGAGATATTATATAAATGGAGTGTCCTGAAAATCTTAGTGGTGAATATATATATACATATGTATATATATATATATATATATATATATATATATATATATATATATATGTGTATATATATATATGTATATATATATGTATATATATATATATATGTATATATATATATGTATATATATATATATGTATATATATATGTATATTATCACATATATATATATGTATATATATATATATGTATATTATCACATATACAAAATAAAGACAAGGTAAGTTTGGGAAGGGAAGAGGATATAGTGATGAATTAGACATGATATGACCCTGTCTTCAGAAAGCTTGATAACTGAAATTTATGGAGCATTTTAAAGTTTTCAAAATGGTTCATATACATTTTTTCATTTGAATTTTACAAAAAATCCTATGATGTAGATACTATGAATGTTATTTACCCCTATTTTGTGAATTAAAAAAACTCTAAGGTCTACCTCCTGAAACAAACCCAGGAACTCTATGAACACAATTACAAAACACTTTTCAGACAAATAAAATCAGATCTAAACAATTGGAAAAACATCAGTTGCTCATGGGTAGGCTGAGCTAATATAAAAAAATGACAATCCTACCTAAGCTAATTTACTTATTCAGTGCCATACCAATCAAACTACCAAAAAATTATTTTATAGAGTTAGAAAAAATAATAAGAAGATTCATTTGGAAAAACAAAAGGTCCAGAGTATCAAAGGAACTAATGAAAAGGAATGCAGGGGAAGGTGGCCTAGCAACTCCAGATCTGAAATTGTATTATAAAGCAGCAATCATCAAAACTGCTTGGTACTGGCTAAGAAATAGGGAGGTGGATCAGTGGAATAGGTTAAATATGCAAGACACAGTAGTCAATGACTATAGTAATCTATTATTTGATAAACCCAAAGACCCCAGCTTCTGGGATAAGAACCCACTCTTTGAAAAAAACTGCTGGGAAAACTGGAAAAGAGTATGGCAGAAACTAGGCATAGACCCAAATCTCACACCATATACCAAAATAAAGTCAAAATGGGTTCATGACTTAGATATAAAGGCTGATACCATAAGTAAACTGGGAGAACAAGGAATAGTTTACCTATCAGATCTATGGAGAACAGAAGAATTCATGACCAAACAGGAGATAGAGAACATTATGAAAAGCAAAATGGATAATTTTGATTACATTAAATTGAAAAGTTTTTGCACAAACAAAGCCAATGCAACTAAGATTAGAAGGAAGGTAGAAAATTGGGAAAGAATTTTTACAACCAGTCTCTCTGATAAAGGCCTCATTTCTAAAATATATAGAGAATTAAGACAAATTTATAAGAACACAAGCCATTCCCCAATTGATAAATGGTCAAAGGATATGAACAGACAGTTCTCAGATGAAGAAATTAAAGCCATCTATAGTCATATGAAAAAATGCTCTAAATGTTATTGATTAGAGAAATGCAAATCAAAACAACTCTGAGGTACCACATCACACCTATCAGATTGGCCAACATGATAAAACAGGAAAATGATAAATGTTGGAGAGATGTGGGAAAATTGGAACACTAATACATTGTTGGTGGAGTTGTGAAATGATCCAACCATTTTGGAGAACAATTTGGAACTATGCCCAAAGGGCTACAAAAATGTGCATACCCTTTGATCCAGCAATAGCACTTCTAGGGCTATATCCCAAAGAGATCAAACAAATGGGAAAAGGACCCACATGTACAAAAATATTCATAGCAGCTCTTTTTGTGGTGGCAAAGAATTGGAAATTGAGAGGATGCCCATCAATTGGGGAATGGCTGAGCAAGTTGTGGTATATGAATGTAATGGAATACTATTGTGCTATAAGAAATGATGAACAGGCTGACTTCAGAAAAACCTGGAAAGACTTATATGGTCTGATGCTGAGTGAAGTGAGCAGAACCAAGAGGACTTTGTACACAATAACAGCCACGTTATGCAATGACTAAGATTGTTAAACTGAACCTTTCTCAGCATTATGAGGATCTAAGACATCTCCAGAGGCCTCGGGATGGAAAATGCTGCCCACATCCAAAGAAAGAACTATGGAAGTCAAATCACTCTCACTTATTTTTACCTTCTGTTGAGTTTTGTTTCATCTTTCTGATGGTTCCTCCTATTGGTTTTAATTTTTACTTACGACTTCACTAATGTGAAAATATGTTTAATGGGTATGTAAATGTAAAGTCTATATCAGATTGCATGCCGTCTTGGGGAGTGGTGGGGAGGAAGGGGGAGAAAAATTTTCAACTCAAAAGCATATGGAAGTGATTGTTGATAAATCAAAATAAATTAATAAAAAGAATTAAAAAACTCTAAGGCTCAGAGAAATTAATTTACTTGCCCAGTGCTAGCAAGTAACTGAGGAATTAAACGTGAGTTTTCCTGACTTCCAGTCCAGCATTCCATCCACTGTTCAGTGGTTTCAATTTGTTTGACTCTCCATGTCTCCATTTGGAGTTTTCTTGGCAAAGATGCTGGAGGGGTTTGCCATTTCCTTCTCTAGTTCATTGCCCAAGGTCACACAGCTAGTAAGTGTCTGAGGCCAGATTTGAACTCAGGGAGATGAATCTTCTTGACTCCCTCCAGGCCAGCACTCTCAAATGCACCACCTAGCGGTCTGAGTATATGTACGCATACACATATATATGTATATACATACATACACACACACACACATATATACATACACACACATACATACATACATACATACATACATACATACATACATACATACGTGTCACACAGCTAGTAAGTGTTTGATGCTAGATTTGAACTCAGGAAGATGAATCTTCCTGACTTCAGACTAGGCATTCTATCCATGGCACCACCTAGCTGCTTCTCATATACATTGCAATCTATTAAGAGGGTACTCATAGCACTATGATACAAGACCAATTAGGTTGAAGGAGAGATGACTTCTGGCTGGGAGAAATCAGGGAAGGTTTCATGGAAGAGGTGGCTTTTGATCTGGACTTTTAAGAATGGCTAGAATTGGAGCAGCTAGGTGGCACAGTGGATACAATACCAGCCCTGGAGTCAGGAGGACCTGAGTTCAAATCCGGCCTCAGATACTTGACTCTTACTAGCTATGTGACCCTGGTCAAGTCACTTAACCCCATTGTCTAGCAGGGGGAAAAGAATAGCCAGGATTTCAACAAGTAGAACTTCAGAGAGTGGGTGTTCTAGAAAGAGGGAAGAACCTCGATTGGTTCTCCATTTCCCCCAAAAAAAGAGTGTGAGGAATATCCTGGACATGTTTCCATGTCCAGGGCAATGGAATGGACAGATTTTGACGGTTCTGATAAAAAGTTCCTTTAATGAAAACATGTATTACAATTGCCTGGGAAAAAGTGATCCCCATGGGGGTAAAAAGCAGTCCAGTAAGATAAATGCTCCTGACAAAGAGATTAAAAGCAGTTGGTAATGAAGTTTCTTGGGGTCTCAGCAGCTCCCCAGCAAAGTCCTCATATCTTCCTGGACCAAAGGGTCCACAGTTAGGGGACAGATCAATCTATCTGGGGGGAAAATCGACTCAAACTGGCCTGGATCTGCTGCATTGCCTCTTGACTCACAACAGCCCCATTTGGTGATATGAAAGTGTTTGAGGAAACTAAAGCCCCCTTAGTTCTACTGGTGTCCCCTCCCACAACAAGGCACTAAGCCCCACCCACACCCATATCCTCCAGCATATGGCCATAGCCTGCCCCTTGGTACAAATCTCTGTTCTAAGGATGAAGTGAGCATCCCACATCTCTAGGAGTGAGCCCCAAGCAGAGAAGAACTGGCTTCTCTGCTCTCACTAGGCAGCCCAATAATTAATTTCCCAGGGTCCCCAGGACAGTCTTCTGAACTGTCCCCCTCTAAGTACTAGAAACAGAGGCTATGCCCTCTGGCACCTCGCAGAAGCCAACTTTGGCCATCTTAGAAACTGCTTCTCAATCATGCATAACTAATTTCCAATTTCATTGCATCAAGCCTCAGAATTAGGAAGCTAAGTGACAGCTGTTTAATTAACTCCTTAAGCTGATTAGACAGCATTACTGAAATCCCCCCAAGGAGGAATTTTGAAACTGTCAAGAGAACCCACGGCCATGTTAATGCTGCTGTTTAAATTTAGTAAGCTTCTAAACTAATAAACAGTATACACTTGACATCTTCCAGGATGTAGTTCAATTGGGATTTTTCATCTCTTTACATTACCAGCTATGGAGCATGTCTGAGAGTAACAATAATAATAAGTCTTTTGGAATTTGCAAAGCAAGAGTGCAAAAGAACATGGACTCAAAGAGAGGTTTCTCCAGGCTGGTGTCTCATGTGCTTGCTTATAATTATATCAGGAGAGTATTAAGCTTTGGCCCTCACCTAATAGGCTCCACCCCTTTCCCCCACTCCCATCCCTGACTTGTTGGTAAGATAAACAATCATTTATTAATTAAATTGCTTCCATGAACTTTAATCATAAGGCTGGGACACTGAAAGGGGTAAAATCACTCTGGACTTGATCAACTGGGATGTATTTATTAAGCATTCTCTGTTTTCCAGGAGTTTTTCCTAAGTACCTGGGATACCAAGTCAGAAATGAAAATTTAAAATATATATATATATATATATATATACATATATATATATACATATATATATACACATATATATATACATATATATATACATGTATATATATACATATATATACATATATATATACATATATATATATACGTATATATATATATACATATATATATATATGTAATAATCCCTACCATTAAGAAGAAGCTAGGGGCAGCTAGATGGCACAATGGATAGAGTTCTGGCTTGGAATCAGGAAGATCTGAATTCAAATCCAGCTTCAGAAACTTCCTAACTGGGTGACTTTGGGCAAGTCACTTAACCTCAACCTCTGTTTGCCATTGGAGGAGGAAATAGCAAACTGCTCCAGTATCTCTGTTAAGAAAACCCCAAATGGGTTCATGAAGAGTCAACATGAATAAAACAACTGAATAGCAACATTTCCTTCACCACCCTCACCCCACCCCAGCTATTCAGTTCTCCTTTTACGTGTTGTCTTCCTCTATTAAAATGTAAGCTTCCTGAAGGCAGGGTCTGTCACTCTTATTCTTTGTATTTCTATCCCCCAAATTTAGCACAATGTCAGTCAATGCCTGCTTGTTGCCCGACTGTCTGCCATTCTAATACAGCAAAGTGGTGGTCAGGGAAAGGTGTTTGGGATGGTTGCTGGTTTGGGCGACAGGGGGCCATGAGAGGCGATCAAGCTGCAGACTCCTCTAGGAGAAGCTGAAAAGCAGAGGCAGCATCATGACACAGCCTAGAAACAAACAGGCACCAGTAACCATAATAGTACAAACACCTGACGTGCATACGAAGCTCTGAAATGCACAAAATGCTCTTTATGCAGTATCTCAATTGAGCTTCACAACATTCCTGGGTGGTGAACATTAAGAGGAACTTTGGTTGTGGTGATGGTTGTTCACACTGGGCATGTTCCTCAGAAGAAAACTTCCTCCAACCAATGCAATTTAGCAGCTTAAGAGTCTGAGAAAGTTGTTTTGGGCACTGATGGTTAAGTGACTTATCCTAAGTCTCATAGCCACTAACTATCAGAAGAAGTCCTTTGACTGGGCTTCTTAATTCCAAGGCTATCTCATCCTATACAACTATTATCCCCATTTTACAAATGAGAAAATTGAGAAAAGCTAATAACAGTGAAAATAGCTAGCAGTTATGTAGTGATTTAAAGTTGCAAAATGCTTTGTACATTATCTCTTTTGACCCTCACTACAATACTGGGAAGTAGGCATTGTTACCATCACCATCTTACAGATGAAGAAACTTAGGGCAGGGGCAGCTAAATAGCTTGCCACATAGCTAGGAAATTTCAGTTGGGACTTAAACCCAAGTCTAACAGACTCCAAGTCCAACACTACTCACTTTGGAATTATTATATGAATTCTGGGTCAGACTGGGACTTTTTCTATGACCCAGGTGCCAGTCCCTTCTGCCTGACTCCTAGACCATTCCTCGTTACTTACTCCTCAGACACAGTCTGATTCTGGTACCAACTCTTACGTCTGGTCCAGACATTGTGTTCTGCTGCTAACCCCCTTACTTTGATCTTCTTATAGTCCTGAAATGGACACCGGCTCTGCTTAATTAATCTAATTTTAAAAATCCCCCCATAAAGGCCTTGAGTCCACACTATGTAAAAGTTGCTTGAAGAAACTGTGGGTATTCAGCCTGGAGCAAAACATGCTTAGAAGACTCTTAATCCCTCGTGTCCCTTCCCCTCCAAAAGACAATAAGGATCATCCTCTTAATACCAACATTTGTCTAGTGGAACTGGATGGGACGTAGATTACAACAGTCTCTGAAGAATTAAAGACGGCTGCCACACAGGTTGGGAGGTGTGTAGTGAGGGTGAGTAGGCTGCAATATACAACCAGTGAGGAACTCTGAAAAAGTATAGTTATAAAGGGCATCATCTGGAAATGGCATAATAGGAAGAGAAGATTGGCTGGGCATGTAATGAGGATGAGACACGATGAGCAGCCAGAGGTCTCCATGGCTACCCTCATGATTTTAGGAGAAAGAACAAGGCATCGAGTATTCCATGTCAATCTCCTGCTACAAATATATGGGAAGACACAGACAAGAATTGTGTAAGTTGGGGAAGGCATGGTTGACTTGAGATATGTATCGTCATTGGGAACTCTCAAATGAACAAGATCCCAGATGTATTTGAGTGAAGGATATTTTGGGGAAGAAAAAAATGGAGGTAGGGAGAAAAATTAGGAGGCTATTATGATGAAGAACTGAATTGAGATTATGGTTGTGAAAGAAAAGAGGAAAAAGATAAACAAAAAGGCATATCAAGCAAATAACCATATATCTATGAATGATTATTATTTCCAATTTTCCTCTCTTTCCATTCTTCCCAAATTTCCCCAGTTTTGCTAGAGTCATCATTGGTATAGTGGATAGAAAACTGGACTTGGCCTCAGGAAGACCTGGGTTCAAATCCCTACTTGGGATCCTTGATCCCTGTGTAATTCTTCATTCCTCTCCAGGCTCCATTTCTGACTCTCCTGGACTTAACGTATTGAAGTACCCTCTGCCCCTGTAGCATCTCCCTCTTATTGGCTAGTTCCTTCCAGCTTCCATTTGAAGGAGCATATTCAGGCCACTCATGTCTTTATTTCTCTCAGGTTGCCCTCCTGACTCTCCTGGAGTTTCTCTACAATACCCTTATGCTAGACACCTTCATTTCTCCACCTGACCCCCATTATTTTCAGCTGGTCCCTTTTATGTGTGGTCTTCCCCCTTTAGGGGTCACCAGCAGGTTCAGTGGCTACAGCACTGGGCTTGGAATTAGGAAGACTCATCTTCCTGAGTGCAAATCCAGCCTCAGACACTACCTGTGTGACCCTGGGCAAGTCACTTAACCCTGTTGGCCTTAGTTTCCTCATCTGTCAAATGAATACTCCAGCATCTTTGCCAAGAAAACCCTGAATGGGTACAAAGAATTGGACATGAAAACAGCTTCCCCCCATTAGAATGTGAGCTTCTTGAAGTCAGGGGCTTTCTTTCTTTCTGCTTATATTTGTATGCCTAGTCCTTAACCCAGTCTGGCACATAGCAAGCAATCAATAAATGCTTGTTTACTTGACTTGTAACCCTGAGAAATCATTTTATCTCTCTGAGCCTCAGAACCCTCAGCTATAAAATGCAAATAATAATAGTCCCCCAGTTGCTGCAAGTTTAGATGAAAATAATTTGTGTAAAATGCTTTGTGAACAACAATGCAAACTCTGATTATTGTACAGTATGTTGAAAAGCCCCCTAAGAGAAGATGACGTTCAGGAGTTGGTACAGTGTTCTTGGGGACGGGAGTACTAGGTTCAGTCTCCATCCAGATGCCTAGTAAGTGGTTTCCTCTGTTCTCATATACTCTTTCTGACCCAGTTTCTCAGCTTATTCACTGGATTATACCCAGTGCTGCAGCCACAAACATACATAAGTTAGTCGATATTCAGAAGAATTCTGGATAAACAAGAGCAATAGCTTTCTTGACAATAAAGGTTGTTCAAGAGTGGAAGAGGTTTGATAGTGGATATGAAACATCTTAAAGTTTTTTTTTTTTTTCAAAATGGTCTAGTCAGAAATTTGCTGGAAGATAGGTTGATGCCACTGCCAGGGAATCAGTCAACCAAATTTAAGCACCTACAAGGTTCCAGACACTGGACTGAGGCTGCAAGAGGGAAGGGAGGGAATGATATAAACATTTATGAAGTACCTATTATGTGTTAGACACTGTAATAAGAACTTTACACATATTATCTCATTTGTTCCTCACCACATCCTTTAAGGTAAGCGCTATTATTATTCCCATTTTACATTTCAGAAAACTGAGGCAGGTAGAGGTTAAGTGACTTATTCAGGGTCAAACAGCTAGTAAATGTCTTAGGCTGAATTTGAAGATGAGTTTTCATGATTCCAAGCCCAGTGTTCTATACACTGAGTCACCTAGCTGCCAAAGATAATAGTCCCTGTCTTCAAGAAGCTTACAGTCAATCAACTGACCCGTATTTATTAAGCTCCTACAATGTGCCAGGTACTAGGTTAGGTACTGAAAACAGAAATGCAAAAAAATGAAATAAGCCCTACTCATAATGAGCTTGTATTTTAATGGAGGAAGGAGAAGATATCTAGCACACACGTCTATATAGCATAGATATAGAGTTAATAATTACAAATACATCTATAGTCATTAAAATGCCACCTAGTTTGTGAGGGAGGGCACCGTAAGTTGGGGAATTCAGGAAAGGTTTCCAGTAGAATATGGTGCCCAAGCCACATCTTAAAGGAAAAGTGAGTCTGTAAGGCAGGAGTATGGAGGAGATGCATCCCAGGTATCGATGCCAGAATGTAGGATTGAAAGTAATGTCCATTGAGTCTGGAAAGATTGGTCATGGTCTGTTTGTGTAAAGATTTAAAAATTAAATAGAGGCATTTATATTTTATTTTAGAAGCAATAAGAAGTCACTGGAGTAGGCTGAGCAGAAGAATCATCTGGTTAGATTTGTGTTTAAGGAAAATTACTTCGGCAACAGGATGGCCTGGTGAGAGACCTGAGGCAGGGAGTTTTTGTAATAATCTAGCCAAGAGGTCTGACGAGGCCCCGAACTAAGGAAATCACTGTGTAAATGGAGAGAAGGGGTCTGATGGGAGAAATGTGGAGGTCAAAATGACAAAATGTGGCAACTGCTTGAATATGTGGAGAGAGGAAGAATGAGGATTCCAGAATAATGCCAAACATGATCTTGAGATACTAGCAGGATAGTTACACCTTCAAAAGACACAGGAAGAAGGGATGGTCTAGGGCAAGGGTATACTGGAGTCAGATCAAATCGGCAGATGAGAACTGATTGTTAAATGTTCAGCGTGACCATTTTTACCTCAGAAATTGCCAAACACTATCACTCAGGTCTTGAATTATTGTTTTGTTGATTATCTAGACTTAAGAAAGTGATGGAGAAAATGTTAGCAATACAAGTTAAACTTAAAAGTTTATCCTGCAAACATTTTTAGTTTTAGTGTTTTGAAGGAGCTGGTTGTTAAATATTTACCAGCACACTCTTGGTTTAGGGGGTAGGATAATTGGTGTCATTGTCTAGCTAGGGGTGACAATATGTATATGGATGTGTGTGTGTGTGTATATATGTATATATATATGTATGTATATTGATATAGATATAGATATAGATATAGATATAGATATAGATATATAGATATATAGATATATATGTATGTATAAAATGTAATTTTAGTGGAAAGACACCAGTAGCTAGAGAGACCAAGAAAATCCTCTTGTAGAACACAATGTTTGGAAAGAGAATGACTGTTATCCTAATTATTCTCCCAAGAATGTACTAACAGCATTTGCAAAACCATTCAAACTTGTTTTCAGGTACAGCATGATCTGGTTATCACTGGCATTTAAATAAATACTGCCAGAATAACTTCCTCCCATCTTGTTTAAATAAGACTTTATGCCTGAATTGTACTATGTAGGTAATATGACATTTGTTGTGCAGCAGAAGCAGCTCTGAACTTGGAGTCAGGAAGACTTGGGTTCAAATTTTGCCTTGGATACTTAATAGCTGTGTGACCCTGGGCAAGTCACTTTATATAAATGTGACATAGTTAACTTGTTTGGACTTAGGTATTAGGAATATAGGGTTAATTTTAGACCTAGAAGAGGCTGTAAGAGTTCATTAAGTCCAAACCTGTCTTTTTTGCAAAAGAAGAAACCGTTTTTCAGAGTCATGTAAGTAGCTGGTGCAGGATTTGAACCTAGGCTGTTTTCTTTCTAGGCTAGTGCTCTAACCACTCTACCATGGGGCCTTATGTCAGTTGTGAGGACCATAGCATAGGATTATTGAGGTGGAGAGCATCTGTTGTTGTTCATTAGCTTTTCAGACATGTCTGACTCTTTGTGACTCTGTTTGGGGTTTTCTTGGTAGAGGTACTATAGTGGTTTGCTGTTTCCAGTTAATTTTACAGATGAGGAAGCTGAGGCAAACAGGGTTAAGTGACTTTTTCAGGGTCACACAGCTAGTAACTACATGGATCTGATTTGAACTCAGGAAGATGGTTCTTCTTGATTCCAAGACTGATGCTTTATCCAGTGTACCCTGGATACCACTCTCCATAGGAGAGTGTCTAGGGGCTACCCAAATGGTGAAAGAATTTAGGTTTTTACTGTTTGAGGGTAAGCTGAAGGAATTGGGGATGTTTATTCAGAGAACAGATTTCAGGGTGATGGAGCATTGTAGCTTCTTTTGAACCACTGGGTTCCCTTCATTAAATGTATTTAGGCAAAGGCTAGATGACCACTTGTCAGCCATATTGTACTTTGGATTCTTTTGTGGGTATGAGTTGAATTAGATGGCTATGGAGTTTCCCTTCAAGTCTATGATTCTGTGATTCATAGATGGGTTGTGAACTGCATTGGTGGAGGGAGTTCCCATACTAGGAGTTCATCTCCTTTGCAATAGCCTGAATGAAATGTTTATTGAAAAGCTCAAGTTGTTATGACTGAAAGGTAGAGAAAGTACTCAGGAACATCACTAAAAGAAGTGTTCAACTTAATTTGGTATTTTCCAAAAGCATGGAGTTCCTTTCCTTAGGAGAGGATAGTCCAATCCCAAGGGTAGTTGTCCATGATTCAGAAATGATAATGATACCATTAGAATGCTTGTAAGCATACTGCACACTTATCAGAGAACATGACTGTGGCACTCCAGAGGGTCACATGTTGTCTAGCAGTGTGTCTAATTAATTTACAGGCTCAAAACTATCATTTCATGAGACTAGGCATGAATATGAAATTTTGGTCTCCAGATGGAGTGCTTTCACTGAAAACTAAAAAGATGTGCTCTTTAATCTGAAAGAGATTTTTTCCTTTAGCCTTTAACTAAACAAGTTGTCAACCCATTTCTGTACTGCTATAGAAAAATGCTTGTCAGATTGTCAAAGGAAATAGAATTTTCAACAGATTGAAGAACGTCAACTAAGTCCATCACACCTAATGGAAAGGCAACAGGGAGGCGATGTGCCTCAGGGAAGAGAGGGCTGGTCTTGGAGTTATCGGATCTGGGTTAGAATCATACCCCAGACACTTACTAGCTCTGTGTTCATGGTGCGATGGAAAGAAGGCTAGATTTGGAATCAGAGGACATGGTTTCAAATTCCAGCTAGGTTGCTTGCCACCTGTGTGACCCTGGAAAAGTCACTTTCCCATTTTGCTTCTCAGTTTTCTTAGTTATAAACAGAGAGTATTGGATTAAATGGCCTCTGAATTCTCCTCTAGCTTTGAATCTATGATCTTAATAGTCTATGTTCTAAGTCTATGCTAGTAGGATAATTTACTCTTTCAGAGCCTTGGTTTCCCCATTTGTATTATGAGGGCCATATTCAATTAATCAGTTAATCAAATTTTTATTAAGTACTTATTATGTGCCAAGTATTGTGCAAGGTTCTGGGGATACAAATATAATGTAAGTCATGCTCCTCATTCCTCAAAAGAGCTTGTATTCTAATGGAGAAAACAAGATAACAAACCAGTCAGTCAATAAACACTTGTTAAACATTGATGTTGCAGGAACTGTATGAAGTTCTGAGAAAACAAAGAAAGGAAAAAGCCACTCTCTGCCCTCAAGAAGCTCTCAATCTAATAATGGAGGCAACATTCAAACAAATATGTACAAACAACCTCTATACAGGCTAAATAGGAAATAATCAGCAGAGAGAAAGCACTAGAATTAAAAGAGATTGGGAAAGGCTTCCTATAGAAAGTAGGATTTCAGCTGGGAACTGAAGGAAACCCAGAGATAAATGAGGATGAGGAGCCTTGTGGGCATTGGGAATAGTCAGTGAAAAGATCTGGAGTCCAGACTTGGAATGTCTTATGGGAGAAACAGCAAGGAGTTTGGTGTCACTGGACTGAAGAGAATGTGTGTGTATATGTGTGTGTGTGTGTGTGTGTGTGTGTGTGTGTGTGTGTGCGTGTGTGTGTGTGTGTGAGTACTGATGGTGTAGGGTATAAGAAGACTGGAAAGGAGGGAGGCCCTACATTATGAATGGCTTTGAATGCCAAATGGTATTTTGTATTTGCTTTTGGAGGTGATAGGGAGGCATTGGAGTTTATTGAGCAGGGGGATGACATGATTGGAATAGTGCTTTAGAAAAATTACTTTGGAGGCTAAATGGAGGATATATTGGAATGAAGAGAGCCTTGAGGCAGACAGATCCACCAGCAGGATGGTATGAAGTGTAAGCATTTGTAAACCTTTAAGCACTATATAAGTGATAGCTATTATTAAATATATATTATAATATTTATAGTATTATACATTATCTATCTGTCTGCCTAATCTCTATCTTTCTATCTGCTCATGAACTCCATCTATCTATCTATCTATCTATCTATCTATCTATCTATCTATCTATCTATCTACTCTTTCTTTTTCTCTCTCTGTCTGTCTCTCTCTCCCTCCCTCTCTCAGAATCGGTGTGAGGAAAACTTCAAATACTATAGAGGTGTGTGTCATGACACAGTAGCACCTAAAGCTAAGTAATTAAATCTAATTGGTAGAGATGCAGGACAAACAAAATATTCTCAAATCCAAATCCTTATCTCAGAACTGAGACATCAGCCCCATGAACTGAAAGTAGCTTAGAGATGTCATCATGGGCTATAGGATAAGGGGTGGAACTTAAGAATTAGGATGATCTGGTTTCCAGTCCCGGCTCTGACACCCAATAGCTGTATGACCATTGACAAATCATTTACCTTGCTGAGAATATTTGGGTCCATTGCTGAATGGCCAATATTGAAAGCCATGGATCTTTCATTTGGGCCAATTTAGTGAAAAGCAATGTGGCATTACTGGAGATATTACTGGGAGTTCTTATTGCGAGGCAGTGGTAAAAAGGAAAAAAAGACCAGAGCAGTATCTCCCATTCCCTCTATTGTTCACCTTTACCCAGTAGGGCAGCAGCTGATATTCCAAAGCTGGGGTAGCTTGGCAACTACCCAAGCAAGAGTTCCTCTGCTAGAAGACTGACTTTGTGTCGATTTGGTTATTGGTGTTAGGGTGGATTCGCTTTCTCTCTCTCTCTCTCTCTCTCTCTCTCTCTCTCTCTCTCTCTCTCTCTCTCTCTCTCTCTCTCTCTCTCCTCTCTTTCCCATATTTCTCTGTCTCTGTCTCTCTTCGTCTCTTTTTCTTCATTGTTGTGGAAAAATCTCCAACAGGAAAACCCTAACGCCTTGACATTTGCCTTTGGAATGCAGAAAATAATCCTTAGTAGCTGCCAATTTCCTAATTACATTTTGCTGAGGCTAATGTTCAAAGTAGTTTGCATTTCAGGAGCCCTCTAATTGGACAAAGCAGAATTGTAGATTCTAAATGATTATTTAAGTGTGGGAGTGTTCCAGGTAGCAGAGGAAAACCCATTTGGGATAAAACATTAGCTGAAGAAAATCCACACACAGATGAGTATTGTCTGAGGACATAACATTTACTAACACAAAAATGTTCTAATTCTTTCCTATGGTAGAAAGAATGGCCGTATCCTGCGTGGAATCCCAGAATCCCAGAACTTTAGTGTTGGAAGGGATTTCAGCAGCCACCTATTCCCATGGAATCCTTTGCTGTCACAGAAAAGATGGGTCATCTCAAAAGTCAAATGAACCTCAGAGAACCTCTGGTCCAAGGGCTATTAAGCTGCCTCTGTCTGTCTGTCTGTCTGTTTGTCTCTCTGTGATGGACCTCTCTGGAGGTCATGAGAAGCCTTTGGATCCCTTCTTAGAACCCTGTTCTTAAAAGCAACAAATCAAATACATAGGATTAAAAAGGAAACCAATTATATTGAAATCTGCTTATCAAAATATTCAAAACAACATGTTCATAGGCCCCCTAGTTAAGAACTCCAATAAGTATCAGTAACTCACTGAAAATCTATTCTACTATTATTCCCAACAGGTAGTCAGATGATCTCTCCTGGAAGCCCTGTAGTGAGGGGGAAGCCAAGGCAGTCTATTATGCTTTCAGACATCTCTGATACGAAAATGTTTGTCCTTCTACCAAGCTGAAATCTGCCTCTCTGCCCCTCTGCTGGCTGCTCCTACTTCTTCCTTTCATGGCTGCAAATAGAACAAGTCAAATCTCTGCCCTGTCATTCTCCTCTTTCCCCACCCCTATCCATGACAGCCCTTCAAATGCTTGAAGGCAGTAAGATTCACTGGAAAGAATACTGGACTTGGAATCAGAGGACCTGAATTCAAATGAGTTTTGTTTTTCACTACCTGACTAACCTTGGACAAGTAACCACACCTGGAGTCAGGAAGACATGAGTTCAAATCTGGCCTCAGATATTTACCAGCTGTGTGACCCTGGGCAAGTCACTTAACCTCTGTTTGCCTTAATCCATTGGAGAAGGAAATGGGAAACCACTCCAGCATCTTTGCCAAGAAAACCCCGCGGACAGTATTGGCATGCTATGGTCCACAGGGTCACAAAGAGTAGGACGTGACTGAATGACTGATCAGTAACGACAACCTTGGACAAGGCATGTCATTTCTCTGGGCCTTGCTCAGTCACTTATAAAACTGAGGGTCTGGATGATGTGGTCTCTGAGGTTCCTTCCAGTTTTGAATCTATGGTCCTATGTCTCCTCCAAATCTTCTCTAGGCTAAAGACCCACAGTTCCTTTAACTGATCCTACTATAGCATAAACTCAAGGCCCTTCACTAGTCTTCTTGTCTTCCTCTGGACAGTTGCCGTCTTATGAATGCCCTTGCTAAAATGTGGTAACTAGATCTGAACACAGTACCTTTATGTTGTTTGATTAGAGTTCATTACCGAAGAATTTAAGGTCATAGGTTAAAACTAAAAAGAAACCTTAGGAACTGTCTAACCTAACCTCCTCATTTTACAAATGAGGGAATTTAGGCCCAGGAAATTTAAGTGATTTGCCTAAGTCAGCTAAGTGGTGCTGTGAATAGAGTACTGGCCCGGGAGTCAGGAAGACTTGAGTTCAAACCTACCCTCAGACACTCACTAACTTCATGACCCTGTTGCCGTTCAGTCGTTTCAGTAAGTCTGATTCTTCTTTGACCCAATTTGGGGTTTTCTTGGCAGATATACTGGAGCAGTTCGCCATTTCCTTCTCCATTTCATTTTACAAATGAGGAAACTGAGGTCATTGGGGTGAAATGACTCACCCAGGGTCCCACAGCTAGAAGTGTCTGAAGCCAGATTTGAATTCAGAAAGATAAGTCTTCCTGACTCCAGGCCTGATGCTCTATGCACTGTGCCACCTAGCTGCCTGTGACCTTAAGCAAGGCAATTCAACTCCCCTAACCTCAGTTTCCTCATATGTAAAATGGGGATAATAATAGCATCTACTTCCCAGAGTTGTTGTGAGGCTCAAATGAGATAATAGTTGTAAGACACTTTGCAAACAAACTGACATGCAAATGCTGGTTGTCTATTTGTTACTATTATTATTAATTATTACACCAATTGTAAATGTCACAGATGGAGTTTAAGCCTTGGTCATCTCAACACGGAGCCAATGCTCTTTTCACTCCATCTCATTATGTATCATCTCTCTAGACCATTCAGATTTTTAATTCAAAGATTTTCATTCAGGCAAGCAGATTAGGCTATTTTTGATTCTCCTCTAAAGGACAACAAAACGGAGAATCTCACATAGTGTCCTTGGATTCCTGGTTGGAAAAGGACTCTTGAGCTGTCTAGATTATGAATCTGACCTAGGGAAAATATTTCTGGTGCTCTCAAGGGTTTATGGAGTGCTGCTCCCAAATGTCAGCCAGAAGCAATATGTCTTTTTGAATACCAAAAAGCTACTTTGCATAATGCTAAATACACAAGGGATGCATAAGCAAATGTAGAATTTCATAGATTTGGAGCCAAGAAGGGAGCCGAGACATCATTTAATCCAAACCCTCATTTTACAGAAAGGAAAATGGCTGAAAGAGTTCAAATAACTTGCCCATAATGAATTGAGTGGAAGAACCAGAATTTGAACCCAGGTCTTACCTTGATCTTGAAGCCGAGATTAGATAGTTTATCGTGGAGGGGATTCCTAGTGAGTTACCAACTGGAATAGATGACTGGTGAGGTCCCTTCTAGAGCTGAAATTCTGTGATTCTATTCTCTGGCACCAAATCTGGCATTCTTTATCCTCCACCATTAAATAGGAGATGGTATTGATAGGCAGAGGGATCAACGAAACCTGTCTTTTCTTTGTCTGAGAAACCAGATGTACTTCTGAGCAAAGGAGAGATATGTGAAAGAGAAGATAGGGATACAACAGGGATTTAGATCTGGGAGGCACCTTAGAGGCCATGTATTCTAACTTCCCCATTTTACAGATAAGGAAACTGAAGCTGAGGGACATTAAGTGACTTGCCCCAGAGCCAATATTTCAGACACAGAGATGCAATTTGGAATTGGATCTTGGTAACTCTCTCATGTTCAGGATTATAAAGGACTGGTTATTTACATTGGTCTTTGGAACAAATGCTGCCCCATCAAGGGTCATTTTTTTTGTCTCCCTCCTTATGTAACAAAAGTTTCTTTTGTAAGACTTTGTCTAGCACGATTGCAAGTAAAGCGTTGGTCTCAGGATGCTGGCAGGTGATTCGCAGTGATTTCCCTAGGTTTTGGAGGGTGGTGCTAGGAGTCCAAAGAAATGGATAAATTTCCTAAAGTCTGCTTGGGGCCTTCATATCATAAGAATCTTCAACAGGGGGTTACATTAGTGTCAAAAAGCATGATTTCAATTGTTCCATCTTGCTTTCCTTGAGGGCAGGACTATTTCATTCAATTTAAGACGCATTTACTAAGCATCTATTGTGTGTCAGGCACAATTATTTAGGGAAATACTAGGGATAAAAAGTCAAACAAAAGTAAAGAAGTAAGTAAAGAAAGTAAAAAACAAAGTAAAATAAACATTTCTGCTGCTGGAAAAACAACATGTGGGCAAATACATGTAGGTAGCCAGGAGGCAGAGATTCCCTTCTAGGAACTCTTAATATGAAGCAGACCTCCATATGTGTATTTGTGCTGTGGGTATGTATGTGTGTATGTATATGTGTTTGTATGTGTGTGTATGTGGTGTGTGTGTGTGTGTGTGTGTGTGTGTATGTGTGTAATAAGGAAAGAAAGGCTGCTTGAATCAGTTTGTGAAGACCTTGAAATGCCATGCAGAGAATTTTGTATTTTATCTTAGTGTTTGTTATATCACCAGCATATAGAACAGGGTTCAGAACATTGTAGGTGCCTAATAACTGCTTATTGAATTGCATTGAATTGCCAGTATTACAGCCATGTTTAGGCAAATTATTCCTTGAAAGTTGAGTTTTCTTTACTGAAATATGGTCAAGAGAATACCTCATTAGTCAGATTGCTCAGAGCTAGCACTAACGAGGTCAAGGCCATGATTTCAACCACTATGGTGAACATAAAGTTGACCCATGGGTATAAATTCCACCTCCTAACCCTTCTCAGCATATTTAGAAACATTTAACTCTATGATGATATATGGAATATATATGTATATATATATATAATATATATATATATACACACACATATATACATATATGTATGTATATGTATACATTTATTTATATGTGTGGGTCTGTGTGTATAACAAATATTCGTTTTAACTTACAAGTACAAAAGACAGGGATGGGGAGATAGTGGGCCAAGTAAGAAAGATTTGGAAGTTTTAGTGGACTACAAGCCTAGTATGAGTTGATGACATGGCAGTCAAAAAAGATGCTGAGGTGAGTTTAGTTTGCATAAAGATAGACATGATATTGAGGGTAGAGAAAGTCAAAGGTCAAATACACTCTACCCTGGTTTGACCCCATCTGCTCATTTTGGGGCACCATATTTTTGGAAAGGCATTGGTAAACTGGAGAATGCCACAGAGTCATAGATTTAAAGCTAAAAGAGATTTTAGAGGTCATCTCATTCAATACCTTCATTTTTACAGATGAGGACACAGAGGCCTAGACAAGTTCAATGACTTGCCCAGGGTTAAACAGATAGTTGGTAGCACTGGGATTTGATCCAGGTGCTCTAACTCAAAATCTAGCGTTCTTTCCATAGCACTACTGGTGAAAGACCTTACGATTATGCCATATCAGGGTGAGTTAAAGGAACTAGGGATCTTTAGCCTGGAGAAGAGAAGACTCAGGAGGTCCATGTTAGTTGTGAAAGTATATAAGATGGATGGATGGATTTGTCCCACTAGGCCCCAAAAGGTAAAAGTAGGGGCAAGCTGGGAGATTTAAGCTTGATGTCAGAAACCAATTCCCTGATGTCCAGAGCTCCTCAGAACTTGAATGGGTCGGCTCTGGAGGTAGTGCTGTCAGATGATGTCTTCAAACAAAGATATGGCTGACGACTTATAGGATCTTCCCTAGAAGGGATTCTCTGGATGCTGTCTGAGGTGCCCTCTGTCTATGAGCGTCTTGGTTCATTAAAATATCCCCCTTACTCTTCTTCGTAAATAAATACAGTTATCCTTTCCATAGTGTGACTTTCCCCATTGTGGTTTTATTATATCACAGGTCAGCATAAGAAATTAAATGGGGATTTTGGGAGAGTTTTGTGGAAGCAGCAGACAATAAAGAGGGGCCAGCAGATGACACAAAAGTAGTTTAGATACTCAGAAATGCATAAAATATATGCAGAGTATTGTAAAATGTCAACACGTTTTATCTTGTAATAACATAATAATTCAGACTTCTTCTCTGGTACAATGGGAGGGCCAAAAGGTCATGTGACTTTTCCAGATGATGGGGGCACTGTGCCCTTAACCCCTGTGATGTGGAAGGGATAACTGTAAGCTAATATTTATTCATCACTTTACTTTAAATTTATACCTTAAATATACAGTATTACACTTTAAATTTAGAGCCATCTCTACTCCAGATGTTCACATGAATGCCCAACCTGTGGTTAGAGCCTGGTCTGATCAGTCACAGTCAGACGCATTGTACTTTGACCCTGACTTAGTGATGTCATTTTCTTCCTCTTCCTGAACAAAGGACAGCAACCAACAATATCTTAAGTAATGAGCTCTGGGAAGAGATGCTATTATTATCTCCATTTTATAGATGAGCAAACTGAGGCTAAGAGGGGCCAGGTAATTAGCCCCAAATTATACAGCTAATAAGTATCTGAGTTGGGATTTGAAGTCAAGTTTTCTTGACTTCAAGTCTGTCACTCTATCTACTACTCTGTGTTGCCCCATGGACAACTGAAGACGGAGCTGCTTCCAGCAGATGTAGAAAAGCATATTTCTTGCCTGGGGGATAATGCAGACTAATCAACAGGGATCTGAAGGCTAAGATATTTTGTTCAGTGAGGAAAAAAAAAACACTGCTACCATCAATCAACCCAAACCTCCCCTCAGTTGTTGAGAAATAATAAAACCCAGCCCATCTCTCAGGGCACAGGCAGGTTACAAGGATATGTGTTTTATGACATCTTCTGCACATGGTCATGGCATATCCAAGTCAATGAAGTTGGGGGCAGGAGGAGAGAACTGACAAACTGGCATTAGTCATAAGGGTTTACAACTCAATATTTAAGGAATATTAAAAGAGAATGATGGCACCATAAAGCAGGCAGGAGAAGGACACTTTGGCCCGTGCAAAATTCAGTGAGTGGGATTTAAGTCTGACTCGAGGATTTGGAGGTGTTGAAGTGACACAGCCTCATTTAATGTGTAAAATGCTGTCCTATAGGAGTCAGGATGAAATCTATTATGTACCCCTTAGAGTCAGTCAGTAAGCATTTATTAAGCACCTACTGTGTGCCAAGCACTGTACCAAGCACTCTATGTGATCATATGCTTTAGAAAAAAAAAACACATCACCTCCCCTTCTTCATTCCCCATCCTTTCAATCCCAAACAACTGCATTGGCTGCTTTTTATACACATGGGACTCCACTCTCCTAAAGCTAATTTCAGTTCAAGTATCACAACAGTAAACATGAAATATAGACAACGCAAATAAGGGGCATCGGAGAGAGCTGGCCTCAGACCCAGGATGACCTGAGTTCAAATTCTGCATCTGACGTTTACTGTCTCTGTGACCTTGGACAAACCACTTTATTTCTCTAAGGCTTCCTGCACAGGTAGAGGGAGTTTCACCATGGGAATGCGATATGCCAAGGAAATCACAGGGCTGGTCCAAAATCAAAACTGCCATAGCAGCTCTGACTCCCCATCCCTCACATTTATGGAGCACTTCACAATGATATTCACATCCTCACTGGATCCTTCCAATCACATCTGAATTAAGGAATATAAGCATTATTATTTCCATTTTACAGATGACTGAATGTGAGGCCAAGGGAAGTTAAGTGATATGCCCAAAATCATATAGCTCACTATGTGGCAGAGACAGGATTTGAACCCAAATCTCAAGAGGCAGTGTGATCTCATAGAAAAAGCCCTGAATTTAGTGTCTGAGGACCTGTGATCAAATTCCAGATTTTCTGTTTATTTGCTCTGTGATCTTGGGCAAGTCACTTAACTCCTCTGGGTCTAAGGTCTGCATCTGTAAAATGAAGATTCTACTAGATAGATTTTATAGACCTTTGCAATTGTTAGTCTATGATCCTCTGTACTCCAAAGTCAGTGTTCCTTCCACTATACCACAGGGGTCTTCACGCAGGTTGGAAGCAGACTGACATTGGTAGGGTGTTAGATTTGGAGGTGAGAAGACCTAGGTTCTAATCTGATTCCTATAACTTACTAGCTACGTAACCCTGGGCAAATCCTTCTACCTTTCTGAATTCAGTTCCCTTATCCGTCAAATGGAAATAATAACCTCTGTTAAACTGAAATCATAGGGCTGTTCAGGCTCAAATGAGAAAAATGTATGTAAAGCTCTTTGAAAAATGTTAAAGATAGATATAAGGGCCAGACAGTATTATTTGATTCCAATTTGGCAAGGGTTATTTTTCTCACAACCAAAAACAGCCACCAACACCAGCTGCCATAGTATGGAACCAGGGACCTTCCCCTCCCCCGCCACAATGGGCCAACTGGTATCCCTAGACAGGTGTATACCACTGAGGGGAACCAAAGACCTTCCCTTTTCCCACCCTGACCTTCAATGCCCTAATTCGCATTTGTCACACATAAAGTAGAAGGTGCCCATGATCAAATGGATGGTGAGCCCTACATCCTCACTTCTGCTGGAGGCATTCCACAGGTAACCTACTCCACTCTAACCCTTGGACTCAGTCTCTTCTTGGTCAGGGACTATATGCCCTGCCATTGCTGACCAAACTCCTCAGGGCCTTGTCATCTGCCCCGCTATTGTCCCAATCCAAGTAATAAACAGGCTCTCTGCCATGAGCTGAACACGGATACGGATCCCGCTCTACGTGTTGTCGCACCTCCCCCCCCAATGTAAGCTCTTGCAAACAGGGTCTGCTAAGCTCCTTATTTGCATCCCCAGTCCTTAGCTTAGTGCTTTAGGCATAGTAAGTGCTTAATAAGGTGCTTTTTTTTCCTCCATTCTATTCCTTTGGTTCTGTTCAATTCTACTCTACTTGCAGGGTGGAAGTGTTGTAAATGGGACTCTTATTCAGGGAAGGGTTGGGCTAGATGGCTTCTGAGGACCCTTCCCAATCTCAGAATCTATGATTCTCTGACTCACACATACACTGTAGAAATCGAGCCACTTTCATTGTCAAGTGTCTAACTTGCACACAGTCATGAGACTTAAATGCTGTAAGACCTGTGGCAAGATGTGCTTAAAGTGGAAATGCCATTTCCAAGAGAGTAGCTGGAGAAAACCTAATTGCATAGAAAATCAACCTCGTACCACCTCTACAGAAGCCTGTGAAGGGCCCTCCTCAATTACAGGGGGACATTTAACTAAGGAAAATGCCAGGAAGAAGGCACTTGTGGACATCTGCAAGGCTAGAGAGGGCTGCATGCATCCAGATCCCCAAAGACACCACGGAAAAAACATAATGAGCTTCAGAATGAAATCCTAGGGCCAGGCAGACTCAAGACTCTGAGCCCTTCAGATGACAATGGGCAGCAGAGGACTGTTAGAAAGCTAATCCTTTCAGACTGATTACCAGGGTACTTGTGTTAATGTCAGTTCTGTGTGCTCAAGAAAAGAAATCTGGGCTTGGCTCTGTCTTGCAAAGTTTGCTCCCTGAAAAGTCAACATATTTCTATAATCTGATTTCTAGGTGACTATAGGCCAAGGCTTACCTGGAAATAGCACAAAACCTCAGCTTCTCATTATAAACAGACCTTGTATTAACCTTTCATGTATTTTGCATGTCCTTGTTTATATGTGTACATTCCACCATTTTTCCTAATACAGTGGAGGCTTCTGGTGGACAAGGATGATGATGATGATGATGATGATGGTGATGATGATGATGATGGTGATGATATTTTTTTCTCATTTTGTATCCCAATACCCTACCACAGGGGGTCTGGCACATTGTAGTCACTTAATAAACATTTATTGATTGAGAGATTTGGTGATGGAAACAGATTCCGAAGCCCTTTAGAACCTTTCTATACAAAGAAAATATCAGTGCTAGCAACTGAATGCATTTTCTGATTTGCAAGTGTACAAGATGTAACTATTTCATGATGAATTAAAAAAAGGAATTGGAAGCCTCTTACTTTACCTCGAAATCTTTAACATGTTATTGAGGGCATATATATATATGTGTGTGTGTGTGTGTGTGTGTGTGTGTGTGTGTGTGTGTGTGTGTGTATATACATATATGTGTGTATATATATACACGTGTATATATGTGTATATATGTATATATATACATATATATGTAGATAGATATAGATACAGATATAGATACAGATATAGATATATAGATACAGATATAGATATACAGATATAGATATATAGATATAGATACATACTTCCAGCTCATTATAAACATTTGATTCTTGTGTTTCCTACATATAGAGTCTCAACTGTGAATTTAGTCCCTGTGGGGAAATTCCACTGAGGGTCAAGGGAAGGCTGCCTCATGTAACTTCACAGAGAAGAATGAAACCTTCCCCATATTTGCATTGTCAAGATATTAACACCTTGAGGTAAAGCCCAACTGGCCCTGGGCAAGTTATGTTTCTGTATACATATTAAGTGGCTAGATCTTTAATAACCAATGTACCTATAAGTAGTTTTTATTGTGACTGGATATAACCACTTAGAGTCTCAGAGACAGTTAGCATGGGTGAAATCTGTTATATTAAAAGTATTTTCAAAAGGATAAATCCATATATAAAAGGGTTATGCTTCTGTTGTATAATTGTTAAGCCTCATTAAACATGCTGAATAATTAGTAGGCCAAAGAATCTCCTTAGATCTATATTAAATATGTATTTAAGTCTATTTGAGACACTTCATTAGAAGAAACATGGTATATTTTACTATATAACTTCAGTCGAAATTCCCTTCCAAATATAATCTGTATTTATGGGCCAATTTTTAGCTTTTTAGAGACCAAGATAGAGTGTTTCATGGAATTTTCTTACTGGAAAACCCCTTCTCCCTTCTCCCCACCAAGGAAATACAAAGCATTCCCTGGCCACTAGGTAGGGTTGGGCCATAACTACATAAGCCCAGGGTCATAGGTGTTTATTCTGTGTTGGAGGTCCTCGGGAAAGAAGATTCAGCATCACTCCTTCCTAATTTCATAGGAATATTCTATGAGTTTCTTCTATCACCCAGTCCCACTGCCAATATAACTCCACAGGCCATGATACAGTACAAAGGAAAAATTAGCACCAAAGATGCTCCCCTGCCATTTTCCATTCCCAGAATCACACACTTTCTGAGTTAGAAGGGATTTCCCCACCTCCTTAGTCCAATCTAGAACTGAGAATTTCTTTTATGTTATCTCTCACTGGCCATCATCTGACTTCTGCTTAAAGCTCCTCAGTGAGGAAGAGTTCACCTCTTCCCTAAGCATCTCATTCTTTAATTTCCAGATAGTTTTCTCTTAAG
This sequence comes from Phascolarctos cinereus, assembly GCF_003287225.1. Taxonomy (NCBI): domain Eukaryota; kingdom Metazoa; phylum Chordata; class Mammalia; order Diprotodontia; family Phascolarctidae; genus Phascolarctos; species Phascolarctos cinereus. Next base: position 690,455,621 of record NW_027555847.1, on the reverse strand, counting down.
TCAAATGGAAATCTCTTTCCTGCAACCTCTTTTTAGTGCTTCAGGCTATAAATTCAATTTAATGCAATTCAACAAAATCATATTAAGGATGGGCCCTACTGTGTGCCAAGCACTATTCTAAGCTCTGGGGCAGGAACTATGATTAAAGAAGATGATGGCTGAATGTCTAACAGAAAGACACCTGCACAAATAACGAGCATACGTTTCCTACTTTTAGAATTTGCTTTCAAATGGATTTTCCATGAACAACTTCTCTTTAGATATATCATGGGAATATTTAAAGGCCTTGTGATTTTGTTACCATGTGGAATTCCTGATCAGGGAACACTGTTCACCAACACAGACTATAACCCATTTATTACTTAGTAAATTAAAGACAATGCACCATAGTAGATGAGACAGCACAGTGCTGGGCCTAAAGTCAGGAAGACTCATCTTCTTGAGTTCAAATCTGGCCTCAGACCTGTACGAGCTGTGTGACCCTGGGCAAGTCACTCAACCCTGTTTGCCTCAGTTTCCTCATCTGTAAAATGAGCTGGAGAAGGAAATGGCAAACCACTCCAGTATCTTTGCCAAGAAAACCCCAAGTGGGGTTGTGAGGAGTCGGATGTAAATAAAACAACTGAGCAACAATGTAGTAGTTGGAATACTGGGCTTGGAGTCAAGAAGAGCTAGGTTTGAATCCTGTCTCTGATACTTATATACCTGTGTGACCCTGGCAAGTCATTTAGCCCACTAAGCCTCAGTTAACACATTTGTAAAATAAGCAGGGTGGACCAGATGGCCTCTCCAGTCCCTTTCCTCTCTGAACTTATGATTTTATGATTCTAGAGAATTTCCTGAGCCACATAGAGCTTTAATGAAGACCCATGGGTCATACTGCTAGTAAATGTTGGAGGTGGAATATGAGTTATTTGTATCTTCTGGCTGAATGTCTTACAGGAAGGGGAAAGGGAAGGAAATTCATATTTATTTGGTGCCTACTATGTGCCTCACATTGTGCTAAGTACTTTATAAATATTCTTTTATTTGATCCTCACAACATTCCTATGAGGTAGGTGCTGTTATTATCCTCATTTTACGGTTGAGGAAACTGAGGGACAGAAGTTAAGTGACTCACTCATGGTCACACAGCTAGTTAAGTGTGTGAAGCTGGATTTGAACTCACTTCTTGACTTAAGGTCTAGCAACCCATCTACTGTTCTGCCTAGCTGCCTCCATCCCAAATGTTCATGTGGATTATTTGTGTTCAACCTGTGGTAGAGACTTCCAAGCTTGTATTGGTCTGGTGAGCCACAGTTGGATACACTGCACATTGACCCCGAGATCATGATGTCATTTGGATCTTCTTCAAGCACAGAGGACAAACAAAGCCATCACCACCTAGCTGATTATAAGATTATAGAGATATAGCTCTAAATTCCCTCTGAAGTAATCTACCCTAATCTTACTTAAAAAGGGGGAAACTGAGGCTGGCAGAAGTTGCTATGTTGTTTCCATATCAGAAAAACAAACTCAAAAATATACTAAATATGTAATGGACCTGTGATTTCATACATGTTAGGTAATTTAGGCTTAGGTTTGCCTAGGGCACTTTTAACAGAAGTTAAGGGACTTGCCCAGGGTCCCACAGGCAGTATGTGTCAGAGTAGGTCTCGAAGCCAGGTCCTTCGACCCCAAGGCCAGTTCTCTATCTACTATGTCATATTGCCTCTCAAACAAGACAAGACAGTTTTATTTAGAAAACTTGAGATTTCTTAGTTCTGCCCCTTATTTTACATGGGAATGGAGGTAAACTGAGGCCCAGAAAGAAGAACGTCTTTGGCACGGAAATTTTCAGATTTGGGGAGCAATAAGGATGATCTTAGTAGATGTTCTGCATAGAGCTGGTACTTCCTAATGATATAATGCAGTAACCTTAGGTCTAAAATTCCAGTAGTATATGCCTAAGTATCATAGCACCAGCAGCTAGGTAGCACAGTGGATAGAGCCCTGGGACTGGAATCTGGAGGACACATCTTCTTGTGTTCAAATCTGGCCTCAGATACTTACTATCTGTGGGACCCTGGGCAAATCACTTAACCCTGCATGCCTCAGTTCCTCATCTCTCAAATAATCTGGAGAAGGAAATGGCAAACCATTCTAGTATCTTTGCCAAGAAAACCCCAAATGGGGTCATGATGAGTTAGGCATAGCTGAAAAAACTGAACAACAAAATCATAGCTGCATACATTTAAGACTGGAGGGGACCCTGTAGATCATTTTGAAGTGAAAAAATGAGGCCCAGATAGGGAAAGTGATTTGCCCAAGGTCATACAGTTAATAAAGATCAGAGCCAGAATTCACAGAATGTCAGAGTTGGAAGAGATCTCAGAGCATCTAAGAGTGCACCTGAAAAACATAACTTTACCATATCCCAGATGAGTGATCATTTAGCGTTGGCCAGAAGAACCAGTGACAGCTATGGACAGTTCTGATATTTAGGAATTTTTCCTTTAGAGGAAACCTAAATTTGTCTCTTTGTGATTATCACCTCTTATTCTTTGTTCTGTCCTCAGGCCAAGGATAACAATGCTAAACCTTCTTCTACATTAGAGCTGGGTCATCATACTTCCCTAGGTCCTCTGATCCCCAACATCCTGTACTTCCTACTGTTGCAGTTTGCTTTTTTAATTGTCTAGGATTTAAATAAAGCTGGCTTGAGTTGATCACTCTTCAGGTTTTGTCTTGGCTGTCCACCTTCAGCTTCTCAGTATTCTGAGAAGTGGGCTGCCTTGGGAGGTGGCCAATTAGTTCCTCCTCATTAGAAGTCTTCAAGCAAAGAGATAGGATGGCTACTTGTTGGGCATATTAAAGAGAGAATTCTTCCTCAGTTGATGTGACCAGATGGCTTCTGAGGTCCCTTCCAACTCCCAAATTATTCATATGTTCTTGTACCATAAAAAGGACCCCCTGCCAAAAAAACCAAAAGGGCTCATTGCATATGCATGACCACACTCCCTACCTTATCATTATTCTCTTCTTTCTAAGAGTCATTAAGGCTGCCCCGTAAATGGGCCCAAATGTAGGGTTAGGGAAAATGTTACCTAATATCAGAGAAATGTATCTATAAGATAGTAAGAACACTACACTAATATAAATTATAGTAGAAGAAGAGCTTGTTAAAATTTTTTGTTTAGATAACCCACATTTTCCTGCATGAGGCTTACACATAGTAGGTGTTTAATAAATGTTTGTTGAATTGAATTTGTAGTACTTGGGGGGCATTCCTCCACTCACTTGTACCCTAATTCAAGCACTCACATGGTGGTCAGAAGAAGCAATACAAGGACACTCTCAAGGTCTCTCTCAATAACTCTGCAATTGATTGTGTGACATGGAAGACACTGGAACAGGACCACCCAGCATGGCATGCCCTCATCAGAGAAGGTGCTGTGCTCTATGAGCAAAGCAGAATTGAAGTAGCTCAAAAAGGAATGTGAGAAGCACAAATTTAGAGAATCCATCCCAAATGTTCATGTGAACTATTTGTGCCTGACCTGTGGTAGAACATTCTGAGCTCGTATTGGTCTGATCAGCCACAGTCAGACACACTGTACCTTGACTCTAACATACTGATGCCCTTTTGGTCTTCTTTGAGAATGAAGGACAACAGCCAATCAGACCTGACTATCCCAGACAAGGCTAACCCTGGTTGAAAATACTCTATGGTGTCTGTATCCACTCAAAATCCTAGCTCTTGAGCCCTAATCAATGTGTTTACTTCTAGTCAGTCTATAGACACAACTAGTTCCAAATAAAATTATTTAATATAATAGCAAAGTAATAAAGTAGGATTAGAAGATTTCTCCAAGAAATCTGCGGGTCTACTGTCACACAAACACACTATCCATATGGATATATATAGATAACATGTGAGAAAGGGAATACACTGAATGCACATATCTGTGAAATTTGCATACATGGAGGGGGCATATACTTATAAAATATGTGTGGCTGGAGTTTTATCAGTCTCAAGAATCTTTTTGTCTCCCATAAGAATGAATGGGAGAATTCAGAGAAACATAGAAAGATCTGTTGGAACTTAGAAAGGAAATATGATATGGTGTGATAGTGGGTTGTTCAGTTTATTTTCAGTCATGTCTGACTCTTTTGGGGTTGAGAGAAAGATGATTTTCTTAGCAAAGATACCAGAGTGGTTTGTCATGTCCTTCTCCAGCTCATTTTACAGACAAGAAATTGAAGAAAACAGGTTGAATTGCCCAGGGTCACACAGCTAGTAAGTGTCTGAGGCCAGATTTGAACTCTGGAAGATGAGCCTTCCTGACTCCAGGCATGACATTCCATACACTGAGCCATCTAGCTGCCCTCAGAGTCAGAAAACAGGAGTTCAAATCCTATCTCCGATATTAACTACTATGGGCAGACCACTTAACCTCCTGGTTTAAATCCCAACTAAAATCCTACCTTGTATAGCAAACCTTCCCAAACCCCTCTTAATTTCAGTACTTTCCCTTTTAATTATTACATAATTATTCTGTATATAGTGTTATATACATTTGTTTTCAATGCTGTCTCCCCCATTAGACTGTAAGCTCCTTGAAGGCAGGGACAGTTTGTTTTTCTTTTTTGTTTCTTTATTGCTTAGCACAGTCCCCAGAAATAGTAGGCACTTCATAAATCTTTGTTGATTGATTGACTAAATGGTCTCAATAATCCTTTCTAGCTCTAGCTCTGTGATCCTATGATACAGACAGAAATCAACAAGACAAAAGGATCAATCCACACAATGACCCCAACTATGCAAATGAAAAGATTTCTTAAAGGAAATCAGACCCTGAGTAACTGAAAAACTTATCCTTGAGAACAAATGAAATATGTCTCTCTCCTCACAGCACAGCTGGGAGACTAAAGACAGTATATTGTATATGTTGTCACATGTGTGACTACATGGAAAGTTTTTGTTTAATTCTTCTTTGTCACAAGAGAGGGATCAGTCTGCTGAGTGGAAACAGGAGGGTGGAGATGACTGGGAGGGGAAAAAGAAAAGGCATCAATAAAACCCATTCTAAAAAAAAGAAATACATTTGACTGGAAAAAAGCAGGAACAAAATGGAGGCCTAGAAGGTCAAGGTCATAGTCTTCTTCCTGTCTAGCGCCATTTCTTCATGTAATTTGTATAAGTGGAAGATAACTCCCACTTACCCACAAATCGAGAGATTAGGGGATTTGATTTGTGATTAATTCACTAAGTAAAAGCAAAACATCCAGGAGTCACCCAACTCCCAGAAAAGGGTTCTGATGCTGCCTGAGGAAGAAGGAAATTTCTGAGTGAACCAAAAGCCAATATGTTATTGGGGGAAAAAAAAGATGTTAACATATGCATTCCACGCTTCCCTTAAAAAGGGCAAATCCAAGCTGACTTCAGAGGACTTTGCTATTGGCTTCTAATCATCCTGACCCAATAAATAAGCCTGTCACAGGACCCCAGGATTGGGCCCTCTGTAGCCATCTATCACCTCATTATTGGCCACAGAGACTCTGCCTCTAGACATTTCCTGTTACAGAAGGCAGGGTGACAAATAGCAACACTGGGTACAATTCTGGAGCTGTGTCACAGCCTTATTTATTGGAGAACCAAAAAGAAAAAATCTCCTGTTATGTCTTGGCAATGAAAAGATTTCTTCTCCCACAAGCTGCCCTCCCTGGATATCCCAGACGCAAATGTGACATTTATAAGAATTTTCATGGGTTATTTCCTGGAATTCTCCCAGGAGGTGAAGTTTTCTCCTGATGAGGAAACATAGATGATAAAATCATTGATCTAACCTGGATGAGAAATTAGAAGTCATCTAATCCAACTGAGAAGGGAGAAGTTAAGTGACTTATTCAAGGTGACACAGGCTGGAAGAAATTGGCTGATCTGGGATTTCAGCTCTGGTCCTCTGACTCTTAAGTACAGTCTTCTTCTGTTTTTTTTTTTTCTACCATACCATTCTGAGGCCCATAATTCTCTTCCCAAGTCAAATATCCTGGCTCCTTAAAAGATATATCCAGTCATAGCTGTGTGACCTGGGCAAGTGAGTGAGGCAACCTGTCTGCCTTAGTTTCCTCATCTGTAAACTGAGGATAATAATACCACCAACTCCACAGAGATATTGTGAAGAACCAATAACATAATATTTGTAAAGTGCTTTGCAAACCCTAAAGCACTATATAAATGCTAATTATTATTATTATTATTATTTTATATAGATATTAATAAAAATATATTTTTCTGTTCTAAACCTGTGATAGTATCCATGTAGGTTGCTCTCAGGGAAGTAAGCTTGTTCCATAAACAGAGGCCTGCAATTTGTCTACAGCTTGCCTCGAGAGTCACCTGAGTGTTCAAATGACTTACCCAGAATAAGAAGACAGTATATATCAGAGGTAAGATTTGAACTCAGGTCATCTTGATCATAAATCCCCTATCTATCCAAGTTGCCTCTTCCCTTCTCTCCAGTGTCTGTTGAAACGCCCTACCCATCCTTCAAGGCAGTACAAATGTCACCTCCCCCAGGTAAACTTCCCTGAACATTTAGAAATCATCTTTACTTACCCACACCTTCCTTGGCAATTTTTATTTATATTTCCTTTCTACATTTCCCATGTTCTTTTGTGTATTGTAATTCTGTTCATGTTTATTTTGTGTCTCCCCCCCCCATTAAAGTTCCACTGTGGGTCAGGGAAACAGACTTGATCCAGTGGGAAGTCCATGAGTGACTTAATGAAATAAAATATCCTAATCCCAAATTATTCAATTAAAAAAAAACAATAATCAAGCTCCTACAATGTGTCAAGCACTATACTATATGTATGGATACAGAGACAAAAATGGATACAGAAAACCCTGAAAAGCTTATAATCTGCCAAGGTTGAGGTGGGGTACAGGGCAAAGTAGAACAGTGGATAGAGCACTGGACTTGGGGTCAATAAGTCCTGATCTTATCTTAGATATTCACTATCCATGTGGCCCTGGACAAGTAACTTAACTTGTCTGCCTCAGTTTCCTCATCTGTAAAATGGGGATAGCAATAGTACCTACTTCATAGCATTATTGTGATGATCAAATAAGATATATGTAAAGTGCTTTGCAAATCTTAAATTACTATATAAATATTAGTTATTATTATTGTTGTTATTATTATTTTAAATATATCAACAAAAACATATTTTCCTGTTCCAAATCTGTGATTTTTATCCATGTAGGTTGCTCCCAGGGAGTAAGCTTGTTCCATAAATAAAGCCTCACAATTTGTCTAAGCTTGCCCAGAGCTAATAAAGCAATACGTATCAGAGGTAAGATTTGAACTTGTGTTATCTTACCACAAATCCTCTTATCTATCCACGTTACCTCTTTCTATATAAAGTAAATAACATTTGAATGCCCCCACCCACCCACCCAGGTGAAGATGGAACACTAACCACTGGAGAAATATGGAAAGGCCCTCTTTGGAATAATTAAGGGTTGCACTAGGTGACCCTTAGAGTAATTACAAGTCTTGAAGCTCTGTGATTCATACACATTAGATGCCATCTCCACGAGATCAGGAAGGACATTGCATCTAAACTTCAAAAAGCCTTATACCTCTTGCTCCACCCTCTCTTTCCATTGTGTCTTCTGAAAACCCCTTACTATTGTTAACAAAGAGTTCTTCATATGAGACTTATTACCTCCTCTCAGAAATCACTTTGTCTACATTTTGCATTTAATTTTCTATGTATGGACTGTTTCCTTCCAGTAGAATGGAAGCTTCTTGAGGTCAAGGACTATATAATTTTTGTCTAAGATTTCCCAACATAGTGCATGGCACATAATAGGTGTTTAATAAATACCCATTGCGAGCAGCTAACTGGTGCAGTGGATAAAGCGCTGGGCCTGGAGTCTGGAAGACTCATCTTCCTGAGTTCAAATCTGGCCTTGGATACTTACTAGCTGTGTGACCCTGGGCAAGTCACTTAACACTATTTGCCTCAGTTTCCTCAACTATAAGATGAGCTGGAGAAGGAAATGGCCAACTACTCCAGCATCTCTGCAAGAAAACCCCAAATGGCATCATGAAGGGTCAGACACGACTGAAAACGACAACAGTAACAAATTACTTGTAGGATTGGATTAGATTGGAACCTGGACTTCACTTCACCTTACCTGTGAGATTTCTATTCCCCCTTGGCCTCAGATTCCTCATCTTTAAAATGAAGGTTCCAGACTATATGACCGCTTGAGATATCTTCCAGCTTTACCTCTGTGAATACCATCTATAACATGAGTGATTTGACTAGATGGCCCAGCACATTGGAAAAACTTAGTAAAGGCATGGTGATTGATGAATAGCTTCTAAGGTCCCTTCCAGATGTAAATCTGTGAGGATACCATCCTATGATTCTCTGACTCCTTTCACAGGACATTCCTTTCCTTATTGGCCCCATCAAAATCATCCTAGATGATTTGGATCAAAATTCCTCCAAAGGAGGACTTAATACAATGACAATGTATATGCTTTAATGAGATCGTTTTCTGCCATTCGTGAGGGACCATAAAACATCAACATTAAATAGCAAATTATTTTCAATGAAAGCTTTATGGGCTTAGCTTAGGAGGAATTGAATACAACTTCACTAATCACTTCCTTGCTCTCCCTATCTTTGATTTTTAATTAACTGTCTGAAATTCCTCATTTTGATGGCACTGCTGTTTTTTTCTTCCTTTGAGAAAACTCTTAGGTTGTCTATTAAAGTCTGAGTGCCCATTAAGCATCGGAAAGGTGTAACTTTGGCCTTTCAAAGGAGTGAACTAAGCCCCAGGCTCTGGGCCTAAAGAAAGTCCTTTCCAAGAGTATAGCAACAGGCCAGAAGACATAGGAAAGGCAGAGATGAGGCCTGGATGGGGAGCTCAGGTAACAGTCAATGTATCTAAAAGAGTGAATGGAAATGAGCTGGCTACATATTGAACTGAAATACAGAAGAAGAAGCAGGCTGCAATGGAAAGATTTGCACCTCAGAAATTACTATCTGGGTGACTGTGTGAATTACTTTATTTCCCTGGGCATTGGTTTCTGTAAATTGTGAGGGTTACACTAAATGGCCCTTCCAATTCTGAAGTCCCTTTCCAGCTCCAGGTCCATGTTATATGATCCATGTTTGCTTATTATGTTCTACAGGAACGTGAAGGAAGAGCAGAGAAGCAAAACAAATATTAAAAGAAGAAGAAATGGGACCTAAAGAGAGTATTTGAATGTGTTGGATTTATTTGATGAAGGAAACACAGTGAGGAGAGAGGCTTGGATTTCAAATTGGGAGAGACCTGGTTTGAAAACCGCCTCTGACACTAGTTAAGTGAGTCACTTAATTCCGGGGCAAGTCACTTAATGTTCCTAAGCCTCAGTTTCCTTTTCTGTAATATTTGGGTAATAACAGCTGCAATGCTTACCTCAAAGGGCAAAAAGAGAAAATAGAGGCGGGATGGTAGCTTAAGGAGTAATAAGCTTAAAGGAAGGTTGCCATTTGAACATTGCTTGAAGGAACCGGCAATGTATGGCCTACCAGCCCTTCTTAAACTGTGGCTTGTGACCCCAAATTTGGCAATAGTAGAAGGTTTCTGATCATGCAACAACCAAAAATTAATTAAAAATCAAATGAGTAATGAATCCCAAGTGTTTCTGGCAGTACTTGCCCGTGATGCATGTTACATCCCGCGACTTCACTGCAGTTTTGATTCTGAACACAAAGCATGCACACTTTTTGCCCTCAGGCCATGCAATGCTAACCAAAGCTGCCCAATAGCAAAAAGACATTGAGAGTGGAAAAAGTTTAAGAAGCTCTGGCCTAGAGAATAGAAGACAGGGTGGTGGTATGATAATTATCTTTAAGTATTTGAAAAAGATTCGTTCTGTTGACACCAGAGGGAAGAATTAGGAACACTAAGTAACTTATTTTTTGGAAAGAATTATGAAATAGATGAGAGGAATGCTATAAATATGGTTTACCTTGATTTTTATCAAAGCTTTTGATAAAGTGTCTCCTACTAATCTTATGGAGAAGATGGAGAGTTATGGATTACACAATATAATTAAATGAAATCGAAGCTAGCTGGATGGCCAGACTCAAAGTTATTAATGTTTCATTGTTGTTGTTTCTCCTTCATCCTAGAAGAGGACCATGACAACAGGGAGGTAGCCACGACATGCAAGTGAATTGGATTTAAGTAAGGGAGGGCTATGCAAGTCACCAGCCTCAGTTTCTCGGTCCATCTGGTTCCAGTGGCAACTGGAGATGGCACAGGATGCAGTGGGGAACCTTGGCCTTTTTAAACTAACGTCTTTAACAGGTCTCAGTTTGACTGAGGCAATTGCCCATTCAGTGATTAAGGCTTAATGAGAGGTTGTTTAAATGTCAATGGGGTAGAAGATCTCCAGTAGAGAGCACCAGGGTGTCTATGGTTGGCTCTGTGTAGTTTAACATTTTTATTGGTAATGAACATAGATGGTACAGTCATCAGATTTGCTGAGGACACAAAGCTGGGAGAGATAGCTCACGTAATGGATGACAGAGGAAAAACCCAAAAGGATATTGATGGGCTATAGCACTGGAGTGAATCAAATGGAGATAAATGCCAAGTCTTACAGTTGGGTACAAAATGTCAACTTCCCAAATATAAACTGGAGGAGGCATGGACAGCTAGCACTTGTTCTGAAATTTATTTGAGTGTTTCTGTGAACCATGAGCTCAATATGAGTGACCATTGTGAGATGGAAGCCAAAAAATATAAATTCAATTTTAAGTACATTAAGAGGGGCATGCCTTTTAGGAATTCCACTGTAATTTACCCTCATTAGAGCTTATCTCATATGTTGCATTCAGTTTTAGAAACCACAGATAAGAAGGACATTGATAACTTAGAGACTGTCTAGAGGAGGACAATGAGGATGATGAAGGGCTAGAGTCCATGTCATCTGAGCATCAGATGAAGGAACATGTTTTTCCTGGGGGTCAGGGCATGACAGTTGTGTTCAAGTATTTGAGGAACTGTCACATAGAGGAGAGATCAGATTTGTTCTGTTTGGGTACCAGAAGACAGATCCAAGAGTAACAGGTAGAAGTTGCAAAGAAAAAAAAATTAAGACTTTAGATTGTAAACTAAGATTTTTAGGTGGAAAAAAATAATTGTAGCAACTGATATTGGTCTAAAGTGGTTTGGGGTGCCTAAAGAGGTGATGTGTTCCTCCTCCTTGAGAGTCTTCAAGCAGAAGCTGGAGAATCACTTATTGGGTACATTATAGTGGAAGTTCCTTCTGTACATCATTTGGACTAAATTGCCATTGAAGTCCACTCTAATTCTCAAATTGTGTGATTTGGGTAGAAATGGGTAGAAACAAAAAAAGATAAATTGAAGCTTGATATCAGGACAAAATGCCTTAAGAAAACTCTCTGCCATAGAAGGAAGCTTCTATATTCCCCCTCATTGTACATCTTTAGGTGGGGATCATCTCCAGTCATCTTGGTCTATAATCTTGCCACTGGACCCAGATTGCTCTGGAGGAGAAAGTGAGGATGGCGACCTTGCATAGCCCTCCCTTCACTTAAATCCAATTCACTTGGAAGTCACGGTATCATCTTCCTGATGTTATGGTCCTCTTCAAGAACAAAAAGGACAAGCAACAACCCCTAAGTCGCCTGAGCTGTCCCACTGGAGCCCAACTGGCCAGTTCCATTTGGGCAACTCAGCTTGCCCCTTTTTTCCTTCCTTCCTTCCTTCCTTCCTTCCTTCCTTCCTTCCTTCCTTCCTTCCTTCCTTCCTTCCTTCCTTCCTTCCTTCCTTCCTTCCTTCTTCCCTTTCCTTTTTCCTCTTACTTTGTCCACATGGGGTACCATGTCCTTACGTGCAGGTGCTTTGCCCAAAGCAATGTAAATTTTGATGGCTGAAACCTAGCAAGATATCTTGGGATTTATTGGCTAGATTTCTTTCTTAAAGACCAAGCCTTAAACCCAATTCACTCTGGGTCTAATTGATTGGCCAACAATAGGTCCCAGCTCAAGCATCACTTAATGGTCATTGTTTGAGCTCAGATGGCTCAGAATGAATGTAAATAATAATTGTTTCTGTTTTGGCCAGAAACTCTGGGAATCTTCCCCTCCCAGACTGATTTTCTTTTGATTACATAAAAGGGGCTATTCCTTGGCTCATTTCTTAGGTAGCCTTAATCACTGAATAGCAGTTACCTCAGTCAAAGTGAGAACTCAGAAAGGCCCTAGCTTCTCCCACTACATCCAGAGCCATCTCCAATCATCCTGCTTTATATTTTGCTGCTGGACCCAGATGGCTTAAGAGGACAAAGTGAAGCTGGTGAACTTGCACAGTCCTCCTTCACTTAAATCCGATTTGCTTGTAGGTCATGGCATCATCTTCCCCATGTCATGGTGCTCTTCAAGAATGAAGGACAGACAACAAGATCTTTAGGCAAAGTCTGGGTAACCACTTGTTGGGTGGATTAAATATTAAATCCTCTATTTGGTTTTCGAAGTCCTTCATAATCAACCCCTTCCTCCATTATTCTTAAACTTTACATCCCCCATCCTAGCTCTCTGAGATCCTGTGACAATGGCCTACTTGATGTTCCCCACACACATTACTCTGTCTCTTGATTCCAAGCATTTTCCCTGGTTGGCCCCAATACCTGGAACCCTCTCCTATTCTATCTTCAAACTTGGCTCCCTTTAAATCTCAGCTAAGGCTCTACCTTCTAGGAAAAACCTTTCCCAACACACACACACATAGAGCCAATATGGTAATTTATTTTGCTTGAGTACACGTATTTCTAATGGGTTTTGTTTTTCTTGCTTTCTCAGCAGCAGAAAGGAATGAAAGGGGAGATAAGAGGGAGAGAATGTGGAATGAATATAGAATAATACTGAATTTTAAAATAGGGCAGAAGAAGAAGAAATAAGGAGAAGGAGAGGAGGAGGAGGAGGAGGTGGAAGAACAAGAAGAGGAAGAAGAAAAAGAAGAAGAAGAAGAAGAAGAAGAAGAAGCCTTTCCCCTCCCCCTTAATGCTAGTACCTTCCCATCTGCTGATTATCTTCAATTCTTTTCTCTACATTTCTTGTTTGAATAGCTTTTGCATGTTGTTTCTCCCATTAAGACTGTATGTTTTATGAAAGCAGGACTGTCTTTTTTTTTTTGTATCCTCAGCACTTAGCATAGTGACAGGAACATAATAAATGCTAGTTGACTGACTGTTATGATGGGACTATGTTTTTATTTTGGTTAGGACCAGATGGCCTCTGGGAGCCCATTGAACTCTGGAATTCTGTGGTCCTGTGATTCTTTTGAAGACAAGGGAAATTGGGAACTTAATCTTTAGCATGCTCGCCATCAGTCTGGGTCAAATGATTTAACCAGAAGGGACCTTTGAGGTCATCTAGTTCAACCTCTACAGATAAGGAAAGTGATGTCCAGAGAGAGGTGAATTGACCTGCCTAAAGTCAAAAACACAATAGGCGATAGTTTTGTATTTTGAACTCTGGCTGTATGCCTCTAAATCCAACACTCTTTCCATTCTAACCTTTGCCGTCATCATACCACACCTGGAAGACTCTTTTAAGTTCTGTATATTATGCAGAAATAGCTGAACAAACTGGTTACCATCCAGACAAGGGCAACAGGGATGGTGAAGGAATTGTAAATAATGTAATATGAAAAGTAGCTGAAGGAACTGGAAATATTTAGTCTGGAAAAGAGAAATACTAAGGAAGAGCATGATAGCAGTCTTCCAGCATCCAAAGATATGAAGAAATGATAATAATAATAATTGTCATTATTGTTGTTATTATTATTATATAGCACTTTTAGTTTCAAAAAGTGCATTACATATTCTATCACAGTTGAACCTCATAACAGCACCATGAAGTAGGTGCTGTTATTATCCCCATTTTACAGGTAAAGAAAATGAGGCTGCAAAAGGTATTGTACCCCTGTATCTAGTACATAGTAGATTATTTATAAATGCATTTAGAATAAAGTAATAATTAGTACTGTTTGTCCCCAGAATAAAGAAAAGTCTAGAAATCACAGTTGCAGACTTCAACTCAATGAAAAGAAAATGTAAAAATTAGACCTCTTTCCAGGAACAGGTTTGCTTTGAAAGGTAGCTAAGTTTCCTATTATCCATCAGGAAAGTCACTCAGTAATAGAGGAGATTCCCATTTAGGCAGGTGGTAGGTCAGCCCTCTTCTGATGTCTCTTCTAATGCTGAACTTCAGTGATTTTATGTCCAGCAGCAATAGACCCAGTGGAGAAAGATGGTAGATTGAAGGTTGAAGATGAGAGGGAGGGAGGGAAGAAGGGAAGGAGGGAGAGAGGGAGAGAGACAGACAGACAGGGACAGAGAGACAGAGAAGAGAGAAGGAAGGAGTGGGAGGGAGAGAAGACGATTGATCAAGGTCAAAGAGGAAACAGCAAGGCATGAGATACAGATCAGTCACTATGAATCTATGTCCTCTGTAGCATGGAACACAGATTATTTGCCAGATAAGTTAACTAGAAATATGCCAGTGATTTAAATTTAATGGAGTGTTCCAGTTCTTAACGACACATTCTTTTCCAGATCCCCTCAGTTATTAGTATTCTCTCTCTCCTCTTCAAATGACCATGGGCATTCTTCACATATGAAATTTCATCTCCCATCTTTCTGGGTTTGTACTGGCTATCCATATACCTGCATTGCTGTCCCTCTTCACCCCTGACTTTGTTCAAGACTCCAATCAAATCTCACCTCGTTCAGGAGGCTTTTTTCCCTGCCTGCCCCACACCCTTCCTTGCCCCTTCCAGTCCTGTTCCTCTGAGATTACCTTTTAATTTACACTACATATAATTTGGATGATCACATTTATTTACATGCCTTCCGCCGTTAGAATGTGCCCTTGTGAGCGGGGGAGGATCGTGTTTCACCTTCTTGTCTCTCTTTTTATCCTCAATACTTACTGTATGTGGAAGATAATAAATGCTTACTAAATGTTTGATGACTGCCTGACTGACTCTTTTCATGTTGCATCTTTCTAATAAAATGTGAGCTCCTTAAGAGCAAGGACTCTTTAGTCTCTCTCTTTTTTTCTATTCCCACGACCTAGCGCAATTCCTGATGCAGAGATGCTTAATAAATGCTTGTTAGATTCGATTGGAAGGTACATCATACAAGTATACAACCAATTCTCTCTGTTCATTAATATTCATTATCAGAGGGATGTTATTGGATGGCCTAAACCTGGAACACATCAGTCTTCTAAGAATTGAAAAATGACCATTGCACAGAGGCCAGTGGAGAGGAACAGGTGGGTGTGAGCAGGCATCCATGCAGAACTGATAATGAATTTCAAGGAAGAACCAAAGCTGAGGAAATGGAGCAAAAGATAGCATTGGGAAATGTAATTGACTGGTCACAAGTGTTCCACTGCCCTCCTAGCAATGATAGGATAAACTGAGGAAGAATTCCAGTATGGTAGGTAGGTCCCCTGTTGGTGAACTTGTGAGAGAACATGGCAAGAGTGGCACAGATTGGCTGAGCATGGGTGGGTGGCAATCATTGGAAACAACTTTCTAGCGGATAAGATCACAATCCCCTGTGAATATTTGAGCATCAGAGGAATGAAAACCGCACAACGTGTAATGTTGATTTTTAAAAGGGGGCCTCTGTTAGGCTCTCAATGGTTTAAATGGAATTTTAAAAGACTTTTAAGAATGTGCCTTATCTATTTAAAATAACGGTATTTGCTAATTGTTTTGTTAGATGTGAGAGGCTGCAAGCTGGAGGATGTTAGATGGGAAATGCATTTCCTGCTATCAATTTTTTATTTTGCCATCTCTTTCTCTCCTCCCCCTTTTGGTACTGATATTGAGTTTTCTGAATTTCAGTACTCAAAGCATGAATGGACATGTCTCATGTCTGCAGATGGCAGGTGTCAGAATAGATTTATAAAGCATGGCATTTCTAAGAGAAGTCTAGACAAAACATCCAATGCCTCTTCTTCCCTCCGCTTTTGAAATTCTCAACATGAGATGCCCCATCAATATGGGAAAAATGTAACTATAAGAGGTCATTTTCCAGAGGTGGCCTTCAAATTAGATTTTCTAGCATTTCTATGACCACAAAACAAACTTCCCAACTTCTTCTTTTAACACAGAACTATTCTGTACATGGGGAAATTGTGGCTTCTTATTCTGTCCTCCCAAAGACAGAACATTATGCGTGTAAATTGACCGGATAAAAACTCGTAAGAATGTAGGAGAAAATGCCAGATGGACTTAATTTAGAAAAAAAATCACTGTATTAGTAGAAAAAAAAGAATCCCGCTAAAAGCACGAATAGCAAGAGAGAATACTTCTGAACACCAGGCTGAAAAATGAGGGTTTTGGATTAGAAAATCACTCAGGTTCTGCTAGCTTGATACCTATGACCCTACCTCATTAGCATTAGATAGATGTATCTATCCATCCACATCACAGATGCCCAGAGTGAAGAGTTAAATATTAATTCACAAGTTTGCTGGATAAGGTATTATATTTTGCTACTCTTGTTCCCCTGGGCACTTAAGAACAAATGGGAAAACAGTATATTTTCTATTAATATTCTTGCATTAAGCCACCTTTCTGGAGTCTCAGAATTTCAGTGATGGAAGGAACCTCAGAGCCAATGGAGCCCAAATCATACCTGAATTGAAATCTCTCCTAGAATATCCCACATGAGTGGTCATCCATACTCTGCTTGTAAATTTCCAATGAGGTGGAAATCCCTCCGTCCCCAAGTAGCCCATTCTGCCTTGGGACAGCTGTAATTTTTAGGATATCTTCCCCCCTTATATCAAGTACCTTTGCAAATTCTATCCAGTGAACTCGTTTTTGCTTCTGGGGGCCAGGCAGAACTAGTCAAATAGCTCTTCCATGTCCTTGCTCTCCAGATACTTGAAGACAATGATCCTGTCCCATTTCCCCACCTAAGTCTTCTGCCTCTTTGTAATTTTTGCTAATTTCTCCTAGGACTAAGTCACATTAGTCTTTGGTAAATGAGAATGCTATAGGTGCAAAAAATACTTTATGGGTATGAGAATACTTTATTCATGGTTTAATTATATAACAATAGATCTTTTTAATCAAACACATCAGAGGGTAGGCAAAGTACTCCACACGCCTCTGAAGCCTTATCATGTCATTGGGGTTACTTGGAAAAATCACAAAGGCTTTTCCAACATGGCACAGATTCTAGAAGGTTCTACCAAGATGGAAAAACTCTGAATATGAGCCAAGCAATGGATTGTATTTCTGCATTCTGAAGATGAGTATAGCAGACGTTAGAAGGGTCTTATCACAGGCTGGCCACAGGATAAGGAATGTTCCAGATGTAGGAACTAACTGTCTAGTAGATGGTTGGAACAAGTACCAATGGAGAAAATACCTACATTGGTGGAATTACAGATCTTTGAAGGATTGAATTGGCAGAACTAATAATGAAAGAATCCTAGTAATGGGAGAGACATAGGAGTTTACTCACTGTAACCATGTGGGAATTCCAATTCAAACCAACTCAACAAATATCAATAAACTCACCTTTATAAAGGATGTATCCCTCCAATAGAATGTAAGCCTTCTGAAGGCAAGGACTGTTTCATAGTTTCACTTTTGACTTTATATCATCTATTCCTAGGACAGTATCCAGCATATGATATAGAGATTTCATAAATATTTGCTGAAGGAATGAATGTTAAGAATTGCACAAGATTCTGGAGGATATAGAGACAAAATACCCCAATCCCCAAACCATTCAGTCCCTTCCAAGGGCTTATGTTTGACTAGAAAGATATAACATTTACAAAAATGAGTATATTACGATAACCTGAGGAGGAAGAAGGCATTAATAACTAGGGGGATATGGGAAATTTTTATGACAAGTGGACATCTAGATACTGCTCGAGCAATTCCAGAAATAGGGAATACACTAGTGCAAAAGGCAGTCCATTCTATCTTTTAGATCACACAGATTGTTAGATGTTTCCTCCTACAACTTTCATCACTTGGCCCTAGTTCTATGCTTTGGGTCTAAGCAGAACAAATCTAGCTTTTTATTTTATTTTTCCTCTCATCTCAGAAGGAAGGAAGGAAGACTTTGATGTAGAACAGGGGAGAGGACTACAAGGTCATAGATGTAGAGATGGGATGGAATTTAAAGGTCATCTATTTACATACCCTCATTTTATAGATGGGGAAACTGAGGCCTGTGGTGGTGAAAATGCCTTGCCCAGATATCAAGTAGCAGAATTGGGATTTGAACCCAGGCCCAGTGACTCCAAATCTAATGCTTTCCTCCGTACCATACTGGCTTCCTGAGGGCACTAAAAAAACACACACAGAAAAGTGAACCTCAGGGTTCTCTTTCCCAGTTCTGATGAACAGGCAGCAGTGCCTCAGCCTTACAGGGCTTTCAAAGAATTACTGAGAAATTAGAACTCGTGCTAGGCTTATGTTGGTCGGACCTCTCATTCAGATCAACTCTGGTTCCACAACCTATCCCTTAGGTAAGCCTGTGCTTTTTTTAAGTCTCCCCCATTCTGTATGCAGATTGGGTTATCCCAGCTCTCTTTTTGTGCTGCCATTTTGTTTTGTGCTATTTTTTCCTTCTCAAATGATTTATCACAGGAGATTGTGTTTGAAAGGTACACATTGTCAAGAACTACTTCATTATCAACCTAAGACAAGTCAGAGACTATATGAACCATCAACTGCTGACTCTGACCTGGTTACCATAGAAACACCTGGAATGGAGGGCATTGCTCAGGCTCAACCTTTGGAGACTTCGGAATCAAAGCCGGGCATTGGAAAATTAGAGTGCAATACCTGACTTGGGAGCTCACAACAATACAAAATCTGCAGGAGGGGTGTAATTGGAAAATAGAACACTGGTACATCTTCTGAACCCTAGAAAACAACACTGAATTCCCTTGGTCAATAGGTTCACATTCATTTTGATTCTAGGCAATGCTCCTTCAGACTGACAGCATAACATATCTAGTGAAAAGTCCTACCTTTGGCCTCTCAGAATTTGGCCCTTAAAGACAATTCTTTGACCCTTCAGTGGCTCTATGGGTTTTTTCAATTCTAAGTGTTCACTCCAACAGTGGAGAATGAAACCCATTCATGCCTTCTCAACCTGCATTCCTCTTGACTATGTCAATGTAGATTGGTTCTAGAAAGGAAGCTGGGTTGGGGTTTGAATCTCATTTCAAAGACATACAAGCTGTCTGACTGTGAGCAAAAAAAAAAAAATGAATGTCTGTCTGCCTCCATTTTCTCCTATGTAAAATGAGGTGGCTGGATTTGGTGATCTCTAAATTTCTTTATAGCTCTAAATCTATGATTCTATGTTGTTGAGGTATTTTAGTCATGTCTAATTCTTTGTAGGGTTTTCTTGGCAAAAGTATGGAAATTGTTTATCATTTCCTTCTCCAGTTAATTTTACATGTGTCCAACTTTTCATGACTCCATTTGGGGTTTTCTTAGTAACTAGGTGGAGCAGTGGATAGAGTGTCAGACCTGGAGACCCGACATTCAAATGTGGCCTCAGATACAAGCTGTGTGACCCTGGGAAAGTCACTTAACCCCATTTGCCTCAGTCTCCTCATTTGTAAAATGAACTGGAGAAAGAAATGGCAAGCCACTCCAGTATCTTTACCAAGAATCTCTCTGGTTCTCAGTTTGTTCAACCCCAGGATATGGGAGTTGAACTAGACCTCCAAACTCATTTCCATCCCTGTGGTCTTCCCCTCTGATTGGTTGGTTCCTTCCAGAAGGGGCCATTTTTAGAAGGATAGTTTGGCCATAACTTCTTGATGCTTTACTAGTGTGAAGCATCAAAAAAGAAACCAAAACACTTCTGGGAAAACTTGATACAGAACTGATACAGAGTGAAGTGAGCAGAAAAATTTACCAAGCTCCTGGGCCAGATACCTCCATCTGTCCCTGCCACCCCTTTTAGTTTTTTTCATGCCTTGAGGGAAGGGATTATCTTCCTTTCTTTTTGTATTTGCATTTTCAGTGCTTATTACAGTGCTTATTAAATGCATACTGACTTGATTCCATGAACTGAGTGCATATCGTAACCCTGCTATTTATTGTGACCTTGGTCAAATTATATTTAAAATTCCTGGGTCTCAGATCTAGCTATGTAACAAGAGGTTGAGGGTAGTGTGTGGACTAAACAGCCTCTAAGATCTCTTCCAGCTCTAAAGACACAATTCTATGCTTCTCCCTTGGTTCTACCCAGAGAGTCTAACATGGTACAGGGGGTAAATCTTCCTTTAGACCTCTTCTTTTGGTACTGATGCAGGCTGTCCATTGGTCACCCCTCAATATTTCCGCTTGCCTGACCTCCCTCCTTTTATGGTCAAACCAACCTCTAGATAATATATGCATTAAATTCCTAGTAGCTTTATCCATGTTTTCTTATCATTTGAACACACTTGACACATATCTCAGTTAAGTTCCAGTTTTTTTCATCTCACTACACAAGCAGGCTGTCAGAAATTTTCTAATAACAAAGTGTGTGGGGGTTTTACTAAAAGCTTGGACTTTCACCCCAACTTGGCCCAACATCAAAATATTAACACCACTTAGGAACTCATCAGTGATAATTATAATCCTCAACAGAATTTCACACACAGGGCCCTTTTCCTACTTCCCTTTTTGAGTTAGGTGTTTGAATGAATATCTTGCCATCACTTCTAGGAGTTTTGTATTCTGATCCATGGGAATTCACTTTAGATCTATGACTGTTTGTCATGGCAGCTGCTTTCAAACTCTCTCAGAAGGGAGAATTGCTGTTGTTATCTAATGTAGTTGAACAAAAAAATAGAGAAAAAGAAGAAAAATTGATAAAAATGGGGAAGCTTCCTCAGAGTCTCTTTCTCCCAAATCAGTAGTTTTTAAGTAGCTGTTTGTGAAACACACATAAAGAAGAGAACAAACCATGATTTGCTGGGTTTGAGTTATTTTGTTGGTGGAAAATACCAGAGACCAGCTGCTTTTCAAAAAAAAAAGTGTATGTATGTGTGTGCATGTGTGTGTGTGTGCGTGTATGTGTGTACATACATGTTATGGTAAATAGGGCTTATTTATTCAGCAGGCTTCCAGCAAGGATACCATTCCCCATTTTTCTTGGCAGATGAGGGGTGTTCCTGGGTGCAATTCCACCAAGTACTGAGACCTCATTTAGATGTGTTCCCCTTGCAATGCAATATGAGGAACGCTGAGCACTGAGTGCCAAAATCTTAGATGGGCAAGAAAGCAGTAGGAGAAACAATACAGGCTCCCATGCAATTTTGAAACAGAGACATTCATTCCCTAGGATGACAGGATTGACAGACTGATCACTGCATTCATCACTGCATTAATACCTTCTAATCAGGATTACTTATGGAATTCTCCTCATTTGAGGCTCCATAAGGTTACAGTGAGTCTCCTACCAGTTTCAGCAAATTGGTATTAAAAAAAAACTTTCGGAGGGGACTTTGTTATTAAGATCATTCGCATAAGGGCCTGGGTCTAATTTCAAGAGGCATAATTCTTCCAGTTAGCCAAATATGTAGCAAGGTCAGCTCCTGCTAGTCACTTCGTATTTACTACTGACCAAAGATGTCCACATTCTAGTTCCAGACTTGAACTGCTTGCATGACATGGGACACACTGGCACAGGACCACCCAGCATAGTGTACCCACATCAAAGAAAGCACTGTGCTCTGTGAGCAAAGTGAATTGAAGTAGTTCAAAAGAAACATGAGATGCACAAATTTAGAGAATTCACCCCAAAGGTTCACGTGGATTGTTTGTGCCCAACCTGTGGGAGAGCATTCCGAGATCATATTGGTCTGATCAGCCACAATTAGACACACTGTAACTTGACTCTAACATAGTGATGTCATTTTGGTCCTCTTTTAGAATGAAGCACAACGACCATTTTCAAAAAAATAAAATTACAGACACGCAAATACATACATATATACTACATATACATATATTACTATCTCTTGCTTTCACATCACCTTCAATTCTGAATGTATACCTCCTCTCTCCTCTGTCCAATGAACATCTCTTGTGATAAAGAATTTAAAAAGAAAAA
The DNA here is from genome assembly GCF_003287225.1 of Phascolarctos cinereus. Classification (NCBI taxonomy): domain Eukaryota; kingdom Metazoa; phylum Chordata; class Mammalia; order Diprotodontia; family Phascolarctidae; genus Phascolarctos; species Phascolarctos cinereus. The sequence goes on along the minus strand of NW_027555847.1, from coordinate 690,433,422 downwards.
ATAAATAAAATCAGCAAAATCGACCAATACATCATCTACATCTGACATTCTATGCAGCATTCCATAGCCATAAGCCTTTCTGCCTTCTGCCAAGGAAAGGAAGATGTGCATCCTCCCAATTCTTTTCTGGAGCCAAACTCAGTCATGCCAATTACGAAGCATCCAGTTTTATATTTCTTGTTCTGCTTTCCATTTCCTTTGCTACTCATGGTAGGTATTATTTTCCTGTTTCTACTCATTCCACTCTGCATCAGTCCAAGTTTTCCAATGCCCCTGCGAATTCTTCATTACTCATAATTTCTTACGTCTCAGTAATATTCTATGATATTCATGTACCATAATTTGCATAAGCATTCCTCAGATGATGGCAATCTACTTTACTTCCATTTCTCTCCACTCCAGAAAGTTGGTTGGTTAGCTGTCAAGCACAAATATTCAGTATTAACATTTGGGGTGGATTCTCTAAATTTGTGCATTTTGCATTTCTTTTGAGCTAAATCAGTTCTGCTCATAGAGCACAGCACCTTCTCTGATCAAGGTACGCCAAGCTGGGTGGTTCTGTGCCAGTGTCTCCCATGTCACACAATTAATTCAAAGTTAAGAGAGACCCTGAGAGTGTCATTGCATTGCTTCTTCTGACCACCATGTGAGAACTTGTCCGTGTGAATTTTCCATAAAAAAAGTCTTTGGCAAGCAGATGTTTGGCATTCAAACAATGTGGAAAGAGAGAGTTGTGCTCTCTGGATTAGAGTTTGAATGCTTGGAAGTTTAGTTTGAGAAAGGGCCTCAATGTCTGGTACCTTATCTTTCCAGGTGATCTTCAGAATCTTCCAAAGGGTATTTTGGGGTCTGTTTCTGTAGAAGTAATATTTGTCATCTGTCAGGTCGTGAAAAATAATGAACTTCTGATGTACAATTCTAGCCACCAGGTCATGTCTGGTTAAGAATATGGTAGATGCTAAATTTTTTATAGTCTACAGAGAAGTATTGTGTTATGTACATCGTCCCTTGAGGTCAGGGGCTATTATTTGCCTTTCTTCATATTCCCAGCCCTTAGCACAGTGCCTGGTACATAGCAGGTGCTTAATAAATGTTTTTTTGACTTGATTTGACTTCCATATTCTGCACTGATCATTAAATTTGGGCTCCTTTCAATACTCTTTCTGTAGCTTCTAGTAGCAATGTCTTTTTCGTTAACAATAATAATAAGTTGATTGCCACTAGAAAGTACATAAAGGTGACCCTTAAGTATCCTGGACTCATTGGTCAATGCCAGTAGATAATGCTAGGAAACAATGAGACAGTGTAAAGCATCATTGCTGGCTATAAAAATTGAGTACCTATGCCCAAAGGGCTATAAAACTGTATATAGCCTTTTACCCAGCAATACCACTACTATCTCTTTATCCCAAAGAGATCAAAAAAGGGAAAAGGGGGGGAAAGGACCCACATGTAAAAAGTATTTATAGCAGCTCTTTTTATGGTGTCAAAGAATTGGAAATTGAGGGGATGCCTATCAATTGGGGAATGGCTGACTTAGTTGTGGTATATGAATGTAATGGAATACTATTGTTACATAAGAAGTGATGAAAAGGTGGATTTCAGAAAAATCTGGGAAGAATTGCATGAACTGATACTGAGTGAATTGAGCAGAACCAGGAGAACATTGTACACAGTAACAGCAACATTGTGCAATGACCAGATTTGAGAGGCTTAGCTCTTCTCAGCAATATAATGATTTAAAACAATTCCAAAAGACTCATGATGGAAAATGCTATGCACATCCAGAGAAAGAATTACAGAGTCTGAATAAAGATCAAAACATACTCTTTGTTCTCTCTTTTTCATTTTTTCTTTTTCATGGTTTTTCATTTTGTTTTGATTCTTCTTTCACGATACGACTAATGTGGAAGTATGTGTAATATAATTTTACATACATAACGCATATCAGATTACAGGTCATCTTGGGGAGGAGAGGGGGACAGAACGTGAAAATTTAGAACACAAAATCTTATAAAAGTGAATGCTGAAAACTAAAAATTAATTAAAAAGAAAAATCAAGTACCTATTGCGTATTTAGCGATACCTGCTATCCTTTAAATTAGTCAACAGAAGTTGAGGGATGTGTAGCCAAGATGGCAGAGTAAGGCAGGCACTCAACTGAGCTCTCCTAATTTCCCTGAAACAACTTTAAGATAAAGCCTTAAAACAAATTCTGGAGTAGCAGAACCAAAAAAGGGATAGCATAAAACAATTTTCCAGCCCAAGACAGCTTCAACTGGAGAGCAGTTGAGCACAGGTGGCCCAGGCAAGCCAGCAGCAGGCTGCACCCCAGCAAATCAGCAATGAGGCCTTGCATCCCTGTGCAGGATAGCAGAGAGACCCCAGACTGTACAAGAGAGCAGTGAGGCCCCACGTTCCAGCTCAAGCTTGTAGCAGGCTCTACCCCAGCACATTAATGTGGGCCTTTTTGATTTTCACCTCACAGACAGTAAGGGCAGTGGCTAATTGATCAGACAGGACATTACAGAGGAGACTGCTATCACTGGGTGGAGGAATCTGTTGCATTGGTCATGTGAGGATCTGGGTCACAGCTGAGTGTGAGGAGGAGCACTAGCACACTAGAGTGTGTGGCTTCAGAGGGGGAGGGATCCTGGTCACAGTTCTGACAAAAGCAGATTCAAATCCTACAATGTATTGTTTATAAGAAATATATTTGAACCAGATAGACATAAACAAAATAAAGGTAAGGAGCTGAAGCAGAATCTATTCTGCTCTGGCTGAAATTAAAAAAAAATAGCAGACAATCCTGATCTCAGACAAAGCAAAAGCAAAACAGATCTAATTTAAAGAGATAAGTAAGGAAACTACATCTTGCTAAAAGGCACCACAGCCAATGAAGTAATATCAACAGTAAACAAATATGTACCAAATGGTATAGCATCAAGTTAAATTAATTATAGGAAGAAATAGACAGTAAAACTATATTAATGAGGGACCTCAACTTTCTGCTCTCAGAACTACATAAATCTAACTAAAAATAAACAAGAAGTTAAGGAGGGGGATAGAATTTTAGAAAAGTTAGGCATATGATAGACTTCTGAAGACAACTAAATGAGAATAGAAAAGAATATGCCTTTTTCTTAGCAGTACATAGCATCTACATTAAAAGTGACCATTATGAGGGCATAAGAATCTTACAACCAAATGCAGAAAACCAGAAATACTAAATGCATAATTTTCAGATCATAATGTGATAAAAAATTACATTCAGTAAAGGGATATGGAAGCATAGATTAAAAATTAATTGAAAACCTAAATAATCAAATCCTAAAGAATGAGTGGGTCAAAGAACAAATCATAGAAATAATCAATGATTTCATTAAAAGAATGACAATGAGACAATATATTGAAATTTATGTGATGCAGCCAATACAGTACTGAGGAAAATTTATTTCTCTAAATGCTTATATCAATAAAATAGAGAAATAAAACATCAATGAATTGGGCATATAATTAAAAAAAAAACTAGAAAAATAATAGATTAAAAATCTCCGATTAAGTACCAAATTGGAAATCCTGAAAATCAAAAGAGTGATTAATAAAATTGAAAGCAAGAAATCCATTGAACTAATAAATAAACTAGGAGCTGGTTTTATGGGAAAAAAAACCACAATAAAACAGATAAACTATTGGTTAATTTGATGAAAAAAAAAGAAGAAAATAAAGTTATCAGCATAAAAATGAAAAGGATGAATTTACCACCAATGAAGAAGAAATTTAATCAATTCTTAGCAGCAATTTTGCCCAATTATATGCCAATAAATCTGGCAATCTAAGTGAAATGGATATTTGCAAAAATATAAATTGCCCAGAATAGCAGGAGAGGAAATAGAATACTTAAATAACCCCATCTTAGAAAAAGAAATTGAACAAACCATCAATGAAAAATCCCTAAGAAAATAAGCCCCAGGGCCAGATGGATTCACAAGTAAAGTCTACTAAACATTTAAAGAATAATTAATTTCAATGATATATAAACTATTCAGATAAATAGGTGAAGGAATTCTACCAAATTCCTTTTACAACACAAATATGGTGCTGATACCTAAACCAGTAAGAGTGAAAACAGAGAAAGAAAAATGTAGACCAATTTCCCTAATGAACATTGATGCAAAATTTTTAAATAAAATGCTAGCAAGGAGATTACAGCTATATATCATAAATGGGAAGATTAGGACTATAGTACATTGTTGGTAGTGTTGTAAATTGAACCAAAAATTCTGGAGAGCAATTTGGAACTTTGCCCAAAGGGCTATTAAATTGTGCATACTTTTTGATCCACCAATACCACTACTAGATCTATATTCTAAAGAGGTTTTTTTTTTTAAAGGGGCATGGAGGAAGGACCTATTTGTACAAAAATACTTACAGTAGCTCTTTAGAATTGGAAAATGAAGGAATGTAAATCAAGGCGAATGACCAAACAAGTTGTGGTATGTGATTGTGAAGGAATACTATTGGCTATAAGAGATGACAAATGGGATGCTTTCAGAAGAAAACAAAAAGAAAAACAAACACACAAACAACAACAACAAAAAAAAACCCAACAACAACCTGGAAAGACCTATATGAACTGATGTAAAGTGAAATCAGTAGAACTAGGAGAACATTGTATGTAGTAACGGCAATATCGTACCAAGACCACCTATGAATGACTTAGCTATTCTCAGCCATACAATGATCCAAGACAATCCCAAAGGACTCATGATGTAAAATGCTTTCCATCTCCAGAGAAAGAACTAATGGAGTCTGCAGACTGAAGCATACTATTTTTCACTTCCTGGTTTTTTTCTTTTGTTCTGTGTTTTCTTTCACAACATGACTAATATGGAAATATGTTTTTCATGATTATGCATCCCATGTATAACCTAAATCTAATTACTTGCTGTTTCAGGGAGGGGAAAAATAAATTTTAAAAGTCAATAAACAATCAATTATGTCACACACACACACACACACACACACACACACACATAAACAAGCAAATAAATAAGCAATTTACTAGCCTTCTACTATGTACTAGGCACCATACTAAACATTAGGGATTTAAAGACAAAAGGAAACAAAATGGGTTTTGTAATCTGTTAAAGATAACACCAAGATTTCAAAAATGAATGACTACTCAAAGGGTAGAACCACTGATAGAATGAGGGAAATTATTAGGAAAGGTAAACTTTGGGTATCAATTTCGGATATGCTGTCTTGGAGGTGTTGACTGGACACCTTATTGGACGTATTCTGTAAGCAGTTGGGCTTATAAGTTTCCATGTTCCTCTCCTAACCCCACTCCCCAAATCAGAATCTCCAAATTGGATGGGACTCTGAAGGTCATGTGGTGTAACCCCTACCTGAAGCAGGAGTCTCTTATAAAGCATCCAAGATAAATGAAAATCCAGCCACCACTTAAAGACCTCTAATGTTATGAAGCTCACCAACTCATTCCGTGAAGAGGTCTAAATGTTCTTTAACCTGAGCCAAAATCTGCCTTTCTATAGCTTTCATATTTCTGACCCACCTTGATCCTAGCATTCCTCTCAGGGTCCAGAAAAAAAAAAAGAAGTCTAATCCTTATTCCATATGGCAATCTTCTAGTTATTTGAAGACATCTACTTTAATATAGTAGGAAGATCACTATATTGGGAGTCAGGAGATCAAATCCTAGCTTTTTTATTTATTGCCTGTGAGACCTTGGGCAAGTCACTTCACCTGTGTTTCCTTACTTCCCTCACTTAAATCCAATTCACTTGTATGTCAAGTCATGGCATCACCTCCCTGATGTATGGTCCTCTTTAAGAAACAAAGAAGAAACAACAGCAACAGCACCGGAGGGACACCGTTATGTTCAAAGATCTCCAACGTCTTGAGCTCTCTAAATTTAGGATTCTGTTATTCTGTGTCTTGCAAAGTCTTTCCCCCCGCCCCACTTTCTTCAACCTTTCTTCCTCTGGCACTGTGCTCACACCCTTCCTTATCCCAGGACAGCACCAGCTTGCAAATGTGCCTCCCAAATTATATTCTCCAAACCTCAAGTAGTGCAGCTTAGTGAAATGAGCTCTCAATTTGGAATCAGAGGCTCTGGGTTCTAATCCCAGCTCTGCTATGGACTCTTGGGCAAGCTATTTCTCCTTCTAAAGGCTTCATTTTCCTCCTCCATGAAATGAGGGGGTTGAAAGAGGATAGACCAAATGACTTCCAGTCTAGGGTAGTTTGTCTGGAAATCGGGTGAAGGGGAACAGTGTGAAATTAGATGTTAGAAAGATAAATTAGGGGTGGGACTTCAGAGAGACAGGCATTAGAATATGCTACAAGGTCCCTTTCAAATCTAAATCTATAAACCCATGTGTTATGATGAGAAGGGCAGAGTACAACTAGACTATTACCACTCACCTACATACTTATTAATGCCCCTGAAGCTTGCATTATTTCTTTTCTTTAATATTTTAATTTATTTATTTTTAACAGCCTTTAATTTTTCTTTTTTTGAGCTCCAAATTCTCTCCCTATCTCCCTTCTCTCTCACTTATGGAGAAGGCAAACAATATGATATAAATGAAATATGTGAAATAGTGCAAAACATATTTCCACATTAGTCATGTTTCTTGCATTAGTTCTTCTGGCTACCTCACCTCACTGCTGATTCAGATAAATGCCCATCACCCCAGGTGCCATTTCATGTAATGGTAACTTCATTTATCATAGGTGCATTCATGGACCCTGCGTATTTGGGGGAAGTTTCCTGCCCATCTCTCTCTGGGAGATGTGTTAATTTTTCCCAGCTCTCTCTCTCACTGGCCCTTCCTATATATTCACCAAAGAAGAAGTACTTATGGGCCAGGGGTTTGTAAAAGAAGCTGCTTCTGTGTTTTCTGTCTTTTATCAATAGTATTAAGATGTACTGTTTACAATGAATTATCCACTGACCTAAATCCTAGCAAAGCTATCAGAATCTATTTTCCAGATAGAGTCATGGTGGAGTCAGATCCATTTATCAGTGTCAGGCACACAGCCGAGCTCACCACTGAGGCTATTTTTCAAGTCTGCTTTCAGTACTCAACAAGGGGGAGATACAAGTGAATTACAACCCATTTACACCAATAGTTTAAAATAATTACCAACCACTTATTGTTTGAAAATACAATAACACAATTCCTGCCTCCTGGTTTCCTGCAAACTTTATAACATAATGGCACCCAATTTGTTTACCTAACACAGAGTGCTGAGAATTAGCCTGACAAGGCCAAAATGATTTATTGTTCTCAAATTACACGAAAGGCTCAGGATAGATCATGCCTCATTATACGCAATCAAATCCATTACAATTTAGTTGAATGAGAGTCAATAGGGAAGAATCAGAGGACCTCTCTGATTGCAACCCACAGAGTTCAGGTAGCTCCCCCCTCCTCAGATCCTACAGCCTTGGAACTGGAGGTGTACAAAGGTTGGTGGGAGGAAAGAAATGGATCCATTCCTTCCTTTTTGAAGCTGCCAAAATGATATTCCAAAAGTACAGGATTGCCCATATCACTTCTCCAGGAAGCTCCTGTTTCTTTCAATTGCCTCCAGTATCAAATATAAACTTCTCTGTTTGATGCTTAAAGCACTTTGAAATCTCTCTCTCTTGACTATTTTTCCTAGTATTATCCTGCACTCTCCTTTGAACATACTGCATTCTGGCTGAATTGGCCTATTTGCTATTTCCCGGTATAAACTGTTCCAGCCCCAATCTTCCTGTTCTTTTCAACAGACTATTCTGAGGGCTTCAAAAACATTATCTGTTCACCCTTGCCTCTAGGGAGGGCTATACCTGAAGTTTTTCATCCTCCTCCTTTTCCTTCTCCTCCTTTTCTCCTCTTCTTCTTCCTCTTTCTCTCTTCTTCCTCATAATCCTTCTCCCCACTCCCCTTCATTGCTGACTTTACAAATATCATCCGGTTTTATCCTCAAAATTACCCTGTGAGGAAGGTTCTATTAGTGCCTTCATTTTACAGATGAGGAAACCAAGGCAAACAGGGTTAAGTGACTTGTTCAGAGTCACGCTGCTAGCGAATGTCTGAGGCCAGATTTGAACTCAGGAAGATGAGTCTTCCTGACTCTGAATCCTGTGCTCTATCTACTGTGCCACACTTTATTTGTAGACTACTATTACACAGCCCTGGCAGCTAGGTAACACAGTGGGCAGAATGCCAGGAAAACCCCAAATGGGGTCATGAAGAGTGGCACAGGATTGAAGTGACTGAAAAACAACATCACATGAGTATTAGCTCCATCAGGGCAGGGCTTTTTTCATTTTTTTTTTCTTTAGAAAGGCTGGTTCATGACCAAATGAACGATTGGTTGATTGCAGATTTCTCTCATTAGAATGCGAATTCTTGAGAGCAGAAACTGTTTTATTTTGTCACTGCAAAACTCAGAGCCAATTCGTCGTGCCTAGGGGAGAGCAGACACTTAATAAATGTTTAATGATTGATTGTTTACTATAGCATATGCTCTGTGGCAACTATCCTAATTCTCACTCTCACTAATGAGTTGCATTTCCAGAGCATGGCAACTGCATCTCCCCTTAGGATCTAGAGGGTATCCTTGAAGTGTTAGGATATTGTTTGCCTAATAATATAGATTATGAGCCCACCTGACTATAACTCTCACCATGGCTATTAGTTAACACATAATTTAATTAGTCAGACTTAATCACTTTTTGGTAAGGAGTATTTACTAAGGCGGTATAGTAAGAACTATCGATATAAAACATTCTTCTAAAAATCTGACACTATCCCATGAATACATACTGAGTCCGATTCAGAGAGAACATGTGGCAAAGGGATATCTCATAGCTCTTAGAAGTCTTTCTGTCACCATGGGGGCCATTTTTTCAAGTGTTCTTTTAGCAGTGGACAAGGGGAAGATACAAATGTTGGAGTCCTTAACTTAGGTAATGTGTTAGTTTTCCTCTAGGCTGCCTTTAGAGCTTTGACTCAATATCAGCCAATCTTTGACTTCTGAAGTAGGCATGGCTGTCAGTTTTTGTAGGGATAGAACTAGGATGCCAATGGGAAGATGGGAAATCCAACATTCTCTAAACTTCTGAAGTTCATGAGGTTATTCTCCAAAGAAGGGTAGAGAGGAAGACCAAGACTGAGGCTGATGCTCAAGTCTCTGTTCCTCCACAGCAACTGAATCTTTCTCACTGATTTAATTGGATCACTATCTTCTCTTTTTGGCTAGGCCCTTTAATCTTTCTGAACTGGTCACCTATCTTTTTAGAAGACCCACAGGGCATGATTCAGTTTTTATGCCAATCCAGACAGACTTCCTGTCATACCTAGGGGAACCACCAGGCTTTGTTTATATCTAATCAGCAAGTGAGAATTGTAAGTTTATAGTAGATGCTAAATAAATGCTTGTTTAATGAGTTATTGTGGCCAAAAACAAGTTGTCATCTGTTGGTCTACTTTCTGGTAATGAGTCTTTTTACACAGAGAGCTAGTTTACAGATAATAGTAAATCAAAATATATCTGTTAATCAGGTGCTGGGCATACAAAGATAAAAATGAAACAGTTGTACTCTTAAGATGTTTCCATTCTATTGGGGGAGAACTTATATTGTACAACAGACCCAGAATATATCTTTAGATCTGTGTACAATGCCTTCTTCAGCTGCCTTTGTAGTGCTTGGAAAAATTATTCAGCTTTTTAGCACCACTATATCTTATGCTATGATGGCATATGTTTCCAGATTGTAGAGTCACTCCACATGGTTATGAGGCATCAGAGGAGGTTGAAACAATGAGGGGACAATACAGGACAGTACATACAGGTTTTGTGGTATGGTAGATTAAAGACCAGCCTTATAGTAAAGAAAACATGGGTTCCACAGTTTAGGAAGTCCATTGATCAGTAACATCAGAGGTCCTTAATCTGGGGTCCATGGACCCCTAAGACATCTGTGGACAGATGTCAGGCAGGTCTGCAAGTTTTAAAAAAAAATTGATAACTGTATTTAAATAAAATTCGCTTCCTTTATAATCTTATCTACTTTATTTTATGCATTTTAAAACTTTATTCTGAGAAGCAGTTCATAGGATTTGTCATTGTTATTTGTCTTTCATTTTTGAAGGGGACCAATGACACCATGGGGTGATATCCTGACTCGGGTGTAAATTTGATTGAAGTGAGGCAGAGTTGCACAAAATGATTAGCCTCACTCTCTCTTCCAGAGTCATCAAAGTCCAGGGGCAGGACAAAAGCCAGCATGATTGGCGATAGCCTGGGACACAGCGCGCGACCTTGCCATCTTTGATACCTGACTGAACTCTAAATGCTCCACACCACTGGAACAAGTTGTTCTCTTATGCTCATTCCACCTGGGGAAAGTCTTCATGTGCTTGGGTTAAACCTCCCCCTACCCCAGTACTTATCGGAGTGCCAAAGAAGTCAATGAGTTCCAGAGGAGGGCAACCAAGATGGTGGAAAGCCTTTAGCCCAGGTCATTGGAGGACTGTTTGGAGGAACTAGGGAAGCATGGCCTGGAAAACAGAAGATAGTGTGCCCATTTTAAGGGCTGTCCAGTGGCAGAGAGATTAGGCACGTTCTATTTAGCTTCAGAGGACAAACTAGGAGTTATGGATTGAAGTAACAGGCAAATTCAGGCTTGGTGATAGAAAATCAAAAATTTGAGCCTTTCAGAAGTGAAATGGTCTGCCTTGCTAGGTAGTAGTTACAGGGGAAAGAACTTTCTCATTGGAGGCCTTCAATCAAAAGTTGGATGACTACTTGATAGGTGTAAGATAGGAGGGATCATTTTTCATGTATCATTTGGACTCATTGTCAACTGATGTCCTATCTGGTTCTGCAGTCGTGTGATTTATGAACTTAAAAGATCCTAAAACTGCCCAGTATAACTCAACAACCCAGACTGATATAAGAAAACTTTTCTTAGTCTTCCTTGGCACTGGCTCTGTGTCCTTTTCAAGATTAATTCCCTGACAAGTCTCTGCCATAGTGATTAGCTTCTGATGACCCCCACAGCTCACTGTTTGAGAAGGAAGATCCAGAGGACAGACGTTGTCCATGGTTAGCCAATCATCAGCTGGGGCAAATAATGACCCCTCTGTGCAGATGAAAGGTACCCTATCTCAGAACTCTTGAAATCCACACAGCTGCTGGGTGGTTACCAAAAAGCCAAGGACATATTTTAAAAGAAGAAATTTCTAAAGTGAGGGCATTCTTCAGAAATGAGGAGAAAAGCTTATTGAAAGGAATGTTGGGGACACAGACCTAGGCCCCAAATCAAAGGGATGTTAACACTGAAGAACTCACTGGCCAAGTTATCTCTCTGAGAAGGATCATAGAATGAATGAACTACAGAGTTGTAAGTGGCCTTTCCCTCTGAGATTATCTTCTATCTACTTTGTAAAGATCTTCTAGGTACCTGGTTATTTTCATATTTCTCTTCACCATTAGAATATAAGCTCCTTGTGGGTAGAGATGATGTTTTTGCCTTTCTTTTGTCCTCCATTCCTAGCATAGTTAGTGAGGGTTTAACAAAGGCTGGTGAATTGAAGAACTTCCTAATGAGGAGTCAAAGTCCTGTCCAACTCACATGGTAAAAAGCATCTCTAGAATAGAGCACAATGAAGCATGAAGAGTATTGGAATTGAAGTTGGGGGACCTGGGTTCAAATCCAAGTCCTATCCCCAGTAGGACCTTAGGCAAGTCACCTCTAGTGCCTCAGTTTCCATTTCCTCACTTATAAAATGAGGGGAATTGACTAAATCCTATCATGATATTCCTCAATACAAAAGTCTCAACAAGTGGACCCTTGATCCTGTGCTTGAATATTTCAAACCGTCTGCAATTCACTAACTCTGAAGGAAGCCCATCACATTTCTGACCGCCCTAATGGTTGCAACGGGAGGTTCCACTGAGATTCCATCGAGCTTCCATCGAGCTTACTCCAATTTCTACCCACTGTCCTGAACTGATTCTGCCTGGTGAAGACAATAAGAACAAGGCGAATCCCTCCTCTAAACGACAGCCTTTCTAATACTTGAAGATGGTTATCCCATCCTTTCTACTGCTTCCATTTTTTCAGGTAAAACATTCACAGTTTTTCAATTCATCCTTATATGGTATAGACTCAAGGACATTCACTGTTCTTGTTGTCCTCCAATTCAATTCAATAAACATGTATATAGCTCCTGCTATGTGCCAGGCACTGCAGTAAGTGCTCTGGATACAAAAAGAGGCAAAAGACAGTCCTTGACCTCAAGGAATTTACTATCTAATGGGGAGACAACATGCAAACAAATATATACAATACATTTGGATAAACAAATTATTAACTGAGGGATGGCACTGGAATTAAGATAGCTTAAGGAAAGCTTTTTTCCCCCCCTGGCAGTTGGGGTAAAGTGACTTGCCCAGGGTCACACAGCTAGAAAGTCTCAAGTGTTCGGTCTGAGGCCGGATTTGAACTCAGGTCCTCCTGAGTTCAGGGCTGGTGCTGTATCCACTGCACCACCTAGCTGCCCCAGGAAAGCTTCTTGTAGAAGGTGGGGTTTTAGTTTGGACTTAAAGGAAGCCAGGTAGGTCAGTAGTCTGAGTGAAAGAGGAAGAATATTTCAGGTATGGGAGATTTTGTTGTTGTTAAGGTGTTTTTCAGTTGTGTCTGACTCTCTGTGATCCCATTTGGAATTGTCTTGGCAGATACAGGAGTGGTTCGCCATTTCCTTCTCCAGCTCATTTTACATATGAGGAACTGAGACAAACAGGGTTAGTGACTTGCCTAAGGGCACACAGCTAGTTAGTGTCTGAGACAGATTTGAACTCATGAAGAGTCTTTCTGGTTCCAAGGCCACTGCTCTATCCACTGTGCTACCTAGCTTGGCATGGGAGATAACCAGAGATGGAGTGTCTTGTTTACAAAGCAACTCAGAGACCAGTATCACCAGATTGAAGAGTGTGTATAAGAGAGTAAGGTGTAAGAAGTCTGAAAAGGTAGGAGGGGGCTAAATTATGAAAGGCATTGAATGTCAAATGGCACATTTTGATTTTGTACTGCAGGCAATAGGGAGCCACTGGAGTTTCACCCACTGGGGGTGAAATGGGTAGAACTACACTGTAAAAAATTACTTTGGTGGCTTAATGGAGGATGGATTGGTGGGGCAGTCAGACCCACCATACCTCCAGGTATGAGGTGATGAGGGTCTGCACTAGAGAGGTGTCAGTACCAGAGAAAGGAGGAGATGTAGTTGAGAGATGCTACAAAGGTGAAATTGACACGTCTTGGTAACACTTTGGACGTGGGTGTGGGGTATGGGATGAGAGACAGTGAAGAATCAAAGATGACTCCTAGCTTGTGAGCCTAAGGGATTGGAAGGATGATGTTGTCCTCTACAGTAATAGGAACTCTTTGAGTTTACATATGTCCTTCCTAAAATGAGCCTAGAAGTAAACACAATATTCCAGACATGATCTGACTAGGCCAGCAGCATCACCTCATTACTCCTAGAAACTGTCTTCCTTAATCGAGCCTAACATTGCATTAGCTTTCTTAGCTAACTTACATTGACCTTCAGTTCCCTAAAACTCCCAGGTCTTTTTTTTTTCTCCCAAATAGTTCTGACTAACTTTGCCTTCTCAATATTATGCTTATAAAATTAATGTTTTGAACCCAAGGGTAAGATTTCATAGTTATCCCTATTGATTTTCACTCTGTAGAGTTAGCCCAATGTTTTAGTCTGTCACATTATTTTTGGATGCCCCACTATCATCGTGTTCACCAGTATTCCTAGCTTTGTATCATTTGCAAATCTGGTAAAGCGCTATATATTCTCTAATACAAATTGTTGATAAAAATCTCAAACAATAAGGCCAAGATATACTTCCTCTCAGCACCTTATCTCTAAGGAAAGAACAGGGCACAAGGAAATTACAGGAGTGAATCCGATGCCTATTTCTTCATCCACTTCCTGCCATCCCTTAGGCTCTATGAAGACCCAAGCCAATATGAGAATGCTGTCCAATGCCATATGCTACCACCGAATGTTTGTTAAAGTATATTCAATTGAACTGGAGGAGTGACTTTCATCTGCAGAATAAGGCACTCTCTCCCACTTTGGATGATTCACCTTGTGGGCTTTGATTCTAGGAGGAGCTGGGAGAACAGTGCTTTCTAAGAGGATTAATTCTTCAAAGAAATTTACCACAAGTGCCTCATGCAGCAGAGTGATCAGAATTGTCCAGCAGGTTAAAAGGAACACATAGCCATTGGCTTGGAGATACAGAATAGTTGCCTAGGCAGCAGAAACCAGTGCAATTCTTGATACTCCTTAACCTAACAAGGCAACTTGCCCATATTCTTTATTTAATCTCTCCCTTTTCTAGGCCATCCTTCCCATAGCTGCCAAATTGATATTTTTTTGAAGCATGGCCTGACATTGGCTCAAGAATCATCAAGGACTCCCTATTTCCTCTAGAATAAAATATAAAATTGTGGATTTGTTGTTTTAAAGCTTTTCACAGTCTGGCTCGAGGCTATCTTTCCTGACTGATTTCCCATGATTCCCTTTCTCATGCTCTATATTCCAGCCAAGCTGTCCTCCTCAAGTTTTCCATGTAATGTTACCAAATGTCCTGCCTCCATACTTTTGTGCAGGACTAGAATGTGCCCTTTCTCCTCTGACCATGGGGATCCTGAGCTCCATTCAAGGATATACTCAAGTGCTCCTTTCTACAAAAGACACTTATTATTGGTAGTGCCCATCCCAAACCCCCAATGAAATTATTTGTGTTCCTTTTGTAAATATTTATTTATGTGTTTTTAAGTTATCTTTCCCAAAATGTAAGCTTCTTAGGGCAAGGAGGGGCCCTCTTATCTATGTATCCCAACCATTTAGAATACAGAGATTTAGGATGAGGATTTTGACCTACAGTTTTCATTAGTATAGGAACCCAAGTGAAGAAACTTCTTTTATCAATGCAAGCCAACATATTCGCAGAAACTTCTAGTCTTAGCCAGTTGCCTAGGACAGAGTTTAAGTGACTTGCCATGATAATAGAGCCAGGTTCTTAAACCCAGGCCTTCTTCACTTAGAGGATGACTTTCCAGTCATTGAACCATGCTGCATCTCCCATAATGGGCACAAAATCAATACCTATAGAATTAACTTTCTACATGAGAAGTTGGTATTATTACAAAAGTCATTAAAATACAATTTTAATTGTGGGAAAAGGAGGGAGTTTGTACTCTTTCAGAGTCATGATTGACCTTCAAACACTATGGGTTTAGGTTGCATTGGAGAATAACTAAAGGACTAAAGATGGTGAGTGGCCTCAACTTCATGTCACATAAGGATCAGTTGAAGGAAAAGGAAAATTTGAGGATAGCCATGGTCAATTCCATGAAGGGCTCTCAAGTGGAATAGGATGAGATTTACTCTGGTTAGCTCAAATGGGTGGAACTACTCCTAATATTAAAGTGTAAACACAGCTGTATAGCATGGGTGGTTATGGTAGTAAGAACAAAAATAATAATAACCAGCATTTACATAGCACTTTGAGTTTTGCAAAGCACTTTATAAATTATCTCACTGGGTTTTCACAATAAATTGTGAGGTAGATGGTATTCTTAATGTCCATTTTACAGATGAGGATGCGGAGGCTTAAAGTGGGTAAGTGACTCACCCAGGGTTATACAGCTAGTAGGTGTCTGAGGAAGGATTTGAACTTGGATCTTTATCATTCCAAGTCCAATGCTGTATCCATAATTGTGTGATATTTAGAAGTCGCAGCAAGGCAGATTGCGGGCTTTATTATAGGAAAACAATTTCCCGATAATAAGAGCCATCCCAAAGTGGAATGGGCTGACTTGGGATAGATCGGCTTCTCCCCATTTGGAGCTTTTCTAGCTGAGGCTGGACCATTATCCAACACGATGCTGATGGGATTCCTCTTCAGGTGAGAGTTAGACCTGTGTGATTTTGTGATCTTCTTGGACTGTGGCAATGAAGACCATTTTGAAATAGGACATAGCTTTCAACCTTTTCCCAAGAGTTGGCAGGATGCAGCCAGAAACATAGAAGCACACAACTTCAGAGCATATTCCTGCCTCTGATTTCTCTGATTTGATGATTTTGTCATTTGTAGCATGAATCAAGAATGTATTTGGGATAGAAGTGCATACACTCAATGAAAGCTAATCCCTGAAAGGCAATCCATCCAACTCTACTCCAGTCAACTCCCAAAGGGGTCTTTGCTTTTGCAGTCCATGGATAAATATTGGCATCCCTTCTAAGTACCCTGCTTATCCTTCTGTCCAGTGGCCTGTCTCTCCTGTAGCTTAGAAATTGGTGATAGCAGAGGCGTTTAACAGTGATCCCATTTTTCAAGCTGCCCAGCAGATGACATGACTTCATAAAAGACAGAATGGAGATAACTTCTGTCATCAGGTAATTTCATTGTATTTGAAGTTAAGTACGTTAATGTAGCTTGAATTAATTTTCTTGGTGTTAGAGTGCAGTCTAGTCCAATAAAAGTGACACATTGACTTTTTCCAGGGAATGATGTTCAGCTGATGAAGAATGGCAACATAAATGGAAATTAGCCTCAAGACAATGTTAATTACACTTTCTCCATTAGGGGAAGATAATCGAGTCACTCATTTTCACAACAAAGAAAACCCTGCTGGCTTCATAAAGGGGAACTATAGTATTTAATGTTCTAATTTAAAATGAACAGTGCAACAACATACAAGAGGGAAAAAAACAAAAATGCCAGTGCCTTGTGAGATAGACAAATATGGAGCAACGGGAGAGATGTACATCTTGTTGAATTCCTCATAACTATGGTCATTCTTCTAAGTTGTAAAGGGATAGTGTGAAGAAGATATGAGGAAGTAGGCAGGGGACCACAGCAAAACAGTATTACAATTGAATCCAACTTGGAGCAGTTTCTATGACACATGCATTTACCCGGAGAGAACATAAAGCCAGCTTATTATTGCAGATGCCATTTAAACAGATATCATTACTAACAGAGTGGGGGACGCATAGAAATAACGCAGGATTTGTTTTTTCTAAAATAAAACAAAATTAAAAATTATTGCTCAAATATCTTATCAAGTCAAAAGCGCACATACATACAGGCAAGTGTATATATGCATAAGAGCTTATATATACATTTAGTATATATGTGTGTATAATGGAAATATAATGCTATAACTATAGCTACACACATATGTATATATTATATGAGTATGTATGTGTATATGTATACATATACATATATACACAAATACATATAACATACATATCTATCTATCTATCTATCTATCTATCTATCTATCTATCTATCTATCTATCTATCTATCTATATCTGACTTCTAGGGATGAAAGACCAGTAGCCCCTATAGAGAAAGATGATGAATAAGAATCCCATGAGGTTTGATTCCTGGATGATAGTTTCAGGGGGCAGGCTAGAAGCTGGGCCAATAGTCAGTGTTTGGGATGGGGAGGGAGGATGTCTCTTCCCGGGGCTCTTGGACTCACAGTTCTGGGCCATCTCCATCATGATCTGAGGGGAGAGGTGGGCCAGGTGGTAGCACTGAGTTCCCTTGCTGGGCACATGCTACCTCACATCTCTCCTTCAGGGTGTTTGCAGCTTTAGCTAGGGTGGTTTTCCTGTAAAGCAGGTGGAAATTGGTTGGTCACCCATTCTGCTTCTGGGTAGCTCTAATGGTTAGGACACTTTTACTTACATGAAGTCTAAATCAGCATCATTTCAACTTTTCTTCATTGTTCTTTGTTCTGCTTTCTGGGGCAAGGAGAAAAGAATGGAATTTCTCCACGTGACAGTCCTTCCAATACTATCATGTGTTTTCTAAGTCTTGACTTCTCAGGGATAACCACTCCTAGTTCCTTCTATGGGACTTACTAAGAAGAGAGATGAGGTGGGAAAAGTGACAAAGGTAACATTTACAAACATGGGAAATGAGGTGAATAGTTTTGCCTTGGACTGAAATGGTGTTCAGAAGGAGCATGGAGCAAGTCAGTAAATCCACCAAAGGACATTTATTAAGCATTAACAATGTGCCAGTGGCTGGGCTAAGCACAGGAGATACAAATAGAAGCAGAAAGAAAGCATATCTGCTCTTCAAGATCTGCCATTCTATTGGGGGAGCTCAACACAAAAAAGGGGAGCTGAAGACCTTGGAAATGGCAAAAGGTGCTTAAGTCAAGTGAGTCAAAAGCAGAGCCTGGAGGGGAAAGAAGGATGGTTCTCCTGGGCCTTTCTCAAAACTGAGGTTCCAGGAGGAATCTGGGAGAAGGGGATGTAGGGTTAGAGGGATGATCCAAGGTGAGGAGGCCATAGGTGCCAAGGGAACTTTCAGCATGAGAAAGCAATTGAAGACGGTTCCAAAGTATGGAGATTCCTAAGCAGAACTGGAAGAGGTAGCCTCCCACCCCTCCTCCTCACCCCCAAATTCCCTGAGGGGCAGTTTCAGACTGCCCAGAGGGCTGCTAACCTTGACTTTGAAGAGAATTGGAGGGAATTATAGGCATGACCAAAGGCACAGCAAGAAGGAAGGGGAGACCTGGGGCCATCATGAGTCAATCACATGGAAATATGGATCTGGAGGGATCTTCAAATCTCATGAAGATGAGATTTGGGAAGCATATGTGTAGAGTTACCTTTCACTGTGGGACTGAATGAGATCATGAAGGAAAAAATTATAAGGAATGAAGTTTCCTTTCAATAAGTGCTCTCTACCTTAGGAAATTCCTTTGGAGATGGTCTGTATTTCTGTATATGTGTACATATTGTATCCCCCAATGAAATGCAAGTACCTTGGGGGCAGGAATTATTTCATTTTTGTGTTTGGATCCCCAGTACTTGGCATACCATACATAAGGGGATTTGTTCTGTGAAGCTTGGATTTAGGCAAAGGGTCACACTTGAGAATCTAGAAGGCCACATGTGGCCTTGAGGCTGCAGATTGTCCACGCCTGTCACAGAGGATGGGACTGGACTTGAGATTTTATAGGGACAGGGGATTCTCAAAAAGGAAGCACCGCCCCCCATCACAACAGATCCACACCTCTACAATTTACAACAGAATTGCCTGAGGCACAGAGAGCTTGGTTAAGCAATTGGCCCAGGGTCACACTGCCCATTTGTGGCAGAAATAGAACATGAATCTAGGTCTTTCTGAATCCAAGGCAGGCTCACTGTACACTTCACCATGCTACTTCTGATGCATAGTAGGCACCTAATAAATGTTTATTGAATTGGACTGAAGTGAAGGAGGTACAATTCTTTTTTGAACTGTCAGAGGTTGAGGATGCATTTATGAGCATTCTCCATTAGACTGTGGGCAGGGACTGTTTTCACTTTTCTTTGTATCGATGCTTAGTATAGTGACCGACACACAGTAGGTACTTACTAAATGCTTATGGCCTTCCAGGGCTTGTCGAGAACCTTCAGATAGCAGGTAGGTCACTTGCCCCTTTATAGCTGAATTGTATTATCAGCAGCATACAAAGCAGTATCTGTTTTCTCTGCCCAGTGTGGTTTGTACAAGAGACACATAAGCCCTCAGTGAACAGACATAACTTTTTCTCCAACCTACCTCACAGGGCCACTGGGAGTGGAATGTTTAATAAACTCTAATGTTTTATACAAACATGAGCTGCAGTTATTATTAGAGAGTCCTAGCATCCTGATTCAGAGCTGAAAATGGACCACTGTATGACTTCTTTTTGTTTAGTCGTTCAGTGGTATTTGACTCTTTGTGACCCTGTGGACCATAGCACACCAATACTGTCTATGGGGTTTTCCTGGCAAAGATGCTGGAATAGTTTGCCACTTCCTTTCATTTCCTTTTCCAGTGGATTAAGGTAACTAGGAGTTAAGTGACTTGCCCAGGGTCTCCCAGCTAGTAAATATCTGAGGCCAGATGTGAGTTCAGGTCTTCCTGGTTCCAGGTCCAACACTCTATCCACTGTACCATCTAGATGCCTAGAGACTCATAAGGTTATATCATAGATTTAGATTCAGAAGAGACTTTAGGAGCCATCAGGACCATCCTCTTCCCATTTTACAGATGAGGACTAGGAGGCACAGAGAGGTTAAGAAGTTTTCTCAGGGTCACACAGCTAGTAGCTGTCTGAGGTAGAGTTTGCCATAGGTCCTTTTGGCTTCAGGTCCAGTGCCTTAGCTTGTATGTCATGTTGCCTAGATGACAATATGGTAATGTGGATTTGATCTGGTTGCAGGGTCCAATTCAAAAAACTAGTCCAGTAAAGATTTACTAAGTGCTTACTGTATCCAAGGCACTGGGGATTCAGGAACAAAATGGAGGAAGAATCCTTGCTCAAAAGATGACATTCTATTGGAGGGATGCAACATGAATATAAATTTAAAAAAATATGAAATTTTGAGGAGGAAGGAGAGAACCCTGACAACTAAGGGAATTGGGAAAGGCTTCCTGCAAGAGGTGGGACTTTGAATTGAACCTCTAAGGAAGCTAAAGAGTCTAAGATGTGGTGATGAGGAGCTAGTCCATTCCAGGCCTAGAGGACAGCCTGAGCAAAGGTCTGGAGGCAAGAGATGGAATGTTGAGTTAGAGGAGAAGTAAGCCAGCTTGGTTGGATTGCCTGGAGCAGGCAATGCACCAAGAAAGGCAGATTGAAGTCAAATTGTGAAGGGCATTAAACACCTTTTAAAAGAAGAAGAGCTTGCATTTTATTGTGTAGGCAGTAGGAAACCATTGAAGTTTCTCAAGCAGGGAAGTTACATGGTCAGATTTGTGTTTTATTTTGGTAGCTCTGTGGAGGATGATTTTGAGAGGGGAGAGACTGGTAGTTGGTAGTTCAGTTGAGATCCTGTTATGATCATCCAGGTGATTTGTTGATTAGTTGTACCAGTTGTGTCCAACTCTTCATGACCCCATTGATCATACAATAGTTGGGGCTTTCTTGGTAAAGATACTGGAATGCTTTGCTATTTCCTTCTCCACTGGATTAAGGAAAACAGAAGTTAAGTGACTTGCCCAGAGTCACACAGCTAGTAAGTCTCTGAGGCCACATTTGAACTCAGGTCTTCCTGACTCCAGGCCCAGTGCTCTATCCACTGAGCCATCTATCCAAGTGATAATCTACTCCAAAACAGGTGGAGTCCATGTGAGTGGAGAGGAGCGGCTCTATTTGAGAGATGTTGTTGAGGTAGAAACAAGACTTAATAAATGATTAAATAAGAGCAGGAGGGATAAGTGAGAAGGAGGAATAAGAGACAGCTCTGAGAATGTGAATATGGGGGAGTATGGATGATGGAGTCTTTAGCAGAAATAGAGAAGTACGTTTTTCAGGGCAGGTGTGGATGAGTTCTGTTTTGTATGTGGTGAGCTTGAGATGCTAATGGAGGAAAATCAGCTTGGAAGAAGGTCTCCATTGGAGTGCCCCAAGGATCTATGATTTTTCAACAGCATATCACTTAAATAAAGGATGCCACCACTTATTTGAAACTACTTTCTATGAGATCACCACTAAAAACCACCAATATTTTCTTTTGTTGTTGTTCAGTCGTTTCAGTCATGTCCTACTGTTTGTGACCCCATTTGGGGTTTTCTTGGTAAAGATACTGGAGTGGTTTGCCATTTCCTTCTATAGCTCATTTTACAGATGAGGAACTGGGGCAAACATTGTTAAGTGACTTGCCCAGGGTCACACAGATAGTAAGTGCCTTAAGCCAGATTTGAACTCAGGAAGATGTGTCTTCCTGACTCTAGGTTGGTCACTCTATCCACTGTACCATCTAGCTGCCCCTTGTAACTCCTTTCCATCTCCTTTAGTGCTTGGCAACTTATTGGGTATGTTCAAGTCATATCAAGTCAATAAACTGTTATTAATCTGCCAGGCACTGGGCTAAGCTCTGAGTATTCCTTTAGAAAGGGGATCTCTTTTGCATATGGGTTGGACTAGATTACAGGATCATAGATTTGGAGTTGGGAGGGAACTTAAAGGTCATCGATTCAACCCTTTCATTTCACATATAAAAATATCATGTCAGGATCTGAACTCAGGTCTTCCTGACTCCAAATCCTGTGCTCTATCCATCATGTCATGCTTGGTACGATATTTCCAACTCTTGAATGCTATGATTCTGTAATGAGGACCACAAAGCCAACCTCATGTTGGCTCACTCAGGAAAGTGACTGAATGTTTTCATTTGCCATCAGAGGAAATGAAGCAGGAGAAATTTGGTTAGATGGGAGGCAGCATTCTCTGGCTGAAAGGAGCAATGAAACACGGGAGAGTCATTGGAAGTTGGAGAATTCCTTTCTATGGCCTTCTGTATAAAAATAACTGGTCTATTTACAAGGTAGTCTTGCCTTCAAGATGGGGGATGGGTCAGGTGAGGCCTTGAATTTCTGTTTCCCACCCTACAACTGACTCATGTCTTCATACTGAACACCTTGATGTGACAATATAGCTGCCATGATGAAATTCAAGCCAGAGAGGCCCCTGGCCTGCCTCTGTCATGAGTACTAGCGTTGCTTCATTTTAAGGAATGTCACTGGATCATCATTGGCTTCCTTGAAAGCCTGTCAAGACATGATTCTTGTGCCTAGATGTGGACAATGCTACATTTCACTTCCTGCTATGCACATTTCCCTGGGGAAAGGCAAGCTGGGTGAGAGGAGGCCCAACTTAGAATGACATTCTTCCCATCACCTGCCATAAGAATATGATTGCTGGATCTGAAAATATACATGGAAATGGATTTATTTTCTAGGAAGAACAGGCAAAATACCTTTGTTTAACAAAAACAAAGAGACAAAAAGAAAAAAGAAGAAAAAAAAGAAGAAAAAAGGAAGAAAAAAGAAAGAAGAAAAAGAAGGAAGGAAGAAAGGAAGGAAGGAAAGAAAAAAGAAAAAAAAGAGAAAGAAAAAACCAAGGCCAGTAGTGGAGGTACATTTCTCTAATTCCTGTTGTGGAGAAATCTGAGGCTGGTGGATTTCTTGAGAGTGGGTGTTATGAGCTCGAGTGGGTTGTAGCTTCTATAAACTAACAATTAAAGTTACCCAGAGATGGAGTTGGCTGAGCAGGGGCAGCGTTCACTGAAGATCTTCAGAAGGAGGTTGTATAATGAACTTCTTGTGGATTCCTGGGACATACTGATGAATTCACTATCTTTTCTACCACGGAATGTAAGGTGCCCAAACCTAAAGGGAGCAGGAGTCCTCTCAAAGCTCCTCTTTTCTCTGAGGGTATATATAAGGATTCCAGTGAATGTGGCTCTCTCTGAGATGGCAGCCTATACTGTTATGTGCTTCAACTCTCAAAGTCAGACAAATACACACAGAGACTGTCATTAGGCTTGGGTAATATGGAAGTCTTTATACGACTTCTCAGAAAAACACAATCTGGGGATTCACACTGTTTCTACTCTCTGGGGTAGGGGCAGCATTGGTATAATGTTTAGGGCACTGAACTGGAGACAGAAAGACCTGGGCTTAAATCCTGACTTAGATACTTAATAATTGTGTGACTCTTGGCAATCTGTGCCTCACTTTCCTCATCTGCAAGTGATGATGACTTCTAAGGCCCCTTCCAATTCTTTTTTTTTTAGTTAATGAATTTTTAGTTTTCAACATTCACTTCCACTTACAACAGACAGATGGGAGGAGAAGAATGCTGCTTTGTCATTCATGAAAAGAGATTTCAAGCACAAATCTCTCCAGCCGCAAAGAGAGACTCTTTGCTATCTATCACTCTTGCTTAATGTGGCCACATGCCAAATGAGTCTTGTGACCAGAGGTGCTGATAGGCAGCTCTTGGGGCCTTTTGAGTTCTTCAAAAAAGAAATTCTGGGGGTGATAGCTTTGTCTGTAGAAGACCCACCAGTCGGTGCTTAAGACAGACACTCCAGTCCCAAATAGCTGGTCTGGTCACCCTGTGTGGGTGGCCACAGGACTGTGAGCAGTGGGAGGCTCAGAGAGGAATGACGGTGCTGCAAAGGACTCTGGGACAGACACTAGGAGCTACCGCTCTGACCCTAGGTTCAAGAGAGCCAGTCACAGCTATAAAAACCTTACCACTCTCAATGTTATTCCTCTACTAGTGAAAAGAGCTTATTATGAAAATGAAATGACTCTAATTCATTGTCATTATCATTCCATGCTCCTCCTCCCTGTTCACCACCCTCCAAAAAAAAAAGAGCTTTCTATTTTAACATGGCTGGATTATCATTTGCATTTAAGTGAAGCTGCCTGCAAAAAAAGAGTAGGGAAGCAACTATATGCCCCCTGTGTCCTTCCCTGCAAAGTATGCAATTCCATCTCATTCTGCACATCTCCCATAATATCAACAGGGCTTGGTTCTCTGCTTCATTAGATGGTCAGTCAGGAACAACTGTTCCAAATGGTCGAGGAGGACATTCTTGGGCTCAACATTTCTGTGACTTGAAAAGCAAAGGCTTGGCGAGTGATTAGATGGCAAGACTTGCTCATCTGAGGGAGTGATGTTTTGCTTTCAATAACTGAGCTAAGAGTCCTACCAAAATGCAGTTCTTAAAAGTCCTTCACTTCTCCCCTTCTTTTCACTTTTACCTTGAAAGAGCTCAATGTCATGCAATTGTATGACAGAAAGAAAGACAGGCTGGGTATGTGACAAGTGTGAGGAATGACAGGTGCAAAGCCAAAAACCTCCACTGGTACACTCTTGATAGTTTGATAACATTGAGGAAAAATAGAGGAAAGAGCAGTGGAGCCTCCATCCAGAGCTTATGGGAGGACATAGACAAGAATGTAATAAAATGGACTGGCATGGATGAGTTTGCAATCTACTTTAGGGCAGCTAGGTGGAACAGTGGACAGAATTCAGGCCCTGTAGTCAGGAGGACCTGAGTTTAAATCCAGCCTCAGACACTTACTAGCTGTGTGATCCTGGGCAAGTCACTTAACCCTGCATGCCTCAGTTTCTTCATCTGTAAAGTGAGCTAGAGAAGGAATGGTAAACCACTCCAGTATCTCTGCCAAGAAAACCCCAAATAGGGTCATGGAGAGTTGGACATGATTGAAACAAGACTGAGCAGCAAGACCAACAAATTGTGGGAGAGAAGTCCTAATCAATATCATGGAACCATTTGAATATTTGAGTAATTACATCAGCATATCCTATTGTATTTTATCTATTCTATCATATATCATATCTTGGATTTAGAGTTTATTTAGGGAGAGTGCTTAGAGGTCATCTAATCCTACTCCACCATTTTACTGATGAGGAAATTGAGGCCCAGGAAAGTGAAATGATTTCTTCAAGGTCACAGAGTTAGTAAATGACAGAGCCGAGATTTAGCACCACAGTCCTCTAACTCCCAATTCATCCCTTTTCGTTTTATGTTACGTGAGGGTGAACAGAAAGAAATGATGAGTCCATAACCAATAGTTTGTGGATAGCTGCAGTAACCATGCATGTCAACACCTCCCTTCTGTGGAATATGTTTCCAGTTCTAGCTTTGTTAGGGAGGAAATGATGATGAAATGATACTGACTTAAGGAGAACTTCAGAATGCCTTAGACTAAGATCTAGCACAGGGTATAATTAATAATAAAAGCAGCTAGCATTCATATCGTGTTTTATGGTTTACAAATATGATCTAGTTAGATCTTCATAACAACCCTGGGCAACAGGAACTATTATCATTCCCATCTTACAGATGAGGAAACTGAGGCAAACAGGGTTTAGTGACTTGCCCAGGTCACATAGCAAGTAAGCATCTAAGGTCAGATTTGAACTCAGGTCTTCCTGACTCCAGGCCCAGTGCTCTATCCACTGTGCCAGCTAAGTGCCTGAGCTAAATCCACAGAGTGGAGAATTCAGAGTATGACTCCACTGTCAATAAGTTACCTGTTTTCTCATACACAGAATGATAATAACAGTTCATATTTATATGATGTTTTAAAGCTTGTAAAGCACTCTGCAAGCATTATTTCATTTCATTCTGATAACAATCTTATTAGATAGGTGCTATTATTAATCTTATTTTGCAGAAGAGGAAACTGAGGCTGAGAAAGGAGAAATGACTTGCCCAGGATGACTTGCCCAAGAAATGTCGGAGCCTGGATTCATTCTTAGGTCTTTCTGACTCCAAGTAGTCCAGCATATTCTGCCAAATTCTCTCTCCAAGGCAATTTCTTGGGGAAATCATGCAAAGTTTGACAGGTTCCCCATAATTCAGATGACTAGCTTGGGGTGTGCGTGTGTGTGTGTGTGTGTGTGTGTGTGTGTGTGTGTGTGTGATACTTTCCCCAGCACCATATAGAAATAGAATAATAATAATGACAGTTGTTATTCAGTCTTCATGACTCTGTACACTATACTGTCTAGGGAGTTTTCTTGGCAAAGATACTGGAGTGGTTTGCCATTTCCTTCCCCAGTGCCTCAAAGCAAACAGAAATTAAGCGACTTGCCCAGGGTCACATAGATAATAAATGTCTGAGACTGGACTTGAAATCAAGTTCAAATTCTGACTCCAGGCCCAGCACTCTATCAACTGAACCACCTTGCTAACATGTAGCACTCTACACCCTGCTATCTCTCAAGTAAATGGTCCCTGGATCTCTGGACTAACCCAAGTGATCCATGAAATACAGAATTCTGTACTCATTATAAGGCTTTTGACATACAACCTTTTTGGGTCTCAGTTTCTTTAGCTGTAAAATGAGGGGGTTGCATTAGATTATCTGCAATGTCCTTTTCAGCTTCAACACAACAATCTGTGATTCTAAGTTTAAGAAGCAAAAGCAAAAAATACATTTGCAGTGGGAATAACCACCCACTATGTTATCTGCTGTCCAGATTTTCATTTGCAGAAAAAGAGAAGGGAGGGGTCTTGGACATCATCTAGCCCAAGCCACTGATTTGTACAGAAGAGGAAACTAAGGAAAAAGAGGAGAATGGGGAACTGACTTGCCCAACTGACAAAGGGTTGAGTTAATAGCAGAGCCATGACTCAAGGCTTCTGGGCTCCTTCCCCCATAACAGGCTTCCTCATGACAATTTTTAATGATTTGGGGCTTTATAAGGGCAATACAGTGAAAATAGTGCTGATTTGTAGGCAGAGGAGATGGGTTCAAATCCTGGTTCTTCCTTTTCCTATATTTATGACCTTGAGAAAGTAATTTCCCTTCTCTGGGCTTCAGATTCTTCATCTGTAAAATGAGGGCATGTCCTATCTCCATTTAAGCCTATGATTGTTTTTAACTTGTAAGTACTTGGGTATGATCCAAATGAATTTGTAATATGCTTCTCCTGGCAAGTCAGGTAACCCCTCACTGCTCCAGACAGCCCTCAATGACAATATCCCTAAATTGTGCTAACAGAGACTGAAAATTCCCTCTTTTTTTCTTCAACACCCAAACACACAAGGAATCATAGTTGGAAGGTGAGAAATCATCAGTACTAAACTCTCATTTCACAGAAGAAGGAAATGAAATGTGAAAAAGAGGAAGAGTTGGGACTAGAACCCAGGTCCCTTGACTTGTGCTCCAATGTCCTTCTAAACTGGTTCTGCATCAGTCAACAAGCATTCATTGAACACCTACTATGTACTCAACAGAGAGGCATACGGTAGATGGGAGCACACTTCAACAACATATCAGCAAAGAATTCTGAAGGAGGCCTCCCATGCTAAGCATGTGATTCCATTTTATTTTGTGCCTCTCCCATAAGATCAATAGGGCTCTCTCTCTGATCCATTAGATAGTGAGTCAGCAGCCACTATTCCAAATACTCAAGGAGGATGTTCTTGAGCTCATCATTTCTGAAATTTGAAAAATAAAGTATTGGAGGCCAACAAACAGTTCTGGAGAGTTATAAGATGATAAAACCTTAACAGAGATGGGGAAGGAGAGTGTTCCAGATGTGGGGAAGAAGGTGCACAGGTATACTGAAATGGGAAAGAAGAGCACAGGGTTAGGTAATAGCTAGAAAACCAGTTTGACTAGATTACAGAAATGTTTGAAAAGGATTAGTAGGATATGAGGCAGTCAAGGTAGGTGGGAGCTGGGTCGTGGAGAGCACTGGAAAGGCTAGGGGAAGAGTCTGCATAATATAATAAGAGCTAAAGAGGCATCAGAGCCTGAGCGGGCAATTTCTGTGTTTGGGGCAGCATAAACCATGCCAAGGGCAAGCAGCAAGCAGCATGGTCATGCCCTCAAATCAGCTGTGCCCAGATATTGCAGGGGGTGTATGTGGGCAGAGCTTGCCTGTGACTGGGCCAAAAATGAGAAGACGTGGCCCATCTGGCAGCTTCCTATTTTAACTAATTCTTCTTCCTAACTAGGTGCCTAAGTCAGTTTTTAATCTTCTGAAAGTGCTTTTTATGTCCTTTTTATTCAGGGCCCTGGCAAAGCCTTCATTGTCCAACTCTAGAACTGAGAGTAGGTAGGTGGTATGGGTAAACAGAGTGGTGGGCCTGGAGTCAGGAAGACCTGAGTTCAAATCCAGCTGGAGAAACTTACTAGCTGTGTGACCCTGAGCAAGTCACTTCACCCTGTTTGCCTCAGTTTCTTCATCTGTAAAATAAGCTAGAGAAAGGAATGGCAAAGCATTCCAGTATCTCTGCCAAGAAAACTCCCCAAAGGGCTCATGAAGTTGGACACAATTGAAAAATGACTGAATGACAATACTGAGAGAAGCTGAAGTATTATACAATGTCAATTCAATTCAACAAATATTTATTAAATAACTACTTATGCCAAGGAATTTGGCATAGTGAGTAGAGGGTTAGTCTTACAGTCAGGAAGACCCTGTTTCAAGTCCTGATTACATACTAGCTGTATGACTGTGGGCAAGTCAGGTAACCCCTCGCTGCCCTGGACAACCCGTGACAACATACTGCCCATATGCATTGATAGAGGGAATTACCTTGATGAGAGGTCCCCCCTCCAAAAGAAAAATGAAATCTCAGGTCCATAATGATAACAATAATGATACAATAATAATGATGATGATGGTGATGATAATGACAGTAATGCTAATGATAATCAAAGATAAATGGCAATTATTTAGGGCAGTGGGTAGAGAATGTGCAGCCTCAAGGCCACATGTGGCCCACTAGGTCCACAAGTGCGGCCCTTTGTTCTGATTCAGTCAAAGGGCCACACTTGAGGACCTACAGGGCCACATGTGGCCTCAAGACTGTAGGTTTCTCACCTCTGATTTAGAAGTTTAGGGTTCACAGAGTGCTATACTTATATTTTCTTATTTGATCCTTACAACAACTGTTGGAAGTGACACTATTATTCCCATTTTATACATGAGAAAACTGAGTCTGGGAGAAGTGAAATGATTGACTCAAGGTCATACAGTTAGTAAGTATCTGAGGCAAGATTCCAACTTAGTTCTTCCTCACTCCAAATGCAACACTCTGGTGAGAGGTAAGGGTATGAATAAGGCGATGTACTAGAAAGATTATTTTTGGTAACTTTAAAAGACTTAAGAATTTTGATCAATAAAATAATTAACCCTGATTTCAGGGTTCTCACTATGGAAAAAGTTCCCTACCTCCTGATAGAGATGATAGACCCAGGGTACAGCCTGAGATATATTTTTTGGGATATGGCCAATGAAGGAATTTAATTTACTTGACTAGGTATGCTTGTTTCAAGGGTCCCTCTAACAACACACACACACACACACACACACACACACACACACACACACACAACCATGGGAAATCAAAGATTGGTGTGCAATTACCAATAACCAAAAAAAAGTGACATTATAATAATAATAATAACAAAAACCACACCAAAAAAAAAAAACACAAACTACAAACCAAATCCTAAGTATTCCAGAGACTGCATATTCTTTTAATCATTATTTTTTTTTCTAGCCCATCTGGACATTGTTAGTGATAAAACTGTGGGGTTTTTTTAATGTCTTCATTAGAAATACAGTTTTATTCATCAAATAAAAAAGATGAGTTAGCCAAGATAAAAAACAGCAAGCCATCCTGACTTCCTGTCCCAATGACCTTCAGAAGTGTCCTTTAGTGGGACTAGAAGAAGGGAAAGCTCCTATGCCTATATACATTCTGTTACATCAAACTATTACTACCCAGTCCTCTTGAAGACCCTAATAACATAGCTCTCTCAGGCCAAGAAAATCCCCACAGCTTTGTATAACTTTCACAGGCAATGTGAAAACCTCAAGTGATATTCTTAAATTCTTTAAAATATGCCATTTGCACAGAACACAAAGGCCTCAAATCCCAGTTTTTAAAAGGATGCTAGAGGAGGCTGAAGCTCTTTGCTCTTTGCTCTTGGGAGCCTCAGTCCATTGGGAGTCATTGGATAAAGAAGATTCATAGAATAATGGGCAATTATAATGGGCCTTTTAAAATGGAGTGGGAGCCAAGTAACCTTAGAGGAGATGATGACTGTTATAAGCAGCCGCTCAGTAAAAATGCAGGAGTGCACAGTTTCAATCCGATACTCCCAAGGCCAGCAAACTCACTGAGAAGCCATTAACCTGCAGAATAAGGCAAAATGCCAAAAGTTACCCTATAAAAGGAGGGAATTCAGAGAGTCATAAAAACTGGAGAAGTCAATGACCTGACGTGGTGACAAGACAACCAGTGGCTGGCTGATGATCTGCGTGGATGAGGAAAAAATGAGACGGTCCTGCAGCACTGGCCGTCTGCCTACACTTACTGATATGGACTTGCCTAAGTAAGAAAGGAAGGTGGGGGGGGGAAGGGAGGTCATAGGCAAACACAAAGGAAATTTTCTGTACTGGGAGGGCCTTCCTAGATTAGATATGCTATTATGCATCATTGATTGCTTGGGTCAGTCATTCTGCCTACTAGGAATTATTGATTTCTATCACAATCTGCAATATACTATAATAAGATATAAAATATAATACAATGTGATATGATATGACATAATATGTGGTATGACATAAGATATACTATAACATGATATAATATTATGGAAGTACCCCTTAGATTAATAGATCTGTTTTCTGAGTTACTTTGCCAGGCAGATGCACTGGATGCAGAGTAAGCCTGTTTGCTGGAAGGAGCCAATCAAAAGCCTGCAGTGAGCCAAAGTCTTGCTTAATCCCAGAAGCCTTTGCTAAGCTTTGCCTCCTCTCTCTACTCCCAAACTGGCCCCAACTAGCCCCTTGCAGTCAACTGTTCCTGAAAAACATCCTGCTTCTGTGTCCACTTGTTCCTGGGAAAGATTGTCCATTTTTTTCCTCCAAGTCCTCCCTGAATCTTCCCTTTGTGGTTTTTAAGCATAAATCTACCCTGCCTTTCCTGGTCAGTAGGCTCCTTTGTACCTTGTATTGGGGATCTCAGTACTAGTATCTGATTTTCCTCCTAATATAACTTTTCTGAGTGGATCCAAGATGGCAGAGTAAAAGCTGGAACTTGCTTGAGCTCTCCCCTAACTCCTCCAAATCCTTGTAAAAAATTGCTCTAAACAAATTCTAGAGCAGTAAAACATGCAAAAAGACAGAGTGAAACAAATTTTCAGCCCAACACAACCTGGATGGTCAACAGAAAATGTTTGTTACACGAGGCTGAGAGAAAAGCTCAGTTCAGCCAGGGCCACACTGACAAAGACTAAAGCCCAGCAAATGCAGAGCAGGCCTGAGGGGATATAATCAAGAAAAACCGTGGCAGTTTCCAGACTTCTCAACCCACAAACGCCAAAGACAACCTAGAAGATCAGTGGGAAAGGTCTGTCGGGCCTGGGTGAAAGAGGAGCGTGGTCCAGCCCTGGTCCTAGTGCAGCCCCAGGGCAGTGGCCACAGTGGCAGCTGCTGCTTCAAGAGCTCTTGGCCCACAGACTATGATGGGATAGAGCAGCTGATCAGAGGGGATCACAGGGATCTCTTTGCTAGCACTAAGGCAGGAATCTCTTGCTTTGCTCATGCTTGGATCTGAGTCACAATTTTGGGTGGCAGTCTGGGGTTGAAGAGGTGCACTGGCATAGCAGAGCTTGTAGCAGCAGCAAAAAGGGAACCCTCCTCTCATTTCCAGGGCAGAAAAGAGTGCTTGTGGTCACTCACAGACCACAGCATAGGCAAGGAGAGGAGTAAACACCTCTCCTTAGATCATACCATCTTGGAAGAACTTAAATCTTACAGGTCCGTAGAAATATCTCTGAAAACAGATGGACAAAACCCCTGAAGCTTGGCACAGTACACTCTCCACACTGAAAGCAGAGCCTACCTTAACAAATAGTTAAAAAGTCAAGTAACTGGCTGGAAAGATAAACAAACAGAGGGAAAAAAAAAAACCTCAGACTATAGAATCTTACTTTGGTGACAAGGAAGATCAAAACATACAACCAGAAGAAGACAGCAAAGTAAAGCTCCTACTCCAAAGCACCCAAGAAAAATATGAATTGGTCTCAGGCCATGGAAGAGCTCAGAAAGGATTTTGAGAAACAAGTAAGAGAAGTAGAGGAAAAATTAGGAAGGGAAATGAGTGATGTGAGAGAATCATGAAAAATGAGTCAGCTTGCTAAAGGAGACCCAAAAAAATACTGAACAAAATAACACCTTAAAAAAATAGACTACACCAAATGGTAAAAGAGGTCCAAAAAGCCAATGAAGACAAGAATGCCTTAAAAAGCAGAATTGGCCAAATGGAAAAGGAGGTCCAAAAGCTCACTGAGGAAAATAATTCCTTAAAAATTAAAATGGAGCAAATGGAAGCTAATAACTCTATGAAAAAACAAGAAATTATAAAACAAAACCAAAAGAATGAAAAAAATAGACAATGTGAAATATCTCATTGGAAAATAGAACTAGGAGAGATAACTTTTAAAACTATTGGACTACCTGAAAGGCATAATCAAAAAAAGAGCCTAGACATTATCTTTCAAGAAATTATTAAGGAAAACTGTCATGATATTCTCAAGCCAGACGGTAAAATAGAAATCAAAAGAATCCACTGATCACCTCCTGAAAAAGATTCCAAAAGGAAAAGTCCCAGAAATATTACAGCCAAATTCCAGAGTTTCCAGGTCAAGGAGAAAATATTGCAAGCAGTCAGAAAGAAACAATTCAAGTACTGTGGAAATACAATCAGGATAACACAAGATTTAGCAGCTGCTGTATTAAGGGATCAGAGGGCTTGGAATATGATATTCCAGAGGACAAAGGAACTAGGATTAAAACCAAGAATCACCTACCCAGAAAAACTGAGTGTAATCAATGAGGGGAAAAATTGACATTCAATGACATAGAAGAATTCAATGCATGCTTGAGAAGCCAGAGCTAAATAGAAAAATTGACTTTCAGAAGACTCGAGAGAAGCATGAAAATGTAAACAGGAAAGAGAAATCACAAGGGACTTATTAAAGTTGAACTGTTTACATTCCTACATGGAAAGATGATATTTGTAACTCATGAGACCTTTCTCATTATTAGGGTATTAGGAGCGAATATATGTATAGACAGAGGGCACAGGGTGAATTAAATATGAAGGGATGATATCTAAAAAAGAAAATTAAGGGGTGAGAGAGGAATGTACTGGGAGAAAGAAAAAGCGAGAGGTAGAATGGGGTAAATTATCTCACAAATAAGAGGAAAGAAAAAGCTTTTACAGTGGAGGGGAAGAGGGAGGAGGTGAGAAAAAATGAGTGAACTTTACTCTCATCATATTTGGCTTAAGGAGGGAATAACACACATACCCAATTGGGTATAGAAATCTATCTTACCTTACAGGAAAGTAAGAGGAAGAGGCTAAGGAAAAAAGGGGTGATAGAAGGGAGGTAGGTTTGGGGAGGGGATAATCAGAAGCAAACACTTTTGAGGAGGGACAGGACAAAGGAGAGAATAGAATAAATGAGTTAGTCTTTCACAACATGATTACTATGGGAGTTTTTGCATGACTACACACATATAGCCTATGTCAAATTGCTTGTCTTCTCAATGAGGGTGGGGAGGAGGGGAGAGAATTTGCAACTCAAAGTTTTAGAAACAAATGTTAGAAATTGTTTCAGCATGCAGCTGGGAAATAAGATACACAGGCAAAGGGGTATAAAAATCTATCTTACCTACAGAAAAATAGAAGGGTAAGGGGATAAGAGAAGGGGGTTATAATAGAAGGGAGAATAGATTGGGTGAAGGAGGAATCAGACTGCAGGCTGTCATGGGGTAGGAGGAGGGGAGGGATAAGGAGAAAATTTGGAACTCAAAATCTTGTGGAAGTGAATGTTGAAAACTAAAAATAAATAAATAAATTTAAAAAACTATTCTGCTTGCACTTTTCTGCATTTTGAAGGGTGGGCTTCACGTGGTTGACAGTATAATACATTATGATATAATACAAATGCTACATATATACATATATACATATACATATACACACATACTGCAATTGAAATTTTACATTGTCTTAGCTTTTTTGTCAAGTCCTTTTTGAGTGTACATGGTAAGGGGAGTGCACAATCACAAAATCAAATAGCAAAGAAATTAAAAAAGGCCTTTAAAGATTTAGTTTAGGAATTCTCAATCGTGTGTGTGTGTGTGTGTGTGTGTGTGTGTGTGTGTGTGTGTGTGTCCCTGGATTTCTTGGGCAGTCTGGTAAAGTTCATAGACCCCCCTTCTCAGACTCAAGTTTTTAAATGCATAAAATAAAATACATAAGATTATACAGGAAACCAATTATATTGAAACATAGTTATCAAGCTATCAAGAAAAAAAAACATATAAATTCATGGCCCTCAAGTTAAGAATTTCTATCTTAAGCCTGTGTGTGTTTGTGTGTGGGGGGGTGGGGGGTAAAGAGGAAAGAGAGATCAAAAGATCAGAGGGGAAAAGCTGAAGGGATCTTAGAGGTTATCTAGTTGAAACCTAGTCTGCTCACATTTTCCAAAAGAAGAAATTGAGGCCCAGAGAAAAAAGTCACACAAAGAGCAAGGACAAGATCTGGGTTTGGAATAAGGTCCTCTTACTCTAACTTCAGGGCTCATTCTTTACAGGGTTTTGAGTCCTCTGAAAGATACTATTAAATTACTTCAAATTAAATTGTCTAATATTTACTCAGAATTCTCCATAATAGAATGTTTATTATAGATGTGAATGGCTGTGTATATACGTATGCATAATGAATCTTATTTGCTCCATAGACACATAACTATGCATATATATGTTATTTGTACATTTATATCCAACTTACATGATTTAAATGTGCTGTAGATAAACTAAAGCAGCATAGAGTATTAGAAAGAGGGCCAATTATTAAGTTAGTAAGTATAACATATTAGAAAAATGGCAGTAAATATGTTGGAGTTAATAAGATCTGGGATCAAGTGCATGACCATGGTCAAATCCAATGGTCAATGCTTCCCAAGAAACTCTTGACTCTAGGTTACTCTGTAATGAATTCCTCCCCTGACCCCCACCAAGTTGCCTACACTGATGAAATCGCAGACATGGAAACATTACCACATACCCTTTCATGAAAAAAAGAAAGGAAAACAGATAAGCATACAAGAAAAATGAAATAGCTATGATTCTAGAGAAGTTTTTAATTAAAAAAATAATACTATAATATCAGACTTAAGTCTTTTCCAAAAACAAAGTTAGCATCATTCACCAAAAAAATATCAGAACATTTCCAGCCACTAGGGAATGACAGTTTAGGACAGGTCTTTAGTGGTCTTGTCTAGGCCAATCTCATTCCCAAGGGCTCATCTTTTGTTTACTGTAACATTGATCCAAAGATTACAACTATTTGCCCTTCAATTCAAGCCTATTCATTCAGTAAGAACTTACCCTCTAGTGTCCCAGTCATTGTCCCCAGTGATGGTGGTCCAAAGACAGAAACAAAATAATTCTTGCCCTTGAGGTCTTAGATACTATCTACCCTGTTGACTACCAGTGGGCAAAAGGACATTTCTCAATAAGAGAAGGCACAAATGGATGCAATGGGAAGAGTGTTTCCTTTGCAGTCAGAAGCTCTGAGTTCAAATCCTAGCTCTGCCTCTTGCCATCTGGTTGATCTTGGGTAAATCCCTTCTTCTTTCCAGGTCTCTATCTCCTGCGTGAAATGAAGGGACTGTACTAGAACTCCTGAGATCCCCTACTGTCTAAGAGTACCTTCCAAATGCCTCTCCTATTCAGATTTAGCTCACTTCATCAGCTTTTAGATTTTTAGGTAGAAGAGACTATCTAGGCCAACCATACTTGTTTTAAAGATGAGAAACTGAGGCCCAGAGATGTTAAATGATTTGCCCCAAATCACGTAGTTAATTATGTGCAACAGGAAGATTTGAACCCATGTCCTCTGGTTCTCAAACCAGTGCTTTTTCCACTGTATCATTCTTATTCCTATAACGGGAGGGGTAAGAAACATATAAGCCAAAATGTCCGATTTCCCTATTCCCTGTGCTATATTCTTAAAATGTACAATAGGTCACTCAGATACAAAGGCAAATCGAGTTCTCTGGATAGAACTTCCTCCCCTAACTAAAATGGATAGGAATATAAGGACAGTGTTTAGAGGTGATCTCAGTCTCAACTATGGCACTTTATTAGAAGGAGGAAGCAATCGCTGAATACTATGTACTTGGAAATCATCTAGACATTATTCTGAGAATGGGTGTGCTTCAGAACTTCCAGCTACGCAGGGATCGTCCAAGATCACCCCCATTCACCTCTCTGTCAGAGTCTGCAGCTCTCTGATGATGCATTTCTGTAGACTTTCATCAGAGTTCACCAACTGCTTTACTCACAACAACCCTGACAGGGAGGTTGTGCAGAGATGTAATGAAGGCAGAACAGCTGGGCCTTTGCCCTTTGCTCTGACATCTGGGCTAAGTGCTGCTTCTTGCCATGGCTAAGAGTGGGAGTTCATGTTTCCATCCTGCTGTGGTACAGAGACCATTATCTGTCTGTTTCATGGTCCTTCACCCATCGGGAGGTGATGGGGAGGGCATATGTGGAAGAAGCCGAGGCAGTGGGGTTGCTGTTAATAAAGGTTGAAGAGAGGAGTGTGAGGGGAAGGGCTGACCCCTCTCTCCTCAGGTCTATCTACTTTCTTCTCTGCAAAACCATTTTCCCCTGTCTGTTTTTCTCCACATCTTTATCTCCATCTGGCTCTGCCCTAGAACTCACTAATCTTTAGCCTCCTTTGTCCTTCTTTCTATGGCATCTTCTTCTTGTTATGGTTGTTTAGTTGTGTCTGACTCTTCATGATCCATTTGGAGCTTTATTGACAAAAATACTAGAGTGGTTTGTCATTTCCTTCTCAAGCTTATTTTACCAATGAGGAAACTGAGGCAGAGTTAAGGGTTACATAGCTAGTAAGTGTCTGAGGCTAGATTTGAACTCAGGAAAATGAGTCTTCCTGGCTCTAGGATCAGCAGCCTATCCATTATGGCACCACCTAGAATTGTCATTCTAGTGCACACTGAAACCCACCTTTCACCACCTCTCTTGGTACACTCTCCAAAGCTGCTTGCTCATTTTCTGACACTCATGGCCAGGAAGGAACACAGACATATTCCTTGTTCCCCAGTGACCTTTTTAAGCCCTCTCCTAGCTACCATAACTCAACAATACCTTTCCTCCATTAAAGTTCATAGGATCACATAACTAGGTAACTTACAGAGCAGAATATAATTGAAAGCAGAAAGATCTGAGTTCAAAACCGAGCTAAGACATTCTCTCCTCTAACACTGACACCACTCTGGTGTAGGTCCTCATCTCACACTTGGACTATTGTAATGACTACTGATGGGTCTGCCTGCCTCCAGTCTCTCCCTACTCTAGCCCATCTTCCACTTAAGCTGTCAAATTATTCTTCCTAAAATGCAGGTCTGACCATACATCTCCCTGCTTGCTCCCAACCCAATTCAATAAATTCCAGTGGCCCTTTTTCAACTTCAGGAGCAAATTTAAAATATGTATATATATATATATATATATATATCATTGGTCTTTAAAATACTTCATAACCTGGCCCCTACTTATCTTTCCAGTCTTCTTAGATCTTACTCCAGTCCGTATGTTTTCTGTCATCTAGTGACACTGGTCTTCTCACTGTTCTTCAAACAAGATACTCCACCTCTCAACTCTGGTCATTTTCACTATGCTCCATGCCTGGAATGTTCTCTCTCCTAATTTCTGACACCTACTTATCCTGGTTTTCTTCAAGTCTTAGCAAAAGTACCACCTCCTGCAAGAATCCTTTTCCAATTTTTTTTTTATCTAAGTGTATCCTGTCTATAGCTGGTTGTACATAGTTGATTACATGTTCTCTCACCCATTAGATTGTGAGTTCCCTGAGGGCAGGAATTGTTTTTGCCTTTCTCTGTAACCTCAGTGCCTATCCCAGCACCTGGCACATAGTAGGTGCTTAATAAATGCTGACTGACAGACCACTTGACTTTCTACCATACCAGGTGAAAGCATGACCTTTAACAAGAAGTGGGCAGTCAACTATTAGCAAAATAGGGTTACCTTGACAGCAGTTATCACAGAAGAGAAAGTGTTTTTCATTCTAGCAGCACTGGAAAGGATGGCCCAACAGTCACCATTTGAGTGTTAAAGGGGAGTATCAGCTTGGTTCAAACTTTGTAAATAAATGTCAAATAAAGACAGAGTCACTGTAAACTTCTCTCTAGATCTAAAGGAGAGACAGGCAGAAAATAGAACAATCTGCATTGTTGAGTAACACTTGGCTTAATTTCTCCCTGGTGGCTTCTTAAAATAAGAACTCCTATAAATTCATTTGCATTCCTGGGGCTTAGTGCCTCACCCACAAGCCAGCTGTCGTGGTGCCTCATGTGCTGCATTAGGTACACAGTTATGGGAGTCATTCTTGAGAGATGTTATCTGTGGATCCCCAAATCTTATTATAACAGCAGTGTAAATAATCTCTTGATTTTATGTAGGGCTTTTCTTCCTAAAAGCTTAAAGTACTTTAAAGCTTCCATCTACATTTATTTTCACCATATCCTGCAATGGAGATGGATGGTGTATCCCCACATCATAGCTGGAGGAACTGACAAGTAGAGTTGGGTAGTGGAAAGATCACTTTCCTGGAAGCCTAGAGCCTTGTATCCAAGTCTTGGGTCTGCTCCTTACTCACTCAGTGAACTTGGAATGAAGCCCTTAGGTTTCTTAGGTCTCAGCCTCTCGTTTGTAACATAAGGAGGTTGAACAAAATAACCTCTAAGGTCTAAATTCAGCTCTAACATTCTTTGTTCTAAGGGTGCTCCTAGATCCAAATCACTTAACTTTTCTGTGCCTCATTTTCCTCATCTACAAAATGGGGATAATAATTGCATCTATTTCTCAGGGTCTTTGTGAGAAACAGAGGAGATATTATATTCTAAAGTCCCTTCCTAACTCTGACATCTTAGTTTCTTTTTTTCCCCTGTTTATTTTTTAAATTATTTTTACTTTTTTGATTAACATTTTAAAATAAATTGATTTGTCTCTTTTCCTATCCCTGCTTCCCATAACTGAGTTAAAAATTATTTCTCAGTCATTTTAGTTGTTGCCACTTTCTTGGCAAAGATACTGGAGTAGTTTGCCATTTCTTCTCCAGCTCATTTTACAGATAAGAAACTGAGGCAAATGGTGTTAAGTGACTTGCCCAGAGCCACTCAGCTAATGAATTTCTAAAGCCAGATTTGAGCTCAGGAATATGAGTCTTCTTGACTTCAGGCCCAGCACTCTTACCCGCTGCACCACCTAGCCACCCCCTCAATACCTGGCTGCATAGTCCAGAAAAATACACACACCTTCAAACATTAGTCATGTCTGAAAATATATGTTGCTTTCTGCATTTTAAATACATTTCCTCTCTGTCAGGAGATGAGTGGCGTATTTCATCTTCCTTCTTTTGGACTCATACTTTGTCATTGTATTGAACATAATTCTAAAGTTTTTCAGAGTTGCTTTTCTCTCCAATATTGTTAACATTATATAGTTTGTTCTCCTTGTACTAACCATTTGGCCCTGCATCAGTTCATGGAGGCTTTCCAGGTTGCCTTTGACAGTGTCCATCTCATCATTAATTATAATACATTTGCTAGACCACGATTGGTTTAGCCATTTCCCAATAGGATGGTTGTCCCTAAAAGAGATGCTCTAAATATTTTTTGAATATATAGGTCTATTTCATTTCTTTGATTTCTTTTGTGGGCACAGTCCTAGAAATGAGTAGCTGTGTCAAAGGGTATGCACAGTTTGGTGACTTTCTGGATATAGTTCTAAATCGCATTCCAGAATGGCTAAACCAATTCACAGCTCCAACAATGGTGCCACAGCCTGCCCATTTTTCCCTTGCCCCTCCAGAATTTCCATTTTACTCTTTTGTCGTCTTTGCCAGTCTGACAGGTATGAGATGGAACTTCAAGTTGCTTTCATTAATATTCTTCCAATTGTTAGCAAACTCAGATCATTTGTCCAAATGACTGTTAATAGCTTGGGTTTCTTCCTTTGAAATCTGTCTGTTCAAATGCAGGTAGTCAATATGTATTTATTAAGCACCTATTATGTGTCCAGCATTGTGCTAAGTCCTGGGATACCAAAAAAAAAAAAGCTAAAAGACAGTCCCCTTACTCAAGGAGCTCTCAATCTAATGGAGGAAACAGCAAGTAAATGTGTACAAACAAGCAATATGCAGAATAAATAGATGATTTACAGAGGGAAGTCACTAGACTTAAGAAGAAATGAACAGAACGAATAGAACACTGGATACAGTAATAGCGTTATTGTCTTGAGAATAACTTTGAGTGACTAAGTCATTTTGACTATTACAAATACTCAAATTTACTATGAAGGATCTCTGAAGGAAAATGTTATCTACATGCAGAGAGAGAACTGACAGAAGTATGTATAGAATGATTTTACATATATATATACAGACACAAACACACACACACACATATTTACACATTTGTTTTTAATAATAGCCATTTTTAGGGTGGGGGAGGGAAGAAAAAATAAAAAAGAAAGTTACATGATAACTTTATTATATATTTCAAAGGAATAGCAAGTTGTACATTATAGATTTGCAGTTTAATGTACAATCATCTTTCTTTCCCTGTTCCACACTGTTATGAAATGCTTGTTTCATTTCTCAAATTCAGAATCAAATAAATTTAAAAAAAGAAGGGTTGAGGATGGCTTCCTGTAGAAGGTGGGATTTTAGTTGGGACTTGAAGGAAGCCAGGAAGGTCAGTAGTTAGAGTGGAGGAGGGAGAGAATTCAGGACAGAAACAGCCAGAGAGAATGCCCAGGGTTGAGAGATGGAAAGTCTTGTTCATGAAACAGCCAGGAAGTGAGTGTGACTGGATCAAATGTTAGTATTGGGAAGTTAGGTGTAAAAAGACTGGATAGGTAGGAGATGGCTGGTTATGAAGGACTTTGAATGCCAAATAGAGCATTTTATATTTGAATCCCAGAAGGGATAGGGAGCTGCTGGAGTTTGAAGAGTAGAGGAGTGACATGGTTGGATCTGCTTTTTAGGATGATTTAGTGGCTGAATGGAGGATGGATTGGAGTGTGGAGAGACTGGAGGCAGATTCACAGACAGCTATTGCAACAATCCAGGTGTGAGGTGATGAGGGCCTGCACTAGAGGGGTGGCAGCATCAGAGGAGAGAAGGGGGCATATTGGAGAGATGCAACAAAGGTGAAATTGTCAGATTTTGGCACCATATTGGCATATTGGATACGAGGGGTGAGAGATAGTGAAGGATCCTGGATGTCTCCTAGGTTGGGAGCCTAATGGGCTGGGGAGATGGTGTTGCCTATAGTCACTGGGAAGGTCAGGGAGAAGGTGGCACAGTTTTGTTGGAAGAGATGATAAGTTCCATCTTAGACGTATTGAGTTTAAGATGTCCACAGGACATCCAGTTTGAGAGGTTTGAAAGGCAGTTGGAGGTATGAGATATACTTTGAATGCTTTTATCTGTTTGGGAAAATAATTCTTAGTCTTATAAATTTGAATAAATGCCTTATTATCTTGCAAATGAGATCTTTATCAAAGAAATTTGTTGTAAAGATCCACCTGCCCCACCCCACCCTCTGCCCCAGTTACCTGTTTCCCTTCTAATTTTTACTATGTTGGATTTGTTTGTGCAAAAATACAAGTCCCCTCTCGACTATGATATTCTGCATTCCTAGGTTCTTCCTTAGGACTAGGGCCCTAGCATTGAAAACTAGCACGTATTCTTCGTGCATATGTGTGTGTATGTGTGTGTGTGTGTATGTGTGTGTGCGTGCGCGCGTGTATGTGTATAGTATATATGTATATATACTCACATAACACATATCATATATTATATATGATATGTTTCATATACCTCATATAGTACATATGGTATATATGTATATATTCTTATACCATATAATGTTGCATCCCCCATTAGACTATAAGCTCTTTGAGGGCAGGGACTGCTTTACTTTTGCCTTTTTGCTCCTAGTACTTGGCATAGTGTCATATTAACAGTGAGTGCTTAATATATACTTGCTGGACAACTGTCAAAGGCTTAGATCCTTTTATTAAGGAGATTTGTTCTAGGAAGTTTGGATTCAGTCAAAGGGCTGCACTTGAGGACCTAGAGGGCCCTATGTGGCCTTGGGGCCACAGGGTCCTTACCCCTGAAGGTCTCTCCCAGCTAACATGCCATGGCTCTGTGACTAAGGACACAGGGTCACTGTGACACATTGCATACAGCCTTGGAATCGGGAAGAGTTGAGTTAGAATCCTGCCTCAGTTGCTTACTGTCTGTGTGACTCCGAGCAGTTCACTCAATATTTGTCTACCTCAGTTTCTTCATCTGTAAAATAAAGGTAATTAGAGCATTTACCACCCAGGCTTGTGAGGATCAGATGAAATGACACAGGTAAGATGCTTTGCCAATGTTCAAGTGTTACATAAATGCTTGCTATGCCTGCCCCCTCCCTTCTAATTGCCCTTTGATTATAAACTCCACGTGGCAAGCTGGTATTGTGTCTATTCTTGCTGCCTTGCCCTCCCCCTCCACACCCACACCCACACACCCACACAT
Organism: Phascolarctos cinereus; assembly: GCF_003287225.1. Taxonomy (NCBI): domain Eukaryota; kingdom Metazoa; phylum Chordata; class Mammalia; order Diprotodontia; family Phascolarctidae; genus Phascolarctos; species Phascolarctos cinereus. The sequence goes on along the minus strand of NW_027555847.1, from coordinate 690,390,297 downwards.
CCATACCCCCACATACATCTAGCACAGTGCCTTGTATAGTGTTAAATTGAATTAGCAGGTAGGTAGGCTGATAAACTCTAGCCTGGGAAGAAAGAGAGAACGCAATCTGTGCAGTGTCACTATCTTATTTGGTGATAGACACACAGCAGGGACCTTAGGTGAAATGAAAATGGACTGTTTAAGAGAGAGATCTGCCTGAGCAAGGCATACAAATAGCCATGGACGGATCCCTATTAACCCACCAATTTAGATGTAAGTTGAGGCAAGAGAAAGGAGGAAAGAGTGATTCTTTCTATAAATCCATTGAAAAGTGCCTTTAGGTGGACTGCTAAGAATAATAACAATGCTAATGCTAACAACGACAATGGAAACGACGACGACAACAACAATAATAATAAAACCTAGCATAGGTTATATAGAGCTTTAAAGCTTGTACAATGCTTTACAAATACTTTCTCATATGATCTTCACAACCACCCTGGGAGGTAGGTGCTTCTATTAGCCCCATTTTACAGATGAGGAAACTGAGGCAAACAGAGGTGAAGTGACTTGCCCAGGGTCACCTAGCTAGTAGGTATCTGACACCAGATTTGAAAGTCTAGGTGTACAGCACCTGTACCCGCACCTAGCAACTACTACATTATTGTCGTTATTCAGTTGTTTTCAATCATCTTCAAGACCCCATCTGGGGTTTTCTTGGTAAAGATATTGGAATGGTTTGCCATGTCATTCTACAACTCATTTTACAGATGAAGAAACTGAGACAATTAATGGTTAAGTGATTTGCTCAGGGTCACACAGCTATTAAGTGTCTGAGGTTGAATTTGAACTCATGTCTTACTGATTCCAGGCCTGGTGCTTTATCCACTATGGAACTGCCTAGCTGCCAGGACCTAGTATACCACTTTGAAAACACTGGGTGTTTAAAAAATATTTGTTGAATGAATGGATAGATAAATGAAATCATTAGTGGTAGAACATGCAGCCCGGAGTCAGGAAGACCTGAGTTCAATTCTGGTCTCAGACAGTAGATATGTGACCCTGGGCAAAGTCACTTAACCTCTGTCTACCTCAGTTTTCTCATCTGTAAAATAGGAATAACCATAGTACTTACATCCCAGGGTTGTTATAAGGATCATATGAGATCATATTTGTAGAAAATACTCAGCATAGTGCCTGGCACATACTACGTGCTATGTAAGTTAGCTTATGTTATGAATATTATTATTACTTGTGTAGCCTAATGTATTCCTTAGTTTAAAAGGTAAAAATAACAAAAATAATGATATCTAACATATCTAACAGGCATCACCCGAAGAAGCAGATGCTACAGTTGATACGGTTCCCATTTTATAGATGAGGAAAATGGAGGTCAGAAAAGGAAAATTACCTAACTATTACATAGTTAGGAAGGGTGAGTTCCAAGATTCGAATCCAGTTCTTTCCTGACTGCAAGTCTGTCTTTTTTTTCCATGTTTGCTTGCTGAACATAGTTCTGATATCTATATAAAGTGCATGACTTAATTCCTGTGCACTATTTTCCTCTGTCATGCTAGATATTTGGGAGCATTAGCTAGCACTTATCGTTTTTCTTTTATTTGTTTTTTTTTTCCTTCTCTTTGTTCCATGGTGTTGCCAATTACCAATGGGTTTGACACCCCTTGATTACCCTCCACCTGGTTTAGCCCATCTGCTGAAACTGTCGACTGGAGTGTGGCCACTGTGTGTGCTACAGCTTTTTGGAGCCACAGGTGAGAGTTAGGTGGAACAGGTTGACACCAAAGGTGGAAAGAAGCTCTGAAAAGGGCTCAGCAGCCTTCACACCAGAGGTACTAGTTTTCCCTGAATACACCCTACAACCCATTTGAATTGTCTTAGGAAGATTCTGAGGATCACCTGGAAGGATAAGTACCAGACACTGAGGTCTTTTCTCAAACTAAACTGCCAAGCATTCACACTCTGCTCTAGAGGGCACAACCCCAAAGGGCTGGCCACATTGCTCAAATGCAAAATGTATGCTTGCCAAAAAGACTTTTATGGAGAACTCACACAGGGTAAGCACTCACATGGTAGTCAGAAGAAGCAATACAAGAACACTCTCAAGGTCTCTCTCAAGAACTTTGCAATGGATTGTGTGACATGGGAGACACTGGCATAGGACTGCCCAACATGGTGTGCCCTCATCAGGAAGGTGCTGTGCTCTATGAGCAAAGCAGAATTGAAATAGCTCAAGAGAAACGCAAGATACGCAAACTTAGAGAACCCACCCCAAAGGCTCACACAGATTATTTGTGCCCAATCTGTGGTAGAACATTCCAAGTTCGTATTGGTCTGATCAGCCACGGTAGGATATACTAAAACTTGACTCTAGTATAGTGATGTCATTTTGGTCCTCTTTGAAAACAAAGGACAACAACAATACAATAAGCCAATTAAGAGTCAGATAATCCATTACCTAATCTCTAATCAGTGGTGTAGTGGATAGAGCTTGGGGCCTGGAGTCAGGAATTTACTAAGATCTGAGTTCAAATCCAGCCTCAGACACTTATTAGCTGTGTGACCCGGGGCAAGCACTTAACACTGTTGGCCTCAGTTTCCTCATCTGTAAAATGATCTGGAGAAGAAAATTGCAAATGACTCCAGTGTCTTTGCCAAGAAAACCCTAAATGCAGTGATGAAGAGTCAGACATGACTGAAATGACTTGAACAAATCTCCAATTAGGTAACTAAAGAAGTTGTGTTCCAAGTTTCATTGCTGCTTCCTGCCTAGATCTTCTAATCTTGCTCTGATCTATTAATACGGGGGTTTTGGTTCCTTCTTGCATCAGAGAACATGGTGACTTAGGGCTGGAGGTTTCTTTTTTTGTCTTCTCCATTGAGACAGGGTTTTAGTCCAAGGTCTCAGTTCCTTAATAGCATGCCTCCACAAGTTAATAGATAGGAAGCTGGACTAGGAAATGTAATATATGGGTTTGAATCCTGCCTCGAATTCTCAGTCTTTGTGTCACCATGGGCAAGTCGCTTACACCTCTCTGACACAGTTTTGTCATCTGTAAAAAATGGGCATCATAATACTTGTTCTCCCTACTTGGCAAGGCAAGTTTAGTTTTTTTTTAATTTTTTTTTTGCTCCCCTTAAGATGCTACAGAAGTGTGAGTTATTATTTTTATTATTCCCTATTCTGACCAGCCCAGAGAAGTATATGCTCTACTGTGAGGTACAATGAGTTTCTGGTCTACTTAGCTATGAGATTCTTATCTGTTAATTAACCAGCAAACATTAGGAGTCCAGTGTCTTATAGACTGAACAATTAAGGTCTGCTCAATAAACTGAACATTGGATAATAGAGCATAACCATTCTAGCCTCATCCAAGTTTAATAGGTAGCCAAGCTAAGTAATTAAGGAAAAACACAAAAACAAAACAAACCAAAAAAATAGCAAAGCCCAGCCACAAAAAGGTAACAAGAAAGAACCCACACAGTATTTCTGCTGTTTGGGATTCAGAGTCCATTCCACAAGCACACCTGTATATCCTTCAATCACTCAGTTGAAGGAAGTAGGAATTCTTTACCTGGAGAAGAGAAGCCTTGGTGTTTTGGAGGGGGGAATAAATCAAACGATCATTTTTCAAATATCTTGAAGATGATGGTAGAGAAGGAGGATTTTAGCCCCAGAGGGTAAAACTAACAAGGAACAAAATTTGGAAGATGACAAGTGGCAGGTTTTGGTTCAATGCAAGGGAAAAAAAAACCCATTAACTGTAACAATTACAGTTGTTGAAAAATACAATGGATTGCCTAGGGAAGTAGAGAGTCTCCATCACTGATGGTTTCCAAAGGCTGGATGGCCACTTGATTAGGATGGCCAAGAGAGGAGTGTTATTCAGCCAGGGATTGAAGGAGAATGCCTTAGAGATCCCTTTTGACTCTGGGATTCTGTAACCTTGGTAAATTATACAAGGACAGGCAGAGAAGCTATTCCAACCAAAAAAATAGAAGCAACCCAAATGTCCAACAGTGGAAAAATGGCTGAATAAATTGTGCTATATCAATGTAATGGAATATTATTGCACCATTAGAAGTGAAAAATGGGAAGAATTCAAAGAAATACAGAAAGACGTGGTAAATGACAAAGAGTGGAGGCAGAATCAGAACAAAAATATGCACACTGATGAGAACTACATAAAAATAGTGATAAGAATAGCATGAACAAAACAGGAAAAAGAAATAATCAGGAGATGCAGAGGCCAGAAGAAGCACAGAAGTCAGGAAGATGTTTTCTTTTCTTTTTTATCAAAGTTGAAATGCATAGTTAAAAATTGTATATAGTTTGGAGTTTATGGTTTCATATCTGATTCCATTTTTTATTTTGTTTCTTTTAAAGTTACTGAGAATGTCAATAGCCTCTCCAGATATCTGAAAGAGGAGAAATTATAAACTCTTGTTAAAAATGTATAGGTGTTTGTATTATCAAAAAAGGCAACTATCATGATAGCTAGCATTTATGTAGAACTTTGAGGTTTACAGGGCAGCTAGGTGGTGCAGTGGATAGAACATTGGGTTTAGAATCAGGAAGATTTAACTTTACGAGTTCAAATCTGTCTTTAGGCACTTACTAGCTGTGTGACCCTGGGCAAGTCATTTAACCTTGTTAATCAGTTTCCTCATCTGTAAAATGAGGTGGAGAAGGCAATAGCAAACCACTCTGGTATTTTTTGCCAAGAAAACCCCAAATGGAGTTATGAAAAGTCAGACATGACTGAAAATGACTGAATAACAACAAACTATTGCCAACCAACAATAAACAAAGTAGATCTTGCCTTTTCAATGATTTTTGGTTAGTTGTATGACTGTCATTAATAGAATGTGAGCTCTTCGAGGGCAGGGATCAATTTTTTAAACCTTTCTCTATATCCTCAGCACTTAGCTCAATACTCAGCACATAGTAGGTACTTAATCAAGGTTTGTTGATCAATTGATTGACTGGAAAATGTAGTCTACTGCAGAATATTCACTATAAAAATGTGCATGTACCTTGTTCATACATTAGGGATGGATGCTCTCAATATACATAGAGATCACTCCCATTGGCAGTTTGTGGAGATGGGAAAAGAGGCATATGGTCCACTAGGTATCGATATTTAGTTTGTAAGCTCACAGAGATAAAACTTGAAAGGCCCCCAGAGGCCATCTAGTCCTGTCCCTTATCTTACACATGAGGAAACAGGGACTCAGACAGGGCAGGCCTGGGATTTGAACTGGGATCTGGTTAATAACAGGTTGAGCACTTTCCCACTGCCCCATGCTAATTCCCTTAATGAAATAGCAAATGTAAAGTGTTTCATTGTTCAGTCATTTTTTCAGTTGCGTCTGACTCTTTATGATACCATTTGGGGTTTTCTTGTCAAAGAAAACTAGAGTAGTTTGCCATTTCCTTCTCCAGCTCATTTTATAGATGAGGAAACTGAAGCCAACAAGGTTAAGTGACTTGCCCAAGGTCACACAGCTAGTAAGTGTCCAAGGCTGGATTTGAACTCACAAAGACTCCAGTACCCATACTCTATCCACCGTACCACCTACCTGTTCTACCTTGAAGGGTATTTCTTTGTATCCCCAGAGGTTAGCACAGTGCCTGGCATTTAGTAGATGCTCTATATATGCTTGTTGATTATTAAATAACAAATAAGTAATAACTAGTATTTATATAGCTGCTTTAAGGTCAGCAAAACACTTTACACATATTATCAATCTGATATTCAAAACAACCTTGTAAAGTAGGTTCTATTATTTTACATTTTACAGATGCAGAAACTGAAGCTGAGAGAGTTTAAATCTTTTACCCAGAGTGCCATGACTAGCAAGTTTCTGAGATGGGGATTTAACTTAGATAGATATTTTTGACCCCAACTCTATCCTCTGTCTACTGTGCCACCTTCAATTCAATTCAACAATTCAGGAAACATATATTAAGTACCTACTATGTTCCAAACACTGTGAGAGACCTGGGACTACAAAGATTTTTTTTAAAGTAATTAAAGTAATGCTAACTTTCTACCATTGGTGGGGTATTGGGTATATTTTTTCTCTTTTTCCTAAGCATTTAGCTTTTAAAACTGGCCAACAGTAAGGTGTTCAAAGGAGTATCAATTCCAAAGTAGAAGAGCCCTCAGAAGCCATCTGGTCTAACACCTTCATTTTAAAAAAGGAGGCAGCCAAGGCAAGAGAAGTTACATGGCTTGTCCAAGTCTCACAGGTAAATAAGCATCAGAGATGGAATATGATACCAGAGTCAATGCTCTTCCAATGTACTGATCTTGCCACAGGGTCTGTCCCTGGGCTGATATGTTTATTCTTCTGCATGTGGCTTTTAACACTGTAGAGTTTCCCCTAAGTCAGGCGCAATTTCTTCTCCTGACATTCATGCGTGGACTCTGGCATTTTACCTCATAGTGGCAGTACAAGGTGAAAGTCAGCACCTGTTCCATCACCTCTGAAGCATGCTTGGTTATGCTTTGCAAACCAGGATTTTGTAGGTGGCCCCATGTTATGCAGCTCACATGCTCCCATTAGGTGGTGAAATTAATTGGCTATTAATAAACATATCTGTAATGGAAATGGAAGATTTATGGTGAGGACACAAGATCTCCCATCTCCAGTAATGTGCCTACCAGAGGCCTTCTTTTAATCATTCCACAGCTCTTCCATATGTTGTCTTATTACTCCACTGTATTTCATTGCAAATTTGTAATGTCTGACATCCTACATTTCCATTTTCAAATTGTCAGGGAAACTGATTTGCATCGAACATGCTGAGGAGTTTAAATACTTCCCTGCCCACAGTTTGGAACTGACAGGTTTAGGGGGAAAATGCAGTTGGATAAAAAGTCCTTTTGAATCGTACTATGTCTGTAGGCTACAAATATTAAAGGATTCAACTGTGGAGGCAGTTATATGCTCCTTTATGATATAGCTAGTAGTATGAGCAATGGAAAGACAAAAGAAGAGGTTCTCTGGCAAGTCCCTTCTTTCCTAGCTCATCTCCCCAACTTCTTGTAGCTTTTGTGATGTGTCTATAACGCAGGAACCCAGATATCCACTTTCTCCATCTTAGGAATTCCTGCTTTCCTTCTGGTCTATCTTGCCTGCAATTTCACAGAATCACATGTCAGATCCCAAAGATACCTTGGCCATCCCATGCCTACAAAGGAATACCCTCTACAACATATAGTATCATTTGAAGAACTTGGGACATTGACCTTAGAAATGAAGCCTCTATGAAAAGACAATAATGATATTCAAGAAGCAAAAAGCTTGTAATATGGATGAGGAATCAGGCTTCTTTTATTTGGATCTAGAGGGCAGAATCAGGAGCATGGGGGAAAGCTAGAAAGAGGGAAATTTAGGCTTGATAATCAGGAAATAAACATTAACGGTTACTACTGTCCTAAAGTGGAATGGGGTGCCCAGGAGCTCAGGGGTTCGCCTTCCTAATAAGACAAATGATTATTAATAACCAATGATTTAGGGAGATCCAGAGTACCCCTCCCTTTTTTTCTAAAGTATTGATTTTAAAAAGTTGAAGGACATTACTAATAATGAAACTGGACTAACTTTCTTGCTTAGACCCCACCCAAGTGGAATAGCCATTAAGTTCTGCTCAGGCTTGGTTGGGGCATACATTCTTTTAATAGATTGCCCAAGACTGGGGGTAGTCTAGGTATAGAGATAAGTTTCTCTGTCCAAGAGTGACATGATATCACTCTCAGCCCCTCATTGAACACACACTCTTTCAAGGGTATATAAACTGTAAGCCTGCCGCCATGATGGTCTTTGGTCTAAGAGAGATGCCCAAAAGGTCATTCTTTTATTAATAATGTGCTGGCCCTATTAATAAAATGATTAAATTACCCAGAAACTCTGTCTCTCAAACCTGTTTCATCATCACATTTGGAAGGCCCCAAGCACATGCCGGATGACCACTTGTTGGGGATGTTATAGTGGGAATTTATTTTCTGTTTGGGTTGAACTTGATGCCAATTCTCAAATGCTGTCATTTTGTGACACCTGATACATGTTCATCTGACTTTTTCTTCAATGAGAGAGAATCCACTTCTTCCTCGAACAGTCTATTCACTTTGGGACAGCTCCTAGGAAGGTTATTTTTTTTTCCTTTGATATCCAGCATAAATATGATTTTGTGACACTCTACCCAATGTTCCTGGTTCTGCCTTCTGTGGCCAAATGGAACACATTTAATCCCTCTTTCACGTGACAGCCCATCAGATACTTGAAGATAGCATTATGGCTGCCCCCTATTCCCAATCTGCCTCTCTCATGGCATTTCATCTTTTCCAGGCTAAATGTTCCACTATTCAAACAAGAATCCCCTCTGTAAGATCCCCTTCCCCTCATAATGGTCACCCACGCTTTCCCTGAAAACTCCAGTAATTAGGAAATCTACCATCTTCTGAGGCAGCTCATTGCACTTTGTGGTCACACCTACAGTGAGGAAGTTTTTCACTGAGCCTAAAACTGCCTTTTTGTAATTTGTACTGAATAACTGTGTGCTCCTAGGCAATTCACTTAACCATGTTTACCTCAGTTTCCTCCTCTGTAAAATGAACTGGAGAAGGAAATAGCAAACCACTTCAGTATCTGCCAATTAAATCCTAAATAGGGTGCCAAAGAGTTGGACACAACTTAAATGAGTCAACAAGAACAAAAAGGAGGCAATAGACTGCTTGATTATCAGTTTGAATGGTGGACCCTTTCACATTCTTCATTCCCGCTTAAATTTTTTTTTTAAATCCAACAGGCAGAAGAGTAAGTAGTCTGTCCAAAGTTTCCCTTTTCTGAAAAGGTGCTATAATCCTTAGAGAGTATGGTTGTGCAATCTTGCACGAACCAATCAGCTGAATTTTATGTGATGAGGTCAGAGGAAGAAAGGAGTTCCATTTAAGATGGAGTAATCTGAGAAGAAAAAAAAAACCTGGGACTTATAGTGTATTACAAGTTCAATGAAAGTTAATGGTGTGATATCTAGTTTTCCCAAAGCTAATATGATCTTAAGTTGTATTAAAAAGGACCTGGTGTCCATAATTAGGAAGGTTATAGTCTTGTTCTTTACTCTGATGGTCAGATAATACGTGAAGAATCGTATTCAATTCTGGATACCACGTGATTGGAAAGGTATTTGTAAGCTGGAACATATCCAGTGATAGGAAATCATGATGGAGGGGGAGCTGGAAAGTGTAAGATCAAAGAATTTAGATCTGTTAGGGATCTTAGATATTATCTGCAGGAGTGTGCTAGGAAATGTTTAATAACCTGCTCTCCAAAATACACACATGTATGTATATGTATATATAGACACACATGTATACATACATATATAGATGCACTTTCCAATTATTCTGCATTACTGACCTTTTCTCCACTTTAAGTTTAGACAATCAGTAAAATAATAAATCAACCTGTGATTTACAGCATTTGCCAATTTCTGAGCTGTAAATGAGCACACACAAAATTTAACAATCAGCTCTTGTGAGCTGGGTCAAAGCTGGCTCCAGCAGACCCCTGCTTAGAGTCCAACCCCTTCTTTTTAATAGAAAAAAAAAGCTGAGGCTCAAAGGAATTTAGTGACTTGTTCAAAATCACATAGGTGGTAGTAAAACTGAGTTTCATGTCCAGATTCTCAATACTCATTGCTCTTGCCATTACATTATTCTTTCTCCCCAGCCATTAAATGATGAGACAAATTCTCTACTCACTCAGTCATATTGTCTCTAGGGCTAGGAAACGGGAAATATCTGATAGTTTTCAAACCATTGTTCTTACATTTCAAATGCCAGGAAAGAGAGATATATCAAAGGTGCTTAAACATCATTGCCTAGCCATCTGCTGAGTTAAAATATAGGAAGGAGGAAGAGAGGAAGGACTCCTTTTGTTTACCTGACCCCAGACTGAGAATATTCCCTAAGAAAACAAACTTTAACACTAGAGAGATGGATAAATCAGAGAATTACTATCACTAATCCAGAGGAAATAAAATTAATTATACAGGAAGAATGATTATCCTTCTGAGAAATATAATTCAAGATATCCTGGTCTTAGGCTCACTAGTTATCAATTTATCCAATTACACACTAGTTAAAATCTTTTTTCAGTGAACGTTTCATGGCTTAGAAATAAATACATTTGGAAGCTTTCATATTCAGCTTAAACCTAATCTCTCAGAACCAGGAAGGTTTCTGGGATCATAAATGTAGTTTGAAGGGACCTCAGTGGCCATCCAGGACAACTTCTTTATTTTACAGATAAGGAAACTGGAGGCCAAGAGAGGTGAAGTGATTGGCCCATGGTCATACAGGTGATAAGTCATAGGGGCAGGGTTTGAGATTAGGTCCTCCAATTCTTTCCCATGGTACCATGCTTTCTTTTTAGAGATCACTGACAAAACACCCCACAATAGCCAAGCTGAAAATAAGGAACCTTATCTTTTCCTTCCTTAAGCTTAGCATGACATATGGCAATAACCAAGAAAAAATAAAAGAGGTGGGAGGCAAGGGATGATTTCTGTTTCCTGTCCTGTGTAGGGATGTCTGAATAATTAGAGAGAATTTGGGTTCTTCCTTAAAGCTTTTAATACCTAAGATGGGTTAAAGAATTTCTCCACAGGAAAGGCGATGTAGATAATGGGTAAGTCACTGAGTTAAGAGTCAAGAAGACTAGATTAAAATCCCACCCTTATTACTTACTACCTGTGTGACCTTGAACAAGTCTGTTCACTATTATATGCCTCTGGCAGGTCCAATGGTATGACAGTGTGGTGGAAAGAATGATCAAACAACAAGCATTTGTTAAGTACCTATTGTATACAAGACATTATGGTAGGTCCAGGATATACGAAGAGAAAAACGCTTTCAAGGAGGTGTTGTATTGGGGAGGCAACATGAAAGGGAGAGAAAAGACCTTGTCCCTCCACATTTAGGAGACATGACATGGATTATAATCCAGCAAAGGAGACTGAGAAGTGGTGAGACAGATAGGAGGAGAACCAGAAGCAAACATAAAGAAGTCATCCATGAAGAGAAGGTGATCCACAGTACTGAAGGGAGCTCAAGAAGAATGGGAGTTGGTAAAAGTTCACTACATTTGGCAATGAAGAGATTGCCAATCATTTACTTTAGAATCGGAGGGCCTTGTGTTAGAATTTTGGCTCTGCCACTAATTTCTTGTGTGACCTTGGGCAAGTCACTCCTTTTTCCCTAGGACTCATTTTCCTTATCTGTAAAGTGATGAGGTTGGAGCAGATATCCTCTGGGGTTCTTTTAGCTCTAAATAAATGATCCCATGATTCCAAGTCTTTGGCAGGTCAAGCTTCCTCAGTGAAAGAAATTTCTATGCCTGACCTTCCCTACCAATTAAGACATTTTTTTTGATGTTTCCCACAGAAACATAAAATATATCAGATTGCATGCCATCTTGGGGAGGGAGGAGGAGAGGTAGGGGAAGAAAATTTAAAACTGAAAAGCTTATGGAAGAGACTGTTGAAAACCAAAAATAAATTAATTAATTAAAAAATGTAACAAGAACAAAAGGACAAATCCCTCCCTCTCCACCCCCCAACACCTCAAGGACATACTCTCATTTTCTTTATGTTGGTCTCTAGGGAGAGTAGGCCAAATTTATTTGTCATTCATCAAACATCAAGCATTCATCAAAAAATGAATTCACATGAATTCATTTGAGTTCACAGAATCAATCTTACAAATACAGAATTGAGGAGCCATAGTTAAATAGCAGTTTAATCTGGAAAAGATTTAGGGGTTTGAGAGGACTGCAGGCTCCATATAAATCAACAACGTGCTATGGTGGTCAAGGAAATTAATAAGGCTTATGGCTGTATTAAGCAAGGCATAGTGTCCAGGACTATAGAAGTAACTGTTCTGCTGTAATGTGACTGATGCTTATCTATAAGGTGACTAGTATTTTTGGTCCCGAGGAGATCACATCTGGAGCACTGTGTTCAATTTTGGGTGTCATGGTGTAAGAAGGTCATTGACACACTCAAGAGTGTCCAGAGGAAATCGACCAGAATTATAGCATTATACAGCTAGAGATGGAAGAGACATTAGAGGTAATCTAGTCCAACCCCTTCAATTTATAGATTAGGAAGCTGAGGCCCATGAAGGTCATTACTTGCCCAAGGTCACACAGGTAATAAGGGCTCAGAAGTGGGATTTGAATCCAGATCTCTGACTACACTTTGGTCACTGTATCATGCTGCTTCCATTTACTCAATAAAAGAGCCTTTAGTGTATATGATATGAGGAACTAGGGACATTTAACTTGGAAAAGGTTCAGTGGGAAAGGACGTGACAACTGTCTTCAGGAATCTAAAGGATTAATATGTGGAAGAGGGATTAGATTTTCCCATGTGGCATGAGAAGGCAGAACCAGGGACAATGGGTGGAAGTCGTACAGTGTCAGATTTAGGCTTGATGTCAACAACAATAAAAACTGTAAGAATGATAGCATTCCCAAAGAGGAATGGGATACCTTAAGAGGTCTCTAAACAGAGGCTGAATTGACTACTTGGAGATGTTATAATGGGGATTTCTTTTGGGGTATGAGTTGAATTAGATGACCTTGGAGCTTCCTTCCAGATTTGAGATCTTGTGATTCTCCGAAGAGTTATAATTTGTGTTGGTTGAGGGAGTACCCATACTTAACAACAAAACAACAACAAATCATAGACCATCCAAACTCTTGAAATAAGCACAGACACGTACAGACATACACACACACATTCAGTTTTATTAAGGAGAAGAAAGGATGTTGATTAAGGAACTGGTATATACTAGCACTAGTAACTTTCTCATTAACACTACATTTCTTGGTCAGTTCAAATAATTTGGATGATTTTTAAAAATGGTTTGATGGGCTTAATGAACCATATTGGGTAGTTTTTGACATTTTTTAGACATTGTCAAGGAATTATTGGAGAATCCATGACCAACAAACCAAAGGTGAAACAGAAAACACTTCATGGTTATAGAACATGAAAGGAAGCTGTCTTTAATGATATACTAACCCATAAATTTTAAAATAAATCTCATACGGCCAGTTAGGTAGTGCAGTGGATAGAATGCTGGGCCTGCAGTCAAGAAAACCTAAGTTCAAATTTAGCTTCAGACATTTACTAGTTGTATGGCCCTGGGAAAATCACAGCACCTGTCTGCCTCAGTTTCCTCAACTGTTAAATGGAGATAATAATAACACCTACCTCCCAGGGTTGTTGTGATGATAAAATGAGGTAATATTTCTAAGGCTCTTCTCACAGTGCCTGGCACATAGCAGGTGCTATTTAAATATTCAGTTCCTGTTTCAGATAATCTCAGCACTTATTAATTCAACTCAAATAAACATTTGTTGAGCATCTATTACATGTGAGGCACTGTAATAAGCATCAGGGATACAAAATACTGCCCTAAAGGAGCTTATATTCTGGGGGTGGTGGTGTTATGGTGGAATATGATGTATACATGGAAATCAAGCACAAAGCATATATTTAACAGGGACTAGAACGAGCACAGTCTCTCTATCGGTGTTTCCCTTGGTGGAGAGCCTAGAACATTTGGTTCCAGGAGAATCATGGTGATATATAATGGAAGTAATGTGAAAATACTAGGGATATTTGCAGACATTCAATAACTGGTTCTGGTGAGTTAGTCATGGGGGGAATGGGAGGCTCTTTGATTGTCTGTGGAGGCATTCAAATGCCTTTTACCTTATTTATTGCAATTTCCCTTCTGCTCCTCTTCATGAGGTTGGACTCCCTTACTGACGGCAGCTGGTAAGAAACAATGTTGTAGGGAATAGGCCTGGGGGTTTCCTCTCCTTTGAGGTCACCTAGTCCCAAGAAACAGGTCTTAGTCATTGACCTCTTATTTTTTTTTCATTCCCATGAAAAGGTCTGTTCCACTGATCTTGTGACTTTTCAAAGATGAGAAGAACTTTCTAAGCATCTGGGGTTGGTAGCCAGTTTAATATGGGTGGCCAAAGTAGAGTGACTTTTAGGAATGACCTTTGGGGCCCAGCCCAGTTGTTGCTAAGAGAAGGACTCATTCTACAGTGATGCCACATCTGGACATTAACTTGGTGAGGCCAATGCTATGTAGAATCTGGGCTAAGTTTTGAGCCTACTCTCCCTAGAGACCAACATAAAGAAAATGAGAGTATGTCCTTGAGGTGTTGGGGGGGGTGGAGAGGGAGGGATTTGTCCTTTTGTTCTTGTTACATTTTTTAATTAATTTACTTTTAGTTTTCAACAATCACTTCCATAAGCTCTTGAGTTTTAAATTTTCTTCCCCTACCTCTCTTCCTCCCTCCCCAAGATGGCATGCAGTCTGATATAGGCTCTACATATACATTCCTATTTGCAGCCTTAAGCATATTTTCACATTAGTCATGTTGTAAAGAAGAATTAAAACTGATAGGAGGAACTACAAGAAAGAAGAAACAAAACAAAATGGAAGAAAAAAAAAGCAAATAGTATGCTCCAATTTGCATTCAGACTGCATAATTCTGTCTCTGGATGTGGACAGCATTTTCCATCATGAGTCTTTTGGAATATCCTAGATCCTTGCACTGCTGAGAAGAGCTAAGTTTATGAAAGTTAATCATCACACAATGTGGCTGTTACTGTGCTTAATGTTCTCCTGGTTCTGCTCACTTCACTCAGCATCAGTACATACAAGACTTTCCAGGTTTTTCTGAAGTCCACTTGCTCATCATTTCTTATAGCATAATAGTATTCCATTACATTCATATACTACAACTTGCTCAGCCAATCCCCAACTGATGGGCATCTCTGCAATTTCCAATTCTTTGCCACTATAGAAAGAGTTGATATTTATATTTTACATGTGGATACTTTTCTCTTTTTTATAATCTCTTTGGGATACAGCCCTAGAAGTGCTATTCCTGGGTCAAAGGGTATGCACATTTTTATAGCCCTTTGGGCACAATTCCAAATTGCTCTCCAAAATGGTTGGATCATTTCAAACTCCACCAACAATGCATTAGTGTTCCAATTTTCCCACATCTTTTCCAATATTTATCATTTTCCTGTTTGTCACGTTGGCCAATCTGATAAGTGTGATGTGGTACCTCAGAGTCATTTTGATTTGCATTTCTCTAATCAATAGTGATTTAGAGCACTTTCTTGTTAAATTTTCAAAGTAAGTATCCTTTGTAAAATCTAATTGATATTAAAGGGTTAAATGAAACTATGGCAGTAGTCACTAGAACCTACCAACGGGGGAACAAAACCAGTGAGGGCTCGAGCCAGTGGTGGGAGTGAACACATTGTGAAACACCTCATGGTTCTCTAGAATCCTGAGGAGATAATGTAACAGGTCCAGGGCACACTTACTACATTTGTGAAGTACTATGATCAATTGATAAACATTCATTAAGCACCTCCTATGTGCCAGGCACTGTGCTAAGCTTTGGGGATACAAAAAGAGGCAAGAGACAGCTCCTACCCTCAAGGAGCTTACAATCTAATGGGGGAGATAACCAAGTAATTTCAAGGGGGAGAAAATCCTAGCAGTGGGGTGGGGCCAGGAAAGGCCTATGAGAAAAGATGACAATTGAACTATGTTTGCTTTTTGTTTTGTTTTTTTTTAGGGAACTGGGGTTAAGTGACTTGCCCAGGGTCACACAGCTAGTAAGTGTCAAGCATTTGTTCTGAGCCCATATTTGAACTCTGGTCATCCTGACTTCAGGGCCAGTGTTCTTTCCACTGCACCACCTAACTGCCCCAGCTGAGCTATGTTTGAAGGAAATGAGTGATCCTAAGAAATGAGGTAAGACAGAAATGCATTCTGGATGTGGGGGACCAACTTGCAAAGGAGCAGAGATGGGTATATGGTGGTCATCTTTGACTGGAATGGAAAGAGTGTGACGAGTGTAATGTGAAATAAGATTCGAAAGGTAAGTGGCAGCCAAACTATGCAGGCTTTTAAATGCTAAAGATTTTGTATTTCATTCTACCCACAATGGGGAGCCACTGAATATTTTAGAATAGAGGAGGGGTAAGATCAAATCTGCATTTTAAAAATACCAATTTAGGGGCAACTAGGTGGTGCAGTGGATAGAGCACCGTCCTCGATTCAGGAGGACCCGAGTTCAAATCCAGCCTCAGACACATAACATTTACTAGCTGTGTGACCCTGGGCAAGTCACTTAACTCCATTGCCTAACCAAAAAACAAAACAAAAAGAATACCAATTTGGCACTATGTGAGTGTTACTTGAGAATTCTTGATTCCAAGAACATTGGGGGGAAAAAAAACAATTTAAGTCCTTGGTTGAAAAACAACCACTTAGTAACTTTTTTTTAAATTTGCTAATTACAAAAACACTAAAACAAATTGTTTCTCATTAGGAAGTAATTTGGTAGCTAATCATTTATTAATTTAGGGGGTTTGTGTGTATGCCTGTTTAAGCAGGCCATGCCCTGAATTCTCACTCATTTCCATTAATTAGTGTATGTTAAATGGCCCTTTATGTAAGACAGAACAAACAAAAAATGAACAAAAAAAATGAACAAAAAACAAAACCAAAAAACCTAGGAGAGAGACAAGAATTGACCACTTTGCCCTGTCCCTGAGAAGTCTTCCTCCCCTCTGAGAAGTCCCTTTACCAATACGTGTTGACCCCTTCTCTGCAACGTAGTCTTAGTTGCCTGGGAGCACTGATTGGTCAATGAGCAGAAGGCATGCTGGGGTGGACAGAATATTGCATTTGGAGTCAGAAAGACCCAGGTTCAAACATTATTTCAGACACTTATAAGCTAAGTTAGTCAGACAAGTCAATAAATCCTTGTTGATAAACTGACTAGCTGTGTGAGATGGGGTAAGTCTCTGGGCCTTAGTTTCTTCTATAAAATGAAGAGACTCAAATTAGGTAACATATGTAAAAGTGCTTTACAAATCTCAAAGCACTATATAAAGGATAGCTATTATTAATATTATTCAACTTGATGGACTCTGAGATTTCTTAGCCCTGTGATCTTGTGATTTCTCACCTCTTACTCTTTGCTTTGGCTGTCCCTCATTGTCCATATCCTCCCTCTAAATTACTTCATGCATGTATACATGTTTGTATATGCATGCACATGTATGTGTATACATACACACATATACAGTGTATGCATTTTGTACTTATTTATCTGGGTATATATTGGTACCTCAGTCTCTTGGAATCACTAGCTGAGTTCCAGGAAAGGTTATGTTAGATGTTATTTTCTACTGAGGTCTTTTCTGAGACCATTTTTATCAGTATCTTCCCTTAAAATCAATGCATGGATACATGCATTTTATATATGCCTACACATGTATATGCAGAAATACCTACATGTGTATATGTATTTTGCATTTATTTATCAGGGTATATATTGACACTGCCACCTGCCTCAGTAGAACATAAGGTACCTGAGGGCAGAGACAATTTAATTGTTGTCTTCCTAATCTTAGTACCTAATAGTACCTGGCATATATTGCCATGTATTAGGAACTTTGTGAATGCCTGTTGAATTGAATTGACCTGGGGTCAGGTGACACAGTGGATAGAGCCTGAACAGAAAGTTCAAATCTGACCTTAGACATTTATTAGTTGTGTGACTCTGCTCAAGTCCTTCCTTCTGTCTGCTTCAGTTTCCCCAACTGTAAAATAGGGACAGTAATAGCATCTCCTTCCCAGGATTGTTGTGGAGATCAAGTGAGATAATATTTGTAAAAGTGCTTAGCACAGTGCCTGACACATAGTAGGAGCTTAACGAATGCTTCTTGACTTCCCCCTTCCTCTCTTATTTAATTGGACTTCAAGATGACAGGGTCATAGATTTAGACCTGGAAGGGACCTTAGAGCTCTTCAAATTCATTACTTTCCTGCTGTAGATGATAAGGCTCAGAGAGGTTGTGATTTGCCCAGTATCACACAGCTCATATACATGAGGAAAGGGATTTGAATTCAGGTCTTCCTGGCTTCTCTTCCAGTGGCTTAAAAAACAAAATAAAACAAAACAGCATTCATTAGCAGTTTACTCTGGTTCACCTCTCAGACGGCATAAAAAAATTAATAAATGCTTTAACGGAATTGAACTGAATGCCAGTTATGGTTATTTTTATTATTGTTGTTAATTTTTCTTCCCACCTTTTTGGTATTTTAAACCCCATGGTCTTTGCTGAAGGGAAAAGACAGACCTTACTATTCATAGCTGTTTATTCAACAACTTTATTACACAGCTACTATGTGATCTTGCAAATGTTTTGGAGGGGGCAGTTTCCATTTGATAATGGAATGTCTGATCTTCTCAGTCTCACCCATTCATTTCGAGCTGGGGGAAAGTACATCACTTCTGGCAGAGAAAACGAATGGGTCGCCTTTATGGCTAGGAAATGAACGCCTCCACCACGTAAAATAGATGTAATTTTCACTTATGAAAATATCACAGTAAATCACACATTTACTCTGTAAATCCTCTTCCCTTCAGCTTTAATTCATCAGAAAGATAAGAGGAGGCACATTTCTTGTTCCAAGGGGACTGGTTTTTCTGATGCTCCACAATAAATTGCCCTGTTCACAGTGGCTTTGCCAAGAGCCAATCCAAAATCCTGCTACTCAATCTGAGATGCAGACCCGGCGCCTTCCCCACTGTCTTCAATCATTAGGAGAGATTATAGCAGTACTCTCCTGGCAGCCGACGCTCCCCAGTCACAGACCAAAAGTCACATGTTGGCATGCTCTCACTATAACCACCCCCTCTACATTTGCATCCTGGAAATTCACAAAGCACAAAGGGATAGTGATAGGGACCAGACCTGTGATTTCACTGATGTACCAGTACATGTTGACTCTTCTCTGCAATGGAGTCTTAGTTGCCTGGGAGCACTGATTGGCTAATGACCAGTCTAAGGTCACAGTGCAAGTGTGTATTAGAATCCAGGTTTTACTGGCTCCAGCCAGCTTTCTGTCCATTACACTATGTTATGCTACCTGTTAATTGATTAAAAACAGTATATGCCTTAACTAGCATAGACAAAAATGGGCATTTCTTCATCACAGCATCCTAAGATATTAGACTTGTTAGTGTTAGACCACAGAGGCCATCTTGGGGAAGTTATGTGGTGCAGTGGTTAGAGTGCCAGGACTGAAGTCAAAAGGAACTGAGTTCAAATCCAGCCTCAGATACTTACTACTATGTGATCCTGAGCAAGTCATTTAATCAAGTTTGCCTCAGTTTCCTCATCTGTAAAATGAGCTAGAGAAAGAAATGGCAAAGCACTCCAGTATCTCTGCCAAGAAATCCCCAAATGAGATCAGGAAGAGTTGGACACAACTGAAAAGACTGAAGAACAACACAGGTCATTTGCTCTAAACCAGACTCGAACAATGAATCATTTCCTCTATGAGATCTCCAACAAGACGTCATTCAGCTTTTCTTCCAAGACTCTTTCTCCCTCCTTCCCTCTCTTTTCTGTCTCTCTGTCTCTGTCTCCCTCCTCCTGCCTCTCTGTGTCTTTGTCTCTCTGTCTCTGTCTTTTTTTGTCTCTCTCTGTCTCTCTCTCTTTGGGAGACTGGCTCTCCCTAACTTCAGACTGGAAATGCACTGGCCATTCATGGGACATATCCCACTATCGATCTGTTTGTTCTGTTTCTGGGCTGTTCTGCCCTCCTCAGGCAATCTGGCAGCTTCTTCCTCCCAGGGGTCATCGTATTGGTGCCAGATTTAGCATGGCCACTACATCATTTTAGCCCACTATAACTTGGAACATCTGAACTCAAGTAAATCCCTATCCTCAGCCTCCCCACTAAAACAAAATATTGATGGGGACATGCCACTATGCCTTGCCTAGTTTATTGTTGTTTTTATTGTTATTATTATTGTCAATATCCTTCCTAAAATGTGATGTCTAGCTCCCTATGTTTCTAACCAGCATAGAGTACTTTCTCCTTATATTCCACTCAAATTTGAATCAAATTTATGCTCCTTTGTCTTTCTTTACTGGTTGGGACCACGTATTTATCAGCAGGAGCTGACCAAACAATTCTAAGCTATACCACTAAAATACATGTTCAACAAGTTAGCTAAATGGTTACTTTCAAAGCACACAATTACTATTGCTTAGCATTCATTGTGCTAAGAATTTCAGGAATGCTGTTTCTAAAGGAGCCTCCAAGATTTCTTTCCTGGTGAAACTGTAGACAAGAACAGTAAGGAAGGAAATCTTTAATTCTGATTTATTTATGCTAACAAGTGAGCAAGGAAGAGCTTTGAATCCTGATTCCTACAGGAAACAGAAATCATAGTATTTTGAGCTAAGAGAGGCTCAAGAGATCATTGAATCCAATCTCCTAATTTGATACATGCAGAAACTAAGTCCCAGGAAGATTGTGACTTGCTTAAAGGTACAAGATCACAAATAAGATATAAAATTTAGATGACTTTCGATAGATAGCTAGGCAAAATGAACAATTATAAAATGTTCTGTTTATTGTGACTATGTGCTAGGCTCTGTGTTAAGTAAGTGCTGGGGATACAAATACAAATAGCAAGGTAGTCCCTGCCCTCAGAAAGTTTGCATTCTAATGAGAAAAAAGATAACATATAAAGGAGAGTGGGGAAAGGGGGTGGGGTTTGTCTTTGTATAAAGATCCCAGCACAGTTCTTGAGCCTGCAATATGAGTGCAAAATAAACATTTGACCTTAAAGCCCACTCCCCTGTCATTTTATAATTGAGGAAACTGAGGCCCAGAGAGGCTAGGTGATTTGTACAATGTCATGGTGTCCTATAATAGGGTTAGAGTTATTAGGGCTCTTCGGTGATTTAGTATAATCCTTTCAAGGGGAAAAAAAAGTCAGGTAGCAGAAGGCTATTACATATTTCCTATTTTTCTTTTATTCTTCTAAGGTACCACTAAACTGGACAACTAGCTTTTCCCTGGTATCTGCCTTCTGTTTCCCACCCCACGAATTTGCACAAGGGCGACTAGGTGGTCTAGCCTGAAGGCAAAAAAAAGAGAGTTCAAATCCAGCCTCAGACACTTACTAGCTGTATAGCCCTGGGCAAGTCACTTAATCCTCTTTACCTCAGTTTCCTCTTCTATAAAATGGGCTTGAGAAGGAAATGGCAAACCACTCTAGTAGCTTTGCCAAGAAAACTCCAAATGGGGTCATGACTGAAATAACTGAATAACAACTCTCTTCTGGATAAAATTTACCCTTTACTCCTAATCTCTACTTTTGAAATGTTTCATTTTCCAAAAATTAAATTTTCTTTTCTTTTCCAAGATATACTAGAAACTGACTCCAATTTTTAAAAATAAGTCATTATTCAATCAATAAATGCTCAAAGGATATGAACAAGCTGCTTTGTACCCTTCTTTCTCTTCAAGGCTCAGCTACATTGTCCTCAGGAAAGCCTTTTCTGTTCTTATTCCAACCCTACGAAAGTGATCTTTCCTTCCTCAAAATTTCCCAGCCTCCATGGCTCTTTCCTTTGCCCTCAGACTCCATACTGGCCAGTGGTTAGAGAACTGAGACTAGGTTCAGGGAGATCTGAGTTCAAATCTTGCCTCAAACACTAGCCGTGTAACCTTGCATACTTCTTCACCTCTGTCTGCCTCAGTTTCCTCATTTGTCAAATAGGGATAACAATAATAACTACCACCCAGGGTTGTTGTGAGGATAAAATGAGATACTTCACAAAAAGTGCTTTGCAAACCTTAATGCACTTTATAAATGCTAGTTGTTACTATTGTACACTTCATATCTCCCTTAGTAGATTCTGATCTCCTTAACAGCAGGGCCTATCTTTGTATCTCTAGAGCCTAGTATGACATCTGCTTGCTGTAAGTAATGAATACATGTTGCTTGAATTGAACTGAAAAAGACAGCTGATCACTGCTGCTTAATTAAGAACAGCCATGGCTGATCTCTTGGGGCCATTGCTGTCCAGTTGTTTCAGTTGTATCACATTCTTTGTGATCCATTTTGGGTTTTTCTTGGCAAAGATACTAGAGTGGTTTTCCATTTCCTTCTCTAGCTCATTTTACAGATGAGGAAACTGAGGCAAAGAGGGTTAAGTGACTTGCCTAGGGTCACACAGCTAGTCAATATCTAAGGCCAGATTTGAACTCAGGAAAATGTGTCCTCCTGACCCCAGGCCTGGCACTTTATGCAGTATGTCACTAGCTGCCATGTGGTACCACTGGGGACCGACAAAATCAATTTTTTTTAAAGTCTCTTGTTTTCTTTTCTCTGTGAAGACAGGGAACTGAACCAGATGACCTCACCAAGAGATCTTCTGCATAATGGAGGTCTAGCTGGCATACCAGAATCCCAGAATATCTGATATTCTTAAAGAAGTGACACATAATCATGTAAGTGTGACAAACCCCAAAGCAGATGTTGGATGGCAGATCACTGAGTGATGGTGTCATATAGGGGAAGGAGTATTTGGTTTGGAATAAGAGGTCTTGGGTTCAAATCCTATTTTTACCACTCACTACCTGTGTACCCTTGGGAAAAACAGATGCACAAAACCCCTGAAGCTTGGGACAGTGCATTCTCCATACTGGAAGTGGACCCCTACCTTAACAAAGAGTTTATAACCCTAGTATTTGGCTGGGATCATGAGTAAACTTCATTAAAAAAGTCAGACTATATAATCTTTCTTTGGTAACAAAGAAGACCAAAATATTCAACCAGAAGAAGACAACAAAGTCAAAGCTCCTATATCTAAAGCCTCCAAGAAAAACATGAATTGGTCCCAGGCCATGGAAGAACTCAGAAAGGATTTTGAGAAGCAAGTAAGAGAAGTAGAGGAAAAACTGGGAAGAGAAATGAGGTGATGCAAGACAATCGTGAAAAATGAGTCAGCTTGCTAAAGGAGACCCCAAAAATACTGAAGAAAATAACACCTTAAAAAACAGCCTAACCCAAATGGCAAAAGAGGTCCAAAAAGCCAATAAAGACAAGAACACCTTAAAAAGCAGAATTGGCCAAATGGAAAAGTAAGTCCAAAAGCTCACTGAAGAAAATACTTCCTTAAAAATTAGAATGGAAATAACTGAAATACAACAACAACAACCAGCCTTAGTTTCCTCATATGTAAAATGAGGATGATAATAGTATCTACTTGAAAGGGTAGAGCATCCTGAGCTCAAATTGGTCTGATCAGCCACAGTCAGACACATTGTAACTGGACTCTAACACAGTGATGGCATTTTGGTCCTCTTTGAGAATGAAGGATGACAACCAGCCAAACAACCAATCAATCTCAAAGTATCATTACTAGAATCACATGAAATAACATATTTACACACTTTACAAACATTAAAACATTCAATAAATGCTAGAGTTTATTGTTATTGCCATTGACACATACATTTAGATCTGGAAAAGATCTTAAAGATCATGGAAGACAATCCCCTCATTTATAGATGGAGCAAATGAGGTCAAACAACATTTCATGACTTGCCAAGTACCAGACAGTCATAGAATTGAGAGTCAGAGGGGACCTCAGTATCTATCTGGTCTAGCCCATACACAAAAGAAATTCCCATTGTAAGATAATCAAAAAGCAGGATTATCTAAACTGTCTTTGAAGACTGAAAGAAGAGGGTCCCACCACTTCTCTAGGCTCCTCTTTTGGACAGCTGTGTTAGGAATTTTTTTTTCCTTCATTCTGTGCCTAAATTGTTGTTTTTCAAACTTTCACTCTTGGCTCCCCATTCTGACATCTGGGGCCAAGGACACCACCAAGGATTCACATGACAAACCACCTAATACTTGAACACAGCTAGCAAAGGCCCCCCTGAGTCACCTCTTCTTTAGAGTAAACATTCTCAGTTCATTTAACGAATTCTCATATTACACTGACTCAAGCTCTTTCTCCATCTAGGTTGACTTCCTCTGGTTACTCTCCAGCTTTTCAATATCCTTCTTAAACTATGCTGCTCAGAATGGATCGCAGGACTCCAGATGAAGTCTGAGCACAGTGGGACAATCACTTTTTTCTTCCTTGAAGCTATATCCCTCTTTATGTAGCCCAAGTTCAAATCAGCTTTCCCTAACTGTCATAGCACACTGCTGACTCATATTGAGCTTTTGATACACCAAACCCCCAGATTATTTCCAGGAAAAAGAAAAAAACTTGCCTAGTCCCATGCTTTTCCCAGCTGAAACTTGTGAGGTCAACTTTTTATACCCAGGTTTAAGACTACAATTATCCCTGGTGAATTTCAGCTTATTAGGTTCGGTTCAGTACTCTAGCCTGGCAAGATGCTTTTGTATCTTGACCATTATACAGTGTGTTCATTAACCTTCGCAGATTGGTGACATCTGCAGACTTGATGAGCACACTATCTATGTCTCTATCCAAGTCACTGATAAAAATGTGAAACAAAACAGGGCTGTGCAGATCCCTAGGGTACTCTACTGGAAACTTCCTACCAAGTTGACATTGGACCATTAACAGCTACTCTTTGAGTCTGGCTATGCAACTAGTTTTTATTCCATTGTTTAATCTAGAGTTGTTAAACATGGGCCACATGGCCTACTCCAGTCCAGGAAGCTTCAGAACCAGATTAAAATGTAATTGGGAAATATTTAACAAAATAAATAAAATAAAATAAAACATAGTTGATGTTAATATGTGTTTTTTAAGTCAATATGCTGCTCACAGAATCCTTAGGTAATGTTGAAGCCCCAGTTTCTATTTGAAGTTAAGAGCACCAGTCTAATCCATGTTTTCCCATCTTTTCCACAAGGACAGTGTGAGATTCCTTATCAAAAGCTTTGTTAAAATTGAAATAAACTTTATCCGTAGCATTCCCCTCCATTATGAATTTAGTAATCCGGCAAAAAAAAAAAGAAAAGAAAAGAAAATCAAGCTACCCTGGTTTGACTTGTCATTGATGACATTTTTCTTTAATCTCATGTCAGCTCATATAGATACTACATAGGTGAGGAGAGACATTTGAATACAGGTCTTTGTGCCTACATCAACACTGTTCATTAGGTTTGCAAATTCATCTAAAAATTCATAGGGTTTTGTTCACAAAAGGAAGATGTGTCATAGAGGGGACAAAAAGAAAGCTGTGGACTTAGCAGCTGCTTGAGAAACAGCCCAGCATAGTAAATAAGGTGTTAGTCTTGGAGTCAGGAAGGATATGGGCTGGATCTGTGATTTTGTCCCAAGTGACAAAAATCCCTTTACACAATGCAGGTACATACATTCTGTGAAACTTACAGCTTTTGAATAGTCTGGGATACCTCCTCTGTGACTTATAGACAGTGACTGAGAACAATAAGAGGTCAAGTGAATCAACTAGGGTCACACAGACAACATTATTCAGGGGCAAGACTTGAATTCAGCTCTTTCTTATTACAAAGCTAGCTATGTATCCAGTATGCCATTATGCCTCTCTTAGAATAAGAAAGATTTGGTTTTAAATCCCACTTCTGACATTTACTAGCTTTGTGACAGTAGGCAAGTCAATTAACCTCTCAACTTGAGTTTCCTTATTTATAAAATGGGGATAATAATAGTATTTTTTGTAGTTTTGTGATGAGTCTCAAATAAGATAATGTATTAGGGGGCAGGACACTAAGGTCTTTTCCTAGCTCCAAATCTATGATCCTATATAAAATGCTTTGCAAACTTTAAAGTGCCACATAAATGTCCATTATTGTTGTTAATGAACAGAGCTCTCCACTTGCAATCTGGTATGACCTCTCCACATGTGGGTTTTAGTATCTTCTGGTAGTTACAGCAAAGCCTGCTGAGGTTGTGAACACAGCCAACCTGGAGACCAGGATTTAAGTTGCAATGAGACTTGGGTCTTGCACGTGGCAGGGTCTGGGAGTTTTAACCTTGCTGCTAATTGAGTTTCCAGTTCTTCTTCCTGTCCCAATTTCATTTAATTTATAATGAGGTTAATTTGAAGGTTAACACCAACAGTAGAGCGAGCAAACAAACCATACACTGGCCAGTAGATTTGGCAAACAGGGAAAGAAGAAAGTTAATCAACAGATGTGAATGATATTAATTTTTTTCTCCCTAAGACAGCATTTGAGATGAATAAACATGAGGAGAATGGGACTTAAGCCAGTCCTGTGGAAAGGTAGAAATTGCTAATTTGACTCTGAGCGTCAGACCAGCTGTACTGTTTGCCAATGAGTTTAATTATCCTGGCTGCCTTAGCCTCAGGCAGAGAGTGAGCTGAGGTATTCACTCTGAGATGTTAATTGTGGGATCAATACTGGAGGCAATCCCAGCTTGCTGGCTACAGTTCTAGCTGGTCAGAATTCCCCAGAGGTGCTTTCCTCTACTCAGCTGCCAAAGAGATTTTCCTAAAGTCTGACCCTACTCTGTAAACTGCAGTGGCTTCCTTTTGACTTTAGAATTAACTAGGGTAGGAATACTTATCTGCTTACTCTATTTGGAAATAAGACTATTACTACATCCTTGGAATGAGGAGGCTTTCACAGTTCAGCTGAGAAGCAGTAGGTATGGAGGAAAATGGAGAAATGAGGGGAGAGGGCAGCACCAAGCAGTGGACAGCTCCCTGAAGTTGCAGTCAGGAGCACTTGGGTTCAGATGCTGTCTCAAATGCTTGTTATCTGAGAGACCCTGAAAGAGTTTCTTCACTCCGTCTTAGTTTTCCCACCTCTAAAAAAGGTATAATGATAGAATTGTGAGGATCAAATGAGATAAATGTATATAAAATGCTTTGCAAACCTTAAAGCTATCTAAATGTGAACTATTATTATTAGCCACAAGACTGACTTTAGACCCTTGAACCAATAGGGTGCATTTTAATATAGCTATCTAAAGTTTGCTAAGTATTTTATACACATTATCTCACTTGAGCTTCACAACAACCCTGTGGAGTAGGTATTATTGTCTCTATTTTGCAGATGAAGAAATTGAGACCTAGAGAGATTCACCGACTTGGATTTGGACTTTCCCATTGTCACAGAGCTATTGAGTAACTGAGGTAGGAAATAAACTTGAGTTGCCAGCATATAAGTCTAAAAATACTCCATGATATAGCCAATAATAAGAAAGAATTCACATAATGCTTTAAGGTTTGATAATACTTTGCAAAAATCATTTTATCTTTACAACAACCCTAGGGGTTAGGTTAATTTATTATTCCCATTTTACAGATAGAAAAACTGAGGGAAACAGATTAAGCGACTTGCCCTGGATTACATAGTTTGTTAAGTGGCTGAGGTTGGATCTGAATTCAGATCTTCCTGACACCAGATCTAGCACTCTATCCACTTCACCATCTAGCTGACTATGTTAGTAGTCGCCCTGAAGTAGGAGTAGGGCATCTGGGAGCATTGAATCAGAGGAGATCTCAATACTCCCTGACTCTTCTCCTACTGCCTGTGTTAGCTCTGAAGTTTCCAACACCTCCCCTTTCCCACTGGGCCCCTTAAGATGATAATAGCTTAACTTTGAACTTGGTACCCAGAACAACAAATGTACTCACCCTCAAGCACACTCACCCCCGTGGAACTCACCCCTAATCTTCTAGATTACCTCCATGGTTTAAGAGGGTCCTTTAGCCCCAGAGAAGAGGCAAGGGAGTTGTCTTCAGAGTCATCTTCATTCTGGGGATGTGTGTGGCACAGCCCTTGCCCACTTTTTGCTTTGGATGGGTCAGAGTGAATCACACAGGATGACCAGGTCAGTATTACTTTATCTTTCCCCTAAAATCCACCTATCTTCCCAACTTCCTTATGACTGTTGAGAGCACCATGATCTTCCAGCTTTCCAGAAGCATCCTTGACTCCTCATTCTCACTTCATGTATTCAATTGCCTGATCTTTGTGTTTCCACCTTAACAATAGAGCTTGCCTTCTCTCCATCCATTCATCTACCAGCTTCATTCACATTCTCATAACCTATTCCATCACAAGACTATTACAATAGTCTTCCAATTGACTCACTCTCATTCTGCAATCTCTTTTTCAAGTCCATCTTTCTTCTACTCAGTTGCTAAAGAGATTTTCCTAAAGTACAAGTCTGACTATGTCATTCCCTTACTCTATAAACTCCAGCAGGTTCCTTTTGGTTTTAGAATTATATATTATTTCATCTTTATCTCATTCTTTTATATTTTTTTATTACTCAAGAAAAAAATTATTATTTTGTGTGTTTTATAATGTAGAAAATTATTAGTCCAGGCATATATCATTTATAAGTAAGTAAAAATGTACATATTGAGGGATGTGCCCAATTTTTTTTAACTGATGGGGGTACATGAACAGAAAATTTCAGGGATCTTTGCACTTTGTCATGCTCCCTTTCCAATGTACATTGAATTTTAAGTGACAGGAAATATATTTGAGTCCCAGTGTTGAATCAAATACAAAATCCTCAGTTTGATATTCATAATTTTCTACCTTTCCAAATGTTCCCACATCTTACTCGCCTCCAGGTACTCTGATACAGTGATACTGGCCTCTTTGCTATCCCACAAATAAGACATTCCATCTCTCAAATCCAGGCATTCCATTGATTGTCTCCATGCCTGGAATGTTCTCCTTCCTCAACTCTATATATTGACTTCCCTGGCTTTTTTAGTCCCAACTAACATCTTATCTTCTACAAGAAATTTTCCCCCATCTCTCTTAATTCTAGTGCCCTTTCTCTTTTCCTTGTTTCCTATTTGCACTGTGCTCCAACATATTTGGTTGTTGTCTCCCCATTAGACTGTGAGCTCCACGAGGGTAGGGTTTGTCTGTTGTTGTTGCTGTTGAGTTGTTTCAGTCATATCTGACCCTTTGTAACTGTATTTGGTTGGGGTTTTCTTGGTAAAGATGCTGGAGTAGTTTGCCATTTTCTTCTATAGATCATTCTATAGATGAGGGAACTGAGGTAATTAGGGTCAAGTGACTTGCCCAGTGTCACACAGCTAGCAAATTTTTTGAACTCAGGAAGACAAGTCTTCCTGACTTCAGGCCCTGCACTCTATGCACTATGGTACCACCTAGGTGCCCAGGGATTCTCTCAATTCTTTTTGTATCTTCAGCACTTAGCACTGTGCCTGGCACACAGCACATAGTAGGTCTTTAATAAATGTCTATTGATTAACTACTGACTGACTGAATTTCTACCTCTGTGCCTTTGAGTAATTTTTTTTTCTCATCTCTGCATCTCACCTACCTTCTCTGTAAAATGAGAAGTTGGGATTATATAACTACTAAGATTGTTTTCAACTCTAAATCCTGATTTTAAATTACTCCTTTGGCTTTTTGATCCATCCCCCTACTCTCTCACTTCTTAAACAACCTTATATTTCCTTATTTACTTTTGTACTCTATCCCCCAGGTAGAACGTAAGCCTTTTGAGGGCAGGGATAGTCCAATTTTGGTCTTTGAATCCCTAGCTCCTGATAATAGCTAGCATTTATATAACACTTAAGGGTTTACAAAGGGTTTTGTATGTCATCCTATTTGATCCTCACAATAACTTTGGGAGGTAGGTGCTATTATTATCCCCATTTTTCTGATAAGGAGATTGAGGCTTGGAGAAATTAAAAGACTTGTCCAAGGTCATAGAACTAGTGACTATGTGACACAGGACTGAAACTCAGGCTTTCTTAATTCTAGGATTAGCACTCTATTACACAGCCTAGGTGCTGACACAGAGTAGGTGTTTAATAAATGTTTTGTGAATTGAATTTATATGCCCAAAAGGAGGATTTTGTTTTATCAAATTTGAATTAACACCCCTAAAATTGTGTGTCTACACACCATCAAATAAATTAGCTGATTAGCATATGTAGAAGGCTGAAGGCTGTATCAACCCTCCTGACAGATGTTAGGCCAGTCTGGCTGACTGTGGGATGAGGATAGCAGGAACGCTAATGGGTCTGCTTTCATGTATATAGAATGTTATCATTTCAGAGTGAGCTCCTTCAGCCCATGTTTCCTCATCATGAGTAGCAGCCGAGCCTTTTTTCTTTTATAGGTTGGGGAAAAGAGTTCTTGGAGGAAGGAGGGAAAATAAAACCAGTTGGGAGTGAAGGGGAATATTCACCTTTGTAGACCTCCAACCATATTATAAAGCAGTAGGCATCAGAACCATTTGATACTGCTAAAAAAATAATAAACCAGATCAGTGGGATGGATTAGACAAGGAAGAATCACTAATTCAATAGTCCAGCTTTCCAAAAATTAAAAACATAAATGACCTAGGAAAGAATTCCCCATTTGATAAGAGAAGCAGGAAAGCAACCTGGCAGAAATTCAGCCCAAACAGGCATATTATACTCTATTCTACAATAAATCCAATCATTTTCCATCAGCAATTCTGCTTGGCTTCGACTCCAGGAAATGTCATGCCTCACCCAGTATAAGCTGGTCATAATCAGGCAGATTGACTCAGGTTTTTAGGTATTCAACAGCTTCTCAATTCCCTCAGTTGTTTCTCCCCTCTAATTGGAGGTTGAAGGATAGACTAAGAAATTCCTCCCAAAGCCTTCCTTTACGGGGCCCTTACTTCAGGATTTTGCAGGTAACTCTCCATTTTCCATTAGTTGTTCTGCTTCGTTTAGACTCTATAGAGCACCATGCCCTGGTGCCAGCATCCCAGTTGTCCCCCACTTCTCATCTTTTTGTGTATCATCTTCCCCATTATATTATAAGTTCCTTGAGAGTGGAATGCCTTCCTTTTCCTCATTTGTATCCCATGCAACTAGCATAGTGATTGGCATATAGTAGACACTTCATAAATATTCATTGAATTGAATTGATAAATGACCTGAATATATTAAGGGTCATAATTTTTTTTTTAAAAAGAAGTAAATCATAGACTTTTCACAGCCATAGATAGGTGAATTCTTAACTAAACAAGAGATACAATTAATTATAGAAGATAAAGTAGATAATTTTGATTCAACATGATTGCAAAGCTTTCACATAAAAATAATGCATCTAAGACAAAAAGGGAAATAGTGGATAGGGAAAAAAAATCTTTGTATAAAATGCTGTAATAAGGATTTACCACCCAAGATATATAGACAATTGAGAAATATATAAGATCAAAAGCCATTGACTAATAAATAAATAGTCAAAAGAGATTAAAAAAAAAAGTTCTCAAAAGAACAGTTGCAAACTAAAGTAATAGTTAATATTTATGTATCACTTTAAAGTTTGCAAAGCACCTGTCATAAGTTATCTCATTTGAGCCTCACAACAACTATATGAAGTAGGTGCTATTATTTCCTCTATTTTACAGATGAGGAAACTGAGACTCAAAGTTAAGTGCTTTGTGCAGAGCCACAAAACGAGTAATTGCCCAAGGCAAAACTTTAACTCAGTTTTTTTTCTGACTCCTAGTCTAGTGCTCTATCCACTCCATCAACTAGTTGTCAACAACAACAAAAAATGCAAATTAAAGCAACATTGAGGTTTCTATTATACTCAGCAAATGTGTAAAGATAACAAAAGTAGAGAATAATCAATGTAGGGGAAAGTGGGGAAAGACAGGTACGTTAATGCATTGATGGTGGAACTGTGGATCAGTACTATTCTGAAAAGCAATTAGGAGTTAGGCAAACAAATTACCTAAAGTCCATATCTTTTGACTCAGAAATCCCATTGCTAGGCATACATGCTAAGGAAATTACTGGGGGAAAAGAAAAGAAAACCTCCATATACATCAATATTTTTGGTGGCACTTTTTTGTTCTAATGAAGGAGATACTTGTCAATCAGTAAATGACTAAACCAATTGTAGTAAGTGAGTGTCATGGACTATTAACGTACTTTAAGGAATAATGAACATGATGAAACCAGAGAGGCATGGAAAACTTACATAAATTGATGCAAATTGAAGTAAGCAAAACCAGGAAAACCATATACACAGTGAATAAATCAGTGTAAATGGAAAAAAAATCACAAAACAATCAAAGATGAATATTGTGAAAACAAGCACACATATATACACATACACATACACACATACATAAACACATATACACAACTTGGACCTCAAAGAAAAGATATAAGGAGACCTCCCCCCCCAAAAAAAAAAAACCTTTGCAGAGATAGAGGATCCATCAGTGTTGAATATAACCAACACAGACAAATTTTTTCAATACATTGATTGGTTTTGTTGCTTTTTTCTCTTCTACTTGTTTTTTCTTTTCTTTCTACATTTCTGTTAAAAGGGATGGCTCTCTAGGAGGGGAAAGGAGAAGACATAGGGGAAAGTGTTAGCCATTTAAAAACACAGATAGTAATAAAAATCTTTTTTTTTTAAAGCAATTGCTTTCTGAGCCTCTACATTCTTCCAGATAACTAGAAACTCCTGAATTGTAAAATTGCTTATTTTTTTATATTTTAAGAGAAGGTATGATACATTTGAAATGGCACTGAATTGAGAGTCGGCAGACCTGTGTTCAAATACTGGCTCTCCCACTTCTTGTCTGTATGACCTTAAAGGAGTAACTCAACCTCTCTGGGCCTCAGCTACATCATTCATAAAATGAGGGAATTGAATTGATTTACTTCTGAGGTCCCTCTTAGGTTGAAATCTGTGGTTCTACATATGTGCCTTAAGAGCTGTCCATTAGTCGCTGGTCGTTCAGTCGATAAACATTTATTAAACACATAGTATGTGTCAGGCATGGTGCTAAGTACGTTAGTATATCTACCTTGGATAGATACTGTAAATGCACTAGGGATTGGGCCCAGAGTTGAAAAGGAGAAGAGACTGAATTGTTTTTGGAAAATTGCACTGTGTTTTCAATGAACCCCAGCTTCTCCCTTAAACAAAGACCAAATCTTTTTTTTTTAAACACAAAATTCCTTCCAGTGACTCTCATGTGAGGCAGGAAATACTACATTCTCCAAAGAACAACTGAATTTGAAGGTCACCCAAAGGACAATGGAGAAGTACATCATAGTCATGAACAGGCAGCAACATGATATAAATGGGGAGAAGTGGCATAAAACATGTCCTCTGAAAGATGTATCATCAGGGAAAAAAGGTCAGTCACATGTTGAGAAAGAAAGATAATAGATGGAATGCCTGTCTGCTGCACTGGTATCCTCATAATGTCAAGAGAACTCAAAGAAGAATCTCAGCACATTGGGTGAAGGATAGGTCAATATATTGTTCCATGACTCCTCTCAGTATATCTGTGATTTTGAGTCACAGATTATCCAGAATGAAGCTCCCTTCACTCATTGTTCCCTAATATCCATTTAGACTAAACTTACATTTCTTCTACCTTTCTGCTGTGCCCTGTAGAAGTCCAATTCTATTGTTAACAGGCTCACCTTCATATTGAGCCTGTGCCCTCACTCCAGAAATTAGTCTCTATTTTGTTTTTACTTATAAGTGTAGTGCATGATGCTAGGGTCATAAGTCTTAGGTTTAGAGCTAAAGAGGACCTTAGAATACATCTAGTCCAACTCCTTCACTTTACAAATGAGGAAACTGAGGCATAGAGATGTGAAGTGACTTGCTCAGAGTCATACAGCCAGTGTAGAAATTGAACACTGGAACCAGCAAAATGGTGTCCTGAGGTTAGATGGGATCTATGATAGATGTAAGCTTTGATTAGTGCCTTTCTTCCTACTGTAAAATCATGGCATCACAGATTTAGAGCTGGAAGGAATGTCAAATCAACCTACTCACTTTCTCTTCCCTCCTGTTTCATAGGTGAGGGAGAAGAGGGATTGAAGCTTCCCCAAGGTCACACAGGTATTAAGTGGCAGACTGGGAATATGAACACCATTTCTTTGCGTAAATCCAGGGCTCTTCCTACCAAGACCCTTGCCTCTTTTTCTCTCAGTCCAGCATTGTGTAAGTTGGAATTGGCTTTCATAAAGCTTGAATACCTAACTTAGTTTTTTTTTTTTGCTTCAATTTAAAAGTCTCAGTGCCTGTAACTGGAAATTCATTAGGTAGCTGTGTGACTTGGGCCACATCTCTTTCTCTCTCTGGGTCTCAGTTTCTCTTCTGTAAATAAGGAGACTGGAGCATCGGGAGTTCTTACCTTTTTTTTAAATGTCCTGTAACATTTTGGTAGTCTTATGAAGCATTAAGACAACTTTTTCAGAAGAATATTTTTAAATGCATAAAATAAAATACATAGGATTACTAAGGGAACCATTATATTGAAATAAACCCATCTATTCATCTCTATTTATCCATATTTACCTATGTGTCATCAATCAATCAATCAGTCTATCTGGCCATGCATCCATCTCTATCTACCTATCTTTATCTATCTATCTATCTATCTATCTATCTATCTATCTATCTATCTATCTATTTTCATGGACTCTAGGATAAGGACTCTGGACTAGTTGATTCCTTCTAGCTCTGCCATTCTATGACTCCATCAGGGCTCTCTCCTCCTGCATAAGTCCCACTGAATGGTCTGGTCAGTTTGATGATAAACTGTGACTATTTCCTAATATGAAAGACAATTGGCTCGCATAGTGTAGAAACCTAAGTTGAAGTCCTTCTTCTTAAATATTAGCAGAGCTTAAGGACAACAATATGGATTTATTACATTTTCAAAGTGAGTTATGATATATAAAACATTTTTCTTTCAACCCCCACTGTGAGTAGATGGTATAAATATTCACAGAATCACAGAATCTCAGAGCTCAATGGACCTCAGAGGTATCTAACCTAATTCACATTGAGTGGGCATCACATCTTCCTCCAATATATTCAATGAGTGGCCAAAAAGCCCCTGCTGGAAGATTCGCAATCCAGTTTTGGAATACTCTAATTATGAGAAAGGTTATTTTCTCCTTTATCTTAAACTTAAATTTAGGTCTTATAACACTAAATCATTGTTCCTAGCTCTATAAAATTAGGAAAACTTATAAAGGGGGAATTATAACAGACACTTAAAGAAATGAAATGACTTCTCCATGCTGATCTAACAGAATAATGACAATAGCATTTGAGTTCAAAATCTGTATCATGCTACCTCCAACCTTGAACTCTTGCAATTCAACTCCAGAATTCTTTGTTCCAGCAAGACATGGAATGAAGGGTTGTTGTTTGACAAAAGAAACCAGCAACTACATCTAGAAGTGTACAAATCATTAGTGATTCTCTCCTTAAATGGAGGAAGGAAAATCCAACAATAATCTAAGGCCCTGCATAAATAAGCTCATTAGATGAGTCTTAATCAGTATTTAAAGGCATTTTCTCATGGAGTGTTTTGTTTTGTTTTGTTTTGTTTTTGCCTGGAACCCATAAGGCTTACATGGGGAAACCACTATTAATGAATCAAGATTACCTGGACATATAATCAGTGAAACTTACAACAGGCTGTCATTGGCTAGGGAAAAGGACCAGTGAATTTCATTGCATCTTAGCTTGGAGGAGAAAAAAAAATCTCCTGGAATAGTAAAGATGAAAAAAACAAACAAACTTCTACTTGCCTTAAAAACTATCTTGCAGTATAAGAGTTCAACTGTATCTTACTCTACAGCCTTTTCTCCAGAGAAAATTAGACCTTTCATCAAGTAACGTGGGACCAACAGTCTTAATTGGTGCTAACTCCAACTTGCGGCCATATGAGTGATAGAAGTCTAAGGACAACTTTTCTCTAAATATTCTGGGTCAAAGGCAAAGAAGCTTCTCTGTTTAAAGGCCACACTGTGTGCTGATGTGTTTCAAATAAAAAATAAAACATAAGTAAGCACTCTGTAATGTTTATAAACTTTAATGCGCTGTAAATATAAATGATTGTTCTTGCGGTGATAATGAATGTACCCATAATTTCACTTTCATAGGGAACTCCCCAACTAGGGAATTCTATCAGTGCAGATCAGTATCTTCTCTGCAACCTGTAGCCTTAGAGAAGCCTGCAATGCTGTGAAACTGTCAAGCTGACACGTCATGTCAATTCCTATTTATTAAGACTTTACTATCTATCAGGCATTGCACTAAGTTCTGGGGATGCAAAGAAAGGCAAAAGTAGTCCTTGACCTCAAAGAGCTCGCAGGGTGATGGCGGATGTTAAGTGACTTGAGTAAAAATAAACGTATCAGGATGTGTCCAAAGTGGGACTTAAATCCAGGTTTTCCTGGTTCTGAAGCCAGCTTTTTATCCATTTTGCCACAGTGACTCCAACTCCTCTTCCTCCTTTTTCTCCTCCTCCCCGCTCTTTCTCCTCTTTCTCCATTTCTTCCTCCTCATTCCTCCTCCCTTATCTCTTCCTTCTTTCTTCTTTTCTTCCCCTTCTCCCTCTTTCTTATGGAAATATTAGGAGATTTTGTATGTAAATATGAGAAGAAAATCTGGTTATGTCTAAAGAGATAGTTTTGTTGAATGGATAGATAACTGACCTTGGAATCAGAAAGGCCTGGGGTTGGAGTCCTACTTCTGATACTAAGAAGTGTGACCCTGGGAAAGTCACTTAACCTCTTGTGCCCCAGACAACTCTCTCAGGCTATAAAGGGTATTGGTAACAATACCACTGGTACATTGGTATCAGACTACTCCTCAGTCTCTTTTGCTGGGAAACTTTCCCTGGTCACACCCTCTAGTTACAGGTGTCTCACAGGGTTCTCTCCTGATTCCTCTTCTCTTTGCCCTCTATACTACACTTAGTGATCTCACTAGTTTTCATGGATTTAATTACAATCTCTCTGCTGATGATTCTCAAATCTCAAATCTCCCTCTCCTGCCCCAACATCTCTGAGCTCCAATCTCAAACCACTTTTTAGGTATTTTGAACTGGATGTGCAGTAGAGATCTTAAACTCATCATTGTTGAAGCTAAACTCCTTAACTTTCTCCCTAAACTTTTCTCCATCCTAAATCACCTATTACTCTCTAGGGTACCACCATCCTGCCACTTGTCCAGGCTCTCAAGCTTTCTGTCATCCTGATTCCTCATTATCTTTCACCCATCATCTCCAATCTGTTACCAAGGCATGCTGATTTTACCTTTGTAACACCTCTCAAATTTACCTCCCTTCTCTCCTCTAATACTGCTTTTACTTTGGTACAGGCCTTCATTACTTCATGCTCAGACTATTGCAATAGCCTGTGGGTATACTGCCTGCCTCCAGTCTCTCTACACTACAGTTCATCTTCCATTCAGCCACTGAAGTCATTTCCCTAAAGAACAGTTCCAACCATGTCACACACAAACATCCCCTCCCCACAAATAAACTCAGTAAAATCCAGTGTTTTCCTATCCTCTCCATGAACAATCCATCTCTCAGCTCCTGCCATTTTCATTGGCTGTCCCCCATACCTGGAATGCTCTCCTTCCTAATATCTGCCTGTTGGATTCCTTGAATTCCTTTAAGTCTCAGCTAAAAACCCATTTTCTATAGGAAGACTTCCCTAAACTTTCTTGATTCTAGCTCCTTCCCTTTGTTAGTAATTTCCTATTTATTCTCTATATAAATTAGTTTGTACATATTTGTTTTCTTATTGTCTCATCCATTCGATTGTGAGCTCTTCAAGGGCAGGGACTGTCTTTTGCCTCATTCTGCATCCCCAGTACTTAGTATAGTGCCTGACACAAAATACACACTTAATATATGTACTTATTGGCTGCCTCATTGGGAACAGAGTCACTTCATTATACCAATGAAAGCATAGGGATAGTCCAAATAATAACTAACATTCAGAGAGAGTTTTAGGCAATGCATCATGCATGTCATTTCATTTGTTCCTCACAAAAATCCTGTATGGTAGGTGTTATTATTATCCCTACTTTACAGTTGAGGAAATTGAGGCAAACAAAAGTTAAGTGACTCCCCAAGGGTCACACAGCTAGGAAGTATCTGAAGCTGGATTTGAGCTTAAGTCTTCCTGACTCCAGGCCCAGCATTTTATCTACTATGTCACCAGCTGGCTCAGATAGAATATAAGGAAGAGCTTCTACAAAGAAACAATTTCATGCAAGTGAAGTGGTAGGTAGTGGGTTCCTGCTAAATAGAGATCTTCAAGGAGAATGATGATTTCTTATTAAGGCTGTTTTATAGGTAGAGAATGGATGGGCCTTCGGCTAGGAGTCAGGAAGACTGGGCTTAAATCCTACTTCAGATGCTTACCAGCTCTGTATCCCTGATCAAGTTAATTTCTTTCTGTCTCAATTTTCTCATCTATAAAATGGGGGTAATTATAGAACCTCCCTTGCAGGGGTATTGTGAGGATCAAATGAGCTAATGCATGGAAAGGACTAAATGAATGCTAGCTATTAATAATATTAATATTATGAGAGCAAATATGAATGATTATAGTATAATGGTAATATTGATCATACAATTAATAATATTATATATGTTGTATAATAATTATATTATAATTATTAATAATATTATTTTACATGACTGGACTAGATCACATCTGAGACCACCTTTCAGCTCTGTAATTCTGTATTTCCCAAGGGGTATAGTGAGTTTCAATGATGAGGAGAAAATCTCAAAATTAGAATGTAGGCAAT
The DNA here is from genome assembly GCF_003287225.1 of Phascolarctos cinereus. NCBI lineage: Eukaryota > Metazoa > Chordata > Mammalia > Diprotodontia > Phascolarctidae > Phascolarctos > Phascolarctos cinereus. Next base: position 690,351,756 of record NW_027555847.1, on the reverse strand, counting down.
TGTTATGCAAATGATATTGCCAGTTCATCTTCTAATGTCCCCTTTGCAATTACCTCATTCCATTTCAAGTTATGTGAATATTCATTAATTGGGTAGCTACACAATGTCTTGTTCTGAGTTAGGCATTAGCTGATGTGGGAGAGAATATGACCCAGTATTCTCTGTCCTCCAGAATCCCAGGATCTCAGAGCTGAAGGGGATCTCTGAGGCCATCTAGTCAAAGGTCTACCTATACTTGAACAAGAAAACCTTCTATAATATCCCATATCAATGGCCACCTAGTTCCTATAGCAAGGGGGAACTCACAACCTACAAAAGTAGCTCACTCTACTTGAACATAACTCCAATTGTTAGAAAGCTTTTTCTTGGCATCAGAATCTAAATCATCTGTGTCTCTGTAACTTGTCCCTACTATTCCTAGTTTTTCCTTTGGGTCAAGCAGGACAATTCTCATCCCTCTTCCATATGAGGAACCATGAAGATGATGATCATATCCCTACCACCCCTACTCTTCTCTTCTCCAGGATAAACGGAGAAGATGGCCTGCGGGGCATCTCCAGTCTTTCTGGTCTATATCTTGCCACTGAACCCAGATGGTTCCAGAGGAGAAAGTGAGGCTGGTGACTTTGCCCAGCCCTTCCTCACTTAAATCCAATTCACTTGCAAGTCATGACACCACCTTCCTGATGTCATAGTCCTCTTTGAGAATAAAAGACAAAGAAAAAGATTACATGATAAACCTAGCTATCCTCTTCTGGTCATTCTCTTAGCTTATCATTCCTCATCTCAAAATATGGTTTTCTGTTGCTGTTGGGTCATTTAAATTGTGTTTGACTCTTTATGATCCCATTTTGGGGTTTTCTTGGCAAAGATACTGAGGTGATTCGCCATTCGCTTCTCCAGCTCATTTTACATGAGAAAATGAAGCGAATAGGTTAATCACCTGCCTTGGGTCACACCACTAGTGTCTGAGGCCAGATTTGAACCCATGAAGATGAATCTTCTTGATTCCAAGCCTAGCCCTCTATCCACTGTGACATTTAGCTTCCCCCAAAGTGTGTTATCAAGAGCTGAACACAGAAGTGGGGATATTACTTTATCAGGGCTTTCAGTTTTATTGACGAAAAGGATTTACACTCATGAAACAATTAGAACATACTAAAAAAACAGACTTTTACATGAGAATGACAGCTACTATTGATATAGGACTTTGATGTTTTTTGTTTTGTTTTGGTTTTGTTTTTTAATAAAGCAATTGTCACAAATTGTCTCATTTGCACCTTGGAGCCACTCTGTGAAGTAGCTCTATACATATCATTATCTTCATTTCACAGATAAGAAAATAAAACTCAAAGAGATTTGTAGGCTCATAGATAAGAAACTGCATGACATTTCTGGGGGTCATCTAGTTCAACCTATTTATTTTATATCATCGATGAGGAAAGAGAGGTTAAATGATTTACCCAAGATCATATAGGCAGTAAGTAGCAGAGAAGAAATTTAAATGCAACTCCTGGATGTTACCTAGGCACCTAGGTGGTAGAGTAGATGGATCACTGTTTTGGAGTCAGGAAAACCTGAGTTCAAATCCTACCTCAGATACTGCTATCTGTGTGATCCTGGGCAAGTCAATTAAATTCTATTTGCCTCAGTTTCCTCAACTACAAAATAAGAATAATAACAGTACTTACCTCACAGGTTGTTGTGAGAATCAAATGAGATAATATTTGTAAAATACTTTGCACAGTGCCTCGTACACAGTAGGCCTCATTTTTTTTTTCATATTAAGGTATTTATTTTTAAAATTTTATTTGTTTTATTCTGAACTTAAGAAACAAAACAAACATTTCCATAACATAGTAGAATAAAAAAAATTATGATTGTGCATTAAACTACAAATCTATTTAAATGCTCCCTTCTGATTCCAAGCCCATTATTTTTTTTCCCACTATAGCATCTTGCCAAGAGATGGAGTTTGAACCAGTGTTTCTCCCACCTCCAAATTCAGCATTTTTCCCATGATAAACATGCTGCCCAGTCAAGGTACAGAGAGCTATGACTTGATAAAGGTGACTTAGTTTTGGAAGACTATATGTATGCTTCCAGCATGTAGTATACAGTATGCACTTAATGTATGTACTAGGTGAATTGCAGTGCAATAGGGAATAGACTTGTTCTGCTTGGTCTCCCTAGTGTAGAACTAGGCATAATTAGTAGGAGTTGCACAGAGGCAGATTTCCACTTAAAGTCAGGAAGAAAACTTCCTAGTAATTAGAACTACGTAAAAGTGGAATTGAGCTGCCTCAGGAGGTAGTGGGTCTGCCCTCACCAGGGGTTTTGAGCAATGGCTGGATAATTGTTTGCTGGTGGGGTGTAGGGTTGTAGGAAGGATTCTTATTCTGGCATCAGTTGGACTGAGGGCCTCTGAGTCCCTTCTCACTCTGAGATTCTGAGATTGCTGCGATTGAGAGGAACACCTGGAGGCAAAGAACAAAGTGGGGATGTGACCCCCCCCCCCCAGCCAAAGCAGAGAGACTGCCAGGAAACAGTCCTAAAACTCATCAGAACAAAGGGGCTGAAGAAGAGCAAATTCAAATAATTACCTATTCAAGATAAATGGCCTTGTCTTCCCCTGTAATGGAAACAGTAATAGCCTGAAAGGAGAAACAGTCTAGTCCTAGGTAGAGGGAAGGATGCACCAGGGGAAAAAGTGGTGGCTTTGAAAGTAAGCTAGTTAACAGCAGCCAGCCCTCATCACTTTGCTGCTGTTTCAAAGCATATGACCACACCCTTACCTGCTGTAATGAATGGCTTAATGACTAACTTGCTGTCACTAGGCAACTGTCCATGGTCCTTTTTTATTGGAAGATTGATTTTGGGTTTTCTTTCAGCACTTCATAAGAGCACATGCCAATATTTTCTAATAGATGGTCTGGGAGGAGATAGCAGCCATTCACCAGATAGGTCAACTCATGATTCACTTCTGACAATAAGGTAATTTTGTGACAGGAAACAGCATGAGATACTGTATGTAGGTGAAAATCCAGCATGCCCTATCATCTTCTTTGGGGAAATTCACATAGCTTATTTGTTTTTCTGTCATTTTCTTCTCTCTGCATGGGACTCTGGAGAGACATGGAGAGAGAGAGAGAAAGAGAGAGAGAGAGAGAGAGAGAGAGAGAGAGAGAGAGAGAGAGAGAGAGAGAGAGAGAGAGAGAGAGAGAGAGAGCGCAAGAGCTATGTGGGGTATCTGTGAGTCTGCTAACATGGGATATCTTTCAGTCTACTAATCATTCAGTCATTCAATCAACAAACAGAAGCTGTGATGCACTGAATAGAGAATGGCCCTTGGAGTCAGAAAGGCCTGGGTCCATGTAGCACTGCTTCTGACACCTGGTAGCTATGTGACCCTAGGTAAGTCTCTCAACCTCTCAGTGTCCTTGAGACATTCTCTAACATGACTAAGGTGCAAAACAGGTATTGATCTGCATGGCTAGGAGTTTTCTTAAGGGGAGTTCACTACAACATGGAAGTTAGAGACCTATTTAAATAAACAATGTGCTAGAGGTTGCTAATTAATGTAGACTTAAGATGAAAGAAAAGTTGGAGAGAATGAGTGAAAGATCTATAGGTGGGCTCTGTACTAGTCCAATTGTAGATTTCAAGGAATACATAGACAGTAATAACCATATCTAATCTATTTAGTTTGTTGACAGCATAGAAACCATTGCTAACCACTCACATTCAATAAGCAGCTTTCAAGTACCTACTATGTGCCAGGCCCTATGCTAGATATTGGGATACAGAGACAGAAAAGCAATAATCTCTAATCTCCAGCACTTCATATTTTATTGCCAAAGGATCATAAGACCATAGATTTAGTGATGGTAGGGACCTTAGAGGTTACTGAGCCCAACCTCTCATTTAGAGATGAAAAAACTGAGATAGAAAAAGTTAACTGATTTGTCCAGAACCAGATAACTAGTAAGTATCAGAGGCAAGATTTGAACCCTAGTCTTTCTGACTTGTGGGGCAGCTAGAGGGTTCCCTGGATAGAGTGCTGGTCCTGGAGTCAGGAAAACCTGAGTTCAAGTCCAACCTCAGACCCTTACTAGCTGTGTGACCCTGGGCAAGTCACTTAACTGTGTGCCTCAATCCACTGGAGAAGGAAATGGCAAACCAACCACTCCAGTATCTTTGCCAAGAAAACCCCATGGACAGTGTTGGCATGCTATGGTCTAGGGGGTCACGTAGAGTCAGATACAACTGAATGACTGAACAACAGTAACTTTCTGCCTTGAGGTCCAGCTCTTTATCCACTATGCCAGAGGTGCCAGACACACCACTCCTGAGGGCTGTCCAAACTGGATTCAAATGTAACTGGGAAATATTTAACAAAATAAATAAAATAAAACAATACATAGATAAGGTACATTTTAAAACTAAGTCAATATGTAGCCTTCAAGGATCCTCACATATGGATTTCTGGGCCTCATTTCCATTTGATTTTGACACCACTACAATACATATAAGTGATATAAGCAGACACACACTTCCATCTTACCACCGCCCTTGGATCTCAGTGCTGTTCTCATGAAAGGAAGCTGTACAGGCAGCCACAACTCAGAAATTCAAGCCTATACAAAAACCACAGGCTGATCAATGTGACCTAAGGAAGGTTGGGTCTATGTGGCCTTATAGGAATTGGAGCCTTTTGCAAACATACCAGTCTTGGGTACACTAACCCTGGAATCTTTGAATGAACTTATTTGAAGCAGATCAAATAATATATTGCCACATGGAATCATGTGTGTGTGTGTGTGTGTGTGTGTGTGTGTGTGTGTGTGTATGTGTGTGTGTGTGTTTATTGGTACACTTATAGACATATCAGTCTTTCTAGGGAAAGAAACAACATTTATAAAGTACCTACTATATACCAGGCACTCTACTAAGTGCTTTGCAGATATTATCTCATTTGATTTCTGCATGATAGGTTCTTAAACTTTTTTCATATGTGGCATAGACTCTTTGCCAGTCTAGAGAAGACTATGGACCCCTCCTTCTCAAAGTATTTTTAAATGCACAAAATAAAATATATAGGATTACAAAGGAAAACAATTATATAAAAATATAACTTTTTTAAAGTCTGTGGCTCTCAGTTAAGAATCCTTGTTTTAGATATTGCTGTCTACCTGTGTCTCCTCCTTCCTCCCCCTGGGGGAAAGAGCTCAGTCCAGGCCAACTATATCAACTCTCCATCTTGTACTCTAACCAACCACTGGGAGAAAAATTTCTTTCAGGAATAGAAAATATACTCCCAACTCCACACACAGTCTCCCTGGGGGGGAAAAATAAGTAGTCCCTCTGCCTTCCTTTCCTTTGATGATTTAAACATGCTTTTATAAATCACTAATAATTCTTAAGTACAGATTGGAAGCTTGGAAGCCATGGGCACAGTCATGATGGAATAGTTATTTTCAAAAAGAGGATGGTCAGAATATTTACAGCCTTGGTTCACGGAGGCTGAGGTGTTTCCCCAACAACACTGGTAAATCATCTCCATCCTCAAAGAGCTTCCATTCTATGTTGGGGATACAACAGAAACACAAGGAAATCAATACCAAGAACCCTATGTTTTTGAGAATCCAGTTCCCTTTCTGCAGGTAAACCCTTACCATGGCTAGTGGGATGACTCCAATCAAATCCTTCTGGCTCACATAGATTTTAGACACCCCCAGGTCCGAGGTAGTCTCTCCAGGGTATTCAACCTGCCATGTGACTAGCTGCGTGGCTGGTAGGTCACTCAGCTCTTCAATTTCTATATCGATCTGCATGACTTCATTGGATTGACCATCCGCACTGGAGGGAAAGATAAAAGAAGAGTCATGATGAATGATCAGGGTTTGCATAAGTGACATGTCCATGTGTGTTTGTGTTAAAATCACCTCTTGTGAAATACAAATAAGAGAATTAACCATAAAATCAACAAAGCACCTTTAGTCTCTTAATGAAGAGATCACGGCCCAAGCTCTCTATATCCTTAGTTAGATTGTCTCCCTGACAGCTAGCATTTGCAGTAGGGCAAACATAGGAAATAACAGTAAAAATTCATATTCATGAAGATTGAGAATGGGCACGTGCATTTTTCATATCCTAAGGAGGTGTGATCATTCTCCTTATTCCCTTCCTTCCCCCACATTCAAATAGTTGCCAACTCTTGTCAATTCCACCTCTGTAAAATATTTTGCATCAGTCACCAATCATCATCTTCACATCCTCTCACTTTCTACTACCTCACAACAAGTAGTCACCCCTTATCTGGACTGTTGTGATAACTTCCTAATTAGTTTCCCTGTTCAAGTATCTCCCTTCTATAATCTATATTCAAATGAAAAAAAAAATCATTCAGATAAAAAAAATAATCTAGAACACAGGAATGTCCATTTTACTCCTCTACCCAAAATTCCTTAATGGTTCACTACTGCCTCGAGGACAAAATACAAAATTTTTGCCATGGCATGTAAAGATGCCCACTTATCTTCCTAGATTTATTTCATATTATTACCCTTTATGCACACAGTTCTAGTTAATCTGTTCTGTTAGCTCTTAGCTAACAAACAAACAAATAAGCCAAGTGAATTTTCCCAAAGCACATGCTGCACAGAATTACGTCTCCTTCCTTGGTGTCTTTGCACAGGTGTTCTCTCCTCTTTGGAACCCACTGCTTTCTTACCTCCACCTCTAAGGATCCCTGGCTTCTTATATAGTACAGCTGAGGTGCCACCCACCACCTTAGACATTTTCTTTCTGACATTGGGCAAGTGATTTGACCTTCCAGGTCTCCGTTTCTGCACCTGTAAAATGAGAGCATTGGACTAGATTGCCTTTGAGGTCCCTTCTAACTCTAGATCTATGGTCCCATTATCCTTGAACAATTTTATTCATACTCTTTGAGCCTCTGCTTCCTCATCTGGTTAAAAAAAGTGGGCCAGATTAGATCAGGGATTCTTAATCTGGCACCAATCATTTTTTAAAATATCTTGTAACTGTATTTCAGTACACTTAGTTTCCTTTGCTATTATATGTATTTATTTTATGCATTCAACATTAGTCTGAGAAAAGGTCCATCAGCCTCACCTCAATGCCAAAAGGGTCTATGATACAAAAAAGGTTAAGAATCTCTATACCAGATGATGGCTTCAGAGGTTGCTTCTAATTTGGGATTAAGGATGCTATGATCCATTGATTCTCCATGGGTGCCTCTCCCAAGGGTTAATTCACACTTTTTTCACATCTGTACTGATTTATGCTAGAGTCTTTGATCAACCTCATATTGTTTGTATACAATTACTGGCTCTAGAAAGTCTCCTCAGGGCCTTTACAATGTTTAGTTTCACCTTGGTTTTAATTCTCCTCTCTCTTGGAAGAAATCCCACCCCCATCATGCTAGGATACTCCAGCCTCAGGCAGAGTAGAAGGGTGGTTGCTAAAGCCCCATATATCAAAGTCTACCCTCCATGTTTAAAGGCTAACATAAAAGGATAAGCTTGGAATGTTTAGGAGTGGGGAAAGCTAGGACTCAGGTCATAGGATAATAACGGAATCACAGAGCATTACAACTAGAAAGTCCTGGAGCTGGGATGTGCACCCTGGCCATCTGACTCCCTGAATCCTGTGTTTTCCCTCTACTATACCATAGCTGCCTCTCAGGCCAAAGCCTAATGTTGGAAACAGATGTTCCAGAAGGACAGCACCTCCAACAAGTGTTGCTACCACTTATTTTTGTCCCCACCATTGGCTACTTCTCCCTCACTTCAGCAAGCTTTTAGAAAACGTTCATTGCTGACTCTGGAAGGCTACATAAAAGAAAGCTAAGAGAGCCAGCAATCCCCGGAAGAGAATAATAACAACCTGAAGAGGAAATGAAGGCCAAGGAGCTGAGAATTAACCAGCAGAAGTTGGGGAAGTGGTGGGGGATTGGGAGGTGGGGTGGCTCTTACGGAAACCTCATATAGCTAATGCAACTCATGCCTCTGAAGTGATTCTATTAAGATTCTAATACTGTATTTCACCAGCATGAAGGTCGGACTACAGCACTTTCAGAATGCCAGGCAGGCCTCATCCTATATAGCAAAGATGCTGAAAGGCTTCTCCATCTAAGCAGCCCCAGCTGGCCCCTTGTAAATCTTGATGCTTTCCTAGCTACGGCCCTGGGACAAGGCAGAGAGGCCTTCAGAGATCTCTGGGGTTGATGAAGATTGTGAGATGCAAGAGTCAAGGATTATTTTTGTAAAAGAGGCTCAACCATGAGAACCCCCTCGGACAGAGATCAGAAGGTTTGATGTCCAGAAAAAGGGAAAGTCACAATGACAGATTGTCTGTGTAGTGCTGGCTGTCTTCAATGGACCAGGGAAGATAGTAATCAAGGTATCCAACTTTTGGAGGAGAAAGAGCAAAGGGATGACAGACCATCCAGGCCTCCTTCTTGGCTCGAGGAGAAAAGAAATCCAGCTCTTTGATAAGCAGCCCTTGTGCCAAAAGCTTGATTCTGAACAAATCCCCCACTGCGGAGGTTTTTTTTTTAATCACCGTTTAAGATACAGTAAATCTGCCTTTTAAAAGCCACTGCCTGGAGATGTTATCTGAGAGTGTTTGGGCCTAGGGTGACAGAGTCAGAGCAAAGCTTCGTTATCACATTACGGAAGCAGAAAGACTTTTCTACAAATTTCCCACACACGGGTAATAGTTCACTTGAAACTGTTTTTATTGCTTCTGGGTCAAAGATACACTGAGGGGCTTCAATGGTGTGGCATCTCACTGAGCTTTAACAAAGTTTGAGCCATCAAGGCTTTGTCTCAGGGTGCCAACCTTCTTTGGAGTGGGGGAATATTCTCTGGGTAATTCTCCTCTACAAATACAGATCAACAACATTCTGCAAATAATAGTCTCAGACACTTAACTCAGAGGGGTTAAGTAGTAACTAAAATTTACATGTATTTTTAAGTTTGAAAAATATTTTACATATATTATTAGCCTCACAACAATCCTGTGAAGTAAGTTCTATTATTATCTCCATGTTATAGATGAGGAAACTGAGGCTGAGGTAAGTTAAGTGACTTGTCCAGGGTCACACAGTTATTTATATTTCATAGGTGGAACTTTAATTCAGTGCTTCCTAACCTTCTCTCTCTACTATCCAACATTCCCTCTCCCCAAAATATGAATTGGTTTCATTTTCCCCCCGTAGCATCACTGCCCTCACTTAGTGAACTATTCTGCCAACTGTGAAACTTTTATTGGTCCCAGAAGTAATGCTTTCAGGTAGCCCCATTATAGAAAAGCTCTATTTTTATGCTGTGTTTTGTGAGGGACCATCTGAGGACTGCTTGTCTTTGAAGGTGACTGAACCTGGTCTTAGAACTTGAAATGAAAACATTCACTTCCATGCTGACTGGAGCAGGGAGGCATTTCTGGACAAGCTCAGCTGTGAATTTTAGCATTTTAGAAAGGTACCCTGATGTCTGGTGAGGTTGCAAAGCACTCTGCTGTTCCCAGGAGTTAATTCACTTTTTTTGTTTCTGACTGCACTGATGCATGCTGGGGTCTCTGATGAACCTCATTCTGTCTATGTATGGTTGCTGGCTCTGTAAAGTCTCCTCATGACCTTTTCAGTGTTTAGCTTCATCAATCCCACCCCCATTTCCATTCTCACCAAGTCACACCCCAGCCTCAGGTAAAGCACAGAAGTGTATGCCAGAGTACTCTATAAAGTCTATTAGTCACGTTTAGAGGTTAAAAAAAAAAGTGGTGAACTTGAAAGTTCGAAGAAATGGAGCAATCCAGACTTGTTACAGAGTAATAATGGAATCACAAAATATTACTACTAGGAAGAAGCTTGGAGATCATCTAGTTTAAGTCACTTATTTTAATGATAGGTAAACTGAGGCCCAGAAAAAGAGCCATTTTCTATTAACCCTATTGTTCCTGTTAATAACAACTAGCATTTACAAAGTGTTTTAAGGCTTGCAAAGAGCTGTGTGCATTATCTCATCTGATCCTCACACTAACCCTGGGAAGTAAGGGCTATCATTACCTCCATTTTACATATAGAAAAATTGAGTCAGACAGAGTGACTTTCTCAAGGTCACACAACTAATAAGACTCTGGGTTACTCAGGTCTTCCCTAATCCAAGTTCAGCTATTTGGCCACCTGCATGATTTAGCTGCCCAAAACTCTGCTAACTCTAGTCTCTTTCCTGAGCTCTCGTGTAGCTAGCCTTTCATTAGACATTTTCAATTGGATGTCCTGTAGATTCCCAAACTTAACATGTGCCAATGAGAACTTATTATTTTCACCTGCCACCAAATCAACCCAATTCCCAACTTCCCTGTGACTATGGAGGGTACTACTTACACCCAGGCACCCAGATTTTCAACCTTTCTGTCATCCACAACTCATCTGTCACTCAGTCCACAAATCTAAGCTGTTGTATTTCCATAATATTCTGTTCAGCTACACATGTATCAGCCCAGGTCATGTTCTCATTACCTCTCACCCATATAATTACAGTCCTCTCTTAATTGATCTCACCTTCTCAAGTCCCTTCTCCATCTTCAATCCATCTTCTACTCAACTGCCAAAGTTATTTTCCCAAAAGACAGAACTCACTGCGTCGTACATAGCCTTAGTCATCAAATCCTAGTGTCTGCCTGTCACATGTTTGGGCAAGTATACATTCGACTGTTGAGCATTTAAAGTATTTTGTAACCTGACTCTGTCCTGTCTTTCTAGGTTTATTATATAGTCCAATAGTCAATAAACCTTTTAAGTGGATGTTATATGGCAGGCATTGTGCTAAATGCTGAGGATACCAATAAAAACAAAGTCCCTGCCCTCAAGGAGCTTACAATCTCTTTGGGGAAGACAAAACTCAAAAGGAAGCTGAAAAACTGGGAGGTAGTGGAGACCGGGGAAGGTACCCAACTCCCAGGGCATGGTGGAGAAATCAGTCAGAGAGGTCCTAAGGTAGGGCAGACAGATGAAAAATGAGATGAAGAAATGCTACTATAGCGAGCAAAATCTCTTTGAATCTATTTTGTATGTACCTATATATGGGCATTGTCATATACGTGGGCATATGGGCATATATACATTGTCATACTTATATGGATTGTAAGTACCTTGAGGGCAGAAACTGACTCCCATCTTTGTATCTCTTTGTATTTCCTGGAACATATCGGTATTTGATAAGTGCTGATTGATTAATTGATTGATACTATACCACATGGAAGGCAAGGAGCTACTAGATTTTCTTCTACCATCAATTCAATTCCATTCTATTTTATTCAAAGATCTAGAGCTGGAAGACACCTCAGAGGGCATCCATTTCAGCTGTCTAGTCTTAAAGATGAAGGAACTGAGTCCTAGGTAAAGTGATTTTCCTAAGGCTACCCAAGTAGTGGGGAAGCTTGGTGGTACAGTGGATAGAGAACCAGGTCTGGAGTCAGGAACACCTGACTTCAAATCCATCCTCAGATACTTACTAGCTGTGTGATGCTTGGCAAGTCACTTAACCCTGTTTGCCTCAGTTTCCTCATCTATACAATGAGCTATAGAAGGAAATGGTGAACCGCTCCAGAATCTTTGCCAAGAAAACCCCAAATGGGGTCATAAAGACTGAAATGACTAAACAACAACCCAAGCAGTATCAGAGGTAAAGTTTGAATCCAAGTCCTCTGATGGCATAGGCAGCATTCATTAGACTCTAACACATTGCTATCCTTATGTATTAAGTGCTTTCCAAGTGCAAAGTACTTTGCCAAGCTTCAGGGGTACAAGGGTAAAGAAGGAAAAAGAGTCCTGCTTTTAAGAAGCTTACATTCCACTAGGGGAATGCACCATTGCCACAGACAGATAGAAAATGAGGCAACATGAAGAGAGGGAGAGCGCGAGTCAGAGAGAGATTAGTACAAGGTTTGTTTAGGGAAGGCTTTTCAGAGAGAAGACTTGTCTTGAAGGAAGGCAAGAATTCTGAAAGGTAGAGATGAGACAGTGTGTTCCTAAGTGGGGAGGGATCAGTGAATGGATAGAAAATATTATTTTGTGTGAATAATGCAAAGGGAGTAGAAATGGGATGTAAAGTTTAGGGAACATTTCTAGTTAGGCTGGAAGCCAGAAGGGAAGAAGCGTAGTCATATAACATAAGCCTGGAAAGGTAGGTTGGAGTCATACTCCTGGAAGCTTTAAATGTCAGGCTAAGGAGGTTGACTTTATCCTAAAGGCAATAGGGAGCCACAGAAAGTTTTGTAAGCACAGGTGACCAAGATATGAGTGTTTCTTTAGATATTCCAGGACTAAAAGCCCAGAAGCACTTTGTTGATACAGTGGTTTATTTTTGACACTGTCTGAGCTGTGTTACATATTCACAGCTTTTTAATTTTCCCTTAGGAAATCTGGTTCAGGAAACACCAAGGACATCTCCAAGGAAGAAAAAAAAATGCTGTTCAGTTGTGTCTCATTCCATATCACTGAAGGAATATCTACTCAGAGCTCAGTATGGGCCAGGCACTGTGCTGGATGGGTGGGAATAAAAAGATCAAAGAAACAACCCATACCTTCAAAGAATTCCCATTCTATCATCTTAGTTCAAAGGGAAAAGTGAAAAGGAAAATGGTGAACTTTTGCAACAATTCAACAAACATTTTTATTTAGTCCTTTGTATATGCAAAGCACTGTGTTAGGCCTTCGAATATAAAGGCTAAAACAAAGCGAATTCTGCCCTCAAGGAGCTTATCCCAGTCAATGAATCTCCATTTATAGCCCAAGGGGCCAGTGTGTGGAAGAGGGGAGAGGCAAACACTGCTTCCATTTGGGTGGGCTGGGAGATTTAGAAGTCTGGCTATGAGTGTGTATAGGTGAGCCTCGTTTTCTTTTTTTTTTTTTTTTTTGTCCCCAACTCTTGATAAATGACTGAATCAGGAAGCAAAATGGGAGGTAGCATGAGGCAGTGGAAGGAAGAACTCCTGAGTGTCAGTCAGAGTTCCTGAGTGCAAATTCTGTCTCTCAAACTCACTATTGGTGTGAAGTAGGATAAATTCCTTAGGTTTTCTGACCCCTCAGTTTTCTCAATTGCAAAATGACCCAGTCAGACTAGATGAACTCTCTTGATCTTTCCATCTCTACATCTTTAAATCCACAACTCCTACATTACAGAAGCTAATGGAAAATATCCCTTAAAATGCCCATCAATTGGGGAATGACCACAAGTTGTAGTCTATGACTGCAATGGAATACAGGCTATAAGAAATGATGAACAGGATGCTCTCAGAAAAACCTGGGAAGACTTACATGAACTGATACAATGTGAAATGAGCAGAACCAGGAAAATATTGTATGCAGAAATAGTGATAATATGGTATGATGATCAACTGTGGATGACTTAGCTATTATGATGAGCTATGAATGACTCAGCAATAAAATGATCCCAGACAATTCTGAAGGACTTAAGATAAAAAGGCTCTTTACCTCCAGAGAAAGAACTGATGGAGTCTGAACACAGATTGAAGTATACTTTTCAAAATTTTATTTTTATGGTTGTTGGTTTTTTTTTTGGGGGGGGTCTTTTTTTTTGCAACATGGTTAACACAGAAATATATTTTGCATGACTGCATATATATAATCTATACCAAATTGCTTGGAATCTCAAGGGGGAGGGAATGAGAGAATTTGGAACTCAAAATTTTTAAATCAAATGTTAAAATTCTTTTGACATGCTATTAAATATATATATATATATATACATATATATATCTATATCTATCTATATAGATAGATATAGATATATATATATATGTATATATATATATATATCTATATCTATCTATATAGATAGATATAGATAGATATAGATATAAAATATCCCTTAAACCAGACCTTAATGGGAGACTTGGGCATCCTAGAGTGAGCTGGTGACATATTGTTCCAAAAGGGATATTTCCCTAATAGAACTTACAAATGTGAATGGTGAAGTAGCCTCTCAGAAGTAAACCGAAAAAAGAAAGAAAAATCCAAACAGGCAAGCCAAGACTCTTAATGGTTCTGCCTTTGGTAAATATCCCAAGCCACATTCCAAACACTTAGAGCACTTTTCTAAAAGGTCAGGCTGGTAACTTAAGTTTAACTTTGGGCATGAAAATTGTTCAGTGAAAAAGGGCAGATAAAGCAATTAGCAAATACCGCTTGAGAGATCCTGGCTGCTGAGGAGCCAGTATGATGCCTTATGGGCATAATAATAATAATAATAATAATAATAATAATAATAATAATAATAATAATAATAATAATAATGATAATAAACAGTGAGAGATAATAAACACTTTCAACTTTCCAAAGTGCTTTGGAAACATTATTCTGGCCTCCGAGATCCTGCAGCAACTCATGAGGTAGGTTCTGCAGGTGTTAGTATCCTTGTCTTACAGACAAGGAGACTGAGGCTCACTTACTTGCTGAAGTGAAATAACTTGCCCAAGTCATACAACTGTGACTGAATGAATGGATAGTGACTGACTGAATGAATTTTAACCACTTTGTGTCTAATGGTAGCCATCCCTACCTTGAGGGGAAAGGGATAAGGGAAGAAGGAAAAAAGAAATTTATATGATAATTTTGTATATTTGAAAGGAATAGCAAGTTGTGCATAGTAGATTTGCAGTTTCATGCACAATCTTTTTTATTGTACTATGTTATGGAAATGCTTGTTTTATTCCATAAGTTAAAAATGAAATTAAATTAAAATTTTAAAATATTAAGTGCTTTCTATGTATCAAGAACTGGGGATACAAATAGAAAAGCAAAGTAATCCCTGCCTTCAGGGAGCTCTTATTAAATTAGGTGAGACAATTCAAATAAGAAAGCTTGGTTACATGATGGATGAGAAGGCCAAGTGGTCCTTGGGTTTTATTATCAGGACAGATGGGTGGATCAGCAGGGCAGGCAGTGATAGAGGCAGAATGTGATTTCAGGTCTTCCCGATTGCAAATTTAGCACCCTATTCATTATCTCACCATGCCTAAATGGCATCACAGAATCAGAGTCTAAAATCTGAGACTTGGAAGGGAAATCAGAGGCCATCTGGTCCAATACATACCTGAAACAATAGTCTCTACTCCCCAAAGACTCTACATCCAGCTTTTGAAACAAGATGTGCAAGGAAGCAGACCTTCTCCCTTCTTCCCCTCCCCCCTTCAAGGTGACTCTGCTTTCAGAAAGCTCTAATTGTTGGAAAGTTTCTTGACTTCAAGCCTAATTTTCTCCTTTGTAGCTTCTACCCATTGTTCTCAGTTCTGCTATTCTAGACCCAAAAGAAGAAGCCTAACATCTCTTCTGCACATAATTATTTATATGTTTCTTTTTCCCTCATTAGATGCGAGCCCCTTGAGGGCAGGGACTTTCAGTGCCTTTTGGCTTTTCTTTGTGCTTACTTCGTTCAGTACCTGGCACATAGCGAGCTCCTATAAAATCCTGGTTCACTGGCTGATTTATCTTGCACATGATAATCCAGTGAGGCTGGCTTAGCCTGGTTCCTCCAGGTACCATGACCCTGGCCTTCTTCTAGATCCAGGTACAGCATCTAGCCCACACTCCCGTAGCAGCAGAAGGCATTGGTGGCCATGAAATTTGAATTTACTCAAGTGTTCAACTTCACAGCTATGGCCAAACCCCTTGGGAAATGGGGGCTACCAGATCTGTCACAAAAGAAGGCAGGTGTTTGCTGATCCCCACCCCAAATGGATTTTCCAGTGAGGATGTATCAAACAGACATTATCACAGGAGTCAAGTATCTGGTGACCTTCCCTTCTTTTTTAACCTATTCATTAGCATTTTCAGCATAGGAACACTTTTTTATGAGGAAGTAAAATTGTCCATTCCCTTAATGACTATGCTGGATCCATCATCATCCATGCATTTGTCCTTTCTTGTCCTTTATTTTCTTCTTTTTACATCCTGGAGGGGGTCTAATATCAAGGGGCCCTTTTAGCTAGGTCTGGTGCCTAGGGCTCCATTTATAGTATATCTACCACTACTTCCAAAAATGTGGATAAAGCTAAAATCTGAACAAGAGAACGTCAAGAGCAGACATCCGAGGGAAAATAAATAACATGGTACAGGGGAAAGAGCTCTAGTTCTGGAGTCTGAGGACCTGAGTTCAAATCCTACCTCTGACACTTACTACCTATATGACCTTAGGGAAATCATTGAAGCTTTCCAAGCTTCAGTTTCCGTATCTATAAAATAAGAATGTTAGACTACACGGCCTTGGAGTCCCTTCCAGATCTAGATTTCAATCCTCTGATAAGCTAACCAAAAGGTCTAAAGCAGCTTAAGGGGGAAAGTGAGAAGACTGTGGAGGGTAGCTCTTAGCTGGTTTTGGAAAATATTGGCAACGTTGTCTGAAGGTGGTAGAATCACACGCCTAGACCTGGAAGAGAAGAGTCCATCTGGTCCAACCTGCTCAATTTATCTTAAAATTGATTTAGTCATTTATTTTATATGTGTTATAATCTGTCCCTCCCACTGTCTTCTCCCCTCACCAATTTAGCAACAACAATGAAAAATGCAGCCCTCACCATATACATACATAGTCAAGTAAAACAAATTCCCAGATTGGCCTTGCTCAGAAATATCTGTCTCATTCATCATGCAAATTCATTATCTCTCTGGGAGGAGTGAGTGGCATGTTTCATCTTCATTGTTCTGCATGCATGGGTTACTGTTGCATCCATCAGAGTCCTAAAGTCTTTCAAAGTTGTTTTTTGCTCTGTGATGCTGTTATTGTCCTATGCATTGTTTTCCTATTCCTGCTTGCTTCACTTTGCCTCAATTCATAGAGATCTTCCCAATTTCTTCTGAAATTAGCTATTTTATTATTTCCCGTGGCACAACAATATGCCATGACATCCACACCATTAATTTGCTTAGCCATTTCCCAATAGGAGGGTACCCTCTTAATTTCTATTTTTTTTTGCTACTAGGAAAAGAACTGCTATAAATATTTTGATACATATAAGTCCTTTTCATCTTTCCTTCATCTCGTTAGAGTCTAGGACTAGTAGTAGAATAGTTGGGTCAGAATATGACAGTTTAATTTGGGAGCATATTTCTAAACTGTTTTCCAGAATGCTTGTCCAACTCAGCTCCACCAACAATGTACAAGTGTGTCTGTTTTCCTGCAGCCTTTCTAACATTTGTCATTATCCTCTTTTGTCATCTCTGCCCCTCTGATACAACACACTCAATTTATAGATGAGGAAACTGAGGTGTAGAGCAATGAAGTAATTGACTCAAAAATCACTTAGGAAAGTAGATGAGCCCAGACCTGAATTAAAGTTGAGAGAAAAAAATGGATAGGTTTTAAGTCAGGGATTTTGTTTTGCATACCAGTTCTGTTACTCATTACCTCTATGACATTTGGCCATGTATTTAATCTCCTTTAGCCTCAGTTTTCTTATACATAAACCCAAGCTGTTGGACTCAAGGACCTATAAGAATCCTCCTAGCTCTAAGTCTATGATGCCATGATCCTCTGGCTTGAAATCTAGGGTTCTTTCCATTGCATCACATAATAAACAGCTATAATAATGGCTGGTGTTTACAGAGTACTTTGTCATTTGAAATGTGCTTTACACAATTATCTTATCTGAGGGAAGGAAGTAAACTAATATTCATTAAGTCCTTACTATGTGTCAGGCACTGTGTTAAGCACTGAGTATATAGATATAAGGGATGGAGTGAGGGTGGAGGGAGGCAATCCTGGCTTCCAAAGAGCTTATATTCTATTGGGGGAAGACAATAAAGAGAAAGAAGTTGAAAACAAGAATGAAGGAGGGGGAGGAAAATGCCTGACTAGAAGGCATGGTTTTAAAGTCCAGAAAATCTGGAACAAGGCTAGGAGGAGAATGAAGACAGCTGGCCTGGGCCCTTCAACAAAATGGAGGTTTTAGAAGGAAGACAGGGGAATGAGCAGGCTGTTGACGGTGGTAGACTGTTTCAGGGCAAGGAGACTCTAAGCTCTGAGGGAAATTCTAGGATGAGCTAGCCAGTTGGTGTAGTAGATGAAGGACAGGATCTAGAGTCAGAAAGATCTGAGTTCAAATCCAGCCTCAGACTCTTAGTAGCTGTGTGATTTGGGGCAAATCACTTACCCTTCTTTGCCTCAGTTTCCCTATCTGTAAAATGAGCCAGAGAATGAAAAGGCAAACCTCTCCACTATCCCTGCCAAGAAAACCCCATATGGGGTCATGAAGAGTCAGACACAACTGAAACAACTCAACACAGAAAAGGCATGGTTTTGAAGTCTAGAAAGTCAAGGATAGCATGGGGAGGAGAATGAAGGCAGACTATTCTCAGCCTTTCCACAAAAGGAAGCACAAGCAGAAACTCACCAATAGGATAAAGGTAACAATATTTGGTATCAACAACAACCCTGTGAGTTAGGCACCATGGGGACTATTATCCCCACTTTAGAGGTGAGAAAACTGAAGCCCAGAAAAATGGCGTGTGATATAGTAGATATGGCACTGAACTTGGAGCCAGGAAAATTTGGGTTCAGATTCCACCTCAGACACTACAGTATCTGTGTGATGTTGGATAAGTTACTACGTCTCTCTGTTTTCCTCTGTAAAGTGATGGGCTTGTACTTCATGGCCTCTAAATTTTATTCCAGCTCTAAAATTATGATCCTGTGATATGATGATTTACCCAGAGTGACATGGAAGGGAAATGTCAAGGCAACATTTAAAACCACATATCCCTGACTCCGAATCTAGTTAACCTATCCATTATGCAACCCACCTCTGCTATTCTTTTTGGACTGCAATGTGTGTGAAGAAATACATCTTAGCTAAATATGCAAGAAACACGTCAGCTAAACTTTGTATCCCCCTATCCTGCATAGTGAAACACACAGTGCACTGTACACAGAAATCATATGATAAATGTGCATTGAAATAACTCCATTGGCCATTATACGATTAAGTTAGGTAGAAGACAGGAAGCAGGCAAAGGTAAATATGCAATTGAGATGCATGTGAGAAATAGATACTGAGTATTCTATTGGTAAGAAGGAACAGGGAGAGAAAGGAGGCAAAACTGCTCCTTGAAAAGGAAATGACTTTGAACTCCCTGAACAACTCTCTCGAAAAATGTTCCCCAAGGGAAAAAAGACAAGTTGCCAAATACAAATGTAAAATAGTGCTTTTAGAGCCAAGCTGCTCATCTTCACGTGAGGATATATTCATAAACATAGTCACTTTTAGGTAAGGAGAGATGTTTCCCTCCAGATATTTCTTCCTGTTGAAATGTCTTCCTAAAACACTCAAATTGTGCAGCCTCTGAGATAGTGAACATCCCTGCTGTGGTCGTTACCCACATAAATTGGTACCTGGGATGCTACAGAATCTGGTTTAAAGTTTCAAATGCAGCCCAAAGGACAAGTTGGTGGAGCTGGTGGAGAGAGGAGAATTAACACACCACGTAGATCCTCCTGATAAATTAGAAAGTACTAGATATCAAATTAGAGGACTTGGACCCAAATTCCAGCTTCATAATTTACTATTTGTATAACCTTGGACAAGTCATCTTCTGGACCTTATTTCCTCAACTGGAAAATGAGATTGTTGAATTAGTGATCTTTTCTAGGTCTAAGTTCTCAAAAGGGAGAAAGGGGTAATATTGTCTTTGAATGTTTATTCAGACAGTAATGACCTTGGCATTTATGAAACATATTTCAGCTTCCTTTTTATAATGACTTCAGAAAATCATTTCACCTCTCTCTGAGCCTTCATTTCTTCAACTGCAAAAATTGGGGGAATAGGAGGAGGCTAACTCAATGGTTTCTAATTTACCTTCCAGTTCTATATCCTTTGATCACTGGTGCATCTCTCTTAGGCATTAGGAACTAGCCATGTGAATCCTTACTTTCCATCTGTGCTAAAAGGCCAGTCACATTCTTTTTATTCTGTTTTTATTATTGGTGTCTACCCAAATGCCATTTTAGATGATTTTTGGTACCTTTGTACTATCTCCTAAGTGCCCTTTTAAATTAAACATCTCATTAAGTCATTCCCTGTGCAAGGGAGATTGCAGGAGGATATCCTAGACAGACAAGTTAAAAACAAGAAAGCTTGAGAAGAAAGCTTCAGTAATACTGGAAGGAACTTAGACCAAAGGTTTATGGCAGAAGGATAATTTTTCTCCAAAACCATGAAGCTAGGGGTTAGCTTGGACCTTAATTGCTATACCCAGTAGTCATGTAGTTAAATGATAGGAGTGTGTAACCCTGAACTCACAACAGATACACAGAACACAAGCAGTCCAAAAACAAAGCAAACACACAGAGAAGAGTGTCCAGAAGAAGCCAACTGATAGGGATGAGCCTGGAGATCAGGATATATCCAAATTAGTTGAAAGAACTAAAGGTTAGCCTGGGAAAAGGGAAGAGAAGGCAAGGATATGATCAGTCAATCAATCAGTATTTATTAAGCACCTGCTATGTGCTTAGGCATCAGGAATAAAAAAAAAAATGAAACAGTTTTAAGGAGGTTACATGGCTGATCTCGAGTAATGGAAGACTTCAGCCCCAAGGACAGATTAAGCTAGTGCTTTCTCTCTGAGATTATCTCTAGCACATCCACTAGGTGGCACCTAAGTAGCACAGTGGATAAAGCACTGGCCCTAGGGTCAGGAATACCTGAGTTCAAATCCAGCCTCAGACACTTACTAGCTGTGTGAATCTATTTGCCTCAGTTTCCTCATTTGTAAAATGGGCTGGAGAAGGAAATGGCAAGCCACTCCAGTATCTTTGCCAAGAAAACCCCAAATGGGGCCACAAAGAGTCAGACATGACTGAATAACATAAATCTGTGTTGACTGACTATTTGGCCTGAGGGCAGAAATAGGAATAGGGATTGAAGCTTCCGAGGCAAATTTAGGATCAATATGAGAAAATGTTTCTTAAGAGTCAGAGGTATCCCAAAGTGGAATGGGCCATCAATGAAAGTACTCTTCCTCACACCCCTCCCTTATCCCTCATTAGAGGGCTTTAAGCAGAGACTGGATGACTACTTGTCATGGATATTGTATGGGAGGGCAGCCTTATTTGGGGAGGGATTGGATTAGATGGCCTCCAACCTCTCTTTCAACTAGGAGATTATGTGAAACTTGGGTAAAAGGAGCTTCACTGGACTTGAAGCTGGCAATAAGTTTTCATCTTAGCTCCAGCACTTCCTTGCTGTGTGACAAGCCAAATCCCTTCACCTCACTGGAAATTTTTATCTGCAAAAAGAATGGAACCAGGCTAATTCTGTATCTGAGATACAGTTCCAAGGGTTTAAGATACTTGGCATCTTCCCTGAAGCCAGCTGTGATCTCTTATAAATGTTGTTTTCAATTGGTCAGGCAGAAAAAAAAAAAAAACCTTTCTACAATCATTTGGAAATACCAGCAAGATTATCAGCAAATGGAAATAACAACAGAATAATGATTTTCTTAACTTTTATCTGACCTAACCAATGGAGGCTGTTCTAGGTACCAACATTTTATTGCTTTGTGAAAAAGACAAAACTACATACACATCCATTTGATTTCCAATATTAAGAAGAGTTTCTGTTGCTTTGGGCTTAACTCTTTAACCTACAAGTAACAACAGCAAAAAAAAAAAAAGATAACTTGATATATTCTGTGGTCGATACATAATTGTGCTGTAGCCTTCCAGCTCTCAAAGTCCAATGTTAACGAATTAACTTGTTGGCTGAGGTTAATAGAATGTCAATTAATTCCTCAGTGTAAATGTCAATACATTCAGTTAAGCCTTCTGATTTAAATATAATTAAAGATAAACTTCAAGTCAATTTTTTCTTGGTGATTTTGGGGTGTGACAGCTATTTGTCAAATTCCATTCGTATAAGGAGAATGGGAGCAAGGAGACTTTAATCATGTAGCACCCAAAAATTTGTAAAAAGCTATGAAGTGCATTATCTCATTTGGTTTTCATAACAGTAATGAAAGGTAGTTAATACAAATATTATCCTCCACATTTTACAACTGAGATTTAGAGAAATGAAATGCCTTGTCCACAGTCATATATCTAAGAAGCATGAGCAGGAGGATGTGAACCCATGCCCTTATGAATGGCCTTATTGTGCCATGCTGATTATATGGTATCATCAATGGCTTATTTCAGGTTTGTTCTATTTTGGAACATACTTCATGTAGACTGCATCCCCCATTAACTGGGAGAAGCAAGTAAATGATTACCCTAGCCTAGTATGGATACTTGTAGAATGGGAAGGTTTTCAGTGTGCCAGGTGAGAGACTGGGCAAGATTTTGGAAGAGATGAAAGGAAAAGTTCAAATTAGGAGATGCTAGAACTGGGAATGCATGGGAAGAAGAAAAAGACAGAGACGACAAAAAAAAAAAGAATTTCAATGACTATAAAGCTAGAGGTATCCCCTAGGCTAAATCTTTTGTGATAGCTTGGTAGACACTAAAGTATGAATGAATTCATGGTGAAGCTAGACTTGTAGGCAATGATGCAGTGGGCTGTGGCAGTACTTTGAGAGGCTGTGCCCCTCCCATGCCAGAAAACAGTGGCTGTAGAATTCTTCAGACTCATCAGTTAAGTGTCTAGAGATACCAGGTTACCAGACATTTAGACACACTATTCTTCAGTGTTCATGCAATGAACAAGTGATGAATTCACCTTTCACTGCTCCCCAAGATTGAGTGCTATACTAATTCAACAGTAAGCATATGGAGACATCTAGACTTTCATCTTTTTAGCCCAGGAGGCTAGGAAGAGACTTGAGAGCCTGGGGTAGTGAGAATGTCTATTGTTCATATAATAATCTTGCATTTCTAGTCTAATTAAATCTTTGCATTTGATTCACGCTTAACCAAGAAAACAAACATTATCCAATGTGAACTCTTTCCATATCACCCCTCAATTGCATCTCAAATCCTCTCAACATTATCTTTCTTCATTCTCCCTTCCTCTGATTTAGGCATTAAGGAAGATGCCAATCCGTGCCAATAGCACTTCTTTAGAGCCTACTCTGTGCCAGGCCCAGTGCTAATTCCTGGGGGTTGTTATTCATCCTTTGTTTTTGAAAAAGGACCAATGACATCTTGGGGTGATATCTTTACTTGAGCATGAATTGGATTTAAGTGAGGCAGAGTTGTGCAAAGTCATCAGCCTCACTCTCTCTTCCTGAGTTATCAGGACAAAAGTCAAGATTATTGGCACTAGCGATGGCCAGGGATACAGTGGATAACCTTGGCATCTTCGAAGTCTGACCAGGTTCTAAGCCCTCCACAGCACCTGCTTCAGCCGCCTTCATGAGTATTGGAATCGTCTGCCCATTTCACTGGAGGTGGAAGTCTTCACAGGCTTGGTGTGCATTTCTCTAACTTATCAATAAGTTTGAGGTCTGTTTGTTACCTTCAACCTGAGTGCAGCCCATCTACTGAGATGGTATACCAGGGTGTGGCTGCCATGCATGGTACAGCTTCTTGGACCCACAGGTGAGAATTAAGTGAAGGTGGACACCAAAGGTGAATGAGCAGCCTTGACAAGGGCTCCTTAAGCCCTTCCACCAGAGGGGCTAGACCCCAACAATACCTTCATTTCCTGGTGGGTACAAAAAAGGCAAAATACCATTCCTGTTCTCAAGTAGCTCACTGTCTGATGGAGGAGATGACACATAAACAATTACGTAGAAACAAGATAAATACAGGATAAATTGGAGAAAATGAATTGAGGGAAAACACTAGAGTTAGGTGGGAGAGTGGATAGAGTGCCAGGCCTGAAGTCAGAAGTTCAAATCTGGCCTCAGACACTTTCTGTGTCTGACCCATTAAAGTCACTTAATCCTATTTGCCTCAGTTTCCTCATCTATAAAATGAGCTGGAGAAGGAAATGGCAGTATCCCTGCCAAAAATACCCCAAATGAGGTTATGAAGAGTCAGACACAACTGAGAATGACTGAACAGAGTATCTTTTCCAATTTCCCCAGTTGTTGGCGTTTTGCCTCTGTCCCATAATTATTGTATGTATTTCTACCTCTCCCACATCTATTATACCAGATTCCTTTTCTTTACAAACATTGTTATGACTTTAGTTCAAGCCCCATTATCATCACTCGCACTGAACTCTGCAGTAGCCTACCCTAACTAGTCTCCCTGCTTCTAGCCTCTCCCCACTGCAGCCCCTCTCCACTCCCTGCAGTCCATCCTCCACACAGCTGCCAAGCAATTTTCCTCAAGGGCAGATCTGAGAATGATATGCCCCTGTTTAAGAAGCTTTGGTGGCTCTCTTCTGCATTCAGGACAAAATATAAACCCCTCTATTTATCACTGAAACCCTTCACTACCCCAGGCTTGATCTATCTAGTCCCATTATATATTACTCCTCTTCTTGTTGTTAGGTCATTTCTTTGGGACGCCTTTGGGGGTTTTCTTAGCAGGGATACTGAACTGTTTGCCATTTTCTTCTCCAGCTCATTTTGCAGATGAGGAAACTGAGGCAAGCAGGGTTAAACGACTTGCCCAGGGTCATATAGCTAGTAAATGCCTGAGGTCAGATTTGAACTTAGGAAGATGAGTCTTTCAGACTCCAGGCCTATCATTCTATCCACTTCACCACCTAGCTGCCCATTATTAATCCTTTACTGACACACTACAGTCTCCCCAAACTGGCTTTCTCTCTGTTCATCACACACGTTGCTCCTCCAATCTCCTTGCTTCTCCATGCCCCTCTTAGATTGGGAGCTCCTCGAGGGCAGAGGCTGTCTTTTGCCCTCTTTTCGTTTGTATTCTTAGAGCTTAGCACAGTGCCTGGCACGTAGTAGGTGCTTAATGTTTGTCGACTGGCTTATGTGGCTGTACCATATGTATGGAATGCATTCCCTCCCCACCTCTGTCTCAAGAATTCCTTATTTCCTTCAAGAGACAACCCCCTCCCTGCTGTATAAGTTCCCCTGTCATTTCTAATGCCCCCTGTTCCCACCTACCTTGCATTCAATTGCATTGGATTTATTTTGTATTCCTTTGGTACATATTTATTTTCATATATACATAAATATGTACATATCGTTTCCTATACATGAGGTCTTTAACGATCCCCCAGCTGCTAGTGCCCCTCCTTCTCTGCTAAATTACCTTCTATTTAGTTTGCAAATATTTTATATTCACTTATGTGGGCTTGTTGTTTCCAAGATAGGTCAGTCACTCAGTTAACAAGTATTCATTTATTCAGTCTTTACTGTGACAGGTACTATGCTCCTTAGAAGCAGGGATAATTTCGTTTTTATGCTTTGCATCTCTAATGCTTGGCAGAGTGACTGGCACACTGTAGATGCTTAATCAATGCTTGCTGGCTGATCAATTTCTTTTTCAATGTAATGCTCTATATATGTGTTTAAGCTCCATTAGGGCAGGGGCTATTTTTTTTTTCTGTCTTTGTATCACTAGCATTTAGCACAGTGCCTGGCATGCATTAGGAGCTTAATAAAAGCTTGTTGAATTGAACTATTGAGTTTCCATTTCTGAGGTGTCATATATGCACATATATGGAAACCCGGCTGGTCAAAATTCAGAGACGGGGGGGGGGGGGCATGGAATCAACAGACCAGGATGCCAAACAATTACTAAATACCTGCAGGTAGCATTTAGGGACATAATAGACAGATAGACCGATAGATGGATGGACAGATCTCATACATATAACCTTGTATTTTTGTGTGTATATATATCTTATCTGGAACTTGGGGCCATTCCTGCTGCAATTTTTGGTTGACTAAAAGTTAACTAAAAGTTAATACTAACCTCATCTGAACAAAGGTTGCACCACGGGATGTAAAAATTTGTATCTATACGTATATATACACATACACATTCACAAAATACAACAGAAAACTAAATACAAGATAATATGTATCTGTATATGTGTGTATATTATATATACATATGCACTTTGTATTTGGTGTGTACACACACACACACACACGAACAAACAAAATATAGGGTAAAACTAAATACAAGGTAATAAATGTGCTAAGTATATATATATTCACATGCAAATAAAAGGTAATTATTTATGTGTGTCTCTGCACAAATATACACACAAAATACAAGGTAAAACCAAGTATAAGGTAATATATGTGTGTATATGCCTACATTTTATATATATGCACATATATATATATCACACGCATATATCTATATCTATATATTATATTTGATATATGTACAACAAATTCATACTCCCTTAATACAAGGTAATAATGTCCTATACATACTTAGATATATTCATATAGAAATAAAAGGTTATTATGTGTGTTTCTGTGCATACATATTACTACAAACATACACACAAACAAAACACAAGTAAAAATTGAGCATAAGGTAATAAACATGTGAGCATTATATGCATATATAATGTATGTGTTTTGTGTATGTGTATATATATGTTTGTATATAGTATTTGATGTATATATCACATATACACACCCTAAATACAAGGTTAATAAATATACTCTATATACATACACAAGTACATATGTATATTTTATATACATACACAGTAAATACAAGATAAAATTAAATACATTTTAATATATATGCTTAAATATATTCACATATACATAAAATGCAATTATTTGTGTGTATGTGTATATATGTGTGTGTATGCATAATATAAATATGCACACAAAATGTGAGGTAAAACTGAGTATAAAGTCATATATGTATGTATTACAGACATACATATATATTTATGTATATATTGTGAGTGTGTATATCTATGTGTGTGTACATACACACACATGCAGTATTTTGTGTATATGTAACATATACACACACCCTAAATACAATGTAATAGATGTAATATATACACGTATATTAGTATATATGTATATTTTATATCTACACACAGAGCAAATTCAAGGTACATTTAAATAGGATGTAATAAATATATTACAATTACATATATTCATATATAAATAAAAGGTAATTTTGTATATGTGAATATATGAATAGAAATATACAGATAAACCAAATACAAGGTAAAATTAAATACAAGGCAACTTACATATAAATGTATATAAAACTATACACACAC
Organism: Phascolarctos cinereus; assembly: GCF_003287225.1. Classification (NCBI taxonomy): domain Eukaryota; kingdom Metazoa; phylum Chordata; class Mammalia; order Diprotodontia; family Phascolarctidae; genus Phascolarctos; species Phascolarctos cinereus. The sequence goes on along the minus strand of NW_027555847.1, from coordinate 690,324,582 downwards.
ATGTATCTGTAAAAGCTTTAAATGTTTGCTATTTCTACCCCAGGCCCCTGGCTCCTCACTTTGAGCTACTAATGTGCAACTCCAACAAACCTAGAGCTCTGGCAGCCATTCACAATATCATCTGGTCCTGTGTCCCCAAATGAGAAAAGCAGACATTAGAAACTAGAAAGAAATCATGGCATCACTGACGCCCTGTAGATAGGATTGTAAGGTAGTATTGTAACAATGACAGATGATGTTTCTCTAACACTTTCAAGACGTGTTATCCAACCCTGTGATTCCTATTGTACATATGAGAAAATTGAGACCCAAAGAGACAAAGTCTGGATTCCTCACTATCTCTCACCCTCACATATCCAATCTGTTGCCAAGACCTGCTGATTTTATCTTTGCAATATTTTCTTTCCTCTGACATTGCCACTGCCCTGGTTCAGGCCCTTATCACCTCATGTCTGGATTATTGCAATAGTCCACTGGTGGGTCAGCCTGCCTCAAGTCTCTCCTCCCTGTAATACATCCTCCATTCAGCCACCAAAGTGATTTTCCTAAAGCACAGGTCTGACCATGTCACCCCCTATTCAATAAACTCCAGTGGCTCCCTATTACCTCCAGGCTCAAATACAAAATGCTCTAGTTGGCATTCAAAACCCTTCATAATCTAACACCCTCCTTCTCCACCCTCAGCTACTTTTCAGTCCAGTAACAATGACCTCCTAGCTGGTCCACAAATAAAACACCCCATCTCTTGGCTTTGGGCATTCTCTCTGTAGATTCACCATAAACGCAATGCTCTCTCTCCTCTGCTTTGACTACTAACCTCCTTGGCTTCCTTTAAGTCCCAACTAAAATTCTACTTTCTATAGGAGGTCTTCCCCAGCCCCTCTTAATTCTAGTGCCTTCCTTCTTAATTATTTCCTATTTATCCTGTATATAGCTTGTCTTGTATATATTTGTTTCTCAAATATATATGTGTGTGTGTGTGTGTGTGTGTGTGTGTGTGTGTGTGTGTGTATGTATAGATATATAGATATAGTCTTCCCCCACTACATTGTTAACTCCTTGAGGGCAGGGATGGTCTTTTGCCTCTTTTTGTATCCCTAGTACTTAGCACATAGTAGACACAATAAATGCCTGGCACATAGTAGACACTTAATAAATGTTTATTGAATAAATAATAATAACAACAATAATAATAGCTAGCATTTCTATAGTGCTTTAAGACTTGTAAAGTGACTTACATATGTTATCTCATTTGATCCTTATAATGCAACTGTTGTTTTTTTATGTGGGGGAGGAAGCTGTTAGTTGCTATCATAATCCTCGTTTTACAGAGGAAGAAACAGGCTGACAGAGGTCCAATCACTTGAACAAGGACACATAGCTAGACTGAAGCAGGGTTTGAACTCAAGTCTTTCTGACGCCAATACTAATGCTCTACCCACTCCGCCCCCTAGCTGCCAAAGTAACTTGCCCTAGACACATGGCAACTGAGTGTTAATGGCAGAATATGAATACTGCTTCAAAAGACAGTGAGTGAGCCATGGTGCCTGTCTTTGTGTCTTTGGCAGATCATGAGTTTTTTTTCTTCTGTCACGAACCTGGGAAAAAGGATACATTTGTTCCTCGGGGTAGCATGAAGTCAACATGGTACAATAAATGGAGAGTCCTCAGACTCAGGGAGGTCCAGCTGGCTGTACTACTCTGGCCAAGTCACATGACTTCTCGCACCCGAAGACTGTAAATTGCAATTGTTCAGTCATTTTTTCGGGCACGTCCAAATCTCTGTGACCCCATTTGGGGTTTTCTTGGCAAAGATACTGAAGCGGTTTACCATTTCCTTTTCCACCTCATTTTACCAATGAGGAAACTGAGGTAAATGGGATTAAGTGACTTGCTCAGGATCACACAGCTATTAAGTCTCTGAGGCCAGATTTGAACTCAGAAAGATGAGTCTTCCTGATTCCAGGCCTGGTGCTCTGTGCACTATGGCTGCCTCTGTAAGTTATATATTAGTTGTACAACTTACATAGCTGTATACTAGTTGAGTTGTCAGTTTCATTTGTGGAGTGAATTTCCCAATGACAATAAAAATACAGATTCAGACTGAAAAAAACAAACCAAAAAATGGTGTAACACACACTTGCTGATGCCATGAGCTACAGCTGTCTCATCAGATAAGAGTTAACCCTAGAGACAAGAAGAGTGTTTGGCGACGGGTGTAGGTAAAAAAGATTTTCTTAATCAATGGCCCTCCTCTCCAAATGCAATTAGATAAAATGGCCTATGTTCCCATGTGGTTTTATTTGATACAGATATCAGTCCTGCTGTGCCAGCAGCTAGATGCCTGAGTCCTGTCAGGTGGATTAGGCTAGAAAATGATTGAATTCAGGTTATAAAAACTGAAATGAAGCCCATGTGCTGAGAAGCCCAAGAACATCAGCCTGAAAGTCGACCCCAAATGTGCACCGGCAGCTGGATGATGTGGCCAAGCAGGTCCCAGTCATAATCAGGTTCATTGTCACTCTTCCCAGACATTCCCACCCATCTCTCAAGAAGTTGCTCTGGGCAGTCTAAATGGATTGGACTATGACAGCCACACAGTTAATTTGTGTGGAAAACTGTAAAATGAGAGCGACCTGAGACATGAAAATTGAGTTTTCCAGACAGCATGGAAGATCACTGAAGGCACAAAAAATTACCTTAAGATACAAACAGGGGAGAAAAGAAGGCAAAACTTTCTTTTAAGGGTTGATTAAAGTCAGGTATGATCAAATCAATTGTACTAATTAGTACTCTACAACATGTACACAAACTATTGTTGGAAATACAGTTGGGCTCCTCAGGTCTTCCTTGCTAAGCAAGCGACATAGGCAGTTGACATCCCACCATATACTTCTCTCTCTGTTACTGCTACTGGATGCATTCCAGTGTAATAACTTCTTTTGCGGGCAGTCAAATGTCTCAGTGGATAGTGTCAAACCTGGAGTCAGGAAAACATGAGTTCAAAACCAGCCTTAGACACTTACTAGCTATGTGACCCTGGGCAAGTCACATAACCCTCTTTGCCTCAGTGTCCTCATTTGCAAAATGAGCTAGAGAAGGAAATGGCAAACCACTCCAGTATCTTTGCCAAGAAAACCCCAAATGGGGTCAGAAAAAGTTGGATACAACTGAAATGACTCAACAAAAACCAAATGTTTTTGATTCTATCATTTACGGTATATTTATATCACATTCTGCTAGCAGACAACTAGATTATATATATATATATACATATCATATATATATACACATACATATATACATATACACACATATATATATACATATACATATATATATATACACATACATACATATACATATACATGCATACATACATATACACACACACACATATATTTTCTTTTGGAAGGCAGCTGGGTGATGCAGTGGATAAAGGACTGCACCTGGAAATAGGAAGAGCTGAGCTCAAAATCAGCATCAGATACCTATGACCTGTGTGAAGCTAGGTAGGTTTCTAGCTCAGTTTCTTCATCTATAAAATGGAATACTGGCAAGACCTATATCTCAGTGTTGTTATAATCAAATTAGATAACATCTATAAAGCATTTTGAAAACCTTAAACAGCTATAGAAATACTAGCTATTAATGATAGAGATCCGCACTTGGAGATATGAAGATATGAATTGAAATGCTGCCTCAGATATTAACTTAGCTGTGTACCTGTTGCAAATTATTCTCTCATACTCAATTTCTTTATCTGGAAAATGGGAATAATAATTGCCTCACAGGATTGTTTTCAGATTAAAATGACTTGAAATATGTAAAGAACTTTGCAAATCTTAAAGTGCTATAAAAATGCTAGCTATTATCATATCAATCAATCAATAAACAGCTATTAAGTGCCTACTGTGTTCAAAGCACTGAACCAACCACTGTGGAAACAAAAAAGAGGCAGAAGACAGTCCCTGCCCTCAAGATGATTACAATCCAATGGCGGGCACAACGTGCAACTAAATATATACAAAGCAAGCTACATACAGGATAAATAAGAAATGATTAAGAGGGGGAAGGCCATAAAATTAAGAAGGGTTAGCGAAAGTTTCTTATAGGTGAGATTTTAGTTGGGACTTAAAGAAGTCAGGGAGGTTAGTAGTCAGAGGAGAGGAGGGGTAGTATTCCAAGCATTGGAGGACAGCCAGAGAAAATGCCCGGAGCTGGGAGATGGAGAGTCTTGGTTATGGAATAGCACAGAGGCTTCCTTGGAGAAGGGTGGAAGGAGAAGAGGCTAAAGATATCTATCCTACCTCCTTTCAAGCTATATAATAACACCCCCATGTTATATGCGGGAGAGCACCTCCTTACATTTGTATTACCAGCACCTTGGACAGAGCTTGGCACATAGCAGAGCTTAATAAATTCTTATTGACTGATTGGTCCGACCAGAGGTGAATGCAATGCTTCTGAATTTACCTAGTCTTAGTAAGATTGCTTATCCAGTCTGAGACCCTACACTTCTCTCAATCCAGATGCAAATTTTAATATTCTCTTCTGTCATTACAAATTGTTGAATCATTTTGAGTTTTCGATAATAATAGCTAGCATTTACCTAGCACTTTAAGTTTTGGAAAGAACTTTACAAAATCATTTCATTTTATCTCTACCATAACCTCGGGAGGTAAGTCCATCCTACAGATGAGGAAACTGAGGCAAGCAGAGGTTAAATGACATTCCCAAAGCAACACAGCTAATAAGTAGCATAAGCAGGATTCAAAGTCAGGTCTTTCTGATTGTAGCTCCAACACTCTAGCTTTGTAACACCCAGCTATTTCTTTCCACAGATGGAAATCTCCAGATCTTTTCTTCTAGACTTCTTTCTCTCAGGGAACTGTCAGTCTTAGAGGGGAATAAGACACAGGATAACACAGGATATTACATTATGAGTGCATTAGAGAAATGGAAAATGCTTTGGTGGGTTTGGAGTTGGAGACTATGGGGGAAATCAGAGGGTTCCTGGAGGAAATGGTATTTGAATTGATCTTTAAAAGAATTCAATAGGTGAATTGGGAGAGGAAGGGCAATTCAGTCCCAGGGACTGTGAACATGGAGAGCACAGTGAATGCTTGGGATACAGAGTGACTGCAGCATATGCCTGGGCAGCTAGTTGGTGCAGTGGATAGCCCGGAGTCAGAAAGACTTATCTTCCTTAGTTTAACTCTGGTCTCAGACACTTATTAGCTGTGTGATCCTGGGCAAGTCACTTAACACTGTTTCCCTCAGTTTCCCCATCTGCAAAATGAACTGAAGGAAATGAGAAGCCACTCCATTGTCTTTGCCAAGAAAACCCCAAGTGGGGTCATAGAATCTGAAACAACTGACCAAATATAAGCCTGGAAAGGTTGGATGGAATTGTAGCATGTAGGGGCCAAAATACTGAGGAAAGGAGTTTGTGCTTCCTTCTCAGGCAAAAGGGAACTGACATATTATAGAAGGAATTACATAAGCAGATCATTACATCTCTCCTCATCTGTCCCCTCATACCACAACCATCCAAGCTGATTTAAATCTTCCTTGTCTTCCACCTACACCGTTGCAGTAGGCTCTCTGCATCATCCCTTACACAATCTATTCTCTATGTAGATGTCAGATTACTGTTCCTGAAACACAGATCTGACAATAAATAATACTATCCATGCTCAAGAATGTGCAGTCGCTCCCCACTGCCTCTAGGATAAAATAACAACTCCTATTGTTTGGTATTTAAAGCCATTCTTAATTGAGCTCCAGTCTACCTTTGTAGGCATGACACATTATTCCTCTTTGTGTACATTATGTTTCAGGCAAAGTGGACTGCTTATTGTTCCTTATACACAATAGTCCCAACTCCATGTCTTTGGAAGAGCTTTTTTCCATGCCTGGAGTATACTCCCTCCTCACCTCTGTCTCTTAAAATCCCAAGCTTCCTTCAAGTCTCAGATCAACTACCACCTGCTATACAAGGCCTTTCTTGGCTCCCTCAGTTATTAGGATTCTCCACTGCAATATTGTTTTGGATGGTTTAGAAATCTATTTATGTGTGAATGTTCTCCATCCAGTAGAATGTAAGCTTCCTGAAGGCAGGGCCTATTTTAGTCTTTGTCTTTGTGCTAGCACAATGCCAGGCATGTATTAGATGCTTAAGAAATACCTGCTTCACAGATAGAGGTCTCTAAGAAAAGGATGGATGGCCATTTGTTAAGTACATTTTAGAAAGCATTCTTAAAATGGGGTTAATTAAAAACCCCTACTTCTCAAGGTTGTTATGAAGAGAAGAGGAGATATTCGTAAAGCACTTTGCAAACCTTAAAGCACTATGTAAGTTCTTCTTGTTGGTAGTGGTATTATTGTTATTATTATTTCATCTATGAGTTATCCTAGGTGGTCACTGAAGTCTCTTCCAACTCTGAAATTCTATGATTCTGTGAATAAATGAATGAATGAATGAATGAACACATATTCACTCATTGGCATCAGACAGACATTAAACAGTCAGTCAAAAAATTTATTAAGCACTGAGCAGGTGCAAGGTATTAAGGAAGATGCCTTTCATCATGAGCCCCCAAGCCATAGATTAAATATCCCCCTAGAAAAGCCAACCTCAGAAAAAAAAAAGCATTAAATATAACATCTGTTTGAGCTGCCAACTCATGTCAGCCAAGCACTGGGCCAAATTGTGGCTTGCTTATCTTCTCAACCTCTCTGGCATAAGGAATTCATGAATAATTTGCCACATTATGTAAAGGAAATGATAAATCAACATCAATTTTGTTATTCCCAACCTAATAATAATTCAATAAATGATTCATTACAGCTCTGAGTAAACACAGCCTTCCATGTATACAGAGATATAGAAGGATAAGAGAATTGAGTTTTGAGTCAGGATGTATGCCCATTCTGCTGCTTAGTGATAATGATGATGATGATGATGATGATGATATTAATAATGGCTAGTATTTATTTACTTAGTGCTTTAAGGTTTGCAAAATATTTTACAGATATTATTTCATTTGATCTTCACAAGTCCCTTGTATAACACTCTGGCCTCTAGTAAGGCACTTACTTCTTTCCAGGCCTCAGTTTCATCAAATACAAAATGAGTAGTTGAATTTTCGAGGTGTCTTCCAGCTTTAAGTTAAGATCTCTGTCAAAGCAGAAACATTACTAGAGTTTCCTCCATACCAGGTATTCTCCATTATCTCCACCTCTGCCCCAGGAATCTTAAACTATGTTCCTTGGATCATCCTGGGATCTGATAGGCCAGCTTTGGTCTTCTCTTGCCTAGAGCCAGCCCTGCCCTACACTTAGAGGCCACTGTTGTGGTTATTCATTTCCTCCCATTAGTCTAGGAGCTCCTTTAGGGCAGACCTGGATCCAGGGATGTCTTTCTTGCTACTATTTCTACCCTTAGAACTTATCCCTCTTTTTCATCTGTGATCCTATGAATGTTGACCTCTATTTTAATTGAGATCTTAAACCATTCATGCATCAGTTGGAATTATTATCACATGTTCTAAAATGTCTAAAGAGCAGGTAGTGTGAAGTCAATTCAAAATGACAGCATAGGAAGAATTGTGGTTAAGGAGATAGAATCACATAAGCTTAAAGCTGAGCAGTACTTTAGAGGCCATTGATTTCAACTTGTAACTGATCAACCTGGAAACTAGACAATTTCCTCTAAATGTCAGAGCAAATGGTCTTCCAGTAGCCATTTGAAGGCCTCCAATGAGGAAGATCCTACTATCTCCTAAGGCAGTCTGTCCCCCTTTTAGGACTGCTAGGATTTTGCTTGTTAAGAAGTTTTTCTTTTTGAGCCCAAATCTTTGCCATTTCCAACCACTGCTCTTACTGCTGCCTTCTGGGCACAAACAGAAAAAGTCCTTCAAGTACTATCATAGCATTCCCAAGTCTTTTCTTCCCTAGAGCAAGAAAAATGTTATCTTGACTGATCTGCATTTGACCAGAATGCACCATCAATATTTTACTAAGCTTGGCATCAGAAAGTTTTGAGTTCAAATCCAGAAACAGAAATTTATTAGCTATGTGATGATGGGAAAGTAAATTAATCTCTGTCGCCCTCAGTTTTCTCCTTTGTATAATTGGGATACTAATAGCACCTACCTCGAAGGGTTTTTGTAAAAATCAAATAAGAAATGCTTTTATTTTTATTTGATTATCATCAACATCATCATCACTACTAGGGTCCATTGCTGTCAATATGATACAGTAGAAAAATCAATAAATTTGGAGTCAAAAGACCTGGATTCAAATTTTATTTGTCACCTACTACCCATATGACATTTGGGCGAAACACTTAACCACCTCTTTGGGCCTTATGTTTCCTTTTCTTTAAAACAAGGGAGTTGGACTAGACATCATTCAGCCAGGTTGATTTATTGTCCATCAATAAACATTTTGTTAAGTGCCTACTATGTGCCAGCCATTGTGATAAGTTCTGAGGACACAAAGAAAGGCAAAAGACAGGGCCCATACACGAGGATCTCATAGACAACAAGACTTCTCTAAGGTTTCTTCCAGCTTTAGCTAGGATCCAGTGCTTAGAACAGTGCCTGACACATAGTAAGTCCTTAATACATGTTTACTGATTGATCATCAAGGCTTAGGATCACAAGTTTCCTATCTTATGATTGAGAATTGGAAGAAACTTTATAGGTCATCTGGTACAACCCTTCCACTTTATAGAAAAAGAAACTGAGGCCCAAGGAGGCAGAGACCAAAGTCATATAGCTAGTAAACTACAGGGCAAGGATGCAAACTTAGGGTCTTGACTCCAATTCTGGTGTTCTTTCCATTAAATCAGAAGAGGAAGCCCAAATGAAGCATTCCTAAAAAGGACCTCAGTGGTTATCTAATCAAAACAATACCCGAGTTTCTTTTTCTGCATCTCCAGTAAGTAGTCATTTAGGTATTGCTTAAGAATTTGAGTGAAAAAATGATCAACCACAATTTCAAAGGACTCACAATGAAACATGCAAGCCATCTCCAGATGAAGAGCTGATAAACGCAGGGTGTAGATTGAAGCACATTTTCTTTTCTTTCCTTTTTTCCCCTTGTTTTTGGACTTGGCTAATATGAAAATTTGCTTTGAGTTACTATATATATATATATACTATACTATATATATATATATATATACATATATATATACATATATATATATACATATAAATATATATATACTACATATATACATATATATATATATATATATGTATATATATATTTGTAAGGGCTCTGTTTTCCTTACTTTATGAGTGAGGGAGGTGGAGGGGGATGGAAAAATTCAAAACTGAAAATAAGATTGAATTAGAAATAATAAAAAAATTCAAATGAAGGCGAACTCACTACCTGCTGAGGCAGCCCACTCAGCATATAATAATTCTGATTGTTACTATTTCCTCATATTAAACCTAAATCTGCCTCCAAGAAACCTCTACCCATTGTTCCCCATTGTGTTCCCTGGGATCAAGGAGAGTAAGTTTAATATTTTATCCACATGCTCATCATTTAGATATTTGAAAATAGCTCTCATATCTGCTCAATATCTGCTCATATCTTTTGCTTCCTTTCTCAAAGTCAAACATCTTTAGGTCTTTCTATCAACTCTCATGTCATGATCTCAGGTGTCTTTAATAGTTTTGATAGTAATCATTCTGACTGCTTTGCTATCCAGGTTTATGGTAATAGAATCATAGATTGAGAGAGGGAATGGAGCTAAGAGACTATCAAATCTAACTATATCATTTTACAGATAAGGAAACTGAGGGCCAGAGAAGTTAAGTAAATTGCCTAAGGCTGCAAATAAATAAATAAATAAATAAATAAATAGATAAACAAACAAACAAATAAATGAATGAACAAGTGCATAAATGCATAGATAAATAGATAAATAAATGAAGAAATGAAAGAAGAAATAAATAGGCAAATAAATTAATAAATAAATTTAAAAAATGCAAAAAGTATTTGACTCAAAAGCCTAAAGTTTAGGGTTTAGGGCCTAAACCATGCTTCATTTTGGTTAAAAGATTGCTTCCCCATCCAGGTCTTATTTTTGGTTGTCAACCCAATTGATTTTCAATGCAATGTATAATCATCCAGGTACTCATTTTATCTTCTCAACAAGAACATAATATCTAGTTGTCAAATGGTTTGTGGGCATTCTGAGCTACTAGATTCACCAAATTCCTCTGATTTATCAGGGTAGAAGCCCAGTGGGGAAAAAAAAGGAAAGAAAGAAGGAAGGAAGGAAGGGAGACAGACAGAAAGAGACACACACAGAGAGAAAAACAGAGAGAGAGACAGACAGACAGACAGAGACAGAGAGAGAGACAGAGAGAGAGAGAGGAGAGAGGAGGAGAAGAAGGAGGAGAAGGACGAGGAGGAAGGGAATAAGAAGGAGGAGGAGGAGGAGAAGAAGAAGAAGAAGAAGAAGAAGAAGAAGAAGAAGAAGAAGAAGAAGAAGAAGAAGAAGAAGAAGAAGGAGGAGGAGGAGGAGGAGGAGGAGAAGGAGGAGGAGGAGGAGGAGGAGGAGGAGGAGGAGGAGGAGGAGGAGAAGGAGGAGGAAGAAGGAAAGAAGAAGAAGAAGGAGAAGAAGAAGAAGGAGGAGAAGAAGAAGAAGAAGAAGAAGAAGAAGAAGAAGAAGAAGAAGAAGAAGGAGAAGGAGGAGGAGGAAGAGGAGGAGGAGGAGGAGGAGGAGGAGGAGGGAATGAAGGAAAGAATGAAGGAAGCAAGAAATTAAATTAGGCATACTTATCAAACTCATGCAGACTCCTAGTGATCATCTTTTCCCTTTCTAAAGGTTCACAGACAATCCTTTTAATTGCCTCTTATAGATGTTTTTAAAAACAGGAATCAACTATTATTTCACTGGCATATAGTTTGAAGTATCCATCTATTTCCTCCTTTAGAAAAACAGCACATTTGCCCCCAGAGCGCCTCTCTGCTTCCTTACAGCTCATTAAAGATCACCTATTTTTCAGTATCTGGAATGCAGTTTGATGAAGGCCAAGAGACTTGAGCTCATTTATAGTGGCTTCCTTAGCAACTCTTCTAATGACCTCTTTGTTCATTTTCTGTTTCAGTTCTCTGATGATGATTTTTGTTTTATTCTTTTTAGTATTAAGCTCATTCAATTAAATGTTCATTAATTAAAAATCAACAAAAGCATATTTATTAAATAGCTATATGAGCAAGATATGGTGGTAGATATTAAAAAAAATCAAAGAAATGAAATAGACCTTGCCTTCAAAGAGAGTATACAGCAGCATAGATTTAGAACTAGAAATAATATTAGCTACAATAACAGCTATCTTTATATATCACTTGAAGTTTTGAAAAATGCATTACTTTATGTATTTCATTTTGTCCTTACGACATCCATGGGAGGTAGGTGCTATTATTATCCCCATTTCACAGATGAAGAAACTGAGACTGAGAGAAATTAAGTGAGTTGTCCAGAATTACACAGGTAATAATTATCTACGGCTTGATTTAAAGTCAGGTCTTTCTAATTCCAGGCCAGCACTCTGTACACTATGGCACCACCTAGCTGTCTTCTTTAAATGAATTTAAAAGGTCATCTAATCCAGTGCCCTCATTTTATCAAAGAGGAAACAGGCTCAGAGTAGGAGAGTGTTAAGTAAAATGCCTGAAGTCACAGAGGTGGTAAATGTTTAAAGATTTGAAACAAGTTTCCCAAACTTTGTCTACTTCTTTTTTTCTCTATGCTACTACTTCATTGTACAACAGAGATTTGACTTTTACCTAAGTAAATCCAAAGTAATTCCAAGAGGGAGAAAGTCCTAATAATTAGGTGGTGGGAAGATCAGAAAAAATTATACAGAGGATCAGAGCAGCCTGGATCTAGGGATGACAGAATATCTAGTCTGATGACCTCATTTTACAGAAGGGGAAACTAAGGCCCTGGGAAACAAAACTTTAATGTTCACTCGAGTTCACAAGGTAATATCAGGGATGAGATTTGAACCTAGTTGCTCTGACTCCCAAACCAGTATTGTTTCCATTGAAAAAGAGAAAATTCAAGCAAAATACATGTTGAGTAGTTCTCTTTTCTCATCAGTGTTCATTATTATCTTTTCAGTGACCCAAAGTGTCATCTTTTCCATTCCTTAATCTTCTTTCCTCAACCAAGCTAAACCAACACTTTTCCCCCCTAAGCCTTGACTAACATATGAATGGGCAGCTAGGTGGTACAGTGGCACTGGGCCTGGAGTCAGGAAGACTCATCTTCATAAATTCAAATACAGTCTCAGATATTTACTAGCTGTGTGATCCTGGACAGGTCACTCTAACCCTGTTTGACTCAGTTTCCCCATTTGTAAAACGAGAAGGAAATGGTAAAGCACTCCATTATCTCTGCTTAGATACTAGACCCCAAATAGGGTCAGGAAGAGTCAGACATGACTGAAAAATGACTTCACCAGCCTTGACTACAGAGTGACAGTCATATGAAGCTTTAGTCTTCTTGTTGCCCTCCATTTGGAGTATTTTGACCATTTTTTTTGTATTTGTCCGTAGCTGCCTATACTCATTCCTATCTCCAATTGGATTTTATCAATGAGCTTCCCATGCAGCCACATCATCCCTTTATACCTATCCCCTGGCTTTATTTCTTATTGAAGTCAACTGTCGCTCTAACATCAGAATTTCCCTCTTAATTTACACAGAGAGAACTTCAAACTATGTTGTAGAACAATGAGGTACAGCATGTCTCAAAGGACATTTTAATTAAAACAATTGAAGATGTTTGCTGAATGAGATCAGACAGATACTGGGCAGCTTGATTTCACACAGATGGGTGGGATCCAATTGGAGCCTCTCTTCCCTTTCTTAGCTAAAGATTCACAACTTGCTCAAAGTTAAGTCCCTTGAAGGCACCCAGCACTCTGCAAGCACTTTTGCCACATAGCACTCTGGAAACTAATTGAAAATGGTGGTCAGACTGTGTTCTGAGAGCAAATACTATTCAAGTGCTCAGCTACCAGAAGCATATGCCTCGGTAGCTCATCAAAGTTTGGGTGGACAACTGAGAAGGCGAATTTCAAAGGTAGCCAGATGTAGAAGAACTTTTTGCTACAAACTGATAATTAAATAATATAGACTTCTCTCTATTTTCCCTCTATTCTTTACCAACCCCATTGCTGGGACTGTGTGACCTATGGAACACCCAATGGCAATTTATCATTAGTTCTAACCGGAAAAGGGCTACTCCTATTTTCCATTCAGCTCCTTGCAGAATTCCATTTGTTAGTTGTATAGAAGTGGTGAATAGTAGCTTTGAAGTATTGCTATACAAAATGCCATTATGGTTTGTAGTAGTTTTTTTTTTCCAGTGGACATTAAAATGCTGGTGGTAAATTTAGCTGGTATGCACAGCAGAAGTTAGTGGAGTATATTTTAGGGAGATGGGTTAGGGAGGAGAGTATCTTACATCACTTTGAAAAATGAGATAGAAGGTAGACACACTAGACACTTATCAATTGCAGTGGGATTTATCTCACTGGTACGAGGCAATCACCAAGGACTGCTATTTCAGTTATTCAAAGAGATCTCATTTAGCATTGTGTTTTTAATTCAAATAGCAGAACATGTTTCAACAATCTGATTGTGGAAAATAATTAATTGAAATAACATTATCCTGAGTAGTGCTTAGATTTTATTGAGCTGTTTAATATCTTGGTAATGTGACTCATTCGGTCTCTGAAGTCACAGCAATTCCAGTTAAGCAACACAGTAGTCTGATTTAATTCGATGAAAATTTATTATGTGTCTACTAGGTGCCAGGCAGAATGGCATCATGGGTAGAGAGCTAGCATTACAGTCAAGGGGGTAGATTAAGTCTTGCCTCTGATACCTAATGACCATGCAACTTTGGGCAAGTTGCTTAACTTCAGTGCCCCAGGCAACTCTTGAAGATTCTCAGTTTCAGAGTGAGTAGTGAACTGTGCTGGTACAGTGGGCTTCTTCACTGATAATTCTTTACCAGTGAAATCGTGGATCTGGCCCCAAAATAAAATGTGCCAGATACTATGCTAGATGATGGGGAATAGAAGACCAAACTATAATAGCCCATGTGCCCAAGCTTACATTCTACTGAGGGGCTACAACATGGAGGTAAGATAAGTTAATGCAACATCATATAGGGATTTTAAGAGTAAAGAGGCACTACTAATTGGGGGCAACGGGAAAATATTGAAAGAAAAGATAGCACCTGAACTAATGACATGGTAAGAGAACTCAGAGATTACTCATGCAAACCTTTCAATGTAAGAGGAACAAGGAAGAAGGGAATAAGCATTTATTAAATGCCTACTGTGTGCAAGGCACTGTACTAAGTGCTCTACAAATATTCTCTCATTTGAACTTGATCTGATATTTTGTGCTATTGCTATTGAGTCATTTCAGTTGTGCCCTACTCTTTGTGACCTCATTTTGGGGTTTTCTTGGCAAAGATACTGGAGTGGTTTGCCATTTTCTTCTTCAGCTCATTTTACAGATGAGGAAACTGAGGCAAACAGGTTAAGTGACTTATCTAGGTTTACACAACTAATAAGTGTCCGAGGCCAGATTTGAACTTAGGTTTTCCTGACTCCAGCCACGGCATTCTATCCACTGTGCCACCTAGCTGCCCTATTCAGTACTATTTTATGGATCCAGAAAAAAATATAAACTCCTCTGTTTCATTTTTAAAGCTCTTCATACCCTTGTCCTTTCTACCTCGATAGTCTTCTCATATTTTACTCTTCTTCACTCACTCTATGATTTGGCTATTGTAGATCAATTGCTCTTCCTTACATGGAACATTCCTTTTCCCATCCCATATTTTTGCACTGGTTGTCCTCCCTGCCTGGAATGATTGCACTCCTCATTTCTACTTCCTAACCTCCCTAGCTCTGATCCTAAAACTTCTTTATAAAAATCATAAAGGAAATAAGTATTGAAAACTGCATGTTTTGATTGGATGATGGAAAGAGGTACTAGCTGTCCCTCATGTCTGGAATGATCTTTCTTCTCATCTCCTCCTCTTAAATTCCCTAACTCTGATTCACAAGATTCTATATAAAAATCATTAAGGAAATGGATACTGGAAACTACATGTTTTGATTGGGTGTGGTTGAAAGAGAATTGGACTTGTAGTTAGAGGGCCTTTGTTCAAATACAGACTTTGTCATTTAATAGCTGTGTGACCGTACTCATCATTCAAATTCTCTTGAGTTTCACGTTCCTTCCATGTAAAACGAAGGAGTTGGACATATGCTCTCAATGGTGCCTTCTCCCTTTAAATCTCTGGTCTTATAATTAGTCTTTCTGATAAAAAGACAAAATAAGAATGCTACTTTTATTTATAGCAAGAACTATCCTAACTGCTCTAGGCAATGGATAGGCTCATTCAAATCTACCTGCTGCTTACTGCTTTTTCAAAACAACTGGGATATAACCAATTCCATATTATTCAGGATAATGGAGAAGACAAATAGCATAACACCACAGAAAATCTGTGAAGTCTTTTTAGCCCAAATAGTACTTTTCTTTTCTCTTTAATTAATTCTCAAAGTATAGTTGACAGAAAGTGGAACATAAAAGTCAGGAAAATGAGAGTTTGAATCCCAACTCTGATATTTACTAGATTTTTGACCCTTGACACCTTACTAATTCATGGTTTTGTCACATGTATAATGGGACTGGTAATACCCTTAGTGCCTACCTCAAGGGGTAGTTATGAGTTTCAAATCTTTCAAAAAAAATTTACACTAAATACTTTCACTCCTCTCCTTTCATTCTGTTCTAAACCCTTTGCAATCTGGTTCATTCTACTGAAACTGTTCTCTTCAAAGTCACCAATAATTTCCTAAGTGATAAATCCAATGACTTATTCTCAGTCTTCATCCTTCTTGGTCTCTCTGTAGCCTTTGACACTGTTGTATACCTTCATCTATGAGATACTCTTTCTTCTCTAGATTTTTGAGACACTGTTCTTTCCTGGCTCCACTCAGTCCATCTTAGCATACATTGTTGGATTTTCAACCATGCTATGCTCACTAATTGTTATTGTCCCCTAAGGCTTTGTCCTGGTCTCCTCTTTTTTTTTTCTTTATAGTCTCTAACTTGGTGATTTCATCACATTTCATGGATTCAATTGTATCACTATGCATATAATTACCAAATGGACTGTATATAAAATTAGCCCTCGCCTCTCACCTGAGCTTCAGTCCCAGATTACAAACTGCCTTTTTGATATTTACTCCAATGGCATCTGAAATCCAATGTGTCCCAGACATAGACCACTATCTTTTCCTGAAAACCTATCCTTCCTAATGTTTCTATTGCTGTCAAGGTCACTACCATCCTCACTGTCAACCAGGTTCACAAACTGTGTCATCCTTGCCTTTTTACTCCTGTTCACCTCATATACATAATCATTTACCAAATCCTACCTTTTCTATTTCCTTGATATCTCTAGTCTCCTCTCCTACTCTCTTCTTAGCTACTTAGTTAAAGTCATCTTCACCTTTCCCGTGGACTATTATAATAGCTTCCCAATTGGTCTCCTATCCTTAGGCCTCTCCCCACTCCACTCCCTCCTCCACACCTTTGCTAAAGTGATTTTCTAATGTAATTATTTATTTATATCCTCTACCTTAACACCCAATAACTCCAGTAGCTCCCTATCATCTCCAAAATCAAATATGACCCCCTCCACCTTTTTCCATTTTAACATCTTCACAAGGGGACCTCTCCCTATCCTTTCCTCATCCTACAGTCCAATTAGACTGATTTACTTCCTGTTCCTCAGGCATCTCTTTGCCTGAATACTTGCTATCCTTAATACCAAGAATGTCACATTGGGCAACTCACTTAATTTCTCTATTCTCTAGGCAACTATCTATGATTGAGTTACTGAGAGAAGGTGCTGACCTGCATTGGTAGAGGGAATTTCCTCATCTGGGACTTCTCTAAATTAATGAATTCACATATCTTCAATATCTTTTGCCAAAGCTGTTAATGAACAATATAAAAAATGCTAGGCTGGGGCTTTGTGTATTCATCCTTTCCTCACCCAAAGACCTGTAGGTTCAGAAAGAAAAGGGTAGAAGAGAAGAAAAGAAGAATCTCTGGACCAAAGATTCTTAATCTTTTTTTGTGTCATGACCTCTTTTGGTGAAGTATATGGATTGCTTCTCAGAATCATGAGTTCCACTGCATGAAATAAAATAAATAAGATTATAATTTAAAAAAACTATATTGAAATACAGTTATCAAATTATTTTTTTTTAATTCTAGGACTCCAGGTTAGGAACCTCTGTTCTAAAAAATAAAAAAGACATTGACTGGCGCATCAGCCCCTAAGAACCTGAAATCAGCAGTAAGGGGGGGGGACTTTCCATCCTTTAAACAATTTAGGTATCTTGAAAATAATGCTTTAATTACCATAGGAATGGAATGGAAGCCCCTTGCTGAGCTGTTCTTGGGGAGCCAGCCTGTGAAGCCTTGCGAATCTGCTCCATGGCTCCAGATGCCTTCCCTGCTTGATCTGTTCCTGTTAAGATTTGAAATTTACAAGGAGTGGGAGGGAGAACTAAATGCTTAAAAATTTTATGGCTGCATTTAAATATTAAATGCTGAGCATTTCTTTCTGTAAGCTAAATGTCAACACAGAAACCACTTCACCAATCTCTAGCTGCAACATGCTTTGAAAGCAGGGTCTATGTTTTTGCCTTTCTTGGTATCTGCAGCACTTAGCACAATGATCATTGACTGACTGACCAATAAATCACAACAATTTTTGAACCATAGGAGCTTAGGTTAAGACATTGAACAGGAAAGGACCCCAGAGGTTATTTTGTCTATCCCCATCAATTAAAGATGAAGAAGACACTGACGTTGCTTAGGGGCTTGCCTAAGGTCACAAAGGTCATGCAAGAGGTCCAATTTGTCCTTGGCAAACTACAGCTGGAAGGGACTGCCTTCAGAGGCCACTGAGTCCAACCCCTTCACTTTACAGACACTTAGAGGAATATGGTATTCAGAGCGGGCAAATTAATGGTCTAGAGGCAGGGGTGGGGAACCTGGAGAGTTGAGGCCACATGCGGCCTTCTAGGTCCTCAAGTGTAGTCATTTGACTACACACTTGAGGACCTAAATGGTTACATGTGACCTCAAGGCTGCAGGTTCCTAACCTCTGTTTCTAGTCAAACCAATTTTCTTACTCTTCTGTTAGGCATTTAAAGAGCTTCTTTTCAGGCCTTAGTACACATGACTTCCCTTCAAGCCCTCCACAGACCAGTCTAAGTGGCCTTCTTATCTTCTTCACAAATAATACTCAATCTCCCATCTCTGTGTCTTTGAACAAGCTGTATCACACACCTAGAATACAACTCCTCTTCACTTTGACCACATACACTATGCTGTTGTTTGACTTCCATTTTCAAGGAGGACCAATGATGTTACTGGGTGATGTCTTGACTTGTGTGTGAATTAGATTTAAGTGAGGCAGAGTGGCACAAATTCATCAGCCTCACTCTTTCTTCCAGAGTCCGTGAAGTCCAGTGGCAAGAGAAAAGTCAGGATGACCGGTGATGGTCCTGGATGCAGGGCCATCGGCATCTTGGATGTCTGACCAAGCTCTAAGCAGTGCCCAACACTTGTTTTAGCTGCCTTCATGGCTGTTGGAACAAATTGTTCTCATCCACCCCTTCTGCTGGGGGGAAGCCTTCACCTGTTTGAGGCAGACATCCCCCTAACTCATGGATAGGTTTGAGGCCTGTCGGTTACCCTTAACCTAGTTTAACCAGTGTATGAGATGGTTTTATAAGGGTGTGGCCATTGTGCACATTACAGCTTCTTGGAGCCACAGGTGAGAGTTGGGTGATAGGTGACACTGAAGGTGATGAGCAGCCTTGAAAAGGGATCAGCAAGCCCTCACACCAGAGGTTCTAGTCCTCCTGAACACCCATGCACTCAACATACATACCAGAACATATGTTCACACATGTACACTTATGTGTATATAGTTACATGTATACACATACACATATGCACACATATATGTTTATATGTACCAGGAGTAGTGAACAGAGAGTTGGTACTTAGGTCCAACTCCTGCTCTGGCACATACTGTAGCCCCGGTGACCCTGGGCAAGTCACTTAATCTCTCAGTGTTCTAGGTAGCTTTCTCAAACTATGAATTGCAGAGAAGGTGCTGACCTGCATTGGTCAGGTTTCTTTACCTAGGAGTTCCTTATACCAGTGAAATCACAAGTCTGTTCCCTATCTCTGTTCCCATCCCTCTACCTCCCCTTATTCTTATCTGCCTATACTTACACACATATTTTCTCCCCTGCAGGAATAGAATCTCTTTGAGGAAGGGACTGTTTCATTTCTGTCTTTGTGACCCTCAGCACTTAGGCTGTGCCTGGCACAGGAAGTCCCTTGATAAAAGCCTGCTCAATTGGTTAGTTGCTTGCTTGCTCTGTAGCTGCCAGGGTGGCACTGGGCACCTGAGATGCAAAGACAAAATGTGGAATGAGTGCTCCCCCTCAAGCAGCTTTCATTCCACCTGTCAAAGGACTTTCCTTAGAGCCCTGTGAGTAGAACATGAAGCTGCTACTCTTCTCTTTTTACAGAAATAGAGGCATACAGAGAGAGGATTTCCCCACAGTCATGCAATTATTAAGTGTCCAAGGGAGGTTCCAAATGCTGATGTCTCCTAACTCCAGGGACGGCACTTCTCTTTTTTTTTATACGACAGTTTACCAAGGCTTGATATGTGCTATATAAATGCAAAAGCTGGACTATTTGAGTTATAGAAAATCACCTTAATGAGAATAAAATGGAGGAAGGAGTGAAACAAGCATTTATTAAGCACCAACTATGTGCCATACACATGCTAAGTACTTTACAAATACCTCATACAATCCTCACAACAACCTGGGAGGTGGATGCTGTTATTATCCCCGTTTTATAGTTGAGGAAACTAAGGTTGGAAGAGGTGAAGTGACTTGTTCAAGGTCAAACAGCTAGTGATTGGCTGAAGCTGGATTTGAACTCAAGTCTTCCTGACTCCAGTCTTGGCACTCCATCCACTGCATTACCTAGCTCCCTCTCAGGGTTTAGTGGATGACAAGCTCCATATGAATGAGTAGTATAAGGTAGAAACCAGTCAAATGAAAGCAATACTGGTCTGCATTGCGACTGGCATCATTTCCAGAAATAGGGAAGTAATCATATCACTATACTTTGACCATATGAGACCTCATCAGGGAGGGAGGGAGGAAAGGAATAAGAATTTACATACAGCATGTGTGCCAGGCCCTGTACTAAGTGCACTTACAAATATTATCTCATTTGATCCTCACAATAATCCTGTGAGGTTGGTGCCCTTATGTCCTTCCTTTACAGTTGAGGAAATTGAGGCAAATAGAGATTAAGTGAGCTGTCCAGTAATACTCCTAGTGAGTGTCTGAGGTAGGATTTGAACTCAGGTCTTCCTGACTCCAAGCCCAGTGCTCTATTCATTGAATCACCCCACTGCCTCATTGGAATTACTGTGTTCAGTTTTGGGCAATGAGATTTATGATGGATGTTACCAAGGTGGAGAATATCCAGAGGATGGTGAGCAAGATGGTGAAAGGACTAGGGTCTGTGTAACGTAAGAATCACCTGAAGAAACTGAATATCTTTAGACTATAGAAGAAGACTCAATAGTGACATGATAGTACTTATTAAAAGACTTTTTTTTCTTAAGTTCACAATAAAATAAATGAAAATTTTAAAAGAATGTTTTCATTTTATTTTTCTTAATTACATGTAAAATAATTTTTAACATTCATTTTTTATGATTTTTGAGTTTCAAATTCCCTCCCTCTCTTCCTGTCCACTCCCCTCCTTGAGAACATAAGCATTTTGATATAGATTGCTGTGAAGTCCTGGAAAACATATTTTCTATTAGCCATTTTGCAAAAGAAAAAGGAAAAAAAAACAGACCAAAAGAAAAAAAGAAGGAAAAAAACCAAGACAAATAAAGTGAAAAAAATATACCTCAATTTGCATTCAGACTCTAATTCTTTCTCTGGAGGCAAATAGTATTTTCCATCATAAATCCTTCAGAACTGTCTTGTATCATTGTATTGCTGAGAATAGCTAACACATTCACAGTTGGTTATTGTACATTATTACTGTTATTTTGTGCAATAATCTCCTGGCTCTGCTCTTTTCACTTTGCATCAGTTCATGTAAATCTTCCTAGGTTTTTCTGAAAGGGTCCTGCTGGCCATTTCTTATAGCACAATAGTATTCCATCACAATCATATACCACAACTTGTTGAGTCATTCCCCTATTGATGGGCATCCTCTCCATTTCCAGTTGTCTGCCACCACAAAAAAGAGCTTCGATAAATATTTATGTACATATAGGTCCTTTTCCCATTTTATGATCTCTTTGAGATACAGACCTAGAAATGGTACTGCTGGGTCAAAGAGTTCACATGGTTTTATAGCTCTTTGGGTGTAATTCCAGATTGCCCTCTAGAATGGTTAGACCAGTTCACAACTACACCAAGAATAGCTGTCAAGTATTTGAAGGACTTTCATGTGGAAGGATTACATTTATTCTGCTGGGCCCCTAGTGGGCAGAACCAGGAGAAATGGGTTGAAGTTGTAAGGAAGCAAGTTTAGGTTTGATAGCAGGAACAATCGTACTATCCATGAGAGTTTGTCCAAAAGTGGAATGTGTTGCTGGAGAGGTGATGGATTTCAACTTACTTTACTTTCTTTGGACAGAGTTTGGATGATTTATATTATATTATATATTTATATTACAATGGGGATTTCTTTAGGCTAAGTAACCAATGAGGTCCTTTCTAATCTTCAAATTCTATAATTCTGTGAATATGACTTCCTTAGCCCTGGGCACTAAGCCTCTCAATAGGCTCCATCATTGTTTTGGCTGCCATATCACCATGTTGATTGATAGTAAGCTTATAGCTCAGTGATCACCCCCATCCCTTCATTCAACTAAGCAACTTGATTTAGCAAAAAATAAACAAATAAAACAAGAGATGTAGTAGAATACCCATTGTATCAATGCAATGAAATTTTAAAATTCACAGGGTCAGGAAAGTCATTTGGTGAGATAGTCTAATGAGCAGAAAACAGTTACCTGCATACTTTCTCAATTCTGATCACTTGAGAATAGATAATTGAAAGTCTTGTGTCCTCAGTGGAAAAGAGAACATTGGTTCTTCTGAACCAGGAAGAGGAAGGCCCCTAATTATTAGCACTAGGAAAGTGGCAATGCTAGAAATCATTACTTTTTCTCAGGCCCATAAATCATTTTCATAGCAGCAAAGCATCCTAACTGAAGATCAATTTTCACTCCAGGGCCTCTGAAATTTTTCCACCTTTCATGGGATTTACAAATCTGACCTCCTTTCATGAATATGTAGTTGGAAAAACACCCAGAGACCAGAATGGAGGTGAAGTCATGTTTCAAATCCTCGGCCATTCTCCTGGCAGCTGAGACTTAAGGGATAAGAGCAGAAAGACTACTGAAGACTGTAATCTATCCACACATTTCTCTCTTGTGTCTCAGGATTCAGTGATGCTATCATTTCTCCTTTTTAATGTATCCCCAATCATTATCAATCCCTACTATTCTCAATTAAAGTTCAGATTATAGGTAACCCTTCAACCACTGCCGCTGGCTGGGCCTAGGATTATAGAAATGGAGCTAGAAGTGACTTTAAAGGCTACTGAGTCCAACCCCCCCCCCAACTAAGGGTATCACAGATAGCAAATGTGTTTGGCAGGATTTGAACCCAGGTCTTCCTGACTCCAAATTCAGTGCTCTACTACCCCCGTTTTCTCTCAAAATATAAACTTAATGTAAGGAGAACTTCCTCATAATGAAGCTATCCAAAAATAATAATAATGATGATGTTAGCATTTATGTAGAATTTTTAAGGTGTAAAGGCACTTAATATTTATTATTTCATTTCATTCTTATAACAACCCTGTGAGCTTGATGCTATTATTATCTCTATTTTACAGATAAGGAAACTGAGGCTGAGAAATGTTAAGTGATTTACCCAGTCACTAATTGTCTGATGCAGGATTTGAACTCTAGACTTCCTGACTCCAAGTCCAGAACTCTGAGAGAAATGATTATTAATAACTAATGATTTGGGGAGATTCAGATTTCCCCCTTTTACTTTTATCCTTATTTCAATACCTCAGTCTCTGAAAGTTGAGCTAGCCTTATTCTCTATCCAGACCCCACCCAGGTGGAGAAGCCATTGTACTCTACTCAGGTTTGGGTGGTGATAAATTTTTTGAATAGATTGCCAAGGTTGGGGGTAACTTAGAAATAAATGACATTATCAAAGTTCAGGTCCAGTCCTCATTGTAATATTCACTCTCTCATTAATTGTTAACCAATTGAGTTAATTGTCTCCCTGGTAATAACCCCTCTTCAATGTGCATATAAACTGTGAGCCCACCATGATTGTCTTTGGTCTAAGAGAGAGATTGCCAAATGACTAACTTTTTATTAATAAACATGCTGGCATTATTAATAAAATGATTAAATTGCCCAGAAATTGTGTCTTTTGAATCTTTTTAAATGTCACAACTCTATCCTCAATGCTACCTAGCTACTACCAGCACCACCATCATCCATATCATTATGGCTAATAATTATAGAGCTTTTTACATACAATATCACATTTGATCCCAAGGTCGAGTAGATGATCTCAGGAGTCAGTGGGCTCTTTCACACTGGAGGTCTTAGAAAGGCTAGAAGACCACTTGTTGGATTCTTGTAGAGGAAATTCTTTTTTCAGGTTTAAATTAGACTGCTTACTCACTGAGCCTTCTCCAAATATAAAAATCTGTGAGTGCAGAAACTGTCAGAGAAAATCCTCAGGACACGAAGCAGAAATCCAAGTATTTGTTCAAACTACTGTTTCTTTCTCCCTTCCCTTTACCACATAAAAATCCCTAGATTACTGTTACTTACTCCAATAGCTCCTTGAACAGAGAAAGTATCCATAGCTTGCCTGCCTTCCTTTGATTACTTTGGTCATAGCTGTGGTACAGTCAATGGGAGAGAGTGTCTGCTTCTTGGAAAACTGCATTCGTGTTTCATGTGGCCTGAGCCCAGGCAGTTGCTGTTGTTCAGTCATATCAATTGTGTCCAACTCTTCATGATCTCATTTGGGCTTTCTCACCAAAGATACTGGAGTGGTTTGCCATTTCCTTGAACTCTAGCTTATTTTACAGATATGGAAACTGAGGCAAGCAGGATTAAGTGACTTGTCCAGGGTCATACAGTTAATAAGTGTCTGAGGCCACATTTGATTGATCTTGTGGGATATTTAGGAAGACGAGTCTTCCTGATTGCTGGTTCAGCACTCTATCTACCGTACCACGTAGCTGCCCCTGAGCCCAGGAGGTAATAGTAATTCTTCACCACTGATCTTCAGAAGACAATAGGTTTTCTGGTGATTGGACCACTGTTCCTTGAACATCCAATTAGTTTCTTCCTTGGGCATAGTAGAACCTTTACAGTATCCACCCCTCCCCAATTTCTAATCCCTATTTCCTTCTTTTCTTATAAAAACAATAAACATTTGGTAGCTTGTATTATACATTGCAATAAAGTAGCAAGAACACTAAATGGTGAGAAACATTAAGATGGGGATCTTGGATGGAGTTCACACCATAATGAACTGTTGCTCATCTCTCCACAGGTCAGGATCTGCAGTCCTCAATAGCTAGGAGCTTCCACTCACACTAGACTCTGTGACCTCCCCTTTTGCCTCTACTTGACATGGATATGTAAGAGTCTCTGAAACTGTAGTTCTATAAATGAGCAAGGATGAAGGAACAATTCAGATTGTCCTACAGCTTCAAAATAGCCTTTCCTGGAGATGACCAAGAAACCTGCAAGGGAATCATATAGTCATCAGATTATGCCCCCAGAGCTAAAAAAGTAAAGTAAGATGATTTTCCTCTGGCTTGTTGTTCATCCTTTGCTTTCAAAAGGGGCCAATGACATCACAGGTGATGTCTTGACTTGCCCATGAATTGGACTTAAATGAGGCAGAGCTGCACAAAGTCATCACCCCCATTCTCTCTTTGGGAGTGGCTCATTGAAGTTCAGTGGCAAGAGCAAAGTCAGGACAACTGGTGATGGCCCAGGATGCAGCAGATGCCCTTGGAATCTTTGACATCTGACCAAGCTCTGAACACTCCACAACTCCTGCTTCAGCCTCTTTCATGGCTGCGGGAACAAACTGCTCTCATCTGTCCATTCCACTAGGGAAAGTCTTCCCATGCTTGAGGGAAATATTCCCTTAACTCACCAAAATGTTTGAAGCCTTTTGGTTACCTTCAATTGGTTTAGCCTATCTACCAAGACAGCCTACCAGGGTGTGGCTGCTGCACATGCTGTAGCTTCTTGGAGTCACGGATGATAGCTGGGTGAAGGCGGACACCAAAGTGGGATAAGCAGCCCTCACACCAGAGGTGCTAGTCCTTCCTGAACACCCCATGTACCCCATACACCACAGACTGAGATACTATGTATGGCAATTGCTACCCGAATGCCTCCTATTTTGGGGGGGGGTGTGTATGTGTGTGTGCCAATGTGTGTTGTGTAATTTTTAAAGGTCTACAAGTAAGTATGCTAAGCTCTTTTCCTTTTAAATATTCAGCAATAATTACTTTGAACCACAAATCATACCTACTATTCTCTGACAAAGGGGGGCCAGAATGCAAGAGCAGCTGCCAAGTTGTCTCTGCATCTTCACCCATGTTTAATAATTCAGGCCTTGGATTGTTTGCTCTAAAGCCAAACAATATCTTTCACTGCATATTTTATAGATGTATATTATGGGGAGCAGCAAGCTGGCAACCAGAGCACCAATACATACTTAACCAGTTCTCCTGAGTGAAGGAATTCTGATTATGAAAAGAGTGGCGATCAGTGCTGACATCTTTCCACAGTGGGCTCAAGTAGGATAAACAGACTGGGGAAAGAGAATTGCAGAATCTCTTAATTCATTTCTACTGTAGTGTAGGAGTCGGCACCAAGAAATATATTCTTGTAGTCTTCCTGTCACCACCGCTTCCCTACTCTGATCCTTTTGACCCACAAACTAGCCAATTAGGAAGAAGAGCTTTTGGGGAATGTTATTGATGCACAGATACGTATGACAAATGGTTTTAAGGAAAGCATGATCTCCTAATCCCTCTTCTTATATAAGGATTTCAGACACTCCAGGATGGGCAGAAAAGAAATCCCCTTGCTTGTTAGCTTATGTTCATTTAATAGAGCCCAAAAGTTCTCCTCTGTATCTGCCTCCCATACATACCATGGGGTTCAATCCTCCAACTTTTACAAGTGAGGAAACTGAGTCCCAGAGAATGAAACGCTGTGTAAATCATAGCTGGACCTCCCAACTTCCTGATGATTTACAATCTATCTCTAATAGAATTATAGTGTTTGAAATTTGGAAGAGACTGTCAGCCATCTAGTCTGACCTATTCATGAAAGGAATATTCACAATGATAAATCTGGTTTGTTGTCATTCGGTCTTTTCTTGAAAGACTTCCAGTGAGGGTGGGACCCCACTAGTTCTTCTTTTTTAAATGTAAATAGCATTTTGTTTTTTTCTAATTATATGTAAAATAATTTTCAACATTCATTTTTTATAAGATTTTGAGTTCCAAATTTTTCTCTCCCCCCTCCCTCCACCTTCCCCAAGATGGCAATCAATCTGATATAGGTTATACATGTGCAATCATGTTAAACATATTTGCATATTGGTCATGTTGTAAAAGAAGAAACAGGACAAAAGGGAAAAAAACATTAAAAAAAATAAAGGAAGTAAAAATGATATGTTTTGATTGGCATTCAGTCTCCATGGTTCTTTCTCTCGATATAGATAGCATTTTCCATCATGAGTCCTTTGGAATTGTCTTGATCCCACTAATTTTTTAGGCAGCGCATTCCATTTCTAAACAGCTTTTAATTGCTGGGGTGAGGGGGTGAGTTTCTGACATCAGGTATAAATTTGGTTCTTTGCAACTTCCACTCTCATTCTACTCTCTAGGGTAAGAAAGAACAAGGCAAGGCACTTAAATTCCCTCCTCCCCAACTCCACACCTTGTCTTTAGTTTACTCACCTGTAAAAAGGAGTTGGACTAAATTACCCCCAACTCCCCTTCCATTTCTAGTTCTAATGTCTAATCCCACATGACATGCCTTTACATACTTCAAAAGAGCCACCTTATCTCCCCTCAATCTTCTTGTCTCCAGGATAAATATCCCCAGTTGCTTTAATTACTCTTTCTATTATAGCTTACTATCTCATCAGCCACTTCCCAGTTCCTTCCAGGGCCTCCCTGTCCACGAGCTCTAGAGCTTTCTGGTGGCAGTGTGCTATTCACACCAGTGTATCTGCCTAACTTTTTCTGAGATGGAGCTAAATATAGGGAATCACCTGTGTGGTTTTTCTCTGTCATCATCAACTTTTCAAGGGGACATTGTTAAACATTCTTGAGTGCTTTCCCCTGCCTGAAGATACATCATCACAGGCCAGTGAGTGCAAACACTTCACAGAATAGCTCATGTCAAATTGATGTTGTTTCACTCTCTCTGTGAGCATCCATCACTCAGTGACACACATCCACACATCCTAACCCATGGTGACACATGGACAAGAGTCAGAATCAGGGACAGCACTCAGAAAATGGAATTTCAGCTCTCCCCTGTGACTTGTAAATGCAAAGTTTGGAATTTACCTACTGTGCCAGTGGCATCTCAGAAAACACATTTGATTGTCTATATGGAAAGACTGATCCTGGCAGTTATCATTGGGAAGGAAGAAAAGAAAAGGAAAGAAAGAATGAAAAAAAGAAAGGAAGGAAGGAAGGAAAGAAGGAAGGAAGGAAGGAAGGAAGGAAGGAAGGAAGGAAGGAAGGAAGGAAGGAAGGAAGGAAGGAAGGAAAAAAGAAAGAAAGAAAGAAAGAAAGAAGAAAGAGAGAAAGAGAGAAAGAGAGAAAGAAAGAAGGAAAGACAGAAAGAAAGAAAAGAAAGAAAGAAAGAAAGAAAGAAAGAAAAAGACAGACAGACAGAAAGAAAGAAAGAAAGAAAGAAAGAAAGAAAGAAAGAAAGAAAGAAAGGAAGGAAGGAAGGAAAGAAAGAAAGAAAGGAAGGAAGGAAAGAAAGAAAGAAGGAAGGAAGGGAAGGAAAGAAAGAAGGAAGGAAGGGGGAGGAAGCAAAGGAGGAAGGGAGAGGAAAGGAGGCAGGAAGGAAGGAAGGAAGGAAGGAAGGAAGGAAGAAAAGGGAAGGGGAAGGAAAGAAAGAAGGTATGGAGGGAACCAAGGAATAAAGAAAGTAGAGATAAAGGGAAAAAAGAGAGAAAAGAAAAAAAGGTAAGGAAAGAAAGAAAAACAAACAAGACATTTTTTAAATGCTTACTAGGTGACATGAACTGGACTGATTTGGGATTACAAATACAAAAGCACCACAAACCTTGTCCATAGGATACTTATATTTTAGAGGTGGAGACGATACAAATAATGCTATACATACATGATGTATACAGTAAACAGGCGTTGAAATCAGAAGGAAGGAACTGGGGATGGGATGGGGAAGGAAGTATTCCTTTAATATCACTATCTTTTAAAACAAGTAAGAATTATAATTTATGGGATGAAAAAGTTATGCAGAATTGGTAGACATGCATAAATTATGACTCACATCTTTGAAGGAAATGTCCACATCAATGAAAACAAAATAATTAGCATGCTGTAGGATTGTTGCTGAATCATAAGATGATATAGCTTTAGAGTGTGATTAGACTATGAAGGCCATTTAGAACAATCATCTCAATTTACAGATGCGGAAAGTGAGGCCTATAGATGTTAAATGACTTAGCCACAGTGCCAAGGGTTGTATTTGTTAGCATAGAGATTTGGATGCAGTTTTACTGACTTTGGAGACAGAGACTTTTTCCCCTCCACCACGCTGCCTCTACTGAAAGGCTCCATCTTCAGAAGTAAGTCTATGTGCATCATTTCTGGCCTCTATGAGACACTAGCTAGAAATTCTGAGCTACTGATCAATCTATACATTTCCTGGAGTAACAATTTGAGAAAGATTCCAAGTACTAGGCCCCCTGAGATCTATACTTAACATGCATTACTGTCAATGACAGGCCCTGGGAAGGGATGGAAGTGTTGTCCATACTGGGTTGATTCCTGAAAACCATTTCTGTAAGGATAGGAAATGCCAATCCTGAGCAAGAAAGAGAGTCCATTAAAATTGGGCAATCTTCCCATGGCTGCCAAAACAATAATTTTAATGCATAGTTTTGACCACATCATTCCCTGATCAAAAACCTTCATCAAGTCCCTATGTCTATAAGATAAAATACAAATTGTTCGGCCTGACATTTACAGCCTTCCACAATTTGCCTTCAGTCCACCATTCCAACTTTATTTCATGTTACTCTACAGTTAATCCAAGCTATTATTCTAGCTAACCCTTGATCTTTTCCTGTACTCTCTCCTCCCTGTGTCTTTTTGCAAGTTGTTCTCCTTGCCTGGAAGACCTTGTCCTCTCATTTCTTCCTGTCAAAATCCCTATCATGTGCTACCCCCTTCAATCGAGTACTCTGATTTCCTCAACTGAAAGTGCTCTCATCCCTTCTCAAATTTTCCAAAACTTTGTCCCATCACATCTTACCTTGAGTCCACATATACTTTAAAAAAAATGAGTGAAAAGATGCATTCAAAACTGAGTAGTCAATGTCTGAGAATGGGTTTAGGGTTTTTAGACTACAGTTTAAAATGTCAGAATGACCAGCTTGTGTTCAAGAAAGGAGTACATTAAAGAAGTGCCAGTAGCACTATATTTGCCCAGAGTTGGAGAAACTTAATCAAAAGGCTTCAAGATGGAAAAAAAGAGGCTATGGGATGGTAGTGGGTTTAGAGAAACTGTTTATGATATCATAAACCTGCATGTTAAAAATATACTTCTGAATAGAGCTGCTAGTCATATTAAGGCAAAGGGTAGGTAGGATGCCTACCAACTCTTTCATAACTGGGGCCCTAAGATAACACTCCCCAGGATAAAGCCAGCTATCCTTCCACTAAGTTCTTAGTCTTGTTGAAGGGCTATGGAGAAAGAGTTGTCCCATATATTATCACCTCCTTGTCAACTTCCGACAGACTTGCCCCTCTTGGCACAGAATATTTGAAGGATGTAACTGAAATCTCAAATGTTTTTTCCTCATAAATTTCCTCTTCCCCAGTGGGCACTCAGAAGAAAGAATCATTTGTCTATTATAGGGAGTTGGCTATGACCCTCTCTCACACTGGCTAGACAGTTGTTATTCAGTGCTAGGATTTGAATTTAATCACAGTTCTGAAGAGCCATGATCTTTGCAATCATACCCATCTTTAATGATACTGTGTTTACCACTGTTTAACCTTTTTAAACAGTGCCATAATACTAAATGAAATATAGTGCTGGAAGCCAACACGAAGGGTATCGATCAAATCCTTTTGACTCAGAGTTTTTCATTTTCTGTTCTAATGAGCACACCCTTGCAATGAGAAGCATGAGTAAGTCAGAGAGAGAAAACATGGAGATGATTCTGAGCTTGACATAGAACATCAAGGAATTCTTTCATCAGTTTTCCCAGGATTTCATCAGTATAAGACTCTTTCATCTGAGTGATCTTTCATGATTTAACTACAGCCTACCTTCTTAGGCTAATTCTATATAGGACCTCTTCACATACTCTGTATTCTAGTCCAATTGGCCTTCTTGGTGTTTACCATGTATCATATCCATCACCCTACATAGGCCAACTCCATTCCCAGATTATAGTCCCTCTTCATCCTGACTTCTCAGAATTCCTGTCTTCCTTTCCTAGAAAACAAAGTCCAGGTGTCACCTTTTCCAGGTCTTTCCTTATAACCTAGTTTATAGTGCTCCCTTCCTGTTGAATTTTAACTATACTATTATAAATATTCCTTATATTTATTGACCTGTATACTACACCCTCAACCCCATTAGAATGGAGGCTCCTTGAGGGAAGTACCCTTTTTTCTCCTCTCTTCTTTTCTTTCTCTTTTTTTTTCCTTTCCCTATTGTCCACCATGCATAGCATAGCAACCAGCACATACTAAGCACTTAATAAATATATTTTTGGATGAATAAAAACAATAGAACATAAATTATTAACTTCCTACCATTTACAAACCATAATGCTAGGCATTGGGAATAAAAAAAAAGCTGAAATGAAAAAGCACACCTGCCCTCAAGGATATTCTTATATTCTTTTTATTTATTTGTTTATTTGTTCATTTATTTATTTATTTATTTATTGCATAGGCAATGGGGTTAAGTGACTTGCCCAGGGTCACACAGCTAGTACATATCAAGTGTCTGAGGTCAGATTTGAACTCAGGTCCTCCTGACTCCAAGACTGGAGCTCTATTCACTGTGCCACCTAGCTGCCTCAAGGATCTTATATTCTATTGGGACAAAAGCTCCTTGTTTACAAACTGGCTTTCACATAGTAATAAAGCTTGACACTCATCATATTTTTTTTGGTAGTTAATATCCTTTTGACAGTCTTGAGATCCCCTGGAGAGTCATGCCAGTTTCCAGGCTGAGCTTTTTTCCCCCTTATATACAATAATGAATGGAACAAAACGACCAAATAGAAGCTAATGCGCAAACACAAGTGATCTAGTCACTGGTTACCATTAAGGCCTATAATCATATCAGAGAATCTTAGAACGGAAAAGGATCTCAGGAATCATCTCATCACCTAGACTAGACAGCTAGGTGGTACAGTAGCTAAAGAGGTAGGAAAATGTAAAAGTTTAAATACCATCTTAGACATTTATTAGCTATGTGTAACCATGAGTAAATCTCTTCCTTTCTCTCATCCTCAGTTTCCCCTCTGTAAAATGGGGGATGTAATAGCACCTACCTCACAGGCTTGTTCTGAGGATCAAATGGAATAACATATATATAGCATTTCACAAATCTTAATGCACTATACAATCGCTAGCTCTTATTATATGTGTTATTAGGTTAACCCTCCAATAACATCTCCACCAAAGGTCATCCATCTCTCACTCTGAAGACCTCCAATGATGGTGAACTCACCACGAAGGGAAGTCCATTCCACCTTCACACAGACATCATCATTACACAGCTTTGTACCAGGTTGATCCGACGTCTACTTCTCGGTAACTTGTATTGATTATTATTTGTTCTGCACTCTGGAGCCAAGACATAATAACCCTTCCACATATCAAGCCTTCAGATGTGTAATATATATGTGTGTATGTATGTATATATATACATATAGATAGATACAGATATAGACAGATAGATACAGATATATGTATATGTATATAGATGTACGTGTGTGTGTGTGTACGTGTGTGTGTGTGTGTGTGTGTGTGTGTGTGTGTGTGTGTGTGTGTGTGTATAGGGGCAGTTAGGTGGCACAGTGGATACAGCACTGGCCCTGGAGTCAGGAGGACCTGAGTTCAAATCCAGCCTCACACATATAACATTCACTAGCTGTGTGACTTGGGCCAAGTCACTTAACCCCAATTGTCTTGCCAAAAAGAAAAGCATATTAAAAAAAATATGAAAAAAATATATTATGTCTTCCTATCACCCCAATCTTCTCTCCTTCAGGTTCCGTGTTCACAGTTCCTTTGTGGTTACAAGGCTCCTCACCATCCTGTTTGCTTTCCTTTAGCCACACTGTACTTTCGCCCATCCTTCTTTGAAGGGCAACAACCCAAACTGAAACCATTGCTTCTGAAGTACTCTGATCAGAGCAGAGGTCAACAAGAACCACTGCTTCCCTCTTATGAGCACACTGCTTCTTTTAACACCACCTCAAGACCTCAGCAATTCTTCCCTTTTCCCCAGGCAATCTTCTGAGGCATTCTCCTAGAATAAGGCCCTTATAGTGGGAGGGGCTTCTATACTGTGACAAAAGTAGGTCACCCCCAGTCCATCTCTTGTTTGATTTCCTAAGTGATTCAGTAAGATCTCAGGGAGGAATAATGTGTCTTCTCTGATGTACAGAACGTAAATGGGGGGTATTCAACCTGCTCCTTTATGACAAATGCTCATGTCAGCATTAAGAAGCGGCCATGGGAGGCTGAGGGAATGATAGTAATGCATTAGCATGGGAGTGGAATGGCTGAGAGGGTGCTTCTTTCCATTTAGACCCATAATCCTCACACAGTGAGAGGGAGGATTTCACCAGACAGCACTGGGGACAAACAAGGTACTTTAGGAGTCTAGTTTTCTTTGTAAACTTTGGAGATTGAAACCGTGAGGAATATGTGCGGACATATACACACACCTAAATACACACAAATATACACACACCCAAAGTGTGTGTATATGTAAAATTTTATATATTATATATATGAATTTATATATATATAGACATATAATAAATACACAGATATATCTGTGTATGTGATGTGTGTGTGTGTGTGTGTGTGTGTGTGAAGAGAGAGAGAGAGAGTGGGAGAAAGAAGTGGATAGAAGGTGACTGATTAGGAGACAGCCTGGATTTCTGATGTCATTGTTACTGGGAACTCTCAGATAGAGCAACTCCATCAATCATTGTAGGCAGCACTTTCTTGCTCAGGGTCACTTAACCCACTTTGCCTCCGTCTCCTCATCTGTAAAAATGAACTGGAGAAGGAAATGGCAAACCACTCCAATATCTACCAAAAAACCCCCAAATGGGCCCACGAAGGGTTGGATATGACCGAAAAGGACTGAACAACAAATTCAGGCTTCATATGGGGCATGTCCTCTGAGGTCATTCCAACTCCAAGATTCCATAATATTTTTCACATGGAGGCAGCAGGAATTCAGCATTTAGAGTCAGAGGACCCAGGTTCAAATCCTGCCTCTGCTACCTGTATGACTTTGGCCACACGATCTTCTGAGGTCTCAGTTTTCTCATTCATATGATAAGAGCTTTAGATTAGATGACCTCTAAGGTCCCTTTCAGCTCAAAATCTACAATTCATGAATAAAGACAAGGAAAGGAGCAAGAAAACTTCTTTTTCATTTTGTTTTGGGGGGAGAGTCTTTAAGATCAACTTCTAACAGCTAATATAGAGATACACACAACATAGACAATGGCCGTTAAAACAATTAACATAATCAGCATAACACTGCCTCTTCCCTCTTTTTACTCCTCTTGTACATGTAACACAAGAACAATCTCAGTAGTTCAAGTTTACCCTCTTTCATGTATTTTCTGGGCCCCTTTGGCAGTCTGGTGAAACTCATGGACTCCTTTTTAGAAAAAAAAATAATGCAGAAAATAAAATTAAATAGAGTTGTAGCTGTAAAATGGGGGTGATAATAGCACCTATCTTCCAAATCCATTGTAAGGATAAAATGAGTTAATATTTATAAAGAGCTTTGCAAGCCTTAAGGTGCTATATAAATATTAGCTATTAGAGCCATTAATCAGGCATTCAGCCAGCTGAAATGTCTCCGCAGAGAGGATGTTCTACATCTAAAATGCTTTATTCCATCAGTACTGTAGTGTAACAAAATGATGATCAGATTTGGAATTAGGAGTCTGAGGGTTGGAATTCTGACTCTGATGTTGAGTAACTGTGTGCCCTAAGGTAAGCTACTTAATTTCTCTGAGCCTCAGAGAAACTCTTCTCTCCTCACTTCCATTTCTTGGCTTCCTTCAAGAATCAGTTCAAATCCCACCTTTTATAGGCAGACTTTCTTGGTCAACTACTTCATTTGCACCTCTCTCCCCACCCAGTGTCCTGTGCCTTCCCTATGATATTATCTCCCACTTACATTGTCAATATCTTGAATGAATTTAGCTCTTTACATGTCCCACCCCCTAATTAGAATGTGAGCTCCTTGAGGGCAGGAACTTTGTTTTTAGTCTTTATTTGTATAGACAATGTCTAGGATAAAGAAAATATTTAATAAGAGCTTGTCAACTATTTTCTTCCTGCCCTTGGTCTGAAGGACTGTGGGACTTACCTCAAGAACATGCTCCTAGGCTGATCCGTAGGATCCACAAGGAGGTGTGCCCCCCCATAAGAAAGTACAACACACGGTACTCAAATTCCAACATACAAAATGGATTCAGTGAAAGGTAGGGGGATGCCATGGA
Source organism: Phascolarctos cinereus (assembly GCF_003287225.1). Lineage (NCBI taxonomy): Eukaryota > Metazoa > Chordata > Mammalia > Diprotodontia > Phascolarctidae > Phascolarctos > Phascolarctos cinereus. The sequence goes on along the minus strand of NW_027555847.1, from coordinate 690,289,273 downwards.
AAAGGTAGTGTTAAAGAGCTGAAATCTCTGGCTTGAATCCCAGCTCTATTAGTTACTACCTGGATGACTCTAATGAAGTAATTTCCTTTTTCTGGGTCTCAGTTTCTTCATCTGTAAAAATGAAGAAGTTGTACAACACTATCTGAAAAGTCCCCTTTCAGATCTATATCCCCTCTTCTAGGTCTAAATCCTATGATTCCTTCATTTAGAACCATAAAATCTCAAAGGTGGACATCTGAGGCCATTGAACCTTGGACTTAGCAGAGTGGTAGCCCTGGCTTTCAAGTCAGAGGACCTTAGTGCAAATCCTGACTCTGATAAATGTGATCTCTGTGATCTCTGTAGGTCCCAGTTTCTTCATCAGTCAAATTAAGGGGCTGGATTTAATGTTGTCTAAGGTCCCTTACAATTCTGAGTCTATGATGACAACCTTATGATCATTCATCTCATCCAACTAGGACTTGAAATCATTTCCTATCTACAAAATTCCTCACAAATCTGGGTGAGGCATGCTCAAGGGATCATGGGAGCACCTGTTCAATGTCAGCAGTGGGACTGTGGAAAGAACATTGGGCTTGGAACAGAAGACCTGGCTCTGCAAATTCCTAGCAGTGTGACCTTGGGGAAATTACTTTCCATCTCTGAGTCACCATCTGGAAAATGTAGATAACAAATGAAAACTCCCAACTTTTCATTTTAGGTTTCCTATAAAAGGTGGATTCCTTTGATGCTATTTAAAACACAGGCTTAAAAAAAAATCCCCTTACCTACCACTTGTTAGGGTCTACATATCTGCTGTTTCAAGCACAGAACTCAGGTATGGGAAGACACCTGCAAGGGCAGACATATCTCCTCAATAATTTGTTAATATCACAAGATATCCACATTTGCTCTCCGGAAGCATCTACCCTCAGGCCCCTCCCTCTTACAAGTAACAATGGTGACTCCCCCCTCTCTGTTTCTAAGATGTCTTCAGAGTTATCCCTTTGGAAAACAATTTCACAGGTTGGATGAAAGATAACAGATATTTCTCGTCATTAATCTTGAGATACTTTTTGCCTGAAGGCAAGGAAATCTCAAACAGTGCTCCTTTCATTTATCAGGCTATAGACAAGATGAATTGATTTCAACAATGAAAAGTCCTCTGGAAGCCTATTTACTGGTTCAAAGGGGAAAAGTATAGAACTGGAAAAGGAAACAATCTTTCTTTGTAAATATATGTTTACATATCATTCTGAAATCTGGGTGTGACAGGAATTGGGTAAGGCATTTATGTCTTTGAAGAGATTCAATCTTAGCTTCAAAATATTTATTTCTAGAAATCACTACATACACACTTATCACTTGAATACAGGAATTCTCAAATCACAGGCCATCTCTGAGCTGCAGTTTATACATTGAAATAAAAGGCGATTTCTCCTTAGATACAGATCTGATCATTTCACTCAATCAATCAATTCAAGTGGCTCTCTATTGCCTCTGGGAGCAAATAGAAATTCTTCAGTTTAGCTTTTCAAGCCCTGTTCTAATGCTGTTTTTCCATCTTCACTGGACATTACTCCTCCATTACCTAGGCAGCTAGATAGTACAGTGAATACAACATTGGATCTGAAGTCAGTAAGACTTGAGTTCAAATCTGCACTGGACACTAATTAGCCACATAGCCTTGGGCAAGTCACTTAACCTCTGTCTACCTTATTTCCCTTAACTATCAAATGGGAATAATAATAGTATCTCTCTCCTAGAGTTATTGTGAGGATCAAATGAGATAATAATATTTTAAAAGGCTTAACATAGTGCTTGGCACATAGGAGGCACTTAATAAATGCTGTTTCCTTCCCTCATTCCCTGCTCCCTGAGTCTTACTCTGCAATTCAGCTAACCCAGCCTTCTTTCTGTTCCCATTTCATGCCTTTGCACTGGCCATCATCCGTGCCTGGATTCCTTCCTCACCTCCACCTCATAGCATCCTTCAAGACACAGCTCAAATACCACTTTCTATATGAAGACTTTCCTAATTCCTCAAATTTTTTCTCATATTACTTCACGTTTAACTTGTTCAAATTATTTCAATCATGTCTGACTCTCCATGATCCCATTTGGAGTTTTCTTGGCAGAGAGATTGGAGTGGTTTTCCATTTCCTTCTCCAGCTCATTTTACAGATAAGGAAATTGAGGCAAATAGGGTTAATTACCCAGGGTCACACAGCTAGTAAGTGTCTGAGGCCAGATTTGAACTCATGAAAATGAGTCTTCCTGATTTCAACACCAATGCTCTATCTACTATGGTACCACTTAGATGCCCTGTGTTTAATTCCTTGGTATTTATTTGCATTATTCTCTCAGTATTTATTCTGTGTCTACTTATGTAACCCAAGGAATTGATATGTTAATCTCATGGCCTAATGAGGCAGATTTAAAAGGTCCCAAGTTTCCAGCAATTCTACCCCCTGGAAGCAGAGTTATAAAATTTCTGAATGGCTTGTGATTCTAACAATGGGCTGGAGGCTGAGATCCCAGCTCTGCACTGGGAAAAGCCATTCTCTCCTGAGTGGTTCCGAGAGCTGTGCTATACCCTCACATACTGAACAAAGGGACACAAGGAAATGAAGGGATAGGATCAGCCATGGTGAGAAATAAGATTAGATGTGTTAGAAATAGTCTTTAATAGAATAAAATAGCACACTTAGCAATGGGTGCCCATTGTGCCGAAATAATGTAAGGCAAGGAAGAGCACAGGGGCCTCCCCAGTTCCTCATATCTTTTTTTCTTTTCAGCATTCCATCCACCTGAGCTAGCACGTGACAGAAAAAGTCAGAAATTTCATTGCTTTAGCTTTTGTGGAGGTGTGGGTTTGTAGTCAGGTATTGCCAATATGAACACCACTGCTGATTCAAGTGAACCCTGTTGGAAGTATCACCACCCACCTCCTCTCTATTCTTCTCTTTTCTCCTTCTGGTCCCCCTCTAGATGAAAAAAATTGCCCTCACACACTGCCCTCAACTTGGCTTCTTGGCTTCCTGAGCTGGCAAGAAACACAACTACCAGAGTTTTTAGTAACTTAGTCTTCCTCGCAAGACAGCCTAAGACTTGTCAGAAGGACTGCTACACCTATAGACGTACCTGCTATCTCCACCATTGGGATATAAGGTCCTTCAAAAGGGGAGAAGTTTCATTCCCTATGTTCATTCATTCACTATGTTTGTAATGTGACTTACTCATGCAACCTAAAGACCCCAGGGCCTTACCATTTAACCCATAGATCTCCTATTAGGACTTCCATGACTGTTCATCCCTCCAGCAGCTGAACTTTCTCTTCTGTGCTGTCTCTCTCAATGAGAGGATAAGGATGAGCACCTCAAGAACAGGAAATATCTTGCTTTTCATACACACACACATACACACACATACATATATACATATATACACACACATATACATATACATATATATACATCTATACATATATTTACACATATATCTATATCTATATCTATCTATATATGTATGTGTATATATATGTATATATACACACATATATATACATCCATATATCTATATCTATATCTATATCTATATCTATATCTATATCTATATCTATATCTATATCTATATCTATATCTATATCTATATCTATATCTATATCTATATCTATATCTATATCTATCCCCAAGAGCTCTAGATAGGGCTTGGCACCTGCTAAGCACTTAACACATTCCATTTTTTATTGGTTCGTTTATTCATTCTTTCATTTAACCAACTATTTCCAGTCTCCATGAAGTCAAACAGACCATCCTTGAGATGTGGATTATTTCAACACCTTTTTATCCCCTTAAGGGTCATGATTTTCAAGAAACCCCTTGTCTGGGTAGACTTCCCTCACTTTTCCAGTTGGGAGTATTTTCTGCCTCCAAATTTTCCCAGAGCACTTTGTCTGGAGCTCACCTCTCCTATCATATCCGACCCACATTATAATTATTGCCAAAGATTCTGAATCCTTTCCAATGGAATGTAAGCATTTTCAAAGCAGAGACTGTTACCTTTTTACCTTTATATCCAAGGCACACAGGACAATACCCTGCATATGCTAGGTATAATATATACATGTATATGTAAGCGCGTGTGTGTATGTATATGTGTATGTGTACATGCACACACATATATATGAATATGTTTCTACATGTATATATGTACGTACACACATGTGTGCATGTCTATTGCACCTAGCATATACAAAGCACCATGCCGTATGCCTTAGAGACATATACATATACATATCTATATATATACATATATATGTATACACAAACACACATATATTACATATACATACACACGTAATACACACATGTACATACATATTTATATAATGAACCATCATATGTATTATTATTTTTATTTTGGAAATGAAATGTTTCAAATATGTAGACAGAGGCCCATTTGAGGGTGAGCTCCTTAAGGGCAGGGACCGTCCTTTATGTCTTTTTGTATCCCAGCACTTAGCATAGCACTTGGCACACAGTAGGCCCTTAATAAATGTTTGTTGATTGACTGACCATTTCTATGCAGATCAGCACAGGTATCCGTGTTCCCTTTCTGTTCAGGAAGCTTTGGTGACTGTCTTATTTAGCGCTCTGTGTCTCTAGGACCTACCACAGTACCTGGAATAGAGTAGCTCCTTAATAAATGCTGGCTTAAATGAATCTCCTCAAGCTCATCATTATGACCCTGGGGGAAAGGCCTTTCTGAGTATCCTTGACAGCAGTTCACATAAAGGAGAATAAACAGGATGTACTCTCTGAGATTAGTTGTGGACAACACCAGTAAACTCCTAGGTAGAAGCACCCTCCAGTGACTTCAAATTCTTTGTGGCCTATTGCACCTTTACTGTGGCAGCTAGGTGGCACAGTGGATAGAGTGCCATACCTGGAGTCAGGAATACCTGAATTCAAATCCAGCCTCAGACACACACTAGCTGTGTGACCTTGGGCAAGCCACTTCACCCTGTTTGCCTCAGTTTCCTCACCTGTAAAATGAGCTGGAGAAGGAAATGGCAAACAGTTCTAGTACCTCTGCCAAGAAAACCTCAAATGGGGTCATGGAGAGTCAGACGGGATTGTAACAACTGAACAACATAAACATACTGTGTAATTAGTTTGAAAAGGAAGTAGAGAGAGAAGGAAGAAATAAAGAGAGTCAAAGAGATGTGGAGTGGGGAGAGATTAGAAACTCCTTGAAGGCAGAATCATAATTTGTTTTATCTTTGTTCCCCTCTACCCCCCTGCCTCAGTGACTAAAACGGGGCCTTGCTCACAGTAGGAGCTTCAAGGCTTGGGCCATCCCAGTTTCCCCACCTATTCGTGCCTTCTCTGGGATGACTAGGCATCTCTTCTGTACATACCTTGTTGCACCCAGTTATTTATATGTTGCTTTCCTCATTAGAATGTGAGCTTCTTAAGGACAGGAACTATCTTTCCTCTCCCCCCACCCCTTTTCTTTATATATATATATATTTTTTTTGGGGGGGGTTAGGCAATGGGGTTAAGTGACTTGCCCAGGGTCACACAGCTAGTAAGTGTTATGTGTCTGAGGCCGGATTTGAACTCAGGTCCTCCTGAATCCAGGGCCAGTGCTCTATCCACTGGGCTACCTAGATGCCCCTTCTTTATATCTTTATATCTCCATTGCTTAGCACAGTGCCTGGCAAGCATTTCATAAATGCTTTTTGGCCCCAGGCATTTTTTCCTACCAGCCTCCTGCCTGGAATGTTCTTCCTCCTCATTTCTACCTATTGGCTTCCCTGGCTTCCTTTAAGGCCTAACTAAAATCCTACTACAGGAAGCCTTCCCCAACCCTTCTTAATTCCAGCGCCTTCCCTCCCTTACTTCCTGTTTATCCTGTACATAGTTTGCCTTGTATAGATTTGTTTGCATGTTGTCCCCATCATTAGATTGTAAACTCCTTGAGGGCAGGGACTCGTCTTTTGCCTCTGGTTGTACTCCAGCACTTAGCACACTCCCCAGTACATAGTAAGCACTTGAAAAGCGTTCAGTGGCTGTCTGACTAAATGTTTGCTGAATGAATGAATGTAAAGAAACACATACAGAAAAGGAAGTTTCACTCAATTTCCAGAAGACTTCTAGGAGCTGCATATCCCTTTTTGACAGTGTCATGGGGAAAATTTAAATGCTTTTTGTCAATTCCTAGTTATCTGGTGCCAGCAGTGAAACATCACATGGGAGGCATTTGTATTCAGTGAAAGCTGCAAACATGGCGCAAGAGGTACTCGTGTGAATTGTGAATTATCACTTTCAGCAATTTGAGAAGCTAAGTTGTCATCGGGTCTCCTGAAGCCATCCTGTAATGTTCTGCCTTCTAAAAAAATAAAATAAACAAAAATGTTTCTTTATGTACTGACATACAGAGCAAACAATCTGTGCCAATGTATGGATCAATGCATGAATCGCATTTCAAGTCCATTCAACTGAAGAGGTGTTTCTAAAGCAACTGTACTCTGTGTAAGGAGTTGTCATGTCTTGAAGATAGAAATATTGTTTTTTTTTAAATGATAATAGTTCCTGACCTTAAATAGTTTCCATTCTGCTGAAGGGAGTACAATAACTACACAGACATATCAATTTAAGGGGTGGCTAGGTGGCATAGTGGATAGAGTGGACCTGGAATCAGGAAGACTAGAGTTCAAATCTAGCCTCAGACTCTTACTAGCTGTGTGATTCTGGGCAAATCACCTAACCCTGTTTGCCTCAGTTTCCTCATGTGTAAAAGGAGCTGGAGAAGGAAATAGCAAACCATTCCAGTATCTCTGCCAAGAAAATCCCAAATGAGGTCACAAAGAATTGGATGTGATCTACCGAACAACAAGAAGAAAAATAAAATCAATTTAAGATGATGAGAGGAGAGAGGAAGCCTGAGGTTAGGAAGCAGGTAGAGGTCAAGGGAGGTGTCATAGGGTAGATGGATCATCATGAGGCCAAGCCCTGGAGACAGGCAAGGATTTTAAGAGGTGGAGTCAGTGAGAAAGTGCATTCAAGGCATATTGGATGATCTGTGTTGATTCAGGGAGTCAGAAAATGGTAAGTTAAGTTTGAGAAAAAGCTAAGCGTACAGTTTGACTTGAATGTAAATGTTGTGAAGAAAGATGATTTGAAAAGCAGTTTTATTTGAGCTGATTGTGGAATGACTTCCATGTCTGGAACTTAGGCTATAATCAATAGGGAGCCATTGAACATTCTTGAGCAGTAGAGTGACAGTAAAGACCTGTGCTTTAGGAAGATTATTTGGACATCTATGTAGAGAATGGACTAGAAAGGGGAAGAAATTAAAGACATTTTTATAAAGTATGGAGTTCATCATGGGAGATTGATCAAGACTGAGTGAAAAGTCCCCTACATATCAGTGGCTAGGCAGACAGACACATACATACTATACACACACACACACACACACACACACACACACACACACACACACATATGCACACACACCAGATATTGAATTGATGATATAAATACTCAGATGAGCTGTTTTCTTTTTAATGATGTATAATGAAACCAGATATGTACTACAAAGAATTTAAGACATTTCCCTAAAATAAACAACAATCCAGACTAGAAACTCTTATTTATTGGCTATGCAAAAAAAAAAAAATTAATGCATTTTTTTCTTTGAGGTATAAACAGGCTGTCTAGACATCTTCACTTTCAGCCAAACTGTTTCCAGTTAGGGGAATGTTTAGCTCCCTGTACTTGAAACACCATCTACTGCTTTTGTGCCTTCACACAAGTTGTTCTGCATGTCTGCAATGCATTTCCTAGTGGAGCTAAAACTAGCTGAGTTGAGAATGATGTTTTGTTCCAGGTGTCAGTTCCAAAGGGGCATGCTTCTCAACGAGGGAGTATTACTCTCTAGTAGTGACTATTGCTTCTGTGTTTGTAGGAGGCAGCTAGGTTTCACACACTGCTAGGACAGTGTTAGTGAAGGAGATATGAGTTCAGATCCCACTGTGTGACCTTGGGCAAGTCACTTAGCCTCTGCCTCAGTTTCCTCATCTGCAAAATGGGGATAATAATAGCATTCTACTTCCCAGGCTTCTTGTGAGGGTCTAATGATGTAATATGTATAAAACTGCTTTGCAATCCTGAAAGCACTACACAAATGCTAGCTATTATTCTTATTCTTTTTATGAGTATTATTATTACTTTATTTCATCACTCTCTGCCACCCTGGCCATGGTGGTACATGTGGTACAATCACATCCAGCTCAGGTGCAGACCCAGGACACTCCCCTCCACATCTTTTTCTTGTGGTGTCTTTCTTCCTTCTCTGCCTTCTCCCAAACAAGGGCAAGCAAGGGTCAGACCATGCCACCTGTAGTTAGAATCTCCTCTGGACCACTGCCCCTCCTACCAGCCATTTTGGTTCCAGTACCACTGTCCTATTTTTATCTTCATATTCTCAGGCCCCAGAACAGTGCTTGGCACAGAGTAAATGTCTAGTAAAGGTTTGCTCATGGAACAAATACTTGATCCAATCTTTTCCTGAAGACCTCTAGTGAAGTGTAACCTCAAATCTTTGTCAAGGTTTTTATTGTTTTTCCTTATACAAAGCCTACATCTACTCTTTTGTACCTTCCACTTCTTCCTCTTAATTCTGCCCTACGTGATTAGGCTAATCACTCTTCCATATGACTGGCCTTCAAATACTTGACTTCATCAATCATGAAGAACTGACCTCCTTCCCAAACCCATTTCTCTCCCCACCCTCAATCCCACACAAGTCTTCTCTTCCCCAGGTTAAACATTGAGGTCCTTCTTCCACCTACCCTCCTATTGTGTGATTATGAGACCCTTCACCACCCTAACTGCCCTCCTCTTGACATGCTCATTTATCTTATTCCTAAGTAACGGCACCCAGGATGGAACACTCAAAATACACTAATCTTCCTGAATCTTCAGTTGGCTTTCTGTCTGTCACAACAAGCTGATCTCATAAAATCATATTTACAGTACAGTGGACACAGCACCAGTCCTGGAATCAGGAAAATCTAAGTTCAAATCCAGCCTCGGACGCTTACTATCTGCCAGGCAAATCACTTCACCCATGTCTGCTCAGTTTCTTCATCCATAAAATGGAGATAATTATAGCACCTACCCTCCAGGGTTATTGTGAGTATCAAATGAAATAATACTTATAAAGCACTTCGCACAGTGCCTGCCACATAGTGGGTGTTTAGTAAATATTTACTCATGGACATGCCTGGTTCCTCTCTAACTTCAGTATAATTTGCTGTTTTCAAACCCTCCAATATAGAATCATAGCTTATAGAATCTTCTGTAGACTCATAGAATCCAAGAGCTAGAAGGTGGTAGGACAGTAGGGAAGGGAAGAGTGCAAGCACAAGGAAAGCAGCAGGTGTGTGTGGCCATCTGCATGAGGAGAATGCTCCGACCTCCCACCCAGGCCACAGCAGCACACAGTTGCATTTAAAAGCTAAAGACAATATTCCATCTGTCAGACAAATTTCAAACCAGAGGCATAAAGCTGTGTTTTCCCTTGATTTTGACTCTGTTGGAGCCTGTTTAAACTGTTCTGATGTCAAACCTCTCTGTTGCAGAGCAAAGGAATGAATTGCAAACTTTGCCGATAAAGAGCTTCAGAGGTTCTCAGCAGCTAAGGGTGGCTCACATGATACTCCCTTGATCCATGCTGATTCCAGATCCCTATGTTTTACAGAAGCTCAGAGTTGAAAGGGAACCTACCTCAGAAGGGTGGATGGGAAAGGTTGTGGAGAACCATCTCTCTTTGGTTCCCTTGCTGATCCAATATGCAGTAAGCTGGCAACACAAGTTCACAGCAATCTAAAAATAAGACATCGGTCTTCCTTTGTAAATAAAAAGGAGTCTCACTGCCTCAGAGGACTTATGGGGTTCCCACCCTGTTTCCTCCTTCAGGATCCATACCACATTGAGCTCTTGGGGTCAGATGCCAAACTTAACATTTAACTTTGTAGTAGTCCTTGGGACTGGATCTGTGAAAACATATCCCTATTGATCTGCAATTACAGGATGGAAAGGGTGATTCATCAAATGGGCTCTTAATGTATGAGTTTATTGCTTCATTACTTCAGTCACCTCTGAACCTTTGTGACCCCATTTGGTGTTTTTTTGGCAAAGATATTGGAGTGGTTTGCCATCTCCTTCTCCAGCCCATTTTACAGAAGAGAAACTAAGGCAAATAGGGTTAAGTGACTTGCCCAGGGTCACACAGCAAGCAAGTGTCTGAGGCTGGATTTGAACTCATAAAGATGAGTCTTCATGATTCGAAGCCCGGTGCTCTGTGTACTGCATCACTTAGCTGCCCTGTATGAACTCATAGTTTCCATCAAACAATGAGTATGGGAACAGACTAATGAATCTTTAGAATTCAGTGGTGAATAAAGAACCATTAAGACATTTTTAAGAACCCAGTACATGCATATTTTGTGTGAATGTGATTTAAATATACAGATAGATAGACAGATAGATATAGATAGATAGCTGATTGTATTTTATCTGATAACCTTTTTTCTGACTAAAATTATGCAAATAGAAAGCATGCATGTATTCAAGAGGCGTATGAGAGATTCATAGGCACAACACTTAACAGGAGATCTATCTATTTTTAGTAACTGCTAGTAAAAATGTCTCTATGCAAGAGGAGTCATCAATTGTCTTTCCCTGTGCTTTGGATTTTGACTAGTTTAACAGGAATTTTTCTTTTCTTTTCTTTCTGATAATTAGAAGTAAGAGGGCTTGTGCTTATGTTGTTTAGCAAATATAAAGAGTTCTTAAAGCAAAACTAAAGGCATTTACCTCCAATCTCTTGATCTCTTTCTGTTTTCACTGATGTGGCTCCAATCTCCTCTCTTCCCAGTCTTGACCTCTTAGTCAATCAGATTACCCTATCCTCCTATCTTTAAATCCCTTATTCTTCTCTCCCGTTAAGGCTTACATTTTGGCAAGCCATCCACCTCTTCTGTTCCTAATTCATATGCTGTTGAACAGGGTTGGAGGAAATCATGAAAGCTTATTGACTGGGTCAGTCATTCAGACAATAAGCATTTATTAAGCACCAGCTGGGTACTGTGCTAAGTGCTGGAGACAGATTTTTTTTTAAAAAGGTCCCTGCCCTCAAGAAGCTCACATTCTAATGAGAAAAACAACATGCAAACATTTATGTGTACAAACAAGATAGCTAGCTAGCTACATTGATAGATCAATTGATCAATAGATATACTACCTATAGAGCTATAAATATCTATTAAATTATAGATCTACTTTTCTATATCTACAGATAGTGATCTATAATATATACATAGATCTGTAGATATTAAATATGATATATCTAGATATGACATCTAGCTATGATCTAGATAGATCCATAGATCTGGATAGATCTATATATTAAATATGAAATAATCTCAGAGGGAAGCTATTAAAATTAAGAAGGATCATTAAGGGATTTTGAAGAAAGTGGGATTTTAGCTGAGACTTGAAGGAAGCCAGGACACAAAAATGAGGAAGGTGAGAGTTCCATTCATATGAAAATGCTTAGAGTGGGACGATGGAATGTTTTGGGCAAGGAATGGCAAGGAGTCTAGCGTCACTGGATCACAGAATATGTGAAGGGAGTAAAGTATGAGAAGAACAGAAAGGTAGGAAGGCACCAGATGATGAAGGGCTTTAAAAAGTCCAAATAGAAGATTTTCTTTTTAATCCTAGAGATAAGAAGAAGCCACTGGAGTTTATTGAAGGATGAAGGGGAGGGGGATTTGACATGCTTGGACATGCACTTTAGGAAGATCAATTTGACAGCAGAGTGAAGGATAGACCAGAACAGGGAGAGACCTGAGGCAGGGAGATTGACCAGAAGGGTATTACAATAATCCAAGCACAGGTAATGAAGGTGGTGGCAGTGTGAGAGTAGATATGGGGCTATTATTAGAGATGTTATGAAGGTAGAAACAACTGGACAATGATTGTATGTCTGTGGGGGGGGGAGGGTTGACTATACATGTATGTTATTTAATCTCTTATCTTCAGCAAGGAAATCCTTTTATTCCTTCCTAATTCTGTGTCCCATTCACCATAAGGGCTCCTCTAAAATAGTTCTCGATTCATGTATTGTACAACTGCCCATCCTCACACACTCTCAGCTAAGGACCCACCTCACATTTTAAGTCCACTTCCGGAGAGCTCCCTCTTCTGCCCTCATCTCATGGACAAGCACTGGACATCCTCACCTGCTAGCTCCTCTCTCACACCAGTCCCTGATTCCTTTACCTATATAATTGATCCCATACCCTCCTGCAGATTGCCTGTACTATCAACCCCTCTGCCTAATCCTCACTCTATCCCTCACTACTAGTTTTTTTTTTCTTGTTGCCAACCGACAATCAAAATATCCTCAATTTATTTTTTTTTCAATGGCTCTCATGACTGCCATCCCTGTTAGCTATTATAGCTTTCTCAGGCAAACTCCTTGAAAAAGAAATCTACACTTGGTGTCTCTATTTGCCCTTCCTTACTCTCTTCAAAACCCTCTGCAATCTGGCTTTTGACTGCATCACTCAACTGAAAGTGCTCTTTAAAACTAAGCGATGAACTCAGCTGCCAAATTTAATAGCCTTTTCTCAATCCCTATCCTAGATCTCTCTGCTGCATTTAACACTGATGACTACCCTCCACTCCCGAATGCTCTCTGAGTATACATGACACTGCTCTCCCCTAGTTCTTTCCTTACCTCTCTACTCCTCTGCAGTCTCTTTTGCTGGCTCAACATCCCTGTCACTTAATATCATCACTCTGTCTTGGTCTCTCTTCTCTTTTCCATCAATACTCTGAACCTGTTGACCTCATTAGCTCCTGTGGGTTCAGTTATCATCTCTATGCATATGACTTACTAGCTGTATGACATTGAGCAAGTCACTTTACCTCTGCCTCAGTTTTCTCATCTATAACATGGGGATAATAATAGCTCCTTCCTCTCAGGGCTGTCGTGAGGATCAAATGAAATAATATGTTTCTTTTCTGCCCATTTTTATTTTTAAAATAATATCCTCCCCCAATTACATGTAAAAACAATTTTAACATTTGTTGTTCTTTTTAAAAGTTTTGAGTTCCAAATTTTATCCCTCCCCCCTTCACTACCCCTTCCCTGAGACAGTATGCAATCTGATATAGGTTATACATGTATAAATATGTAAAACATTTCCATATTAGTTATTTTGTGCAAGAAGACAAAAGAAAAAGAAAGGAAGGAAGAGAAAAATAGTATGCTTCAGAGTCTGTTCAGACAACGTGAGTTCTTTCTCTGGAGGCAGATAGCATTTTTCATCCTAAGTCCTTTGGGATTGTCATGGATCATTGTACTGTTGAGAATAGCCAAGTCATTCACAGTTGATCTTCATCCAGTATTGCTGTGACTGTGTACAGTGTTCTGATTCTGCTCACTTTACTTTGTATCAGTTCATATAAACCTTTCCAGATTTTTCTGAAATCACCCAGTTTGTCTTTTTTCGTAGCACAATACTATTCCATTACAATCATACACCACAGCTTGATCAGTCACTCCCCAACTTATGGACATCCCTTCAATTTCTAGTTCTTAGCTATCACAAAAAGAGCTGCTATAAATGTTTTTGTATAAATAGGGCCTTTCCCCCCTTTTTTGATCAAATGAGACAATATTTGTAAAGCATTTAGCACAGCTCCTGGCATACAGTAAATACTATATAAATGTTTCTTCTTATTATTGTTATTATTATTACTCCCATATCTATATATGTGGACCTAGTTTCATTTGAGTTCTGGCATCACATCATAAGTAGACAAATGGACATTTCCAAATGGGTGTTCAAACATGAAGATGCCAAGCCATCCATACTCCCTTCTCTCTCAGCTCCTCTCCTCGCTCTGACCTTTTTCACCTTGTTGCCCAATGGATAAGCCCCTCAACAAACATTTTTCAGGCCCCTTTTGTTAGAATGTAAGATTTTTGAGGGCCGGACAAGGATGTGTGAAGTCAGTTTGAACTGGCTCTTCAGCCACTTGTTAAGTGTTGAGTGAGAGGATTTATATCACACAGAAATCAGCAAATACTATAAATTAGGGCTTGATTTCTTATTTTGTTTATTGTCTAGACTTAAGGGAGCGATGTGGAAAATGTTAATAACAGATTAAATGTAAAAGTCTGTTGTGGGTTTGGGGGAGCCAGTCGATAAATATTGACCAGTATGCTCCTGGTAGGGATTGTTCCTTTCTTTTTCCTTGCACTTGTATCCTCAGCACTTAGCCTAACACCTGGGCACATAGCAAATGCTTATTACAGGTTCTGTCTCTTTCCCCTTAACAGCAAGGAGAGCTGCACTTTTTGTCTTGATATACTCATCACTTATCACAAGACCTAGGGCACAGTAAGGGATTACTAAATGTGTGTTGACTGACCAATTGCCACATTCATACAGCTAGGATTTGATGCAGGATTCTAACTCAAGTTTTCCTCACATCAAGCCCAATGCCTATGTATTGTGGTATATTGCCTTGTTCAACCTGTATCTCCTTAGCATTGCTAGGAAATACCTTTATTGCACAATAAAGTATGATAATGTATGCTTATATTTTCACACACATGCATTATGTTAATCTTTATTTGAAGGTCATTATTACAGAGAGGGATCTCCTATTTCTGAAATGAAAGCATCAAGTCCTTTTTAGAGGATGTCTTAAAAAGGGGGAACCAATAAATGATAAGCACTTCCTAAGCAGATTTAGCTTACAACACAGAAAGGCTATTGTCAGCCATTCCCCCAAGGTGACTATCTTAAACACCTGCAAAATTAATATGAAAAAAGAAGAAAGAAAGTCACAACATGTGCTTTTCACTACTGCGAAATAACGGCCATGTGGCTTTGTAATGTGAATAAAAGGGATTATTTTCAGAGTAGATCTGATAGCTTGTGATGGGAAGCAACAGGAGGAAATGTAAAGAATAGAAGATTGCCTAGGGGAGAATTTTACTTAGTTCCTTAAATTCAAACCTCAAACTCTTGTCAGGATTGACAATTCAGAACCATGTATTTATTTCATTTATCGAGGAGTCTAGAGTCTATGAGATGGATCGGTAGAAAGATTAACAACAAAAATAAAACAGACAATACCAATGAACAGAACAAGCATTCTTACTTTTCTGCTGGTATGCCTCCTCTTCAAAAAGAGAAGCCAGTCTTCTTTGGCCTGTCTGTCTCTCTTTTGTAAATCTAATTTCTCCACAGACATGTTTGCAAGTTAATGGTGTTCTTGGAATGTGTAATATTAACAAGAAACAAGCTGTTGATGAGCTAAATGTTGTGTTACATGTCATACCCAGTATTTCTAGGGGTTTACCACTGCCTTGGAACATATTTATGTTGAAGGAAGGGATCTGGGCGATCATTTGGTCCAAAGCCCTTTATTTTAGAAAGAATAATTATTTAGAGGCCCCATGGCATGGTGGAAAGAGTGCTCAGTTGGGCTCAGAGAACCTGGGTCTTGGCCATGCCATCTACTACCTGGGTGACCTTGGGCAAGTCACATAATCACGGTAGGTCTCAGTTTCCTCAGCTCTCCGGTAAGCGGGTTGAACTATAAAACCTCTGAAGTCCCTTCCAGCTCCAAATCCATGACAAGATGATTACACTGTTTTAGATGGCAAATTCTTTTAAGGAATGCTGCATATACTTTTTAAAAAATGTCATCTGAATGTTAGACTAACTCAGGTGATCCTATTAATATTATCTGGTAGTGGAGACAGTTATTCCACATTGAAACCCCGTGTAGCATTTATTGTAATTACTCATCTATGTATACAGTAGGGGATGGCCAATGAGGTCCTACCCCTAAAGGGATGTTAAGTGTCTATAATCCACATGGCAGCTGGGTGAACCTATTTCCAGAAATGTGTGATGGATGAGCATGAACATCCAAAGACAACTTCCTATTGGCTCACTGTATGGTAATGAAAATCCATATAATTGCTTACTGTGCCCTAACTGAGTGTGCGTGTAAAAGGTTTGAACAGAAAACTCTCTGGTTGTCTCTCTTTCTCTATCCCCCTCTCTGTCTCTGTCTCTGTGCATCTCTGTGTTACTATTTTTCTCTCTGTGTCTCTGCCTCTACTTCCCACTCTCCACCTCCCACCCTCCCCTGTAAGTGAGGTAAGAACTTCTGTAAGCCTCTGGGTTGGTTAAAAAAGTAGTGGCAATGACAGTATCTATGGCAACAGTAGCTCTATTATCTCCCAAACTGGTCCACTCTGTAGCCACAAATGCATGGATCTGCTATTTCTTCTCTCTCTGTGCTGCTATTTTTTCCTGACTTTAAATGAGCAATATTGGCGGGGAACCACACCAGATGGGGAATCATTAAGAATAATAATGAAATCCTCACCTTCCTTGAATTCTGGAGGTAGAGATAGACAAACTTTGGGATCCAATAGCTGGACTGAGTGTGATTGGAGACAGCGAGCCCAGAGACCTTGTGCTACATGTCTCTATGCTGCTCTCCCCACTAGAACATAAGCTCCTTGAAGTCAGGGACTGTTTCCTTTGTGTACCTCCAGATTGTTCCATGTTACATCTCTATAATATGCATTGACATTATTGTTTAGTCATTTCAATTGTGTCTTACTCTTCATCACCCTATCTGGGGTTTTCTTGGAAGAGATACTGGAGTGGTTTGCCGTTTCCTTCTCCAGCTCATTTTACACATAAGGAAACTGAGGCAACCAGGGTTAAGTGACTTGCCCAACTAATAAGTGACTGAGGCCAGATTTGGACTCAGGAAGATGAGTCTTCCTGACTCCAGGACTGGCATTCTATCTGCTGCACCACCTAGCTACACTACCTTTCACATAGAAGACACTTAATCAATAAACATTTAATTGAATTAAGTGACTTTCCTATTGTCATTCAGCTGGCCAGGAGTTAGCAGCCAGGACACATGTGCCTCTGGCTCCATAAGCTTATTAATACAGAATGAAAATGGTAGATCCTTCCTCTGTGTGCCACCCTCTGCCCCTCTATCCCCCATAGGTTCTATATTTTGCAAAGTTTTGTTCAGAAATTGTCCCTTTCTCTATAATAGAGAGACTTGATTCTATGTCTATTCTACATCTTCCAGAACCTTCAATGAGGGCAAAAATCAAAGGAACAGCATGGCTTTGTACCTACAATTTGAAAGGGGTCTGATTGTGGGGAACAAAAGCCAATGATGAGACAAATATCAAAGGGTACTCTTCCAAAGACTCCTAAGAGAAGGATGGCATCTATAGAGCCAACAGTTGATCCTCCATGGGGAAGCCAGCATATTATTTTACAGTTTGGATACTGCTCCCATATGGGAGGAAGCAACAGGTAAGAATTCTTTTTGCACTGATCATTCCATGCATATTTCCTGGTTGTCCCCCATACCTGGAATGTTTTTCCTCCTCATCTCTGCCTCCTGGCTTCTCCTGCTTCCTTTAAGTCCCAGCTAAAATCCCATCTTCCACAAAAAGGCTTTTCCAATCTTCCTTTTGCTGATGCCTTCTTCTGTCTCTTATCATCAATTCATCTTCATCATCTATATAGCTTATCCTGCATATGTCTTAACCTGAATATAGCTTCTTTGTACACAGTTTGCATTTTATCTCCCTAATTAGACTGTGAGCTCCTTCAGATTAGGGACTATCTCTTGCCTTTCTTTGCATGCGTAATGTTTAGAATAGAGCTTGACACATAGTAGATGCTTGTTATTCAGTTGTTTTAGTCATATCTGACTCTCCGTGGTCCCATCTGGCATTTTCTTGGCAGAGATGCTGGAGTGATTTTCAATTTCCTTCGCTAGTTCATTTGACAGATGAAGAAACTGAGGCAGAGTTAAGTGACTTACATAGCTAATAAGTGTCTGAGGCTGGATTGGAACCCATAAAGATGGGTCTTCCTGATTCCAGTTCCAGCACTCTACTCACTGAGCCACCTAACTGCCCCAGTAAATGGTTAATAGATGTTTATTTACTAAAATGCTAATTAATATATTAAATGTTTATTGATTGATTAACTGAGGCAAAGATGGAGAACCAGGCACCCTAAAAGGACATTTTCTATTTTAAGCCCTTAAGAAAAGATCATCCCAATGGACTTGGTAATATCATAGAAGAATAAGTAAGCCAGTAAGCCAAGAATAATTAGGATTATGAATTTAGAGCTTGAAGGGATATTAGTAAATGATCTGGTCATAGAATCATCAATGTAGAGTTAGAAGGAACCTCAGAAACTATCTATTTCTTTTCTCTCATTTTACAGATCAGAAAACTGAGGCCCAGGGACGGGAAATCATTTGCCCAAGATCACACAGATAGATCAAAAGTAGAGCTGGAGTTCATAGAATCATCCAATTACAGTATGAGGGACATCAGAGTCCAACTTGTTTGACCCCTCATGTGATAGATAAGGAAAATGATACCAAGGAAAATGATTTGTCTAACGTCACAGAAATGGTAAGTAGAAGAGGTGGGATTTAAACCTACCTCCCGTGGAGACCACCCTATTTGGATATCTTTGGGTTCAGTTAGGCCAATCAGTTCTTGGGTCACCAAACTGTATGCTCATTCAGGTGCCATTTAAATCTTGTCAGTAATAATATAATGAATGACTTTGTGGAATAATAGATAGGTCACTCGACCTGGAGTAAGGAAGACCCAGTACAAATCTCACTTGAGATGCTTATGAGCTGTATGTCCCTGCACAAATCATTAAGTTTCAGTTTCCTCATTAAAAAAAAAATACTGGGGTGTATCATAATAGCATCCACTGCATAAAGGTTTTGGGAAGATCAATTGAAAAATTGCATAGTCTTTTAAAACATTCAAGTGTTATATAAATGTCAGTTATGATTAATGAGTATTGCCCAAAGTCACAGAGAGAGTAAGCTCTTGAACTCATGTCTGTTGACTCCAGATCCAGGGTTCTCTATGCTACACTATGTTCCAATCCATTATATGCAAAGCTTAGTGGTTAGCAGGGCAGTTAGGTAGTGCACTGGATAGAGTGCCAGGTCTGAAGTCAGGAAGATTCCTCTTAGTGAGCTCAAATCTGGCTTCATATACTCACTAGCTGTATGAGACTAGGCAAGTCACTTAACCTTGGTTGTCTCAGTTTCCTCATGTGTAAAATGAGCTGGAGAAGGAAATGGCAAACTACCTCAGTATATTTGCCAAGAAAACCTCAAATGGGGTCACAAAGAGTCAGACATAACTGAAATGACTGAACAACAAAAGTGATTAGTCCATGAACATTTTATTAGAAATATTCACAGTTTAAACATAATTATATAGTTGATTCCAATCCCATGATTCATTCTCATTAGAAGCCTAGGAGACAAGATAATCTATTCTCAGGGTCTACTGGCTGCCCTGGGGATTCTATTACTGAAGGTGATGATGGGAGGGGTGGGTGGAGCTCTCCAGTGGTATAGAGTTTTGGCAAATGTTGAGGGATTTAACTGGTCACTTGCCCTGGCCTTAAGGTCAGCATGTAAACTTGAGTGTAAGAAATTGCATTTGTACTCCTCATTTAGCTTGGTCCCTTGTCTATTACTCATAAATGAGCCCCTGAAATAAAAAATGAAGATCTTGCCTCCTGTTAGTATATTCTCAGACCACACAATTACATTCTACATTCTAACAGATGTAAGCTCTTTGAGGGCAGGGTCTATTCCATTGTTTATCTTTGTCTCACCTACCCCTTCTCCAGTTCCCTAGACACCTAATTAATATTTGGACATAAGTTTCTAGTTTCAATACAGCTTCTGATTCAGAAATAGCCTATTGCTTCTAGCTGATGAACCTTGAATAATTATAGGGCTGAGACATTGATCAATGGACATACTATAGTTGTGTCCAGTGGACTGAGCAGTAGATTTGGAATTATGCCTGAGTCTACTGCTTACACTATACCACTTACCTAAGTTGAACATCAGTCAATTCACTTATCCTTTCTGATCCTCAGCTTCTCATCTATAAAATGAAGCTAATAATATGTAGAACCTGGATTCAAATAAAGTCCCTACTAAGCAGCTAGGTGGTATAGTGTATAGAGTGTTAGAACTGGGAGTCAGGAAGACTTGAGTTCAAATCTGAACTCAGACTCTTACCAAACATGTGACTCTGAGTAAGTCATTTAATCTCTCTCAGCCTCAGATTTCTTATGTGTAAAATGGGGATGATAATAGCTCCTACCTTGCAGAATTGTTTTGAGGATCAAATGAGAAAATTTAAGAAATGTGCTTTGCAAAACTCAAAGCATTGCATATACATAAATGATAGGTAAGTATTTATATATTTGTATGTATATATGTGTATATATAAGTATATGTGTGTATGTATCTGTATGTATATATACACACATGCATGTATGCATGTACATACATACACACACACTATATATATGTGTGTATATATATATACATATATATATATACATATATTTATATATGACTGCAGCCAAGTCCCTGCTATTTTCTAAGTCTCAGTTTCCTCTGATAAAATCTGATAAAATAAGAGATTTGGACTAAATGACCTCTTTGGCCTCTTCTAATTCTAGAGCTATGATTTACCTCAAAGCACTATGGTGATGATTAACTGTGATGGCAGATATAAAGAAATTTGAGAACCTTAAATATGATTTAAATGTAAACTCTTATTATTCCTCCACAAAAGTTCTTTTCCTTTTATACATTTTCATGGTGTAAAGGGAACCCTGGTTGTTCAGGGGTTATCCCAGTGGATCACAACTTCTGGGAAGTCTAAAGGTAAAAGCTTCTGAATATCAATAGCCCTGATGGTAGACTATATAACTGTCATCCAAGGACTAGCTTAGCTCAACTCAGAGAGCTTTATCCTCTCATAAACTTCTCTAGACTTATTTAGAGAAAGTGTTCCATAAGCATGTGATGCTAGGGATATAGGGAAAGAAGGTGGAAGGAAGGACCTTTGTCATGAGGACAGTCATATCAAGGTTCATTGGAAACTAACAGGAGTGAGGGAGGAGGAAATAAATGCTGTGGGACCACAAGAGACTCAATAGTGACAGAGAAACCTAACTAGAAAGACAAACAAACAGACAGATTAGAAGAGACAGTGAAAAGAGAGAAAAGACTATCAGAAAGGCAAACTTAACACAGGCAGATAGATGAATAGATACAGAGATGGACAAAGAAAGATATACAGAGCATTACTGAGTAATTACTATTTGTCTTACACTGTGCTAAGGGAATATATCTGCATCTATATCTAAATCTATCTTGTTCTATTTTATTTACATATACACACATATTTATATGCACATATACCTTTATAGAAGTATACAGATGTACATATGCATACATATGTGTACATATATGCATATATTGCTCTTTATCCACACAAATATATATGTTTATATATGGATGTGTTTATATATGTGTCTGTGTACATATCTATCTCTATACACACTATATATGTTTATCTCTCTTATTTATACTATCTATGTTTACATATTATATATGTATCTGTAGTATATATTATATGTTTATATATTCAAGTGCTCACATGGAGGTTAGAAGAAGTGATACAGGGATAGTCTCAAGGTCTCTCTGAAGAACTATGGAATCGATTGTGCAATATGGGAGATACTGGCACAGGACTGCTCAGCATGGTGTGCCCTCATCGAAGAAGTTGCTTTATCTATGAGCAAAGCAGAATTGCAGTAGCTCAAAAGAAACATGAGATGCACAAATTGAAAGACATCTCTACTCCAAATTTGTGCTGACTTGTGGTACAGCCTTTGGAGCTCATATTGGTCTGATCAGCCACAGTCGGACACACTATACCTTGACCCCAACATAGTGATGCCATTTTGGTCCTCTTCAAGAGGACCAAACTAGATAGATAGATTATAGGTAGATGGATAGATAGATAGATAGATACATACAGAGAGAGATGGATAGATAATAGATAGAAAGACAGACAGATATATAGATAAAAAGATAGGAAACAGTCCCTGCTCTTAAGGAACAAACATTCTAATACAAAAGAGAGACAAGATATAAAGAGTTCTGGAAAGAAGGGAAGGAAAGGTACCTACATAGATGCATATTGAGGAGATAGCAGGAAGTGGAATGGAGGCCTGGTTTCCAGGTAGACAAGGCAAAAATATTCACCTCTCAGAGACAGGTGTAGAGTCCTAATTTCCATTGGGAGAAAGATAGTTGGATAGGGAGGACAGGGTAAGGAGACTGGTACTCAGCTAAATGAGGCAAAAGGCTAACTTGTCAAAGCCAGGTAAAAGGAGTATGGAATGGTAGTTTGAAACACCATCTTTGCCATTACACACACATGCACATACACACACACACACACACACACACATACACACATACACACAGCTGCTTATAGATAGTACTTGCCTTCCCTCCAATCTAGACACATTTTTTAAGTTTTAGTACTTTTCCTCAATAGCCAAGGAAAATAGCTAACTAAGATGGTTCATTTTTTAAAGTGAGCTTCAAATACAAAAAACCTCATCAGGAGAGAAAGCTAGGCAAGTCACAAAAATAATAAAAAGGAAAACCCATTTCTTGGATCACATTAACCTTGTTTTCCACTTCACAAACAAACATGGGAAACTTGTTTATGTGAGGACGGTTTGGTGCCCAGTGATGGGAAGAGCAATGTAGATTCTAGTCCGGCTGTCAAAGTATCACCAACCACAGGCACTGAACAGCCAACTGGGAACTGACACAGGTTTCTAAATTAGACTCTCATTTTCCTGTCTCTTCTCAAATTCCACATGAAGATATCTTACCAACTTGAAATAATATGAGGTAATTGCCACCTGAAGAATTTCTCTTGTGTTGACATCTGAAATCCAGATCCAGCTCTGTTACTTAGTGGGATGTTTCAGGGGGTTATTTTTAAATCTTGTGCCTCCATCATTTGGCCACTTTCTCTGCTTATCTTCCCCCCCCCCAGGATAAAATCTAGGCTGTTGATACATCTGACTACGGGTAGAAATTATGGAATATGGCTAAGTAATAACACTAAATGATAATAACAAATATATCAAAAGCATGCTGTCTTTCATGGATAGATAAGCAACAAATCTCCATACCACAAACATAGACCTCAAACTACAATGGGGAATTTCACCAATGATCTGTATGGAAAATGGAGCACTATTATATGTGGCCTGCAATTGTCCAGATATAACACAAACACTTTAGTACATTTTAAATGGATGTTGCTGTGCAAATATTTGTAATCTCTGAACAGTGGGTGACAAAAAGCTTTCAAAATACAGAGGCATATAAGAAGAAATCAAAACCAGATGGGAACAAGATCAACCTTTCTGATACTCGACGTGAACCAAGGATATTTCCAATGAGCCTATGGAAGATGATCTCACAATCTAATACTTCTATTCAACTACCCTTGCCCCCAAAGAGCAGGCATTTTATCTACTCATCATATGGTTTGCAGGACATTAAATGCTAAAGAAAAATCATAGGATAGCAACCTGCCCTAGAACCATTTCTATCTAAATTCTATCAAACAAGATTGATTTCCAATAAAAATAATAATGATAATGCTAATAGCAGGTCACATTTCTATAATGCTTTATGGATCGCAAAGCACTTTACAGGTGTTACATCACTGGATCCTCACAATAACCCTGTTACTTGGTATTCCCATTTTACACGGTCTTTATACTTAAATGAGGGAAAGACAAATAGAGAAAGAAAATTATAGATTGGTAGCTTTAATAAAATGCAAAAATAAAGAATAAAATATTATCAAAGAAGCCACAACAATACATTAAAAAGATTATATCTCTAACTTGGAATGGATTTATGCTAGGAATTCAGTCAGTTCATTAGAAAAACATCAACATAACAGACTATTTATAATAATAAAATTGCATGACTATATCAAGAAATGCAAAAAAGCTTCTGAAAAAATACATTCATGATAAAACCATTCAAAAACATAGGAACAAATGGACATTTATTTAGCATTATAAACAATGTCTATGTAAAACTAGGATCCAATATAATCTATAATGGAGAAATGCTAAAGGTTTTTCTAGTAAGATCAAAGGTAAATCAAGGATGTCCATTATTGCTACTATTATTTGACCTGTTTCTGGAAATGCTGCTGTAACAGTATAATGGGAAAAATAAATCAAGGAATGAACATAAGCAAGAAAAAAACAAAATCATCTCTTTTTGTAGATGATATGCTGGTTTCCATAAAGAAACCTAGAGACTCACCTAAAAATTTAATTGTAACTATTAGTACCATCAATAAAGTGGTGGGCTATAAAATAAAGTCATGTAAGTTAACAACCTTTCTGTGTATTAAGAATGAAGCCCAGCAGGAATGTATAAGAAAAAGGAATTCCATTCAGAATAATTCCAGAATATATAAAATATCTGGTAGTTCACCTACCAAGATACATAGGAACTTATTTTTACAGAAATAAAGACAGATGTAAATAATTATGGGTATTAGTTAGTCCTGGTTGGCGGTGCTAATAAATAATTGTACTGCCCATGCTAATTTACAGATTCAGTGGTATACTATTTAAACTACTAACGTGTTGATTTACAGAACCAGACAAAATAACAGCAAAATTAACTTGACAGAACAAAAGCTGAAGAATATCAAAGGCAAGAAAAGAAAAAAAATTAAAGTAGGAAGGATGGGTCTAGTAATACCACGTATCAAATTATATTACTGAGTAGTAATCACCAAAATTATTTTATAATGGCCAAAAACAGTAAGGTCAACCAGTGAAAGAGATTAGGTAAGCTTTAAAAAATAGTTGCATAGTGTTTGATAAAACCCAAGGACACCAACTACTGGGGGTATGGACTTAAAATTCAACACAACTGCTGAGAAAATTGGAAAACAGTTTGGGAGAAATTAGGTTTAGCACAACATCTCACAGTACGTACCATAATATGCCTCCAAATGGATATAGAGCCTATATATAAAAGGTTATATCACAGATTAAATAAAGGAGTAGGAGAGGAGATACCTTTCACAACCATAAATAAGGAGACAGTTCTTAACCAAGCAAGAGATACAGATGATCCTAAACACACACACACACACACACACACACACACACACACACACACACAATTTCAACCATATGAAAATTTAAGTCTTTCACGTGGAAAAAAAACAAATTTAGTCAGAATTAGAAGAGGAACAGATAACTAGGGAAAAATAAATATTGGCAGCAAATTTGTGGTAAAGGTCTGACATTCTAGCCATATAGGGAATTGATTTAAAAATATGTAAGAACAAGAGCTATTTCTCAGTAGGTAAAAACTATGAATGGGCAATTTTTAAAAGAAGAAATACAAGTTATCAACATCAACAACCATATGAAAAATGTATCCAATTACTAATAATAAGATAAATTCAAATTTAAAAAAAAGTAAAGATTCATCTCATACATATCAGATTGACAAAGAAACACCATAATTTTTATAGGATTATGAGAGTACAGGTCCACTAATGCACAGTTGATGGAGCTGGGAATTGATCCAAATATTCTGGAAAACAATTAGAACTATACCTCCCAAAGTGACTAAATTGTGGATATTCTTTGACTTAACAATATCACTATTAGGCATATACTTCAAAGAGATCAAAGAAAGAGGAAATTGACCCATATATACAAAATTTAAAGAGCAGCCACTTTTTGTAGCAAATAACTGAAAATAAAGTGGGTATGCCTCAATTGGGGAATAATTGAACAAATTAGGCTTTAGTCATTAGTACAACAGAATATTAATGCATAGTAAGAAATGATGAAAGGGATGGATTCAAATAAACTTAGAAAAAAACATGTCTGAACCTATGCCAAGTAAAGTCTACAGAACATGGAAAGTAAT
This sequence comes from Phascolarctos cinereus, assembly GCF_003287225.1. NCBI lineage: Eukaryota > Metazoa > Chordata > Mammalia > Diprotodontia > Phascolarctidae > Phascolarctos > Phascolarctos cinereus. The sequence continues at coordinate 690,263,252 of NW_027555847.1, read as the reverse complement.
TTATATAATGACTTACATAACATGAAAGGAGTGGGGGAACCCTAAACATCCAAAGACACCAGTAAGACATAAGAACTCTGATTAATGTGATGACCAATCACCATTTCAGAAGGCCAACGGTGAAATGTACATCCCATCTCTTGGTAGAGAGGTGATGGACTCCATGTACAGAATGACATGTACATTTTCACAAGTGGCCAAAGTGTGCATTTGTTTTGCTTCACTTGAGATACATGTGGTTGTTTGGCAGCTAGGTGGCTTGTGGATAGAGTGCTGGCCCTGGAGTGAGGAAGACTCATCTTCCTGAACTAAAATCTGGCCTCAGACATTTACTAGCTGGGGTGTATGCAGTGTTAAGGGAGGACTAGCACTTCTGGTGTAACTGACACATAGTAGTAGACAGTATATGCTTGTTGAAGGATTGATGCTGATATAATGGGGAAAATGTAGAGATTTGTTCTTAGATGAAGGTATATTTTTTCAAAAGCTATTTTGTATTTTCAATTAAGAAAAATCAATCTCCCCTTAAAATACCCTTGTAACAAACATGCGGAGTAAGTAAAACAAATTGCCACATTCACAGATGGTCTCACATTGGTCATATCCAAAAAATATATGTGTCTAAATCTGCGCCTTAAGTCCATCACCTCTCTTTCAGGAAATGGGCAGCATATTTCATCATATGACCTCTGGAATCGTAGTTGGTCACTGCATTGATTAGAGTTCTTAAGTCTTTCAAAGTCTTTCAAATGTTGTTATAATATATATATATATTATATATATATATATATTATTATATATATGTATATATATATATATATAATATATATATTATATATGTACTTGTGTGTATATATATGTAGATATATGTAGATGTAGATATGTATATCTACATCTACATATATCTACATATATATTTACTTATTTTCTGGTTCTTCCCATTTCATTCAACATCAGTTCATACAAGTGTTCCCAGGTTTCTCTGAAACTGTCATCTTTAAGTGACAATTCAATTAAGGCAATTCAGAACTAGCTGTCAGGCCAGATTCAAGAAGAAGTCATTATTGGTGTGATATCAATTTGGAAGGAGCTCTGCAGTGGGAGGCCACAGGGACCTTCATTGGGCCTTGCACTGTTTAGCATTCTTATTAGTGACTTGGTTAAAGACATAGATGGCACACTGATTAAATTAGCAGATGACAAGAAGGAGAGTTAGTTAACATACATTGTCACAGAAGTAGGATCCAAAAAGCTCTTGCCTGGGTAGAATCCTGGGCCAAATCTGACACATTGGAATTAAGTAAAAATAAACACAAAATCTTACAGCTTGTTTAAAAAATCGTCCTCAACTCCATGATTGATTGGGCATGTCTGTTTGATAAAACTATGGTTGTTGTCATTCAGTCATTTCAGTCATGTTTGATTCTTTGTGAACCCATTTGGAGGTTTTCTTGGCAAAGAGACTGGAGTGGTTTGCTATTTCCTTCTCTAGCTCATTTTACAGAGGAGGCGAACAAGCTTAAGTGACTTGTCCAGGGTCACATAGCTAGTATCTGATGCCAGAATAAAGTCATAAAGATGAATTTTCCTGATTCCAAGCCCAGTGTTCTACCCACTGTGCCACCTAGCTGTCAAAAAATGAGAATTAGGGCTAGCTAAAATAGTTAGTGATTTTAGCGCTCTGCAAAACCTTTATGTATCAACAGTGTGACATGACAGCCCCTCCAACTCATTGAGATAGCACTTTAAAGTTTGCAAAGTGCTTTACATATGTGTGTTTCAATTGGTCTCATAACAATCTTATAAATTGATTACCTAGGTTTTATTGTTTCCGTTTTACAGATGAGAAAAGCGAAATCTCAGAAAGGTTCAAGGACTTGTCCATGGCCACGTAACCTTGGAAAATGTCAAAGGTGGGATTCAAATCTATCATCCCAGCTCCAATTTCAGAATTCTATTCCATTCACATTCAACCTTAGATTGCATTAAGATATGTGTGTCCAAGACTAGGGAGTTGTATTCTGCCCTGCACAGAACACATCTGGAATATTTTTTTTTTAGCTAGGCAATGGGGTTAAGTGACTTGCCCAGGGTCACACAGTTAGTTAAGTGTTGTGTGTCTGAGGTCGCATTTGAACTCAGGTCCTCCTGAATCCAAGGCCAATACTCTATCAACTGTGCCATCTAGCTGCCCCTACATCTGGAGTATTATGTTGCACATTTGAAAGGGCTGACTCTGGGATTCTTGACCTTTCTTGTATCACGTCTTCCTTTCATAATCTGGTAAAGTTTATGGACATCATCTCAAAATGTGTTATTTTCAACGCATACAGTGAAATGCTTAGGATGACAAGGGAAATCAATCATATTCAAATATAGTTATCATATTATATATGTGTGTGTATGTATGTATGTATACATATGTATATATATGTGTATGGTATATATATGCTTGTGTGTGTATATATATGTATGTATGTATGTATTATGTATTTATGTTTAAAGTTCATGAATCCCTCAGTTAAGAACTGAGCTAGAGATAAGCTGGAGAATTGAGCACAGCTAGCCCAGAGGAGGACAAACATGAGAATGAAAGGAACTTATATCAAATCTTATTAGCATCAGTTGAAGGAACAGAGGATGCTGAAGTTGGTGAAAAGAAGAATCAGAAAGTAGTATGTGCTAGATTTCTTTAAGTATTTGAAGGGTTGTCAAATGGAAGAGGCACCAGATTTGTCCTGCTTTGTCCAAAGGACAAAACTAAAAATACCTAGGAGGCCCAGGATGGAAGCTTCACAGAGTCAAATTCTGTTAGCTTTAGGCAAAACAAAACTAAACAAATCAAAGTAAAACAAATCCCTGACAATTAGGGCTATTGAAAAGTGAAGTGGGAGGCCCTTAAGAGTAATTGGCTACCCCTTCATGAGAGATCTGACAAAAACATGTGAGCATCAGTCAGAAATTTTGTAGACAAGATCTTCTTTTGGTACAAGGTAGACCAGATGGCCTTTGCATTGTCTTCAAATTGTAAGATGGATAATTGCTTATGATTGTGTATTAGGTACTGTTGTAGGACAAGGTTTGTCTTAGCCAGTTGGTATCTGAATATCAAGTGAGGCCCTTTTCCAAATACCTTGAAAGACAGACATTCATTGACAGGTGTTCACACAGCCAAAAAAAAGATTAAGAAATAGAAATATCCCAAACACCAATCTGAGTATTTTAATGAAAGCAAAAGATTTCATACTAATCTTCAGCATAAAGATACACATCAGTTATTACTTGTAATCATTTCTATAGCCTTGAAACTGCAATCTACCACAGCTCGGGGCAAGAACACTCAGCTAATGTCATCAAAGCCAAGTTTTCTACCCCTCCTAATGAAATAGTTCCAGCTCATCAGCTTTGGCAGCCACAGCCAGACCACAGTCTGAATCTCCAATTGCATGCACTTCTGAGCAAAGTTCTCTTCAGGCAGCCCCAGTTGGAAATCAGTTAGTCATTTTAGGATTAGAGGATCAGATATTTAAAGCTGGAGGGTCCATCTAGTCCAGAGCTAGATCATTTTACATTTTACAGAGTGGAAACTGAGGCCCAGAGGGGTAAAGTTTTGTTGTTCAGTCATTTTTAACTCTTTCTTGGCAGAGATACTGCAGTGGTTTATCATTTCCTTCTCCAGCTCACTGTACAGATGAGGAAACTGAGGCAAAGAGAGTTAAGTAATTTGCCCAGAGTCACATAGCTAGTAAGTATCTGAGGTGGGATTTGAACTTAGGCAGTTGAGTCTTTCTGACTTCAGGCCTGGTGCTCTGTGAACTATGGCACCACCTAGGTGCCCCACAGAGGTGAAGGGACTTGCCCAAAGTCACACAGGAAGCAAATGGCAGAGCTGAAATTTGAACCCAGGACCTCTGAGTCAAAAAGCTGGGAGTTCTCTGTTACATCATGATGGAAGAAAGAAAATGAGAAAAACCTCTTCAGGCCATTTGTTTATCATCAAAGTAAAAAGAAGAATGTTCCTTAAATGTCTACTGCATACATAGCTCCTTCTAAGGACTAATGACTACTGAATAATTTGGAATAGTTCATTAAGCATAGATAATGCCCTGAATTTTTCATCTTCCCAGTAATGGGTACATGAGAAGAAGCATTCACTGAGTACTAGAATCAACAGATAGAAAGTGTAGCCTACGAGAATTGACAACAGAATCCGGCCTAAGAAATGGAACAGAACAATTTTCACTTGACCCTATTTCCTAAAATTATTGTCCCATCGCTCTTCTCTTATTATTTAGCTAGAAAGAATTCTCTAATATTTCTACTTCTAATCACTTCTGCACCCCATCTCTTGTGATCTGACCTCTGACCCCTGACCCCACCACTCCATGGAAATTCCTCTCTCCAAGGTTGCCAGTGATCTGATCTTCTCTAAGTCTTTATCTCCTTTGACCTCTCAACAGCTTGACCATCTCCCAGACATGCTTTCTTCCCTTGGCCCCTGTAACTGTGAGCTCTGGGGGAGTTCCGCTTCTGGAAGCCAAGATGGTGGAGTAAGAAGTAAGTTGCTCTCATCCTCCCTCATTGACCTCTGAAAGCCCAGAAAATATCACCCCAGGAAAAACCTTGGAACAGCTGAACCAGCAGAAAGATGCAATGCAGCAGTCATGTAGCCAAGGAAGCCTGGGGGATTAACGGGAAAGGCCCCTCTCGCTGTGGGGAAGGGAAAGCGGTACAGAACAGGAGGCGTCCCAGCAACCGAGTGGAAAGCCTGGCCTCAGCATACCAGAGGGAGATCCTGAACCCTAGGGTTGTACAGCAGGCAAGGACCAACACCAGGACCCCCTAGTGACTCAGGACAGGCAGGAGAACTGATGGACACCAGCTTGGAAAACCACTATGTGCCATGGCATTCCCCAGCAGCCAACTCTTCCGGTATCTCAGCAAAACTCTGGGAAGTACAACTCCAAGAGGTAAAGCTCCAGGCTGACAGACATCCTCCAGCAGCAAACATCCCTGTGCAAGGCCTGGGTGAGCAGGAACCAAAGAAAGAAGCACAAGGCCTGGGTAAACAGGTGTCCTCCAGGGGCCAGACTCTTCACCCCTACCCCTAGAGCTCCAGTGTTGGTGATTCCAGCCGAACACCAGATAAACTGCCAGAACCCTCCAACCGCCAGCAAAGAAAGCCACTGACCAGGCCCCAGGCTCCCAACACAAGAAGCTTGGGTCAGGGCTCCCTGCTCTGCAGCAGGAGAGCTGATTCTTTTTTTAGTCAAGAAATACACAAAGACCATGAACAAAAAGAAACATATAATGACCACAGATTCTTATTATGGGGACAGGGAAGATAAGGACAGAAATTCAGAAGAGGACAACATTGTCAAATTACCCACACCTGAAACCTCAAAAGGGAATGTCAACTGGTCTCAAGCCCAAAAAGCCTTCTTGGAAGAGCTCAAGAAAGATTTTAAAAGTCAAATAGGACTGGTAAAAGAAAAAATGGGGAAAGAAATGAGAGGTATTCAAGAGAGAATCAATAGCTTGGAAAAAGGACAAAAATTAACTGGTTCTCCCGGTTCTCCTCCTACCTATCTGATCCCTCCTCTGTCTCCCTTCCTGGATCTTCCCCCAAATCACACCTTCTAACCCTAGATATTCCTCAGGATTTAGTCCTGGGTATTTTTTTCTTCTTCCTCCATACTACTTCACTTGGTGGTCTCATCAGCTCCAATGGATTTAATTATCATTTGTATGCTGATGATTCTCAAATCTACCTATCCTACCCCAAACTATCTGCTGACCTCTAATCTTACATTTCCAACTACCTTTCAGACACCTCAAACTGAATGCCCAATAGATACTTTAAATTCAACATGACCAAAATGGAACTCATTATCTTTCCCTCTAAAAATTCTCCCCCTCCTACTTTCCCTATTAATGTAAAGGGAAATATCATCATTTCAGTCCCTTAGATCCACACCTAAGAGTCATCCTGGATTCCTTCCTATCTCTCATCTCCCATACCAATATGTTGCCAAGACCTGTTGATTTCATCTTTGCAGTATCTCAAATACACCACCTTCTCTCCTCTGCTACTGTACCCTGCTACACTGTAGTACAGGCCCTCATCTCCCCATGACTTGATTACTACAATAGCTTACTGGTGGGTCTGCCTGCCTCAAGCCTCTCCTGATACCAATCCATTCTCCATTCAGCCATGAAAGTGATTCTCCTAAAATGGAGATCCAATCATATCACACCTCTCCTAATCAATAAATTTCAGTGGCTCCCTATCATCTCTAGGATCAAATACAAAATTCTCTGTTCCTCATTCAAGCCCTTCATAATCTAGTCCTCTCTTACCTTTCCAATCTTCTTATACCCTACACCTCAATATATATTCTTGGATCCAGTGACATTGGCCTCCTGCCTATTCCATGAAGAAGACACTCCATCTGGGCATTTTCTCTTGCTGTCCTCTGTGCATGGAACACTCTCCCTTCTCTGCTTTGTCTTCCTTTAAGTACCAATGAAAACACCATCCCCTATTAATCCTAGGGCCTTCTCTTTTCTAATTATTTCCTACTCATCCTGTATATCTTGTTTCCCTTTTATTTGTTTGCGTGTTGTCTCATCTACCAGGTTACAAGCTCCTGGAGGGCAGGGACTATCTTTGGTCTTTTTTTTATCCTCCTTAGCACTTAGCACAGCCCCTGACACATAGTAGCTGCTTAATAATTATTTATTGGTTTATTGATCCACATCCTACCTCCTTTGTATATGGATATTCCCCATGGCTCTATCTCTTCCAATTCTCCACTTATCTTCTTTTGAGAGAATACTTGAATCTAGCAGTTTCTATAGATTCAATAATCTTCTTTATTCACATGACTCTACATTTTATGTACCTGGCTCTAATATCTCCTCTAAACTTTAGTTATATATTGTCAACTACCTGCTGGACATCACCTCATGAATATGCCTACAGGCATATCAAACTCATAATATGAAATATTTAAAACAGAACTTATATCTTCCCCCACACAAAAGAAAACTCAGAAATGGAATAAACAAAAAATGCCTTTCCTCCAAACATTTCTATTTCTCCAGAGGGTCCCAGTATCCTCCTGGTCATCTAGGTTCAAAATCTTGGGCTTAACCTTGACTTTTCCCTTTCCTTTATCCCTACATCCCACACTGATTCTTCTTCTCACATCATGGTGGTGGTTGTTGTTCAGTCATGTCCAAATCTTGTGACCCTGTATGGGGTTTTCTTAGCAAAGATGCTGGAATAGTTTGCAATTTCCTTCTCCAGTGACTTAAGGGAAACAGAGGTTAAGTCATTTGCCCAGGGTCACATAACTAGTGAGTGTCTGAAGTCAAATTTGAACTCAGGTCTTCCTGACTCTGGGTCCATTGAGCCACCTACCTGTCTCTTGAGATAAATAGAAGTTACATGCCCAGGGTCATACAGCTAGCATGTAAGGTAGGATTTGAATTTAAATACTAAATTCTAGGCTGAGAGTAGTGAAGCAACTTGATTAAAGTCAAGGTGTATAAATGACAATAACCAAGCTGAAACCAAAACCCAGGTCCTCCAACTCCAAGATTACTATCTCTGTCTACTGTGCCATCCTACTTCTCAACATAGATACTCTTAGTCTAGTATATTTTGTTCAACCTCCTCATTTTAGAGATGGGGAAACTGAGGACCAGAGAAGTGAAATGACTTATCCAAGGTCAATGGCAGAACTAAGAACTCCAGTTCCATTAGAGTTTCCTTACACAATGCTCTTATGTCTTTTTTGAAAAGCAGAACGATAAGAGGTGGAATGGAGTTTAATATCCTGGTCCAAAGATGTTGTAATGAGTGAACTAAGAGAAGCAGTAAGTTCCCATTTGGTCTGGTCCTTTCTTCTTAACTATTTTTTACTTAATATGGCTTCCAGTTTCCCAAATAAAAGGTTGAAAATTATTATGTTCTCCTCAATCTGAGTGAACTTTAGTAAATCCTTTAAAGGATCACAGATATTATGTGTGTGCACATGCACATATACATATATGTGTTATGCGTGTGCATATACATATACATACATATGCATATATAATGTGTGTGTATGTGTGTGTGAATGTATATATACATGTATATATACATATATATACATGTCCTGTAAAGATATGTGTGTGTGTGTGTGTGTGTGTGTGTGTGTGTGTGTGTGTATAGCTTTAGAGGACAAGGTGTACAAGCTCAATTTACTGATGAGGAAACTGAGGTTTTTAGATGTTAAATGACTTTTCTAATGGTATATATGTTATAAGAGGAAAAATAGAATTTAAGCTAAATCTTGATTCTAAAACTATTCCTGCTCTTTCTGCTTAAAAATCATGGGATCCAGATTTAGATCTGAAAGACCCTTTGTTACAGATGATGAAACTGAATCATAATGAGCCTAAATGACTTGCTGACATTAAACAGCTAGTATGCATATAAGGCAAGATTTGAATTTGGGTCTTCCTGACTTCCAAATCCAATGCGTTAACAACTATGCCAGTCTCTACTGCCCTTCTAATTTATAGCAAGAAGAAAATTGCAAATACTAGGCCAGGAGAGATATGAAGACAATAGGTACTCATTTGGAATCTTATTTAGAGAGGCATTTTCATTTTAATTGGGGTATTAGATTCTGTGGGCTTTAAGTCTCAAGCCATGCTGGGCTGATTCATGACAACCTCTTTCCCTCCTCTGCTTTTCTTGCTCACTAGTTTCCAACTGCTCTTGGATTATTAAAGACACAGTGGTGGGCTCCTTAGCATCTACAAGGGGATGTTGATAACAAGTGTTTTGATCTGTATGATGAAAGAAAAATATAAGGCAAAAAGAAAAAAAAAAGCCACAAAGAGAACAGTGAATAAAGAGAAGGAACTGGAAGATGGAAGGTCAAACATGATTTATGACGCTGTAAGAAAGCTGTTTCTTTTATGTTAATTGTTAACAGCGTGATTTTAAATCTCTGTTTAAATTTCATAAAGCAGCACCCAGGTATGCATTATAAATATATCAAAATACAGGACAAAGTCTTCTGAATAAAGCATTGTGAAACACCTTTACTGCCTAGGAGAGAGGTGGGTGAGAAAAACACTTGAAAACAGCATCCTAGGGCCTAAATGTGAAATTTCAATGATGAAGGCTGAAGAACTCCACACTTCAGATCAACATTTTGGTTTTTTTTTTCTTTCCATTTCTGATTCCTACAATGCCTGTTCAGGGTTCCCTGAAATGTTTTACTATGTGAAGGTTGGATACAGATATAATAAGCTTCAGATTGGTTCATTGTAAATGGGATAAATTCTATATTCCAGGGGATGAAGGCACATCAGCCATGGTCATTTTCCACTGAAATCTTCCCTGGTCAGCTGACACCTGGCAGCTGGTGTTGAGTTCTGGGGTCCAGATTTAAGGAAGATACCATCAAGCTGCAGAGCATCCAGTAGAAGACAGCCAAGATGATGAAAGACCTGGAGTTGGTGCCCTGGGAGGATCAGATGCAGGAAATTGGGATGTTTAGTCATGGAAGAGAAGCCATTAGGGGCACATCATTTTGGCTTTCAAGGATTCAAAAGACTGTCATGAGGGGGGAAAGTGGTTAAAATTTCTCTGCTTGGTCCCAGAGAGCAGAACCTGGACCACAATGGCTGGAAGTTGAAAGGAAATTTACTGAAGTCAGATGCATGTTGAAATTTCCAAAAAAAAAAAAAAAAACAACTAGGACTGAGTAGAATGGGTTGCCTCGGGAGATAGTGGTTTTCTGCTCACTAGGGTGCTTCAAAGGATAACACCCCAAACCACAACCACAACATAATATCTAACATTTACATATTTCTTGAAGGCTTGTAAAACAATTGCTATATCATCTCAATTATCTCATTATCCTTACAACAACCCTGTGAGGTAGGTGTTTTTATTATCCCTATTTTACAAATGAGGAAATTGAGGCTGAGTTATGCCCAGGATTGCACTTGAGTTGGAAAACTGGATTTGAACTCAGGTCTTCTTGACATTTTCTTCATTCTAGACTTCTTGCTCTTTCCACTGTGTTGTCTAGCATGTGCGAATGGATGTTTATATTTTACTCATTTTCACAGGATCAATTATTTCTATTAAGAACAATGATAAACTAGTACTTTAAGGTTTGCAAAATGCTTTACGTGCATTATCTCATTTGATCTTCACAACAACCCTGTGAAATAGATGCTATCATCATGCCCATTTTACCAGATGAGGAAACTGAGACTGGCTGAGAGCAATTAAGTGACTTGCCCAGGATCATGAAGCTAGTAACTGTGCAAGGCAGGATCCGAATTCAAGGCCAGAACGCCATCCATGAAACCACTTAGCTGGATTCAAAACCATAAGGAACCCAAGAGATCATATTGTGTTACTTCCTCCTAAGCCATTCAGTTAGTAGCATAAGAGGAGAGTAAACATAGAAGTGGATGTGACCTCAGCAGCCAACTACTTCAACTGCCTCATCTGAGATATGAGGAAGACAAATCCCAGGAAGATGTAAGTGAATTTGACAAGTTAGGATTCGAACTCAGGTCCTCTGGCTCCACTCTCAGTACTTTCCCCATAATATCATGCTACAGATTCTTGTAGATAAACCATTCAGATTAAACGACCTCTGAGCTCCCTTCACCAATTCTGAAATCACATGATTCTTAGTGATACAGGCATCCCAAAAATCTTAGTGCAGTTTTAAGCTTTTTTAGTACAGAACTTCCAACTACAGCAAGACTTGGGATACATTGTATATTCTAAAGGAAGAAGATCAAGGTGATTTTTCACTAAGCTAAACTCAAGTTATGAAACTTTTTTTAAGTCTTTCTATTTGGCTTTAGAATAACATCATTGTCATGCAGTACATTTACTGTTTCTAAAAACGATAATTAAGCTACAGGGGCTCTTGGTTATCTGGGTTATCTAGCTCACAGCATACTAGAAGCAGCCAATATTTGAAGGGCCATCAAGTAAAAGAGTTTAGATGCATTCTGTTCTATCTCTCCTCCCCTCCCCCATTAGACTATAAACTTGTATGCATGCATTTATCACAGTGCCTGGAATATTTATTAAGGTAGGAAAAAAGGGGGCTGACCACTCTCTCAGTAAGGAACACCTACGTTCAAGTTCCTTCTCTGGCATATACTGACCATATGACTGTGGATAAGTCACTTAATCTTAATAAGCTCTTGTTCACTTGATTTGACTGTGTGTCTTTGGGAAGAACCAGGCAATGGGTGGAAGATAAAAAGTGGCCGATTTGGGCTGAATGTAAAAACCAACCTCCTAACAATAAAAGCTGTTTCCACATGGAATGGGCTGCCTCAAGAAACAGTGAGTTTCTTATCCATAGACAGCTTCAATTGTAGGCTGGACAACCACTAGTCAAGGACTTATCTAGGAGATTCGTGGTCTGGTGTGGGTTGGAATGGAGTGGGATTGAGTAAGCTTTGAAGTCCCTTCCAAACTCTGTGGTTCTACATGATTCTGTGGTTCAGTAAGTAAGGGGGGGTGGTATAAAAATAATAACTCAAGAGCTATTCAATAATGAAATGGGCGTAGTGGGATCACTTCCTCTGGAGGTCTTCATTTGCTAAGAATGTTGCACAGAGGGTACCTACTCTGGCATAGAGATCACTTCCTGTCCTGATATTCTATAACAATGGATAGCAGGCAGTTGGGAAGGAATAAGAAGAAACATGGCTAGCTTACCAGACTGTAGACAGCAAGCAGACATAGCTAACAGCTGGGCAGCAAAGAAGAAGAAGGAAAGTCTCTGAAAAGCAGACTCAAGAATCATTAAAAGATTGCCAGCTCTCTGGGTTATTCTGTATAGTGGCAAACAGTCCTGTACATATTACTAGCCCCTGTGAGCGTGGTAGTATATACTGTTCAATAAAATCAGTAATGCTCATAATAGAGATACTGAGTCATTAAAAATATTATCAATGCTTTCTGCTTTATTTATCCAATAATGAGCATTAATTTTTTGAAACAGACCAGCAATTTCATTGTTATAGGGAAGAAATTCCCTCTACCAATAGAGTTAAACAAATACTTTGTGTTATGAAGTCTTAGAGGGCTTTAATTTTAGACCCTAGGAGCACTTATGGAGTACATAAGTGACTTATCCACAGTCACACAGTCAGCATATGTCAGAGGATGGTGCTCCTTACTGGGAGAGTGGTGAAGCCCTTTTCTTTCCTGCATTGATAATAAGTTTCATTCTTTGGTACTAGAAGAGACTTATGAGACATCTAAGGAGAAGCTTTTCCACAGGCGCTGAGTGAATATCTAACAGTCTTCCTTCTGGAAATTCAGGGTGCTGAGGTGACATGTATTCTCTCTGGAATATTGGAATATTCTGTGATAGAATCCCAAAGTGAAAAGAACCTCAGAGATCAGCTAGTATACAACTAGGAGGAATCCTCTCTACATTGTCATCCTGTGGTCATCCAGTCTGTACCGGAAGACTTCCAATGGAAGCGTTCCAAGGGAACTCTTGTTTTTGTTGTTCAGTCATTTTAGTCTTGGCAAAGATACTTGAGTGGTTTGCCCATTTCCTTCTCCAGCTCATTTTACAGATGAGGAAACTGAGGTAAACAGGGTGGAGTGACTTGCCCAGGGCCCTAGGAAGATCTCTTTGATCTTCCTTTAGAATATACAGTGTATACTAAGTCTTGCTATAGTTTAAAGTTCTGTATTAAAAAGCTTGGAATCAGGAGTACCCAGTTCAAATAGTGCCTCAGGTATTTACTGAGTAGGAAAGGCTGACACTGCAAAATCTCCCTCAGCCTCAGTTTCCTTATGTGTTAAATGGGGATAATAATAGCAACTACCTTTAGGGCTGTTGTGGGGATCAAAAGAGATAATAAATGTAAAGTGCTTTGCAAACGTTAACATGTTTAACCCGGGACTCAAAGCACTACCAACCCCCAGCTTCTAGTTCCACATCATAGCTGCTGCTTCCATTGATATAAATGGAGTCTGCTGTTTTCAAATACCTGAAGGGCTGTAAAGGAACAGTCATGTTCTGCTTGGTCCCAGAGGGAGCAGTGGATAGAAGTCAAAGAGATGAGGATTTAGGCTTAGTGCAATGGAAAACACCCCCATAACTAGAACAGCCCATAAAAAGTAGACTGGGAGCAGCTAGGTGGCAAGTGGATAGAGCACTGGCCCTGAAGTCAGGAGGTCCTGAGTTCAAATCTAGCCTCAGACCAAACACTTGACACTTACTAGCTGTGTGACCCTGGGCAAGTCACTTAACCCCAATTGCATAAAAATAAATAAATAAACAAACAAATAAAAAATGAATAAAGTAAGCAAATAAATAAATAAATGGATGGATGGATGAATGAATGAATGAATGAATGAATGAATAAATAAATAAATAAATGAAAAGTAGACTGGACAGCCTAAGAACGTAATGAGGTTCCTCTTAGTGGAAGTTTACCAGAAAAGTCTAGAAGACGACTAATAAGGGAATGCAGAGGATCATAAATGACAGTAGTTAGGGGTTGGACTGGGATGACCTTTGAATTCCCTTCCCAATCAAAGATTCTATGTTATGTATATATATTATATTATATTATATTATATTATATTATATTATATTATATTATATTATATTATATTATATTATATTATATTATATCGTGTCGTGTCGTGTCGCGTCGTGTCGCATCGCATCATATTATATTATATTATATTATATCATGCTATGTTACATTATGTTACATTATGCTATATTATGTTATATTATATTATGTTATGTTATGTCATGTTATGTTGTATTGTGTTCTGATGTTATGTTATACTGTGTCATGTTATACCATATTATATTATACATTATACCATATTATATATTATACCATATTTCATATCATATTATATCATGTCATATAATGAAATATACGTATGATATGATATATTATACAAACTCCTTGCCCCATTTAAACACAGAAAGCCTTGACCTTTTGATTAAATCAATTGAGAAAGTCAAGTAGGTGTGGAGAAGTCCTCAATTAATTAAAGATAAACTCTTTGAACATTGGATGAAGGCAGATGATGCTACCACACTAAAAACACTTTGTGATTGTCTATGAGAATCAGCCACTCCTCTGGATGTATGTATAATAATGATATATAAGTCTAGCAATAATCTAATCTACTAGCCATGTACTCTAAATTCAGCAATGAGGACTTCAGGCTCCAGAGAGCCTTGAGGAGGAAAACCCTTGTGACTATGCCAGAGAACACATAAAGGGTAGGAAAATGAACTCAGAGACAATGTCCTACCTTTAAAAGTCACTTAAACTTTCTCAATTTAAGTTTTCTCATCTATTAAATGAAGGGTTAGTATGATACCTTCCTTCTTGGCTGCCCATATCATTTCTCTGTTTCTGAAGTCTTGAAGCTTGGTAAGGATGTGGTTTTTTTTTTAACATTTTTTGTTTGTTTGTTTGTTTTGGCTAGGTAATGGGGTTAAGTGACTTGACCAAGGTCACATAGCTAGTGAGAGTTATGTGTCTGAGGCCGGATTTGAAGTCAGTTCCTCCTGAATCCAGGGCCGGTACTCTATCTACTGCACCACCTAGCTGCCCCTATGATATGTTTTTGAAAGCTCAGACAAAACATCTGGCATTGTTTTGTTTATTTATCAGTCTGCAAACTAGTCTTGGTCTTTAATATTTCCTGGAAATTTTCTTGTCCAATTCCCTGAAATTAGTGGTCAGATTCTTTGTTTTATTTTTCACACTTTTTGGGGGAAATTATTAAATTGCATGTTCCTTAAATTTTCTTTCCTTCCAAATTTATCACATCTTTATGCATTTCATAATATTTTTCTAGTTAAGAGATTTTTCTGGACTTATTTTTCTGTTTCCACATGTTCTCCTATCTTGCCCTCCAGTAAAATGTTTTTCATTTAAAAAAAAATTATAGATATTTCTGAAGCCACTAAATCATCTTATAATCTTGTCCTATTTTTTTAGTCTCAATCATTTCCTTCATTTCATCTTGTCATATTTATGCTAATTGCATTTCTTCCTTTAGTTTCTATAGTGTTATTATATATTTTGTTGAAATAATTAGCTATATTGCTAATGCTACTCTTGGTATTTCTGTAATTTTTTTTGTTTTCTTGCATTCTAGTTTTTGCCTCTTTTAATTCATATGAATTTTTTTCATTGAATTAGAGAGCTGTTTTTGTATGTTTATCGCATTGAGTGATTTAAAAAAATTAAATTTTTTTGGATGATTTCTAGTCATTTTCCTTCTTTTTACCTGTCCCCAAGGAGGGTATTGAGGAGAAATGATCCATTGAGACCTTTCACTTTGCCATTCCTAGATACATCCCAATGAACTGGTTGGATCAGATCATCCCTAAGATCTCTTCCAGCTCTAAATTCTAAAATCCTAAGAGTTCCCTGTGGCAGCTAGATGGTGCAGTGGATAGAGTGCCACGCCCAGAATCAGGAAGACCTGAGTTCAAGTCCAGCTTCAGACTGGACTTGACACCTAGCTGTGTGACCCTGGGCAAGTCACTCCACCCTGTTTACCTCAGTTTCCTCATCTGTAGAATGAGCTAGAAATGGAGATACTACAGTATATCTGCCAAGACTGAAGTGACTGAACAACAACAATTGTGTAATTATAATGGCCAAAAGTGTTCTTGGAGAAGAAATGAGAAAATGCACCTCTTTTTTTTTTGTATGTGTTGAGGTGGGAGACTGTGGGTATGGAACATTGTATGTACTCACATACTCAGTTTATGTGTTGGTTGGTTTTGTTGAACTGCATGTGTGTTTTACCCTTCTCATCTCTCCCTTTTCTCTTTTCATTACATCATATGGTTCACTGGGTTTGAAGTGGGGAGGGAAACTATCAGAAATAAAGGTGAAGTGAAAACAAGATATTGACATAATTTGTAAAAATAAAACAAGTGTCACAGATTTCTTAAGACTGTAGGATCATAGATTTAAAGCTGGAAAGGACTTTTGAGGTCACTGAATCCACCCACCCCAATTTTGTAGATGAGGACATTTGGGCCCAGAAAGCTGCCCTTGGTCACATAACTAATGAGGTGGAATTGGAACCTACGTCTTCCTGACTCAAAACTGACATTTTATCCACTACCCACACTTCTTTTCTGTGAGCTTAATATTTACCTGGGTGTGATAGTGGGGGAGACCAGACTAACACAGAGAAAGCAAGCAATGCCAAGTAGAAAGGATGGTAAAAATGACTATATTCTCAAAGCTGGGGACAGATAAGGCAATTCCTCTCAGTGCCTGAGGATGCTGCAGTTCTATTAGAATCTATTTATCTACTCATGAGTGACTGACACTTCAGAATGACTAGTGGCTTCTCCTTTCTGTCAGGTACTTAGTTACCTTATAGAGGTTAAGACATCGCCAGCCTAGGGTGCATGAAGCCTGCTTGTAATTCTAAGTCTCTGGTTTCAGGCACTTCCAACTCTTAAACATCCATTTATCCAAATGTTTTCCAAGAGGCATGAGTTTTCTTATCAGGATCCTCAAGGTTATCTATTACTCTAGCCAAGTGTATGTAAACCTGTGGGTACTACTAAGCTAATATTTGAAGAGCAAAGCTTCTGTATGCTATCTTCTATAAATGCCTTCCATTGCTCTCTCATATGATCACAAAGAGGAGAGACGGGAGGAAAGCCAAGCTTAGTGAGCTATGACTAATGCCAGAGGACTTTGCTCATATACACTCTCTCCTTCTCTGTCTCTCTGTCTCTGTCTCTCTGTCTCTCTCTCTCCCTTCTCCTCTCTCTCTCTCTCTCTCTCTCTCTCTCTCTCTCTCTCTCTCTCACACACACACACACACACACACAGACACACACACACTCATGCACACAAACTCTTTGTCTCTCTCTTTCTCTGTCTCCCTCTCTCCTTTCCTATTTCTCTTTTTCTTTCCCCATTTCTTTGTCCTCCTCCATTAAAATCAGACCATTTCTAAGAAGAAAGACAAGATAAAATGTAGCTTCTCAACCATATCAGTTCTAAAGGTCAAAAGAAATAATAAAGATAGCACTGTACTAGATGACAATTAGCACCAACAGAATAACAAAAGAAAACAAAGTAGTGTAAAAGAAATTATCACGAACATGAGTAACCAGAAAAAAGAGATGAACCAGTTGGATCAGTGGCAGTGGAAGGAGATTATATTTCACATTTGAGTAGCTGTGGTTGCATCCCAGCTCTATCACCCCTACTTACCACCCGCATGGCCTTGGGCAAATCATTTACTTTCTCTGGGTCTCAGTTTTCCTCATCTTCAAAATGAAGGGATTGGACTATATAATCTACATCATCCACTCCCTCTATGGCCTCATGATTGTACAGTCCCCAAAATCAAGGGCAAATTATAGAAGGTGAGCCTTAATTTTGCACTTGCACTTGTATCTATGAAATATGGAAAGATTGAGAGCAAGGCCTCCAGTCAATGAGGAGACTCTCTATAGAGAAATTATGTAAGGATATGGAC
Organism: Phascolarctos cinereus; assembly: GCF_003287225.1. Taxonomy (NCBI): domain Eukaryota; kingdom Metazoa; phylum Chordata; class Mammalia; order Diprotodontia; family Phascolarctidae; genus Phascolarctos; species Phascolarctos cinereus. The sequence continues at coordinate 690,245,680 of NW_027555847.1, read as the reverse complement.
AGTAACTACACAGGATGTGAAAGTATTGGATGAACTAGAGTTTGTACTTGTGGATAAGTAGCATCATGAATGAAATAAAAAATCCACTGAAATATTAATGTTTTTATTTAGAATACAATCCCAAAAGCATTTATTAAACACCTACTATGTTCAAGATACTGTTCCAGATTCTAGGACTGGAAAATAATATATACAATGACTGCAATGATATAAAGGGAAAGGAGGAGGAGGAAGAGGATTGTTAGGAATGGAGCAGAGGTTAAATGACTTGTCCAAGGTCACACAGCCAGTAATTGTCTGAAGCTGGATTTGGACTCAGATCTTCCTGGCTACAGGGAAGATAGGTGGCACAATAGATAGAATGCTAGGCCTGGAGTCAATTTAAATCTGGCCTCAGACACTTACTATCTGTGTCACTTAACCCTGTTTGCTTCAACTTCCTCATCTGTAAAACGAGCTAAGAAGGGTTGGAACTTTACCTCCTTGTCTGTCTAGCTTTTTGACTATAGGCAAGTCAAAGTACTCCATATATTGTCTGACAAGGACAGAGGACAATAGGATCATTACCTCTCTCAACTGAGATACTCAATGTAACCTAAGAGCATTATGAGGTGTGATGGGTAGAGGGCCAGTCTTCAACTCAAAGTAACAGGATGATAGGTACAGAACTGGATGAGACCTGACAGGCCATTTAGTCCAACCCCTCAATTAATATTGGATAAAACTGAGGTCCAGAGAGGTTGTGACTTACATAAGATCACAGTTAGTAAATGACAAGAGTTAGTATTTGAATCTGGGTCCTCTGTCTCCAAAGTCAGTTCTCTTTCCATTGTACCATGCCACATCCTTTGCCAAGTCACTGACTTTTTCAAGAATTACCCCCTCCTAGTCCACTAATCCTGAAAATGTCTAAGATTATAAGTTGCAGACAGTTACCAGTCTAAATTGGTACAGAGTTTTCTCCCTGAGAAGTCCTTACACCGATGAAGTTATAAATCCATTTCAAAAAAATTTATCTTCTGCTGCCTATCATACTGTTAAACCCATGTGAACTGTTCACCAAAACCCCAAAATCATTTTTAAAATGTACTAAAACTTAGCCATACCTTATGGATGCTGTGGTGGTAAGGGTGATTTTTTTTTAAGTCTAGTATAAGAGTTAATAATTATTTTTATTAAATTTCATCTCATTAAATTCAACCCATTATTCCAACCTGTCTAGAGTATGGTGATCACTGTCTTCCAACTTATTAGCTATTCTCAACTTCCTGTCATCTGAAGATCTGATCAGTATGCCATTTATGCCTTCATTCAAGTCACTGATGAAAATGTTGAACAGAATAGACCAAAGGACAGCTCCCCTTGGGGACCTCCATTATAGACTACCATCTAAGGTGACATTACCCTCTTATTGCCTACTTTTTTAGGTTCAGTTACTCAACCAGTTCCCAGATGAAAACAATTGTAAGGGCACATAGACATGTAGTGCCCAGAAGGAGAGCAGGAGAGAAAGGATTAATGAGAGAATTGGTGTAGTGCTTCACTAAAATTAAGTCAAATTATATTTAAAATATTGCTTGGGTCTCTATACATGTTGTATCCCTTCCCCTCCCCCAGTAGAACGCAAACTGCCTTACTATAGGGACTGGTTGTTTTGCTTTGTCTTTGTATCTTTGTATGGCACCATACCTGGGCCATAATAGGCCTTTAATAATTCAAGTCAACAGCAATTATTAGGCACCTACTCTGTGCTAAGTGGGCGGCTGAGTGGTACGGCTGATAGAGCACCAAGCCTGGAGTCAGGAAGACTTATCATCCCGAGTTCAAATCTGGCCTAAGATAATTATTAGCTCTGGGACCCCGGGCAAATCATTTAACCCTATATGCCTCAGTTTCCTTATCTGTAAAATGAATGGTAGAAGGCAATGGCAGACCACTCTAGTATCTCTGCCAAGAAAACCTAAATAGGGTCACAAAGTGTCAGACAAAACTAAAATGACTGAGCATCCACAAGCTTTTCATTAGCAGGCATCATTTTCTTCATTGTATTTATGCCCTCATATTTATGTATCAATTTATTTATAATATTTATATACTCCATTGCATTTTTATATCTACAGTAATGCCTAATACACAGCAAGTACTTAATAAATGCTTGTTGATTGTTCCAAGTTCTTTTCATATGTTTTCCAAAGATCACTGGCAATAACTCCTAAATTACACTCACCGTTTTTTTCAAATACCTTGGAATGTAGTGGCTGTGGGGCTAGCAATTTAAACTCATTCAGGACAGCTAAGTGCTCTCTTACTGTCTCCTCAGATGAGGGAAACAAAATGAAGACTTTGATGGAGAAGCCAAGCTTCTTTCCCTTTCTCCGGAAACAGGAGCAAAAATAAGAATGGAATGCTTGTGCATTCCTTTATTGCTTCTTAAGGGCCTGCTTGTGTAATGGCTAGAGATCTGAATGTCAAATAAAGAAGACCTGGGTTCAAATGCCTCCTCTGTCACTAACAAGCTGTGTGATCAAGGGCATGTGAATTAATCTATCTAAGCCTCAGTTTTTTCATCTGTAAAACGAAGACATTGGACTTCTTACCTCTAACATCCTTTTCAGTTCTAAATCCATAATCCTATGATTTACAATCTTATTATCATTCTATCCATTCTGAGTATTAGTATTGTTTCCTATTCAATCTTCCTCCCCTCTACCCCCAACATAGCTTAAAACCTCTTTTGTTCTCTTTAACATTCATTTCCAAGCAGCTTCATTCTGACTTTTATTCCTTCTAGCACTTTTCTTAGAAGACTAAAGAACACTTTGGGACTTTATATTCATCCTCTAGTCTACCATTCCTTATGTCCATTTCTATATGAACCCCAGTCATTATCCTAGGTCCCCATTGTCCTACTGATGAGTACTCTGTTCTGACCATGGTCATGCCTCCCAGGGAAACCATGAAGAGTTCCACCAAAGAAAATTTTGTTCTGGCATTGATTATATTCTGTAACAATATGCAGAATTTAATTGACAAAGTTAACTCATGATAATGTATAAATTCCTTCCCTTTTCTTGAGCTTCTCAGCTGACATCACATTGAATATGAATGATTGGTTCATAGCCAATTCATATATCTGAGCTGTACTCTTGGATTTGGTCTTTAAAAGGGAAAGTAAAGATACAAGTCACATATAAAGGATGGGATCTGGAAGGGTCAAGAAAGATAGAATGTCAAAGATGATGCTTCAACTATGCACTGAAACAAACAAGTCATTCTACAAGGCAGAGGTGATGAAGAAGTACATTCTAGGCATGGGAGACTAGACAAGTCCAGAGAAAGTAAAGGCTAACCTGAGAGAGAAGAGTTGCATTGACTCTTTATGGGCTATGGTATGAGTCTTTTGCATCTTTTTTGGTTGTTAAAAAAAAATCTGGTTCATATTTGCTGTTTTGTAGGTCTAAGAGCTTCGATTGGAGCTGAGAATAGTTTTCCTTTTGTTATGGAGATTGATATGAGTCAAATGTTGGTACTCCCAACATGAAATATTGGGAAGAGGCATGAACCAGAGTATGATTATTGCGTAAGATTATTATTGTAGCACTCCTTCCAGAGCTGTCCTCTTCATTGGTGGGCTGGATCCGAAGGCCAATTGTTATTATTCTCTGAAGGTTCTGAGGGTTACTGGGGTTTCTAGTACCATGCTTATAAGCCCCAATTAGTGAGCTTTCTGGCAATTATCAACCAGTCTGAGTAATATTCTTTTAGAAATGTATTTATTAAGCAAATACAGAAAAGGTAGATGTTATAGAAACAAACCCCTCAAACGCAGTACAGACTCTTCCTTCACACAAAGTCCTTGGGGAAAAGGACTGAAACTTATAGTAAAATGTCAATGAAGTACATAGTTAGAGAATACATGTGACAAAGGGCCTCCTCATAACTCCTGGTTATTAGATTTCCATTTCTGTCTTTGTAGAGTCTTCATGAGCAGACCTGGGCATGCATAGGATGTCCAGATAACTAAGTATCTCCTATCATTACTGTGTGATATCATCATGCCAGGTTTGTAATTTTTCCCATATTTATCATCTAATACTTTCTGTCCAAATTTTCTGGCATATAGTTACATGTCAGTATCACAACTTTGACCCAGCAATAAATACCACTACTTGGTATATTTCCAAAAACAATTAGGGAAAAAGGAAAATAATCTACATGTCCTAAAATGTTTATAGCAGCTCTCTTTGTGGTGGGAAAGGACTGGAAGTTGCAAAAATGCCCATCAATTAGGGAGTGGCTGAATAAGTTGTGGCATATAATTGTGACGGAATACTATTGTGCTATAAAAAAAGGTGAACTGGTTGATTGTTAGAAAAACATGGAAAGATTTGCATGAAATATTGAAGAGTGGAATGAGCATTATATACAGTAACAGCAATATTGTTTTAAGAATGACTTGGAGTGACCATTTTGTCTATTGTAAATACTCGAATTAACTACAAAGGACATATGAAGAAAGATGCTATCTGCATCCAGAGAAAGAAATGATCAATAAGTATATAAAGAATAAATTTACATGTATGTATACATATACATACATACATATGTGTATATACCTATTTGTGTCTAATGGTAGCCATCTCTAGGGTGAGAGGATGGAAGAAAAAGAGATATTTACATGATAATTTTGTTGTATATTTGAATAAAATTGCAAGTTGTGCATAGTAGATTTGCAGTTTCGTGTACAATTTTTTTATTGCACTATGTTATAGAAATGCTTGTTTTATTCCACAAATTAAAAATACAATTTTTAAAAATAGTAAAAAAAAATCACATCTGTGTTTCTGCCTATTGATTCCCATTAAAACATTCTCCAGAATGCTTCCCTTGCTTGGCTTTCAGACAGAGCGCCTCATAAGAGTATAGAGTTTTAATATACAATGCTATGCAATTACTCTTTTTACCTATTCATTTACTTTTTTTTCTGCTAGGCAATGGGGTTAAGTGACATGCCCAGGGTCACACAGCTAGTAAATGTTATGTGTTTGAGACTGGATTTAAACTAAGGTCCTCCTGACTCCAGGGCCAGTGCTCTATCCACTGTGCCATCTAGCGGCTCCTATTCATTTACTTTTGAATAAGGTATACTTTTCCAGACAAATATTTCACTTATAGACTTATCCTTCCAAATTTTGGTCATACTAGGGAGGTTGAATTTGCTTGCTTGGATTATACTCTCTAGTTATCTTTTTATTTGTGAACTTGAGTTTAGATGCCCCAATTCATGAGTTTTACCGCTACGTATCTTCTGGGATAACTTCTTCAAATTTCTGTTTCTTTCTTCCAAAATTCTTCTTCCTAGGTCTTTACCTACTATTCTCTATGACGTTATTTGGTTTAAAAAAAAAGGTATAGTGTGGTACATAGAATGCTTGACTTGTAGTCACGACAACCTAGATTTGAATCCAGCTTTAGAAACTTTCTAGCTATGGGACTCAGCAAATCATTCAACTTCTTTGTGCCTCAGTTTCCTCATTTGTCAAAAGAAGGAGTTGCAGTCAATTGTTTCTCAGGTCCCTTCCAGCTCTAAATCTATGATCCTATGATCTTACATGGTCCTTTTAGAGCTCCCTTGTAATTTCCTGGACCATGAGAAACTGCTTCTACTCTAAACGATACACTTCTTGTACAGAAAGTCAACAAGCTAATAGGCATTTATTAAGCACTTCCTACAAGCTAAACACATGCTTAGAGCTGAGCGTACAAATAGAAGCAAAGCTAGCCCCCACCTTCAAAGAACTTAATTTTCTAATCACTTTCTAATAATGTAGTTCCACACTTTTAATATTCTTGTTTCACTTCTTTTTTCCTGAAATATGCCCATGCCCTTCATCCTCCTGACCCTCATAAAAATTCTTCCACACCTCATGAGATTATTTTTTCTTCCTTATTTTCTCCTAGTACCACTATTTTCTATTCCAAGGAAAATTGTATTCTGTAATATTTACTGCAGAGGAATATGAGGCACAGGTTCAAAAAATTTAACATTTGGAAGGTGCCTCTGAGCCCAGATAATCTGATCTCTGACCACATCATCACTATTTCCAATTAGGAGGTCAGTCTTTATTATGTACTAAAGCACTTTACACTGTGCTGAGATATGGTTTTTGAGATCTCTTATGGAGGTTCTGAAGAGTTTAATTTAGCTTTTAAGCATTTCTAATCTTCATCAATCATGCCACGAAAAAATGCTGATCCAGTATACTTTATGTGGATGATTGAAAAATTGTCCCTTTCTTTGTATTTCCTGAAAGTGAGATTTTCAGTCCTCCGTTGTTTTTACTCGTAGCTCTTGTGAAATGTCTCTTAGTAAGCTGCTTGTTTGCTGCATCAATGCTGCTAAATCAATGTGAACCTCCAAAGCATTCAAGATGTCCTCAACCCTGGGTATCAGGGGACAGCACTAACACTCTACTCAAATTAGAAAAATATCAATGATACAAACAGATAGAATGACAAAGTAGTTATCATACAATTATGTATAAGGAGATTCCTTTTGTGTATGGATTGGCCTACAAGTCCACTGAGGTCCCTTCCAACTCTTAGATTTTGTGATTCTGTGAATTCTATAGCTGCAGCTTAATCATATCTGTATCTTTTCCAATGTTCTCAGAGCATATTTAAAGGAGATGCTATTTTATTAATGTTCACATTCATTCAACTGAAACAGATGGAAACTTCCTCACAACTCAGTGGATAATCTTTGAAAGCTGTTCTGGCCAAACTCCATACATCTGTAGTCAGTGAGACTATGTAAACCAAGTAAGGCCTAGTCTTAAATGACAGCTACATGGTCTACCACTGAGTCCACGTGTGAAACCTTGTCAGCTTGTCAGGACTTGCTGGCATAATCTTTGAGAAACTAGAATAGCCTTATGCTCTGATGAGGCATCTGTAGAAGACTTCACTGAAAGAACTAAATGTAGTGGTTGCTTCCTTTGGAGGAAGGAAGGAAGGAAGGAAGGAAGGAAGGAAGGAAGGAAGGAAGGAAGGAAGGAAGGAAGGAAGGAAGGAAGGAAGGAAGGAAGGAAGGAAGGAAGGAAGGAAGGAAGGAAGGAAGGAAGGAAAGAAGGAAGGAAGGAAGGAAGGGAGGGAGGGAGAGGAAGGGAGGGAGGGAGGAAGGAAATAAGGAAGGAAGGAGGGAGAGAGAGAGGGAAAGGGAAAAGAGAAGGGAAGGGGAAAAGAAAGGAGGAGAGGAGATAAAGAGAAAAAAGAGATGGAGGGAAAACCAGAGGGAAGAGTGGAAGGGGATAGAGGGGAGGGAGAGAGAGAGAGAGAGAGAGACAGAGAGAGAGAGAGAGAGAGAGACAGAGAGAGAGACAGAGACAGAGAGAGAGAGTATTGATAAGCAGCACCCCATCAGCAATAACTGAAAATCAAGATGTGGTAAGGTTCACCCACAATATTACAAGCCATAAAGCATCTCATAGAATCATAGATCTAGGACTGAAAGGGACTTTAAAGATCAGCCAGTCCAACCCCATCTTTTTTTTTTTTTTACAGATAAAGAAACTGAGACCCAGAGAGAAGAATTCACTTGTGAAAGGTCACAGAGGTGGTAAATAACAGTGCCAAAGTTTGAAGCCAGGTCCTCTGGCTCTAAACCATGACCTTTCCACTGTGCTATGCAGTTTCCAGAAGAATTTCATACCTGGGCAAGCAGTCTCCCTAACTTTCTATGATGTAGTCATGGGCTCTAGGACTAGCACCTTGCCATTTACTTTCTGATGCCCTGAAATTAAAATTGAGGGTGATAAATGAATTTTCACTGTCTGGGTATTGGTTTGGGAAAACATGATATTACCCCTAAAACAAATGAAGATTAGAGTTGCTAAAACAACTCTACAGAAAAATTTGAGCTCCATAGAACCTTAAAAGGTGGTCTCTATAAATACACATTGGGAAAATCAAGCTAGAATCCACACAGCTGGCCACAATAATTTCTGGACCTATAGATAGATAGATAGACAGACAGACAGGCATAGACATAGACATAGACATAGACATAGACATAGACATAGACATAGACATAGACATAGATATAGACATAGACATAGACATAGATAACTATGGCCCTAGAGTCCCTAAGAAACTCAATTTGGCATTACTGCCTATCTACCCCTATTTATAATTAGTCTCACAGGATACAAATATATACCTGAAAGTGACCTCAGAGGCCATATGATCTAACTCCACTTTGTGGATAAGAAAATTGAGGCCCTAGGAGGTTATATAACTTACCCAAACTCACACAGGTGCTAAACATCTAAGGTGGCATTTGAACTCAGGTCTGCATTATCTGTTCCTTAAAAAGTCAACATTTAGTTATACCTTTTGCTTTTAAAAAAATCAATCAATCACTAATTATTTATTAAGAAAGCATCTACTATACCACCAGCACTGTGCTAAATCCTGAAGTTCCAAAGACAAAAATGAAAGTCTCTGCTCTCCAATCGCTTACAACTAGGCGGCACAGTGGTTAGGCCATTGAGCCTGGAGTCAGGAAAACCTAAGTTAAAGTTCTGCCTCAGAAACTTACTAACTGTGTGACCTTGAGCAAGGTACTTAACTGCTGTCTGCCTCAGTTTTCTCATCTATAAATGAATATAATAAGAGCACCTACCTCCCAGGGTTGTTGGGAGGTTCACATGACATACTTGTAAAATATTTGAAAACCTTAAGGTGCTTCTTAAATGCTAACTATCATCATCTCCATCATCATCACCATCATCTATTCTCTTTGTCTTGGAGAAGATAAAAAACAACTTTATGTTTAATTATGTCCTTTCAAAATTTTAATAAATTAACAAATTGAGAGAATGACATGCTGTTAAGCAAACCTGGGTTGTGGTTTTTGTATCCCAAAGACTACAACTACTAAAAGCAAGAGTGAAAAATTATAGAGTGAAAAAAAAGCAGCACATTTCCTCAAATATGGAAGGAGAACTGGAAATCAGTAGTACTGATAGAGCCTGGATTCCTGGAGATCAATCAAAAGAAATGAAATGCTCCACCTTAACCTTGGAGAATTCTTCCCAGTTCCCTCATTTTCTGTGAAATACTACACAGGAATCAAGAGGGATGGTGCTTCCTCACCATCCATTTGCCAACACATCTCCCTTACCCCAGACAGTGGCAAGGAGAATCTATTGGGTTTTGCCTGAAAAAGAGAAAGCATGTAATAACCCTTGTCTTGGAGAGAATAAATAGCATGCTGGGTGTGAGAAGAAAAGCATCTATATGCCAATTGTAGAGAAAACTAAATTAGATTTGCATTTGACAGATGGGTGACCAAAGTCTTCACACTTGACCTCTGGGCAATCTGTACTCTTTCCCCCTCCCCCTAATTCTTATCTCCAAGTGATTGCTTTTATTTTCATCTTCCTGGCTTACATAGGTATCTAGGTTATTCAGGTATCAATAAATATTTATTAAGAACCTATTATGTAGGGGCAGCTAGGTGGCTCAGTAGATACAGCACTGGCCCTGGAGTCAGGAGGACCTGAGTTCAAATCCAGCCTCAAACACTTACTAGCTGTGTGACCCTGGGCAAGTCACTTAACCCCATTGCCTAGCAGAAGAAGAAGAAGAAGAAGAAGAAGAAGAAGAAGAAGAAGAAGAAGAAGAAGAAGAAGAAGAAGAACCTGTTATGTGCCAGGCATTGTGCTAAGTGCTAGGGATACAAATATGAAAAAGAAAGACAACTTCTGCCCTCAAGGAGTTTACAATCTAATGGGGAAGACTACACACAAAAGGAAGTTGAAAGGGGGAAGGGCATTATTGAGTACAGTCCCAAGGAAGGATACTTGGTTGCCCTGGGAAACCTCTTAAATGTGGATTTAGGAAAAGTCCTTTGCTTTACCTTCCAGCCCCCCCCCCCAATTAGAGGGGCAAAGGGTTCAGAGGGTAGTGATGAGATGTCAGTAACAAGACTGATGCAATCTTACAGGATGTTGAGTTTCTTGATGATGTGATTCCTTGGGCACAGGGCTGTCCAATCCAAAGCAGTGTAGCTGGGTGGCAGCATGACCCTTCTCCCTACATTTACAACTTACTGAATTAATTTTTATGGAGGTCAGTGCCAGGAACCCATCTTCCCATCCCCTATCGCTACTCAAAAAAAAATGGCATGTAGACTTCTCTGAAATCTATCAGTTTTGTTTGGAAAGCAGAGCCCAGGTGATATGATATATGTTCCAAGCTGGTATCAGTTTGAATGAAGTCCCTTAAAAGAAGAGATTGAAAATTTTATTTCCCAAAACTCACTAAGAAGATTATGTTTAAGAATGGGATTTGGAGTTCTGAATCACAGCTTAAATTATAGAAATATTTTAAAATATAGACATTGGTCAGGGATGGTGTGTACCCAATATGGGATGCTAAAAATGTGGTTGCCTAGGATTTAATCTTATAAATCTCATTAAAAGGTGTTTAACCGAAAAGGGAGGAGAGGGAAAGCTATCTATGAATATCTACCAAGCTACCTAAGACAGATTGTAAACAATAACCTGCCATGTATGAAGTAGCTGCTATGTACCAGACACCATGCTAGGCACTTGGGGTACAAATAAAAAGCAGTGCAATTCCTGCCCTCAAGAACATTACTTCCTAATGGGGACATACAATTTCATGTACAAAAAGTACAGTTTTGACCATGTCAATCCCCTATTTGACAAACTCTGTATCTTCCTATTAATTCTAGGATAAAATAGAAATTTACCAATTTGGCATTTCAAGTTCTTCCTAACTTGGCCCATTCCTACATTTCCAGTCTTTGTATACATTACTCTTCTCTATTCATATTACAGTGTAGCAATATTTAACTACTTGCTGTCCCTCATGCCTGGAATGCTCTCTCTCCTCATCTTTGCTTCTTGGAAGTTCTGGTTTCCTTCAAGACTTAACTCAAGCACCATATTCTACATGAAACCTTTCCTCCCTCTTCCCCCATCCTCTAAAGCCATCTTTCCCCAAACTGTCTTGTATTCCCTTTGGACATATCTATATATGCAGACATTGGTCCCCTATTAAAGTAATAGCTAGTGTTTAATAAGTTAGAATTTACATAGCACTTTAATATTTGCAAAGCACTTCACATATATTATCTCATTATTATCTCATTGGGTCCTCACAACAATCCTGTAAGGTAGGGGCTCTTAGTATCCCTATTTTTTAGATAAAGAAACTGAGACAGAAAAAAGTTTAATGGCTTGCCCAGGGGTTACCTAGCTAGTAAATGTCTGATACAGGATTTGAACTTGGGTCTCCCTGACTCTAGATGGCACAGTGGATTAAGTGCTGGGCCTGGAGTCAGGAAGACATCTTCCTGAGTTCAATTCTGGCCTCAGATACTTACTAGCTATGTGGGTGAGTCACTTCAGCTTGTTTGCCTAAGTTTCCTCATCTATAAAATGAGCTGAAAAAGGAAATGACACTCTAATACCTTTGCCAAGAAAACCCCAAATGGGGTCACAAAGAATCAGACACAACTGAAAGAAAAATTGAAATTTTCTTACTCCAAATCCCATGTTTTATCCACTGTGCCACCTAATGTAAATGCTAATGTAAACTCTTTGTAGTAATGTTTTTCTTTCGCCTTAGCATCCCAGGGCTTAATGTAGTGCCAGGATAATAGGCAATAAATGATTATTGATTGAGTGATTTACAAAACAGCAGATAAAAGGTCATCTTGGGGTGAAGGTCCTAACAGCTGGAGTAGGGGTAGACCAGGAAAGGGCTCATGCAGAAGATGGTGCTTAAGCTCAGTCCTAAGGAAAACAGGGACTCCAAGAGATAGAGGTGAGGAAAGAATGAATTCTAGACCTGTGGTACAGCCAGTGGAAAAGCATGGTGGCAGGAAATATAACGTCATCTATGGGTAACAGCACAGATCTGTTTGGTCAGTATATTAGATATACTCCAATGGATCTCTGCCATCTTGGGTATGCTATCTAATGATATAGGAAATATGTATCCATGTCTGCTCATCTATGAAGTATCAGAATGATAATGGTTTACTTTTTAAAAAAAACTTTTTAGGAAAGAATTTTTGAGTCTCTTGTGATATGAGGGGAGAAGGTAAAGGAAAGATATGGATTACATTCTAGTACAATTAAAGGGATTCAAAATTAGTTGAACAACTAGACCCACAGAGAAGTTAATAATTCAATGTCACCTTGGAAGGAAATAAGTGTTTATTAAGCTCCTGCTATGTGCCAGGCACTTTGCAAAGCACTTTACAAATGCCATCTTATTACAATACTCTTATCCTCACAACGACCCTGGGAAGTAAGTGGTGTTATGATACCAATTTTACAGTTAAGGAAACTGAGGCAAACTGAGGTTAAGTGACTTGCCTGGGTCACACAGCTAGCAAGTATCTGAGGCCAAATTTGAACTCAGGTATTCTTGATTGCACACTCAGGGCTCTATCCATCATGCCACCTGCTGCCTACCTTGGCAGGAAGTCTTTAGTGTAGGATCCTAGGGATCTGTGCTTGACTTTGCGCTCTTTTTATTTTATTTTTATCAATGATTTAGGTGAAAAATAGAGGTCATGCTTATGAAATCTACAGGTAACACAAAGTTGAAAGGGATAGCCAACACACTAGAAACCAGAGTCTGTCAAAAAACATTTGAAGAGACCACTGGGTTGAATCTGATAATGATGAAATCGAATAGGGAAAAATGAGACTTGTTACATCTCGGTCCAAACAATCAGTTTCACCAGTGTTAAGAGAGGGGATAAGTGGCTTGATAGTGGTTCTGAAAAAAAAAATCTTCAGGCTTTAGCAGACCACAAATTTCAGTATCAATCAATGGGACAATGCAGATAATGCCATCTGATGGTGAATTAAAAGAGTTCTAGCTTCCAACACAGGAGGTGATTGTTGTCCTGTCCTCTGCCTTGGATAGACCACCTCTGGAATATTGGGTTCAGCTCTGGGCATCCCATTATAGGAAGGTGACTTATAGATTACAGAGTGATGCAGGATGCCAAAGGACTTCTAGATATTGCCACATGAATCTGGAGAGGGAGGGAGGGAGGGAGAGAGAGAGAGAGAGAGAGAGAGAGAGAGAGAGAGAGAGAGAGAGAGAGAGAGAGAGAGAGAGAGAGAGAGAGAGAGAGAGAGAAGGGGCTGGGGACAGGGGGAGGTAGGCACAATGGATGCTGGGCCTAGAGTCAGGAAGAAATGAGTTCAAAGCCAGCTTTACTTAGTAGCTATGTGACTCTGGGCAAGTTACTTGGCCTCTTTTTGCCTCAGTTTCCTCATCTGTAAAATGGGATAGTAATACCACCTACCTCAGGGTTGTTGTGGGCTTCAAATGATTGTGAGAATGAAATGCAAATATACTTGTAAATTGCTTACCACAGTACCTGGAACATAGTAGGTGCTTAATAAATGTTGACTAAATTAAATATATATGGATACACACACAGAGACAAACAGAGATAGAGAGAAACAGAGATACAGACAGAAAGAAAGAGACAGAGACAGAGAGACAATATCTCAATCTCTATCTCCATGTTTCTGTCTTTTTATCTAAAAAGAGAAAGCAAGCTATTTTAAAATAAAATCAAACAAATATTTATTAAATGCCTATATGGGTGATGTAGGAATAACAAGGCCCCAGAGTAATAAACTTGTCTTGGAGTTTATTGAGTTCACCAGCAAGGCAGCCCTACCTACACGGGTAGAGACTCCCAAAGGAACAAAAGGACAAAGCTTATATGTGCTTAAATCAAAGAGGGAAGGCTTCAGGGAAAAGGAGATTAGCAGGAGATGTTGCAAGGGCTGGATGTTTAAATAAGATGTTGCTGTTATTCAGTCCTGTAGACTCTTTGTGACCCCATTTATGGTTTTCTTGGCAGAGATACTACAGTGGTTTGCCATTTCCTTAGACAGCTCATTTTACAGATGAGGAAACTGAGGCAAACACGGCTAAGTGACTTGCCCAGGGATACACAGCAGTAAGTATCTGAGGCCATATTGGAACTCAGGAAGATGAATTTCCTTTCCCCAGGCCCAGCACTCTATCCACTGCACCACCTAGCTCAGATTAGAGCACAAGGAATTGAACAGGCATAGAGCTAAGTTTAGGGCACTGGCCTTTTCAGGTTGGTCAGACATGCTCTCTCTACTCTGAAGGCTCTGGTAGTTGATTTTGTCCTTCCTTCTGGAAGAGAACCAAAATGACATCACTATGCTAGAGTCAAGTTACAGCATTCACAATTTCTCCATTTGCTGTAACCTATGGTTCCACGCACGGATGGTGTGGCAGTGGTGGTTGATAGAGCACCTGTGTTTTCTTGCTGTTAATTGTTAGGCCAAAATTAGCACAAGCAGCAGGGAATTGATCCATAATTTGTTGCATCTCAGCTTCAGAGGCTACATTAAGTGCCCCCCCCAAAAAAAAGCTCTGGTACTTTGGTTTGGGTGCACTGATCCTTTGGTACCTGTAACAGCAGCAGGAAGAATGGGGATATATCATAGGAGCATAGCTCACCTCCACAAATACTCCAGGGTGGCATGGGCTACAAGTTGGACCACTTTTGGGAGAGTCCAATTATCCCTTAATGTGCTCTGGTTATAACACATTAACATGACAAAACAGGAAAACAACAAATGTTGGAGAGGATGTGAGAAAACTGGAACACTAATGCATTGTTGGTGTAGTTGTGAAATGATCCAACCATTTTGGGGAGCAATTTTGAACTACGCCCAAAGAGCTATAAAAATGTGCATACCCTTTGACCCAGCAATAGCACTTCTAGGGCTGTACCCCAAAGAGATCATACAAATGGGAAAAGGACCCACATGTACAAAAATATTTTTAGCAGCTCTTTTTATGGTGGCAAAGAATTGGACATTGAGGGAATGCCCATCAATTGGGGAGTGGCTAAACAAGTTGTGGTATATGAGTATAATGGAATACTATTGTGCTATAAGGAATGATGAGCAGGTGGATTTCAGAAAAACCTGGAAAGACTTGTACGGACTGATGTTGAGTGAAGTGAGCAGAACCAGGAGAATGTTGTACACAGCAACAGCCACGTTGTTTGATGACTAATATTGATAGACTTAACCCTTCTCAGCAATGCAAGGATCTAAGACATCTCCAAAGGCCTCATGATGAAAAATGCTACCCACATCCAAAGAAAGAACTATGGAGTTTGAATGCAGATCAAAGCAAGCGATTTGCCATTTTTTTCCTTCTGTTTTGTTTTGTTTCCTCTTTCTTGTGGTTCCTCCTATTGGTTCTAATTCTTCCTTACAACATCACTAATATGAAAATACGTTTAATAGGAATGTGTATGTATAGCCTATATCAGATTGCACACTATCTTGGGGAGGGAGGTGGGAAGGGAGGGGGAGAAAAATTTAAAACTCAAAAGCTTATGGAATTGATTGATGATAAATCAAAAAAAAAGAAAAGAAAAGAACACATCAATAGGGTGGGAGGGGGAGGTAATGACTGCCCCTCCCCATCACACATCCATTATCTCATTTGAGCCTCACTGTGAGATAGCTGTTTTTTTAATGTATCTTTGTCTTCATTTTATATATAATGAAAAGAAGCAGCTGTGATTAATTAAGTGACCAGTGAATGTCACAGGTAGGATTCAAACCCAGGTTTTGCTGATTTTCAGTTCAGTGCTTTCCTTTTTACACTAAGGATGCTTAGTGTAAGCTTCCCAAAACTTCCCCAAATTTAGTTAGGACAGAAAGTCAATGGCCATCCCAATACAGTCAGCCTTACCACAGCTCCTGATACTGATTGGAGTTTGGAGGCATAGAGTCTTCCCCATACTCAGATAAAGCATCTGAAGACAATAACTATATTAAGAGGCATCATTTCACTTTAGGGCTCACAAAGGATTTAACATGCATTATGCAGAGTCTTTGGGCTGGGCCTCATTCTTCTGTATGTGTGGTCTTCTTGTGTGGTGGTTATCGGGCTATGAGTACCTGCTACGTCTTGGACTCTTTCCAGACCCTATTGATGCTAGCTATTAAACAGCTGGTTTGAATCTTCTGCTGTTACAACTGCATTCTCCTGTCATTGATTGGAGATGCTGCCTCCTGTTACTGCTAAAGAAAAAAAAAAGCAGTGTGGCAGAGGCTTGCTCCTCAATGTATTCCTGCTGTCAATATTTACAGACACAATGTTCCATGGAAGAAACAGACAATAAAGATTCTTACATTAAGCTATAGTATTTAGTGGAGGTTGGGATGGGGAAACAGTTAGTATGGTTGATTGGAAAGGGATCTGGTTCTGGATTCAGGGGGTTACATTTCTGTCAATTATATCACTGATAATTATTTTTCATGTGACCTTGAGCCTCAGTTTCCTCCTCTGATAAATGGATAACTTCTGAGGGCCATTCTAGATCAAAGTGGACATCCCCATGTTAGAAATCCTGTGTGCTCGGGAAGAAGAATACAACTGACTGGAAAGCACGGTTAGATCATTTGGGGTACAAATAGCCCTGGCATATCAGCTAAATATAACTTGTTAATGCTGCCACTGGGAAAAGTGTTGGGGCAGGATCTGTCTTTCTCATATTTACAGATAGATAGATATCTCTATCATCTATACACTTGAGACAGACAGATAATATACATACACATACACACACACACATACACATTTAATATATAAAATCCTATACACACATATACATACATTGGACATGTCACTTAACCATGTACACATACACACACACATACATATATATATATATATACACATATGCACATAAATATATATAGAAACACAAATATGTATATAGATATAGTTTCTTAAAATTGATATAACCATGAATTCTCCAGCTCAAAAACATCATGTGTCTTCCTGTTGCCTATGGAATAAAATAAGAACTGTTTAGCTGTCATTTAAAGTCCTTCACACTAAGGTTCTAACTTATCTTTCCAGATCTATTTCACATTACTCCTTTAACTGGAGATCATTATGAAACCTCTTCCTTCAGTGGTGAATTGGAATACTTGTGTGGCCCGTCAGAAATAGTCAAGGGGACTGTAGCTCAGTTCCATACATGACAAGGTGGGTGGGTGATTGTTGGTTCATGATTACTGCCCTCCCATTACATATGCATATATGCAATGGGCTTTGCATACCTTAAAGATTATGCTAAGAGCCCAAATCTCCCCCTCCTCTCAAGGAGGGGGAGAAACAGGTTGGACAACAAATCTTTGAATTGTACAATGGCAAGCCCCTACATTGCAAGCCCCCAGATCCACGCTCCCAATATCAGAACTCCTCGTGTCAGAGGGAGCCAACAGGCTCTCCTGGCAGAAAAGTGATGTCCTTTCACTGTGTCGCTGAGAGGAACAGCTAGGGTGATAAAAGGACAGCGATTGGTTCGTGTAAGAATGACAGCTCAAATGTGATCTTCCATAAGCCAAAGTGGCAGACACATCTAAACAGATCAACATCCTCTTCTGAGCATTTCTGAACATTTTTTTTTCCTTAGGCATCCTCAAGCATCTGCTTCCCACATCAATAGGAAGAAAAGAGGACACATAAGGCAAGCAGAGTAGCCTATTACTAGTGACTCCCCCTGTTTTGCATCCCAAGGCTGCATAGGAATATGACAGAAAAAGTATAATTTAGAGACTTGAAGTATAGCAGTAGCACGTATAATCTATGGGTGTTTATTCATCTTTATTTCTCTCTCTATAATAATTAATATTAATAGCTAATATCTGTATAGCAATTACTATGTGACAAGCACTGCATTAAGAACTTTATAAGTATTTTCTCACTTGATCTTCATAACAACCCTCAGAGGTAGGTGCTAATATTAGTCCTCATTTTATAGATGAAGAAACAGACAAATGGAGGTCGAGTGACTAGCTTAGGGGCACACAGCTAACAAATTTCACAGCTGAGGAATTGAGACAAATGGAGATCATGTGACTTGCCCAGGGTCACACAGCTAGTAAGTGTCTGAGGCTGGATTTGAACTTGGGTATTCTTGACTCCACATGCAGTACTTTATCCACTATACTATTGATGATCTGCTTATCTGTCTGTCCATCTATGTATCTATCTATGTATCTATCTCGATCTACAACAATAGTTTAAAAATTTACAGTGTTTAGTATATGTCAGCTACTGTGCTAAGCTTTATAATTGTTATCTTATTTGATCCTCATCACAACCCTCGAAGGTAGGTGCTATTATTAGTCCTCATTTTATAGATGAAGAAACAGACAAATAGAGGTCGAGTGACTAGCTTGGGGTCACATAGTTAATAAGTATCTGAGGCTGGATTTAAATTCAAGTTTTCCTGATTTCAGGCCCAGTGTTTTATTCACCATGCCATTTATGATCTGTCTGTCTGTCTGTCTATCTATCTAATCAGAGAGGCAAATGGAACACTAGGTCCAGTGTATGACAATGCAATCAGACATCAACTCAGTTCATTATGGTTAGCTTCCTCAGCTGGAAGAAGTAGTGAAATGCTTTAACCAGATACATTGGGATAAGGATAATTATGCAGTGAGACTTTGGACATCATACTGAGAGAAAAATAGGTCTGGAAGGAAAGCTAATGAAACTGGGCCACCAGAGGATAGAAATTGACAGTCCTGCAAGGTGAGGTAAGATCTTGCAGCCAATGGCAGGGACAGTAGAAACTTTCCTGTTCTCAATTATTCCCTACAGGGCTCCTAGGTCATCATGGGTATCCAGGTGAAGTTGGAGAGAAAGGGAGAGTCATTTAAAGTGGGTTTTGAGCTCATCAGTTCAGATAAAGGTTTCCCCAGTTTGGGGCCAAATAGATGACACCTAGTCATTGTCCCAAACTAGGTTGACTGGTTCCTTTCAATCCACCTAGATAAGCTTGCAAGGAGTAGTGATATAGTGGATAGAACACTCAACTCAAAGTCAGAAAGACCTAGGCTAGAATCCTGCCTCTATTATTTCTAAACCATTTGACCCTGAGGTAGTCACTTAACCCTCCAGTGCCTCAGTTTCCTTATCTGTAAAATGAGGAGGTTAGACTAGAAGACGTAAAAAGTCTCTTCCAATTCTAAATTTATATTTGAATGATTCTAGAGTAGAGACCACAGTTACATTTATTTTGAAAGAAAATATTTCCCTCTAACTAATTCTGAGGCTATGACTAGATTTTCAAAGTCTTGGTCTGCCCTAGTGTCATTTAGATCTCTTATGTTTGCTCCTGGTTAAGGCCAATTTTCTGAGCTATAGTCTCTTCCATTAATAAATGAGAAATAACACGATACTTGGCAGGGCCCCGGGTGCGTCTCTCAAAAAGCCAAGTATTATTAAGGGCATGTGGTTAATAAACACCAGTCATTTGCCACTCTTGAAGCCCTTCAACCATCGTGGGGGTTGGAGCCGAACACACCCAATTAATTTTACAACAGCACTAAATATTCCTCTTTGTGAAACAGAAATTGCCTGCACAAACAAGTCTCTGGCAAATTAAATCCTGGCTACCCTAGGGAAGTAGTGATTGAGAATTCTTTTGTCCAATTAATGATTTGAAATTGATTACAAGTAGATTCCTGGTAAGGTGGGGAATAATGGCTGAAGAAGTCTACCCAGCTCAGTGCCAGAATTCCCTCCAAGGACCAGGGGTGACCCAGATTCCACACCAACTGGAAGCATGTCTTTGGAATAAGAGAATCCACCAGTTACCACACATTTTGTGAAGAAAGAAAAGGGGAAAACGGAGGACCGAGGTTCTTGTTAAATAAGTGACCCTAACAATGAGGCAGGAAATGAATGAAAAAATAAATACACAAGAAAAAGGCATGTATTAGCTGCTGACTATATGCCACACACTATGCTAAATGCTGGGGATACAAAAGTGAGAGAACCCCTGCCTTCAAGGAGCTTATATTAAGACAGGTGAAGTGAAAGTGGGGGAAGGGAGAGGGAGAGAATGGGAGGAGAAGAGAAGAGAGGAGATGTAACCAGGTAACCAGGGATTAGTGCTTAATTTGGGAAGGGAAGTCACAGGGATGGTGAGTGAACCCAAGGGACAATTGAGAAACACACATTATTATGCAACATTGTGATTACTAATGAAAAAAGTAGGAAGTAGGGTGGGCGAGGGAGACAGATGGAAAGGAAATGACCACAGTAAGTTGAATGTGAAGCATGACTGGAACCAGGTGCATATAATGGATTATATAGTCATGTACGTCTTTGTTCAAACACATAACAAACAAGAGAGTAATGGTCTCAAGTTTAATTTCCGAAGTTGAGTGGTTCAGTTCCCCAAAGCACAGTTTTTGAAGGACCAGTGCTCCAGCAGACGCGCTGATATGGTGGTTGACTGGAAGATGACTAAGATGCAATATGAAGCATGGCTGGAGCAAGGTCATCCAGTTATGCCAGTATGCAATTAAACACACACACACACACACACACACACACACACACACACACACACACACACACACATTGTAAACCTCAAAGTCCTGCTAAGGGCACCACAGTTTCTGAACTCAGACTTGCTTTGGAGAAACTAACTTCATGAGAGTAGCCCAGAAAGAAGGAATGGGCAGGATTTGCTTTGCATCATGGTAGGTTTTGATCAGGGGGTGCTACAGGTCTAGAGGCTACAGATTAAAAAAAAAAGACAAAAATTGTCACTGTTCTGAAGGAATTTATATTCCACTGGGAATCAGTTCCTCATGTCCATAAGATCCTAAAATGAGAGATGGATGGTTGTCAAGTCCCTCATTTTACAAGTAAGGAAACTGAGGCTTAGAGAGGTAAAGTGATTTCTCTGGTACTATATGGAGAGTAAGTAGCAGAACTCATATTTGAACTCATGTCTTATTGCCCAGGGCAAGGGGGCAGGATGGGAATAAACACATATGTATATGTATATCTATCTCTATCTGTATCTGTATCTCTATCTCTATCTCTATATCTATCTATATCTATATTTACATCTACATCTCCATCTCTCTCTCTCTCTCTCTGTATATATATATATACATATACATATATACATATATATACATATATATGTATATATACATATATATCTATATCTATATCTATATCTATATATATCTATATACATCTATATATACATATATATACATATATATGTATATATACATATATATCTATATCTATATCTATATCTATATATATCTATATACATCTATATATCTTACTTTCTATGTACCAGGCACTGTTCTAAGTACTGTTACAACCATTATCTCCTTTCACCTTCACACAACAACCTTGGAGGACAGGTTCTAATATTGTCCTCATTTTAGAAAGGAGAAAACTGAGGCAAACAGAAGTTAAGTGACTTGCTCAGGGTCATACAGCTTATAAGTTTCTGAAGTCAGATTTGAATTCAGGTCTTTGTGACCCCAGGCCCAGCACTCTATTCACTGCCCCACCTAGCTGCCTCTTTTCTAGGTAACCCTGGAAAATTCTTTTGCTCTGTGCTCTACAAAAGAAATGTACCATAGATGAACAATTTTACTAAAATCTCAGGGACAATACCTTTGGTTCATCAACCAAAACAGGAGGGAATTTTCCCAGGATTCCCAATAGCCTCTGAACTCAAATACATGATCAGTTCCCTTGTTTATATTAACTGGCAGAATCCTATTATATGAAACTGTGAAAGGCCTGATGATATCCAGTGATGAGATTAGAGAGTTTACCAAAGAGGAAACAACAATCTAGATGATTAAGAGCTAGCTTGAAAAGCCGGAATCATTGTCAAATTACCAATGAAAGCCATGATAAGAGAAGGCCCAGATGCAGTGCTGTTTCTCCAACTTCCCTTTGGCCATGCCTGGAGCAGGCAGTGGTTACTTAGAGAGCTGAATGCGGACTTCAAAAGACCTGGGTTACAGTCCCGTCTCTGGCACACATCAGCTCTGTGGCCATGGGCAAGTCACTTCTCTATGCACCTCAGTTTCCTTAATCTGCAAAATGAAAATAATAATAAAACTAGCTGAGGAGATATTATTAGGTTCAAAGGAGACAAAATGTGTAAAAATACTTTGGATAATTTAAAGTGCTATATAACTATTAGTAATTCCCCCCCATTTTGCCTCTTCCTTCTAATGCTATTTAAGTTACTTACTACTACTACTACTACTACTACTACTACTATTACCTTCACCACCACCATCACGTCATCATCATCATCACCATCACCAGTCCAGCCCTATCACCATCACTACCACCAAGCTCACCCCTCCCCATCACAAATCCACCACTATCACCACAACCACCATTGCTTTCAAAGGTAAGGTCTCTACCAAGCATATCTGCCTTACTGTGTGACTCATGAACATATCTTCCTTTATGTCTTCCAAAAGTGGTACACCCAGCATTCCAGAGGCCTTCCTCTAACTCAGGGGTGGGGAACCTGCAGCCTTGAGGCCACATGTGGCCCCCTATGTCCTCAAGTGTGGTCCTTTGACTGAAGCCAAACTTTCATTAAGGGGGAATTTGTTTTGTGAAGTTTGGATTCAGTCAAAGGGCCACACTTGAGGACCTAGAGGGTCACATGTGGCCTCAAGGTAGCAGTTTCCTCACCCCTGCTCTAAGTCTTCAAACATTTCTAATATTGGCACCAATGCATCACTTGGGCTATTCATTTGTTATTCCTTGCTCCATGACTAACTCACTTATTTTTAGATCATATACCATATGGATGATATCTTTTTATACCATTTGTAAAAATTACCCTTGGTAATAAGCTATAACCTGTATCTTCATCATCATCATCATCATCATCATGCCCATCATCATTATTGAACAATCTCCAACTTCTAGGGCTTTTCAAAGTGTTTTCCTCATAATAACCGGGGGGGGGGGGGGAGTAGATAGGTCTAGAGATAGGGTCTGCACTTGTGATTTACTTCATTGGTGAAAAAAGCTCCCAGTGAGAGAAATCTATTAATACAGGTTGTCACCTCCTCTCCAACTTATGGTCTTAGCAAGTTGCTTAGAGCACTGAGAGGTTAAATTATTTGCCAAAAGACACACAGACTGTATGTGTCAGAGACATGACTTGAAGTCAAGACTTTCTATCACCAAGACTAGCTTTTCACTGCTATGCCACCCTGCAAGGGTTATAGTACCCATTTTATAGATGAGGAAACTGATACTCAGAGAAAGTAAGCAGCTTACCTTAGGCCATATAGCTATTAGAAATCAGAGTCAGGACACTACCTCTGGCCCTTAAATCTAGGAATCTTTTTTGCTACCTCACATTGCTGGTGGAACAGAGCACTCAACTTCCTAAGCACAAGACTCCTCTTTTCAAAGACATTCATGACTGAATGGTCATTGAACCTTTCCTCCCTGAGACAGGTGTGGTGGATTTGTTCTGTCAGGCATATCTCTGCCAGAAAATAAGGGGTTCTCCAAGCTAGTGATCATGAGTCCATGACACATCAGGGTAGATCATCACAACCATTCTACGTCTTATGAGTTGCTTCTATGTGAGTTAGGAAATAAGCATTTTTTTAAGCCATTTACTATGTTCCAGATTCAGTGCTAAGAAATGGGGATATAAAGAATGGCAAAAACATAATCCCAGTGCATACCCAACTTCCATCCCAATGGAGGAGACAAAACACCAACAATTATACATACATACATACATACATACATATATGTGTGTGTGTGTGTGTGTGTGTGTGTGTGTATATGATATTGTTGCTTTTTTTTTCTCAAAGGAAACCAATGGCATCACTGGGTCACGTCTTGACTTGCACATGAATTGAACTTTGGTGAGACAGAGTTACACAAAGCCAGGCTCATTCTTTTTTCCAGTCATCAACGTCTAGTGGCAAGTCAAAAGTCAAGATTCAGGGGGTGATCCTGGCATCTTTCATGTCTGACCAAGCTTTAAAAACTCCACAGTTCCTGCTTCACCAGACTTCATGGCCATTGCTACAAATTATTCTCATTCACCCATTCTGCTGGAGGAAGTCTTCACATTCCTGTAACTCACCAATGGGTTTGAGGCATTACCCTTAACCTGGTTTAGCCCATGTACTGAGCCAGTTTTACCAGAGTGTGGCCACTATGTATGCTATAGCTTCTAGGAGCCCTAGGTGAGAGTTGGGTGACAGGAGACACCAAAGGTGGATAAGCAGCCCTGGGATGTATGGGATGTTTAAGCAGAAGTAGTACCTCTGGTGTGAGGGCTTGCCAAGCCCTTTTCAGAGCTGTTCATATACAAGATACATACAATGTTAATGACAGGTAATCTCAGAGAAAAGATACTAGCAGCAGAAAGATACTAGCAAAACTCAGGGTTTGCTGAGGAAGGAAAATCCTCTTTCAAAAGTTTGAATAGTTGAATTTTAAATGAATCCAAGGAAGCCAGGAGCCAAAGAGGAAATGGAGCATTTTCTAAACACGGAGGAGATCCAGTGAACAGTCATGGAGTGAAGTATTAAAGTCTCTTGTTGAGGAACAGGAGGTTATTGTCACTGGACTGTAGAGTACATGAAGGGGAGTTTAATGTAAGAATACTGGAAGTAAAGAAAGAGGCAAGGGTGTGAAGGGCTTTAAAAGCCAAAGAGAGGATTTTATATTTGATCCTGAAGGTAACAGGTTGCCACCGAAGGTTATTAAGTAAGAAGGGTCACATGGGATCAATTCTACGGTTTAGGGAGATCACTTTGGCAGCTGTGTGGAGGGTAGACAGGAGCAGGAGAGAGACTTGAGGAAGGAAGCCCAACTGCAGGTAATTGCCATATTCTAGAATGAGGGGGTGAAGGTCTGTACTAAGGTGGCATTTATGCAAGTGGAGAAAAGTGAGAAAAGTTGAAAACATAAAAAAAGACAAAATTAGGCAACAGATTGGATATTTGTGGCATGCAAGGGTGAGGAATTGATAATGACACTGAAACTGTGACCCTGAGTGACTAGAGAGGATGATGATATCCTTGATAATAAAAGGAAGAAGGGAAAGCTTTAGGGGAAAGATATAATGAGTTCAGCTTTGGACGTGTTGAGTTTTAGATGTCTACAGGAGATCCAGTTTGAGATTTTCAATAAGAAGTTGTTGATATGCCACAGGTGGCCAAGAGAGTGGTTAAAGTGGCTAAAGAGGGCTGGATAAATAGATCTGGGAATCATCTGAATAGAAGTGATAATTGAACAAATGAAAGCTGATGGAGTTACCCCATAAGACAGTGCAGAATGAGACAAGAAGAGAGCCCAGGACAGACCTAGTGCATCACCCACAATTAATGGAAGCAATCTGGAGAAAGATTCAGCAAGAGACTAAGAAGGAATGGTCAGATCAGACAGGTAGGAGGAAAAGGCTAGTGAACAGCCTTTTGGCATAAGCATCTCTGAAACTAGCCATACATATCAGTAGGTCTTCTCTGATAGCATACTATCTTCATACGAACAAGAGGACTGATTGGGTATTTGAGAATCCTGGGTAAAATATCCACTCACTAATCACAGTGGATGTATTCTCCCTGAAATTATAGCCAAAATGAGTTTTTGGCTGTAGCACACATATGACAGGTCACAAAGCAAGGGCATTTGCTGGGGCTGTTATCATCTAGGACATCCTTCTTCTGGAAAACCTTTGCCAGTTCCCTTGTTGGCTTTCTCCCTGGGACCTTCTTTCTTTGTCCCTCATTATTGTATTTATCCTGTCTAATTTTACATTATACTTATTTGAGATAGTATATGTAAGACAGTACCTCCTCACCCTCCCTTCCTGAAGAGGTAGCTTCAATAAGTGTGACCATTTGTACCAGAAAAAGAATGTCAGCTACTGACTCAAGATAAGACTTACAGTACCCAAGAGTTCAGAATTATCCTTTTGCCACATGTGATCCTTACATTAGCACCTTGTTATGACTTTATTCTATATTTAAGCCCACTTTCCCAATGGATGTCATACATTCTGTTGAAGAATATTTCCCAGGTCATTGGAGGGATGCTTTCTTCCAACTGTTTTATTATCTCACCTCAGTAAATACCATTAGTAAAAGCTACTTATATCTTAATGACTGATTTTAGTAGGAAGCATACTGGTGTGGGCTCATGAGTGGCAGTATTAGAAAACTAGCACTTCAGGGATTACCTCTAGATATCTGAAGTAAGGAGTAACAAGTTGCTATCTCAAGACCCCAACCCATGAGTGCAAGCTGTGGGAGTGGTACCAGAAGGAAAGGAAAACAGTTCTTTCCTCAAAGAACTCACAGTCTATGAGTAAAAACAGCATATACACAGATAAGTAAATATGGGGAGGATAGAGGATGCTAATATTTGGTGATGAATGCCCTAACATTGAATATGGCGCTTGAGGTACTGTGAACAGAACTAGGGTTTCCAAGAGAGAGGGATGAAAAGGCAGAGCATTCTACCTCTGGGCAATAACTTGTGCAACATCATAGGGTCCCTAGCCTATAATATCTCCACTTCTCCTTTGGGTATTCCTCTTCCTACACTGTAAGCTCCCAGGGGGCTCTCAAATGTGAAAAGTGCTTTGCAAACATCAATGTGACATAAAAATGTTAGCTGTTGTTTTTGGTCCAGCCCTCATCACTACAGCAATAGCCTACTGGTTAGTCTCCCTACCATAAGTCTCTCCCTATTACAGTCCATCCTTCACTCAGTTACCAAAGTGACTTTCCCAAAGTAAAAATGTGACTAGGCCACTCCTCTACTCAATCAATTCCAGTAGCTCCCCATCACTTCCAGGACCAAACATAAAATTATTTGGCATTTAAAACCCTTCATAATCTGTCTCCTTCCTACATTTCTAGTCTTATGCCTTCTTCTCCATTTACTCTGCAATCCAGTTACTCTGGCTTCTTTCTTATTTCTTGAACAAGATATTCCATCTCCCAATAATCATTTCCACTGGCTGTTCCCTATTGCTGGAATGCTTTCCCTCCTCATCTCATCCTTTTGTTTTCCTTCAAGTCCCAGCAAAAATCTCACCTTCTGCAAGAAGCCTTTCTTGATCTCTCTTCATTCTAGTGCTTTCCCTCTGTTAATTGTTTCCACTTTATCTTGTATGGAGCTTGCTTGTACAGTTGTTTGCAGGTTGTCTCCCCCATTAGACTATGGGGTCCTTGAGAGGAGACATTAGATTTTGCCTTTCTTTGTATTTCCAGCACTTTAGCACAACACCTAGCACATGGTAGGTGCTTAATATAAATGTTTGTTAATTTGACTTGACTACACTAGTCAGAAAGGCTGTTTCCTAACTAAACTCTGTATGTTTCCCCAGTGTCCAGGGCTCTGTTTTAAGGAGGTGCTAAATCAACACTTGCTATTTACCAAATAGACATGCTCCATCTATATACTCAGATCAGAAGATGAAGTTGTAGCCCATGATTTATACTTCAGATCATTTATTATAATTTTGTTAGGTTTGGTTGCAAAAGCCAAGAAATTGAACTGTGGCTCCATCCATCATACCTTGACCCCTAATAAGGCCCTGATGCTTATCCTCCACCAGCTATGATGCCAGGAGTCATGGAAGATGGAGGGCCTGATCCCCAATGCTCCTCTCCTGACACCGACATTAACATGTATTATCACAAAGAGGATGCAAAATATGCAGATGAAAATGCCACCCATACATCACTCCTGCATCCTTGGGAGAACAATGAAAGGAGAGCATTTCTCTCTTCCTTAGTCCTCAGGTAGGCTCAGGGGAACTGCCATTTGCTCAAGACTTTCAGCCACCAGCTATTCCCCCCACACCAACATTTTCAAAATAAAAGCCATAAAACAGACATGAATCAAAATTCAAGTAGATCCATAAACATTTCATCCATTTTATTTTGGTGATTACTTCTTCCTCCTGACTCCCACCTCTTCCCCCACACCCTCTCCTTGGCAGACTGCTCTCTTGCTCTCTTCACACTTCATAAAACAATATTTTACATCCAATGCTTCACCAGCCCTGCTTCCCCTCTACGGCCATATATTCTGATCACTCCACACCAAGGGTATTTGCTGCATTTTATTTTCCTTTATCTTTATGATTAGATAAATCAATGTTAATGTCACGCCTTTAAAATCTGGCCTCTTCTATTCTGAAACAGATGTTGGCTTTCTAGATGGAACACGTTGTAATGCCGAATCCTCTAAGAAAAGTCCAAAGGGAGATAGGCTGGCTGGTAAATAAATGACATTTCTCCTGTGTCCTATCTCTGAGCTGGACATATTCTCACAATACCCTCTTGCTATTTCATATCTTCTACACTGAAGGTAGTGCTGAAATATTTTTCTCCTTTACTTAGCTTTATTTCATTTATTTTTTTCTTTTATACTTATTATTATTATTATCATTAATTTACAATTTTAATTTCCAGCATTCACTTCCATAAGATTTTGAGTTCCAAATTTTCTCCCCATCTCATTCCTCCCCCATCCCAATGTGGCATGCATTCTGAATACTCCCTCCACTCATCTGCCCTCCCTTCTATCACCCCCTGCCTTCTCGTATCCACTGCCCTTTCTATTTTCCTGTAGGGCAGGATAGACTTCCATACCCCATTGCTTATATATCTTATTTCCCAGTTGCATGTGAAAACAAATTTTAACATTTGCTTTTAAAACTTTGGGTTCTAAATTTTCTCCCTTTCTCCCTCCCCACCCACCCTCATTGAGAAGGCAAGTAAGCCGATACAGGTTATATATGTGTAGTCATGCCAAAACACTTCCATAGCAGTCATGTTGTGAAAAACTAACTATATTTCCTCTCATCCTATCACACCCCCATTTATTCTATCCTCTCTCTTGACCCTGCCCCACCTCAGAAGTGTTTGCTTCTGATTACTCCCTCCCCCAATCTGCCCTCCCCTCTATCATTTCCCTACTCTCTTATCCCCTTCTCCCATATTTTCCTATAGGGTAAGATAGATTTCCACACCCAACTGTGTATGTTATTCCCTCCTTGAGCCAAATCTGATGAGAATAATATTCACTCATTCCCTCTCATCTTCCCCCACTTCCCCTCCACTGTAAAAGCTTTTTCTTGTCTGTTTTATGTGAGATAATTTACCCCTTTCTACCTCTCCCTTTCTCCTTCTCCCAGTATAATCCTCTCTCACCCCTTAATTTTATTCTCCACATATCACCCATTTATATTCAACTTACCCTGTGCCCTATATTTATCGATCTTTTTTATCTATCGATCTATCCATATATTTTCCCCTCCCACTACCCTAATACTGACAAAAGTCTCATGAGTTACAAATATATTCTTTCCATGCAGGAATATAAATAGTTCAACCTTAATAAGTCCCTTATGATTTCTTTTTCATGTTCACCTCTTCATGCTTCTCTTGAGTCTTCTTTGAAAGTCAAATTTTCTATTCAGCTCTAGTCTTTTCATCAAGAATGACTGAAAGTCCTCTATTTCACTCAATTTCCATTTTTCTCCCTGAAGGATTATACTCAGTTTTGCTGGGTAGGTGATTCTTGGTTGTAATGCTATCTCCTTTGAACCTCCAGAATATCAAATTCCAAGCCCTCTGATCCCTTAAAGTACAAGTTGCTAAATCTTGTGTTATCCTGATTATGTTTCCACAATACTTGAATTGTTTCTTTCTGGCTGCTTGCAATATTTTCTACTTGACCTGGGAAGTCTGCATTTTAGTTACAATATTCCTAGGAGTTTTCCTTTGGGGATCTCAGTGGATTCATTCAATTTCTATTTTACCTTTTCTTTCTAGAATATCAGAGCAGTTTCCCTTGATAATTTCTTGAAAGATGATGTCTAGGCTCTTTTTTTGATCAAGGCTTTCAGAGAGTCCAATAATTGTTAAATTATCTCTCCTGGATCTATTTTCCAGGTCAGTTGTTTTTCCAATGAGATATTTCACGTTGTCTTCTATTTTTTTTCCCATTCTTTTGGTTTTGTTTTACAATGTCTTGATTTCTCATAAAGTCACTAGCTTCCATTTGCTCCATTCTAATTTTTAAGGAAGTATTTTCTTCAGGGAGCTTTTGCACTTCCTTTTCCATTTGGCCAATTCTGCTTTTTAAGTCATTCTTCTTACTATTGGCTTTGTGGATCTCTTTTGCTATTTGGGTTAGGCCATTTTTTGTTTTTTGTTTTTAGGCAATTGGGGTTAAGTGACTTCCCCAGGGTCATACAGCTAGTGAGTGTGAAGTGTTTGGTCTGAGGCCAGATTTGAACTCAGGTCCTCCTGACTTCAAGGCCAGTGCTCTATCCACTGTGCCACCTAGCTGCCCCTGGGTTAGGCTATTTTTTAAGGTGTTATTTTCTTCAGTACTTTTATTAGCAAGTTGTTGACTTGTTTTTAATGATTTTCTTGCATCACTCTCATTTCTCTTCCCAGTTTTTTTTTTTTCTCCCTCTACTTGCCTTACTTCTCAAACGCCTTTCTGAGCCCTTGCATGGCCTGGGATTGATTCATATTGTTCTTGGAGGCTTTGGATGTAGGAGCTTTGACTTTGTTGTCTTCTTCTGGTTGTATGTTTTGATCTTCTTTGTCACCAAAGAAAGATTCTATGATCTGTCTTTTTTTGCACAGTTTGCTCATGTCCCCAACCAATTACTTGAGTTTTAACCTCTTTATTAAGGTAAGGGTCTGCTTCCAGTGTGGAGAATGTACTACCCCAAGCTTCAGGGGTTTTGTACAGCTGTTTTCAGAGATCTTTCTAGGGACTTGTAAATTTTCAGTTCTTCCAAGCTGGTACAATCAAGGGTGGGGTGTTTACTCCTTTCCTGGCCTGTGCTATGGTCTATCAGTGACCACAAACACTCTTTTCTGCCTTGGAACTGTGAGGAGGATTCTCTCTGCACCACTACTACAAACGTTACCATACCAGAGCTCCTCCTTGCCCCAGGACAGCCATCTAGAACTGTGATCCAGATCCAAGCATGGGCAAAGCAAGAGATTCCTGCCTCAGCACCAGCAAAGAGAGCCCTACAATCCTCCTTTGATCATCTACTTGATTCCCCCTCAATCCATGAGCTGAGAGCTCTGGAAGCAGATGCCACTTCAGGGCTGCACAGGGACTTGGGCTGGGACCAAGCTTCTCTCTCATTGTGCTCAGACAGACCTTTCCTACTGACCTTCTAAGTTTTCTTTGCCATTTACAGGTTGAGAAGTCTGGGAACTGCCACAGCTGCCCATGATTTCATCCCCTAGGCCTGCTCCAAGTTTGCTGAGGCCTGGTCTTTGCCTGCACACCCACGCTGAACTGTGCTTCTCTCCCAGCCCAGAATAATAGACCTTTCCCATCAACCATCCAGGTTGTCTTGGGCTGTAAATTTGTTTCATTCTGTCTTTTTTATGGGTTCTGCTGCTCTAGAATTTGTTTAGAGCATTTTTATAAGTGTTTGAAGGGGTTTGAGGGGAACTCAAGCAAGTCACTGCTTTTACTCTGCCATTTTGCATCTGCTCTGAATTTTTTCTCAAATATTAAGAATTATTTCCTCTCCCTTTCACCTCCTATCTCCTGCTTCTCTTATTAAGAAAAAATGAAAAAAAAGAACCACTGCCCCCAATTACAGTAAATATTCACCATCCAGCAGAATCAATTCCCATATTGGCTATCTTAAAAATGTAGATATCTCATTCAGCATTTTAAGTCCCTAATCTCTCTGTCAGGAGGTGGGTACCATTTTTCATCAATTCTATGGAACCATGATTGGTTAATGCATTGATTAGAATTATTAAGTCTTCCAAAATTTTCTTTTGCAATGTTGTTATTGTAGGAATTATTCTCATGTTTTTCTCACTTCTCTTGTATCAGTTCAGACATGTCTTCCCAGATTCCTGTTCTTTAAAAAGTTACCTTCAATTTATGGAATAAAACACATTTCCATAGTATAGTATAATAAAAAGATGATTGTACGTGAAACTATAAATCTTCTATGTACAAATTACTATTCCTTTTAAATATACAAAAAAATTATCACGTAAATTTATTTTTCCCTTTTTAATTCTCTCCCTCCACCCCCCAGAGATTGCCACCATTAGACAGATCCACACACATATATATACAGTGTGTGTATATACACATATATGTATTATATATGTATGTATACACACATATGTGTGTGTGTGCATGTGTGTGTGTGTATGTATTCTATACATACTTCTATTTGTCAGATCTTTTTCTGGATGCACATAATATCTTTCTTTATATGTCCTTTATAATTAATTTGGTATTTATAATAGTGAAAATGACTTATTTGCTCACCTTCTGGGAGCCAAGATGGTGGAGTAAAAAGGTAGTCGCTCTCACCCTCCCCTATCAACCTCTGAAAACCCAGAAAATATCACCCCAGAAAAAAAAACCTGGAACAGCTGAACTAGAAGAAAGATGAGGAGCAGCAGTGCAACAGCCCAGCAAATGGGTCTCCCAGTACCTCAGCAAAAATAAGGGAAGCAGCACTACAAAGGGCCCCAGGCAGATAAGCACCCTGCAGCATTCATCTGAAAGGAGCTGAAGAAAGCAACCTAGAGTCTTCCTAAAGTACCAGCCTTGCTGATTCCAACCCAACACCAGGTAAGCTGTCAGAACCCTACAGCCTCCAACTGTCAACTAGAAAGAGATCCTGAAGCCCAGGTGGTAGAGCAGGCAAACACCAACACCTAGACCTCCGAGTGCCTCAGTGAGAGTTGGGGGACTGGTGAAAACCAGCTCAGAAAACCACCATGTGCCTAGGCACTCTGCCTCAAAGGAATCTCCCAGTGAGTTAGCAGAAATGAGGGAGGCAGCATTGCAAGGGGACCCAGGCAGATAAACACCCTGCAGCACCCATCTAAAGGAGCTGAATAAAGCTAAAGGAAAGGAAAAGCAGGCAACCTAGAATTGCCTCAAAGTTCCAGCCTTGCTGATTCCAGCCCAACACGAGGGAAGCTGCCAAAACCCTACAGCCTTCAATTGCCAACATAAGAGGCCCCAGCACACAAAGCCAGTGACCAAGACCTAGGCTCCCCACACCAGAAGCTTGGGTCAGTGCCCT
This sequence comes from Phascolarctos cinereus, assembly GCF_003287225.1. NCBI lineage: Eukaryota > Metazoa > Chordata > Mammalia > Diprotodontia > Phascolarctidae > Phascolarctos > Phascolarctos cinereus. Next base: position 690,212,625 of record NW_027555847.1, on the reverse strand, counting down.
CTGTTCCCCAGCAGGAGAGCTCAATCTCTTTAAAGGCCAGGGAATAAAGAAACCATGAGTAAAAAGAAATGTACCATAGGTTCATATCATGAGAAGAGTGAAGATCAAGAAAGAGGACAGCATTGTTAACAAACCCACATGTGCAACATCAGAAGGGAATATGAACTGGTCTGAAGCCCAAAAAGCTTTCTTAGAAGAGTTCAAGAAACATTTTAAAAGTCTAATGAGAGATGTAGAAGAGTCCTTCAAAAATACAATTGGCCAATTGAAGAAGGAAGTACAAAAACTAACAGAAGAAAACAATCTGTTAAAAATTAGAATTGGACAGATGGAAACTAAAGACTCTATGATAGAGCAAGAATCAGTCAAACAGAAACAAAAAAATGAAAAAAAAATAGATGAAAATGTAAACTACCTCATCAGTAAAACAACCAACCTGGAAAACTGATCCAGGAAAGACAATTTAAAAATCATTGGACTATCTGAAAATCATGATGAAAAAAAGAGTCTGGACAGTATCTTTCAGGAAATCATAATGGAAAACTGCTCGGAAGTCCTGGAACCAGAAGATAAGGTAACCACAGAAAGAATACACTGCTCACCACCTGAAAGTGATTCCAAATTGACAATGCCAAGGAATATAATAGCAAAATTCCAAAATTACCAGATGAAGGAGAAGGTGCTGCAAGCATCCAGAAAGAAACAATTTAAATATCATGGAACCACAGTCAGGACTACACAGAACCTTGCAGCTTCTACATTAAAAGACCCCAGGGCATGGAACATGATATTCTGTAAGGCAAAGGAGGTTGGATTGCAGCCAAGGATCAACTACCCTGCAAAAATGATCATGATTTTTCAAGGGAGGAGATGGATATTCAATGAAATAGGGGACTTCCAAACCTTCCTCATAAAAAGACCAGAGCTCAACAAAAAATTTGATCTTCAAGTACGAGATTTAAGAAAGACATAAAAAGGTAAATGGGACAGAAAGATACAAAATGTTGTTAATAAGGGCAGACTGTTTACATCCCTACAAGGGAAGATGACGCTTGCAAGTCTTGAGAACTTTATTGTTATCAGACAATGTTAAAGGAGTACACATAAAAAGGGTGGATATTAGTTGAGTTGATGTAATGATAAAGAACAAAATCTAATCAAGTGGGTTAAATGGATCCAAGTAAGTGGATTAGTCTGATCTTAGAAAATGTACTGAGAAAGGAGGAGGAAGACAAGGGAAGGCATTACAGGAAAAGACAGAAAATCCTATTGCAGCAGAGGGAAAGAAGGGAGGGGGCTGAGCATTGTTTGAACCTTACTCTCATCAGATTTGGCTGAAGAAGGGAATAACATAATCAGTTGGGTATAGAAATTGAACTTGCCCTATGGGCAGTGGGAGGGAAGGGGGTAAGGAAAAAGGAGGTGGGGTAGAAGGGAAGGAAGAAGCAGTAAGGGCAAAGGGGAAGAAAAGGGAAAAGGATAATAGAAGGGAGGAGAGACTGAAGGAGGTGGTGGTCAAGAGCAAAACACTAGTGAGGAGGGAAAAGGAGAAAGAAGAAAAGCATAAACTGGGAAAAAAGGATGGAGAAAAAGATACAGATGGTAATCATAACTGTGAAAGTTGAATCACTATCTTTTTTTCTCTTATGTTGAGTTTTGTTTCCTCTTTCTGATGGTTCCTCCTATTGATTTTAATTTTTACTTACAACTTCACTAATGTGAAAATATGTTTAATAGGAATGTAAATGCATAGCCTACATCAGATTGTGTGCTGTCTTGGGGAGGGTGGTGGGGAGGAAGGGGGAGAAAAATATTAAACTCAAAAGCATATGGAAGTGATTGTTGATAAATCAAAATAAATTAATACAATTTTTAAAAATGACTTATTTGCTCAAAGTCGTCCTTAAAACAATATTGCTGTTACTGTATACAATGTTCTCTTGGTCCTGCTTATTTCACTCTTCATTATTTTTGTGCAAGTCTTTCCATGGTTTTTTCCAAGATCATTGAATTCATCATTTCTTATAGCACAATATATTCAATCACAATCATATACCACAACCTGTTCAGATTTCTCTTGAAGTATCTGTTTCATTATTTTTATTCCATCATTCCCCAAGTGACAGGTACCCCTTAAGTTTCTAGGCTGTTTTATTTCATCACAAAAAGAGATGCTCTGAGTATTTTTGTACATATGATTCCTTTTCCTCTTTCTTTGATCTCTTTGTTTTTCTCTCTTACTTATTAGAGCACGAGGACAGTGTGCTTAAGACCTGAAGATGATCCTGGATGCAGCTCACCACCCTTGGTTACAAGAGATTTCATAGTGGGACCAGAGATTTTAAACCAAGGGGGCCTTAGAGATTATCTAGCATACCCCTTCATTTTATACATGAAGAAACTGGGGCTCAGAAAGGCAAAGTCATTTGACCAAGGCTACACAGGCTTAGGTAGTAAGAGACAGAGCAAGACTTGGCTTCAGGTCCTCTGGTTCCAAATCCAGCCCTTTCCATGGTGGGCAAAATCAGACCAGTATTCATTTTTTGCTTTCGACTAACACAGCAGTCATTTGCCCAACATTATAAAAGCACTGGATTAAGCACATTTTTTTCTTTTTCATTTTTATTGAAGCTAACCATTTTGGGGATTAGACTCTGCAACCAGGGAAACCGGAAGATTCTTGAGGGCATCAGCATCATCCCAACAATAGTGATCAAGAGGATGATTTGTTTTGGCCCAGTACTGTGATTTCTTTGGTAAAGGAATGTCTCTCCAATAATGCAAGTAGGCACCCATCTTCCTAATTATAATAGTTGACATTTTATATAGGACTTAAGATCATTGCATATATTTATATTGTTTCAGCCTCCCAGCAACTCTTTGGAGATGTTTATTTCATTTGTTATTATCTACATTTTATAGATGAGGAAACACACTGGAAGAGGTTAAATGACTTGCCCAGGGTCACCCAGCTAGTAATTATCAGGTGGGATTTAAACCTAAGTCTTCCTGACTCAAAGTCTAGCACAGTATCCATAGGTCATGTAGCTTCCACATGTGAATACATGTGAATTAGATGAAACGAAGTTCTTTAAAATGCCCATGATTCAATTAAGGACTTTTAAAGTCATAAGGCTCAGCTAACATATAGTATATAGCATGTTGTGCACATTAATAATAATATTATAATTTGTAATTATTATTGGTAATACTTTATTATTAAGTCAACAATAATTTTATTGTGATTATTATTGTTGTTATTGTTTTATTTTTAGTTTATAAAAATAAGGAAAGGCAGCAAGATATAGTATGTAGAGGGACTTGAAACCAGGAAGATATGATTCAGATCCTGACTGAGATACACATTGTATGACACTGAGCCAGTGACTGAACCTATCAGTGTCCTAGGTATCTCTCAGAGATTATAAATTACAAAGTGGATGTGGTTCTCCATTAATCGAAGGAGTAACCTCATTCAGAATTCTCTATGGCAATGAAATTTGAAGTCCTCTAACCCCAACAATCATAATATAATGATGAAAAGATACCAGGTATATGATTTTTGTTGTTCAGTTGTTTTCAGTCAAGTCTGAGTTTTTGTGACACCATTTGGGGTTTTCTTGGCAAAGATACTTGACTGATTTGCCATTTCTTTCTCCAGCTTATTGTACAGATGTGGAAACTGAGGCAAACAGGATTAAGTGACTCACACAGCTAGTAAGTGTCTGAGGCCAGATTTGAACTCAGGAAGAGGAGTCTTCCTGATTCCAGTCCCAGCCCTCTATCCACTGTGCCACTTAGCTGCCTTCAGGGATATGACAGCTTAAGATAAACAAATCCTCACAGCAACCCTTTGAAATAAATCACTGCAGTGTTTTTATGTACACTTTACAGATGAAGAAATTGAGGCTGAGAAGTTAAGTAACTTGGCCAGGATAACACAGCCAGTATGTTTCAGAGGCAAGACTTGAATCTAGGTCTTCTGTCACCAAATACAGGGAAAAGATACTCTACTAAGAACTTTATTAAGGCAGCTAGGTGGCACAGGGGATAGAGTGCTGGGCTGGGAGTCATGAAGACCTGAGTTCAAATTCATTCTCAGATACTTACTGGCTGTGTGACCCTATGTAAGTCACTTAACCTGTTGGCCTCAGTTTCCTTCTCTGTAAAATGAGCTGGAGAATGAAATGACAAACCACTCCAGAATCTTTGCTGAGAAAACCCCAAGTAGAGTCACAAAAAAGTCAGACACAACTGAAAAATGACTAAACAACAAGAAGAACTTTAGTGACTTCTGAGAAATTATCTGTGTCTCTGTCTCTCTTTATTGTCTTCACTCTTTCTCCCTCCCTCCCTTCCTGTCTCTGTCTCTGTCTCTCTCGTCATCTTCCTCATTCTTTCTCCCTCCCTTTGCTTGCCTCTGTCCTTCTCTCTTCTTCTTCCTTTTTCTCTTTTCTCTGTCTCTCTTTCTCTTCATCTTACTTCCTCTTCCCTCTTCCCTCTCCTTTTCTCTGTCTTTGTCTCTCTTCCTTCACCTAACCCTTCTTTCTCCCTTCCTCCTTTTCTGTCTGTTTTTCTCTCCTCTTCATCTTCCTCACTCTTTCCCTTCCTTCCCCTTCTCTCTGTCTCTGTTGCTATCTCCCCCCTGCCAAACAAAAACCCTGAATATCAAGGACATCTATTTGCACTGCCCTTTTTTGCTGTCCTATTCTACCATACATTAATCTCCCTCCTTAGACTATAAGATTTCCAAGGGCAGAAACCCAGTTCAATTTCCCTTTTTACAATCTTTGGTTCATCTATTACCAAACTCAGAGTTTAGCACAGGGCTAAATGGAGTAATTACTACATACAGGCTGGATTGTCTTCAAATGGGCTAAGCCCCAAACCATTGCCCAGGGTAGTCTGACCCTTCTCTTAAAAGAACAGAAGTATGTAAAGCTTAAAATATACATAATGTACTAAGAACATCAGTTTTCTCTTCTCTTTCCTTACTGTTATTAGGACAGTGGAAAAAAGGCCTGGATTTGGAGACAGAGGACCCAGGCTATGTCACATACTATCTGTTAAAACTCGGGCCGCTCACTTCCTCCCTCTTGGCTTCAATTTCTTCAACTGTAAAATAGAAGGGTTGGAAGAGATGGTCTCTGAGGTCCCTTACCTGATGTAAACTAGTAATCCTAGGATTCCTTTGTCACTGTAGGAAATCACACTCACAACCACACCTACACACACATACATACACATGTGCACATGTACACTCACACTCACATACAAAACAAAATAAAATAAAGCAAATCCCTATACTTCAGGGGGAAGAAACAAAATATTCTCTATGACTTCATGAAGCTTAGAAGAAAAAAAGAGACCTAACTTGCATCCTGAGGCAAAGTCAAATTTGAGACATTACCTGTGACCCCTTCCAAACTCTATTTGTGGGGGTCATATTCTCCTTCAAGGCCTTCCAGGAACACAGAGGGGAAGAGATATTGACGACATAATTTTGAAGAGGGATAGTGTTTGGGAAATAAGTTTGCAGACAGTACGTAAATCAGCTCAGAATCTATAAAGGAGAACATATTGGACTGATCAATCTTTATTCCCAAGCAATCAAGCAATGCTACATCTCCAGGGCTCTTTATAGACAGCCCATAAAAGGCCAATATTGATTAAGGCCCAAATTTGTAGTTTTGACTGTAGAGGTGATTTTTTTTTTTTGCAAGGATGGCCATTGAAGATGAATGCATTTGTGTTATTAACTTCCAGAGCAATCCTCTTGGATAACAATGTGAAGAAGGATGGGGGAGGGCTGTGCTCTTGAACAGCCAGTACTTCATAAAGCTTCTAAGACAGTTGCAAAGCTGCCTTGCCATTGGGGAATGGCAAACATTTAAAAGGTCAGTTCTTTAAGGAGTTTTGCAAAGAAACATTTATTAACCAAGCAGCAGGATGATGTAGTCAGCCAGTCAATAAGCATGTATTAAGCACATGCTATGTGTCACACACTTTTGGCAACAGACAGTGCCTTAGGGAGCTCACAATCTACTGGGAGAGAAAATGGATAAAGACTATGTAGAAATGGGATATATACAGATACTGTAGTGCAAAGAAAGATCCTGGAAACTAGGAGACCTAGGTTCAAGTCTTGCCTTTTCTACATACTATTTATGTGACCATGACTAACTCACTTACTGTCTCCCTGGCCTAGGGAACTTTCTAAGATTACAAGTTAAAGAAGAGATATAGATCTGCACAGGTGAACAGATTTCCTTCTCAGGAAGTCCCTACACTGACGAACTCATGGGTCCAGACAAAATAAAATACAAATAGTGACTATAGGAGTATGGAGGAAGAAGGCTGACTACTGTATTTGCAACCTATAAGTGTCATGCAAGGTGCAAGGTGCTCCTGAGAATCAGGGAGGCATCATGCGGCCATATATGTAGAGCTGGAAGGGACCTTAGAGCCCATCTATCCCTACCTTAGAACCTGATCTTAGGTCCCATCTAGCCCAATCAGAGTCCCTCTAGCCCCACCTTAGAGACCATCTAGTCCAATCTTAGGTCCAATCTAGCCCAATCTTAGAGTCCATGTAGCCGAACCTCATTTTACAGATAGGATAACAAGTCCAGAGAATTTAAATAAGTTGTCTGAGATCTAGTAGTAAGGATGCAGGCAGGATTTGAATACAGGTCCTTGGATTCCAGAACCAGTGTACTTTACTGCCCCTCTTTGGAGAGAGATATGTAGCTACATATCACATCATAGAGAGAATGCTGTGTAATTAGGAAAAAAATTCTGCTTCTGACACGTAATAGCTGGGTTACCAGGAACAAGTCACATAATAAGACTATCGAAAAGAACACAATATGGATCTTGAAAGTCTGCAAAATACTTATTTCATGTTATTCTCACAAAAGCCCTGAGAAGTTGTTGCTATTATGCTTCCAATTTGATTCCTAAGGAAGGTTGGGGTAAGTGGCTTGTCCAGAATTACAAAGCTGGTATCTGATCCCAGATGTGAATTCAAATCTTCCTGAATCCATGTCCAGGGCTTGATCCACTGAATAACTTAGCCCCCAAGAAAGTTATCTATCTGCATGTATGCAAGGAATTTCCAATGAAAAAGTTGTCTACACTGATGAAATTGGGGGCATAGGCCAAATAAATAAACAAACAGCACAACTGGAGAAGGGAAAATGGAAGCATATGTGCTCCCTCCCCCTTTAAATGATCTATTTCCTTTACATGTGTCCATGGTACAGCCCACGTATTTGACATAATGTAATTTCCTTGAGATCAGGGTCTGTACTTCCTTTTTTTTTTTTCATTTCTTTTCCCTAATATCTACAGTAGCCAGCACAATGCTTGGCACAGGTTAGGCACCCATTAAATTTTTCTTGGAATTATACGTAGCCAAAAAAGTGATGGGTTTGGAGTCAGCAGACCTGAGTTCCAATCTCAGTGCTATATATGAAGAACTCTCAAAGGAAGTGGCAAGAAATTTGATCTGAGGGGGCAGCTAGGTAGTGAAGTGGATAGAGCACCAGCCCTGAATTCAAGTGGACCTGAGTTCAAATCTGGCCTCAGGCAGATAACACTTACTAGCTATGTGACCCTGGGCAAGTCACTTAGCCCCATTGCCTAGCAAAAAAAAAAAAATTTTTTTTGATCTGCTTAGCCCTGAAGGGTAGAATGAGAAACAGTGGATATAAGTTTTAGAGAAGAGGAATTTGGCTTGGTCTAGTGAAAAACTTCCTAGCAATTGGAACTATCCAAAAGCAGAGTGGGCTGTCATAGGGGATGGATTTGAAGGTCTTGGGAAAAGGGTTGGATGAATAGTAGCCAGGTGCATTGTAGAGGAAATGCAGCAAGAAAGGCAAGATAATATTAGTGACTTCCACAAGGTGACATAGACATTTAGTAGTCCTACTAGTGATATTTATGTCTTACCTTAAGGTTTGTGAAAGTATTTTATACCTCTCATCTGCTCCTCATAACAATACTTTAAAGTAGGTGTTATTATTAGAAAGGGGAAAACTCAGATACAGAGTGGTGAATTAGTATAGTTGAAAGAGCACTACAACGGGAGAATGCAACAATTCAAGTGCTGGCTCTGCATTTCCTGACTGTGTGACCTTCTGCAAGTCAATTTATTTCTCTAGAGCTTGTTTCTTTTTAAAAAATAATAGTTCATTTCCCCCAATTACATGTAAAAACAATTTTTAACATTCATTGCTTTTTGAAAAGTTGATTTTCAAATTCTATCCCTTTCTTCCTCCTCTTCCCCTTCCCTGAAACAGTAAGCAATTTGACATAGGTTATACATGTGAAATTGTGTAAAATATTTCATACTAGTTATTTTCTGGAAGAAAACTCAAAAAGGAAAGAAAGAAAGAAAGAAAGAAAGAAAGAAAGAAAGAAAGAAAGAAAGAAAGAAAAGAAAGAAAGAAAGAAAGAAAGAAAGAAAGGAAGGAAGGAAGGAAGGAAGGAAGGAAGGAGAAGGAAGGAAAAGGAAGGAAGAAGGAAGAAGGAAGGAAGGAAGGAAGGAAGGAAGGAAGGAAGGAAGGAAGGAAGGAAGGAAGGAAGGAAGGAAGGAAGGAAGGAAGGAAGGAAGGAAGGAAGGAAGGAAGGAAGGAAGGAAGGAAGGAAGGAAGGAAGGAAGGAAGGAAGGAAAAGATAGTATGCTTTCATCTGTATTCAGATAACATCAATTCTTTCTTTGGAGGCAGATAGCATTTTTCATCATGAGTCTTTTGAGACTGTCTTGGATCATTGTATTGCTGAGAGTAACTAAGTCATTCACAACTGATCATCATTCAATATGATTGTTATTGTGTACAATGTTCTGGTTCTACTCACTACACTTTGCATCAGTTCATGTAAGTTTTTCCAGGTTTTTCTGAGATTGTTCTGCTTGTCATTTCTTATAGCACAATAATATTCCATTACAATGATATGCCACAATTTGTTCAGCCATTCCCCAATTGATGGGCAATGGGTTTTGAGACCAAAACCTCAATCTCCAATTCTTATCCACAACAAAACAACTGCTATAAATTTTTTTGGACAAATAGGTTTTTTTTTCCCCTTTTAAAAAACATTTCTTTGAGATACAGACCTAGTAATAACATTGCTGAATAAAGAATACGCACAGTTTTATAGCCCTTTGGATACAGTTCCAAATTGTTCTCCAGAGTGGCTGGATCAGTTCACAGCTCCACCAACAATGCATTAGTAACTCAGTTTTCCCACATCCCTGCCAACATTTATCATTTTCCTTTTTTGTCGTGTTAGCCAATCTGATGCATGTGAGGTGGTACCTAAGAGTTGTTTTAATTTGCATTTCTCTAGTCAATAGGATCTTAGAGCATTTTTTCATATGACTATAGATAGATTTAATTTCTTTGTCTGAAAACAGCCTGTTCATATCCTTTGACCATTTATCAATTGAGAGATGACTTGTATTTTTATGAATTTGACTCAGTTCTCTACATATTTGAGAAATTAGGTCTTTATCAGAGATACTTGCTGTAAATTTCCCCCCCCCTTTTTCTGTTTTGCTTCTAATCTTGGTTGTATTATTTTTGTTTGTACAAAAACTTTTAAATTTTACATAATAAAATTATCAATTTTACATTTCATAATCCTCTTTGTATCTTGTTTGGTTCTAAATTCTTCCCTTATTTATAGATCTGACAGGTAAACTATTCCATGCTTTCCTAATTTGCTTATCGTATCACTTTTAAGTCTAAATCATATACCCATTTTGACCTTATCTTGGTATACTCTATGAGATGTTGGTCTATACTTAAGTTTCAGCCATAGTGTTTTCCAGCTTTCTCAGCAGTTTTTGTGAAACAATGAGTTTTGGTCCCAAAAGCTTTGATCTTTGGGTTTATCAACCATTAAATTACTATGGTCATTAACTACAATGTATTGTGTACCTAATCCATTCTACTGATCCACCACTTTATTTCTTAGCCGTTAATGGACTGTTTTGATAATTACCACTTTATAATATGGTACATCTGGTACAGCTAGGCTACCTTCCTTCACATTTTTTTCATTGATTCCCTTGATATCTTTCATCTTTTTTTCTTCTGAATTTTGTTATTATTTTTTCTAGCTCCATAAAATGATTTTTAGTAATTTGGCATGTCACTAAGTAAATTAATTTAGGTGAAATTGATATTTTATTATATCGGCTTGGCCTACCCATGATCAATTAATATTTTCCCAGTTGTTTAGATCTGACTTTATTTGTGTGAAAAGTATTTGGTAATTATGTTCATAATAGTTCCTGGGTTTGTCCTGGCAAGTAGATGCCCAAGTATTTCATACTGTCTGTAGTTATTTTAAATGGAATTTCTCTATCTCTTGCTGCTGGGCTTTATAAGTAATATATAGAAATGCTAAAGATTTTCATTGGTTTATTTTGTTTCCTGCAGCTTTGCTAAAGTTGCTAATTATTTCAATTAGTTTTGCTGTTGTTGCTGTTGATTCTCTAGGATTCTCTAAATACACTATCATATCATCTGCAAAGCGATAATTTTGCTTCCTCATTGCCTACTCTAATTCCTTGCATGTTTTCTTCTCTTATTGCCATAGATAGCATTTCTAATACAATATTGAATAATAGTGGTGATAATAAGCATTCTTTCTTCTCCCCTGATTTTATTGGGAAGGCTCCTAGCTTTTCCCCATTGCAGATAATGCTTATTCTTACAGTTAACACTTATTCTTTAGGATTAGATTATTTAATTTCTAATTAATTTGGATATCATCCCATCATAGACAACTCCCACCCACACTCTCTGTATATGTATACTTCTAATTGTCCTCATAGTGATAAAGTTCTTTAGAGTTTCAAATATCATATTGCCACACAGGGATAAAAACAGTTTAAACTTATTGAATCTCTTATGTTTTCTCTTTCTGGTTTCTTGTTTATCTTTTTTTTTTATATTTCTCTTGAGTCTTGTCTTTGAAGATCAAATTTTTTATTCAGCTCTGGTCTTTTAATTAGGAATGCTTGAAAGACCTCTGTTTCATTGAATGTCTATCTTCTCCCTGAGAGATTTATGTTGTTTCACAAGGTACGTGATTCTTAGTTGTAACCCTAGCTCCTTTGCCTTCCAGAATATCATATTTCAAGCCCCTACAGTCTTTTAATAGCTGCTAAATATTGGTGATCCTATCTGTGGCTCTGCTGTATTTGAATAGTTTCTTTCTGGCTGTTTGCTATATTTTCTCCTTGACCTGAGAGCTCTGGAATTTGGCTATAATATTCTTGGGAGAATTCATTTTGGGATCTCTTTCAAGAGGTGATTGGTGGATTCTTTCAATGTCTATTTTGCACTCTGGTTCTAGGATACCACAGAAGTTTTTTTGTTTTTGTTTTTGTTTTTTTTTTTGTTTAATAATTTCTTGAAAGATGATGTTTAGGCTCTTTCTTTAGAACTGGCTTTTGGGTAATCCAATAATTCTTAAATTATCTCTCCTCAATACTTTTTCCAGGTCAGTTGTTTTTCCAATGAGATATTTCATATTTTCTTTTTTTTCCATTCTTTTTAGTTTGTTTCATTGTTTCTTGATGTCCAATGGAGTCATTAACTTCCACTTTTCCAATTCTAAAATTTAAGGACTTTTTTTCAGTGAGGTTTTATACCACTTTTTCCATTTGGCCAATTCTGCTTTTAAGGTGTTAATTTAGTCAGTATTTTTGTGCCTTTTTGAAACAGGCTATTAATTGTCTTTTCATAATTTTATTCCTCTGCTTTCATTTCTTTACTTAATTTTACATCTATGGCTCTTATTTGATTTTGAAAATGAATTTTTAGCTTTTCCAGGAATTCTTGTCAGACTTGTATCCAATTTTCTTTTTAATTGGAGGCTTTGCTTGTAGCTGTTTTGACTTCATCATCTTCTTTTCCGTTTGTGTCTTGATCTTCCCTGTCACCATAGCAGCTTTTATGGTGAAGTTCTTTGTTGTTGTTGTTGCTGTTGTTGTTATTGTTTGCTCATTTTCCTACCCTATTTCTTTATTTAGAATTTTATGTTAATGTTGGGGTGTCTTCCCAGCATGGGGGGAAGAAGGGCATTCTCTCAAGTTTTAGGTTTTTTGCACTTCTATTTTCACGCTTACTTCTGTAGGGGTTGGAAGCTTTTGGTGCTTCCAAGGTAGTATGATCTGGGGAGAGGTATGGACACTGCTCTCTTAGTCTCTATTCTGGTTCTTACCCAGGAAAGACCCCGAATCCCATTGTATTGCCCAGTTTCTTTCTTTGTAAAAACAACAACAACAAAAGGAATTGGTTGTATGTGATGATTTCAATGGCACATTCCAGTCCTGGCATTCTATGATCCCACCAAAAGATGCATCATTTGTTTTTGTTTTTATTATTATTTATTTGTTTTGTTTTGTTTTTGTTTCTTTGTTTTTTAAATAGAATTAGCTAACTAGAGGGCAAAAAAAAACCCTACCCAGCTACTTTATGATTTCCCAACAGCCTTACAGGCACACACTCTGTGAAATAAATTAAAAAAAAATATTAGAGGTCAGAGTCAGAGATGGGAGAGATGTTAGACACCATTTGACACAAATGTCTCATTTTCTAGAGGAGAATGGAACTGAGGCACAAATGATTGAATCAATTCCTCCAAGGTCACTAAGGCAACAAGTGGTAGAGCCAGGATGTGAACTCACATCCTCTGACATGAAATTTAGGGCACTGTCAATTGGAGTATACTGTCTCTCATCTCTGTTTCCTAAGTAATACATTATTATCTCTGCACACCACTAGCAGAAAGGCTAATAAACTGAAGCACTCATGAGAAGACACTTCATCCTGGCTTCCATTATTTCCTTACCAGATTCCCTCTCATTCTCTGTTTATCCTAGAGTGTATCACTTCTAATTTGATGCTGACTCTTAAAATTGCAAACATCTCTCTGTTCCTGCTTCACTTCCATGGATATGAGAGAATTAGGCACAAGAAATCTTCTGCTGAATAAATTAAAACCTGCCCTGCCTGGCTGTTTAAAGTCTCCTTTCATCTTGTGGACAGTTAAGAAATGGCACTGGATGATTTCATTTGGAAATCAGACCCTACCACATTAGGTTTTTCTCTTCCCTACTCCTTTTTCTGACAGGAGATTCTTGAAGGCCAGAGAAATTCTCCCTCATATGCTTACATATACACATACATATTTCTCTCTCTCTCTCTCTCTCTCTCTCTCTCTCTCTCTCTCTCTCTCTCTCTCCCTTCTCTCTGTCTTTGTCTGTCTCCCTCTCCCACCTACTCTCTTCCTCTCTCCCCTTCTTCCCCTCTCACTCTCTGTATCTCTGCCTCTTTCTTCTTTGCCCCTCTCTCTCTTTCTCTCCCTTTTTATCTTTCTTCTCCCTTTCCCTTCTCTCTCTCTCTCTCTCTCTCTCTCTCTCTCTCTCTCTCTCTCTCTCTCTCTCTCTCTCTCTCCCTCCCTCCCTCCCTCTTTCTCTTTCTCTCTACCTCCCTTCCTCTCTCATTCTCTTCTCCTCTCCCTCTCTCTGTCTCTCTTCCTCAAACAATAAGGCCACATTTAATTTTCATTTATTATAAAGCTCACTGATGATTAAAACTCCTGACTCCAAAAATTTCCATTATTATTCCCTGTCCCTTCTCCTGAATACAAGGTATCCTAGCATCTGGTAACTGATTTCAGAAAATTACATCTCAGGATCATTCATTTTGACCTGGATGGAGTCTTAGAGATCATCTTGCACAACCTCTTCATTTTATAGAAAAAGGAAACTGAGGACCAGAGTGGTGCAATGACTTTCTCAGGGTGACTCCAGAAGGCAGTGTGAGAATAAGAATCTGTCCTTAGCTCTTCTTATGACTCCAATCCTGCTCTCTCTTTACCCTACTGGACCCCAGTAATGAACTAGCTTCTGTTCATAGATGATCAATATTGAGAATTTGTCAATTTCAAAGCCACTTAAAGAATAAAACTCACCAAGTAGATGAGCATCATTGCCTCCCGAGGGACTTGCACATTCTCACTGATTCCTCTGAAGACAGTGACCTACATCCCTGGACATTGCCCAGGTTCAGCCTTTCTTTAAAATGACAATCCTTGGGCAAAAGGGCATTTTTCACCATTCTCCACAAAGCAATTAACTGGCTTTTTCTGATTTGCTTAGGTATTGAGAGAGAAGATTTAGTAATCTTTGTGAATCTGTGCATTTGGGAATGGGGCAGGTTTGGGGAGATGGGATAAAGGAGACATATACCTCAGGAACAAAACTGAATGATCTCTCATCGAGTGGGATAAGGAAGCTCCAGAAGAAATCTGTTCATTGCACTCAATTTTTATGAGACAGAGAGAGAGAGAGAGAGAGAGAGAGAGAGAGAGAGAGAGAGAGAGAGAGAGAGAGAGAGAGAAGCAAGTAAATGACAAGTAAATAAGCTGATAGAACTCATTTTTAACAAGTGTAATTTCTAAAATGAGTCATAGTATCATTAAAGCTTCAGCTAAATAGAATATCCCTTCTACACAGGATCATAGAATCATAAGCATAGAACCTGAAGGAATCTCAGAGCACGAGCATCACCATCTTTATTTACTGTTTTAAGTTTTGCAAAGCATTTTACACATGGTATCTCATTTGATCATCAGCCACTCTGTGACGTAGATGCTATTTCCTCCATTTTTTACTGATGAGGAAACCGAGACAAAGGAAAGTTCAGTGACTTGCCCAAGGTTATATAGGTAGGAAACATTAGAGGAAGTGTTTGGACCCTAGTCCTCTGATTCTAAGGTTAGTGCTGGCCAATTATCACAGGTTGCCTTAGTAAAATATGCATGACTGACTATATGACTGTTTAGTGTTATCATTTTCCATACTGGGCCCAGCTGGACCCTGGACAATTGATACAGACTTACTTCAAGGCTCAGCTTAAATCCCAGCTTCTTTAGAAGTCCTTTTCCAGTGTCTCTCCCCCACTGTCCTCCTACTGCTAGGATCTCTCCTCTGAGATCACTTTCCTTTTATTCTGTACATATCTTATGCACACTGTATGCATGTTTTCTCTCCATTAGAATGTGAACTCTGCATGTAGGAACTCTAGGGTTTGCCTTTCTTTGTATCCTCAGTACTTAACCCAGTGCCTGGTATTTCCCTGGCTTCTTTCAAGACTCAGTTCAAATTCTACCTTCTCCACGAGGCCTTTTCAGATGCTCCCTTGTGTTCAACACAGTGTTTGGTGCATTGTAAGGACTTAATGAATGCTTATTGACTGATTGAATGACTGACTGACTGAATTAATGATCACACTTTACACCTACTGAGCTTGGTAAGACCTATCAGTAACATCATACTCTGAGCTCCACAGAGAGAGGGTCAAGAACTTAGGGTCATCCCCAAACCAACTCATCTAAAGAAGGATTTGGTAGATTTCTATCAATACATAATTCAATCAACAAACATTTATTAAGCATCTACTACATGCCACATTTTGTGCTAAGCATTGAATATATAAAGGAAAAAAGAAGCAGTTCCTGCCCTTAAGGAACTATCTATTTACATCTACAGTGATTCCTCCCAGTGTAATGTGAACTTTCTGAGGGCAAAGGCCATTTTATCTTTGCATTCTGAGACCCTAGTATAGTGTGTGTGTGTGTGTGTGTGTGTGTGTGTGTGTGTGTGTGTGTGTGTGTGTGTGTGTGTGTGTGTGGGACAGAGAGAGAGAGAGAGAGAGAGAGAGAGAGAGAGAGAGAGAGAGAGAGAGAGAGAGAGAGAGAGAGAAATATATATGAAGCTTAATACATACATTAAACCTCTCTGCCCCTCAGTCTTATCACCTATAAAATGAATATAATAAATAGAAGCACTATATACCTCATAGGGTGAGATGCTCAAATAACACAATTTATAGAAAATGCTTTGTGAGCTATAAAGCATGATACTCAAAATCTATTCTTATTACAAATGATTCCATACTTGGATGAATCTTGAGTTCCATTGGCATAGGTCCTCCAAGCACTAATGCAGATTATAACCCACTTTGAAGAGTTTTCTATAAATAAATCTGCTGTGAAGGCGCTGTCCAAGGTGCTAGAGGCAGTCTTTTTCTTTTTTAAAACTTTTATTATTTTTTTCTGAATTTAAGAAATAAAAGAAACATTTTTATAGGATAGTAGAATAGAAAAAAATGATTGTACATGTAACTAAATCTATTCTGTACAGCATGCTATTCCTTTTCAATATATAATAAAGTTACCATGAAACTTCCCCCGCCCCATGGCTATCATTAGACACAAATATGGATAGATAGAGAGATAGATAGATTTGTGTGTGTATGTGTGTGTGTAAATATATACATATATATATATATATACACACACATACACACACACATATACACACACACACATACATATGTAAAACCATCCTATACATACTTCTATTTATCAGTTCTTTCTCTGGATGCATATAGCATCATCCTTCATATGTACTTTGTAGTTAATTTGGGTTTTTCTAATAGTGAAAATGATTTAATCAAAGGGTTTTTTTTAACCAATATTGCTGTTACTGTATACAATGTTCTCTTGGTTCTGCTCATTTCACTCTTCATTATTTTGTGCAAGTCTATCCATGATCATGAAGCTCATCATTTCTTATAGCACAGCAGTATTCAATCACAATCATATATCAACTTATTCAGCCAATTATTTCCTAATTGATGAGCATCGCTACAATTTCTAGTTCTTTCCCACCAAAAATAAAGCTGTTATAAATATTTTAGAACATACAGGTTCTTTTCCTTTTTTCCTAATCATCTTGGGAAAGAGGCATTGTTTCTTAAGATTGGAGCATTTAGTGTTAGAAGGATCTTTTGAGATTTTCTTAGTGTAATCCCCTAATTTCTGAAGGGAGGAAATGAGGTCCGGGGAAAGAAAATTACTTGCCTGGGGTCATAGGGATTATGTGGAGAACTCAGGATATAAAACTGGATATTCTAATTCTAAGTCCAATGGTATGAATCTTTTGATATATTGTGAATATCAATGTGGCAACTGACTGCCCCATTATTCACTGCTTTGGCCACATGGCTAGTGCACTCTCTGTTCCAGGCATCCATGTCCTTGGTGTTATATTTTATGCCACTTCTTGCCTGTAAGTCCTTACTGGGGGATGTGCTGCAGTAGAGTGACACTCACCATAGTTTTTGTTATTATTGCTGCTGTCATCATCGTTGTTTTCCTTAGTTACAAAATCTGCAAACATTTTCAGAGGAGGGAGAACCTTGGCTTTTTCCTCTTTTTTTCTCCAGACTAGAAAGGCAGAGGATAAATATTTTTCTGTTCTGTTCTTTATTTTCTCTCTCTGGTGTTCATGTTTGTGAACACAAAGGAACCATTCTCAACTATCTCCTGTCCTTCTTGGCTTCTTGGGGGGCTAGAGAGGTCTTGTGGTACAGTGAATGACATGCTGGATGAGGAGTCAAGAGAGACCTGAGTTAGAATCCTGTGTCTTATGAAAGCACTCAGAGCTTCATCTTCCTTCTCTGGGGTAATGGGGGTAATACTATTTGCATTGCCTGTCTCACAGAGTTATTGGGAGGATATTGCTTTACAAACCTTAAAGTGAAAACCTTAAAGTGTAAACATGACTTGTTGAGTTTGGTCTAGTTATTCACAATATCAGAGACTTATTGTTGGAAGGGATATCGGAAACCATAGAGTACAATCACCTCATTTTATAGATAAGGAAACTGAGGTCTAAAGAAGTTAAGTGACTTGTCTATGGTCATACAAATAGTATCCGAGGCAGGATTTGAACTTGTTTTCCCAACTCTAACATCAGCACTCTAACCACTGAACTACCCTAGCTGCTTGTTTTGAGGAAATGTGTTTTAGTTGAGAGAGGGTTTATCTTAGAGTCTGGAAGATCTAGGGTCAAATCCTGCCTCTGACAGCTGCAAGCTGTGTGACCCTGGGCACGTTACTTCATATCTGTCAGGCTCAGTTTCATCAACTGTAAAATGAGAATAATAGCACCTATTCACAGGCTTGTTGTGAGGTTAAAAGAGACAATATTTGTAAAGTGCTCAGCACAGTGCTTTGCACACAGTCGGCATTTAACAAATATGTGTTCTTCCTTTTATCTTCCCTCCCTCCTTCCTTTCCTTTCCTTTCCCTTCCTTCCATCCTTTCCTTCCTTCCTTCTTCCCTCTTTTCTTGCTTTCTTCCTCCCTTCTTTCCTTCTTCCTTTCCTTCCACTGTCATTCCTCCCCATTTCTCCCTCTCCTTTGCTTCCTTTTCTCCTTTTTTGTCCTACCTCCCTTCCCATCTTTCTTCCTTCTTCTCTTCTTTCCTTTCATTTTTTCTTCCTCCTTTCCTCCGTTCCTTCCTTCCTTCCTTCCTTCCTTCCTTCCTTCCTTCCTTCCTTCCTTCCTTCCTTCCTTCCTTCCTATTTGCCACCAACTCACGGGATTATAGGGTTATAGAACTCAAACTGGAAAGGCCCTTGAAAATTATCTAGTCCATCCTTTTCACTTTCTAGATAGGGATTCTAAAGATAAAAAAAAAAGCCTTATATCTATGGGGCATAGATATGGAGCTGTTTGAACTTAGAGAACATGAAGTTCAAACCCTTCATTTCACAGAGGAAGAAACTGAGGGTGAGGGAAGTAAAGTTATTTGTCCAAGGTTATATAGTGAAGGGAAGACCAGCATCTAAACCCAAGTCCTAACTCCCAAAGCAGTGTCCTTCCTGCCACACCATGTGGCTTCTCTCAAAGTCCCAGAATCCCATTGTCTTTCCCTGAAGTAGGCTGTGTTCCTTTGGCTCTCCACCAGACATTATAATGGGAAGATAGGGAGCAGCTGGCTAAGCTCTCACCTTCTATTCCCCCTCCAGTTACGGAATGAGAGGACTTCCTTTTATTCACCCATGACTAGTCATTAAATCTTTCACTCAGAGCCCTTGTTCTACTGTCTGTCAAGTATCACATATTTCCCTCCCCTCTACTTATACTCTCCAGCTTCTTCCTTAACTGTGCAATGACCTTCTGATGTGAAGAACTGTTCAATGTAGCTAATTAGGAGGTAGGCTAAGCTATTTAAGACAAAAATATCTTCAGATTCAGTGAAAAGCTATTAGGGTGGTGTGTGCGCACATAAGCATGTAGATATGTATTGAGGTGGGAGAAGATGACCAGTATATACATTATGAGAGAGGCAGTTTGATGTAGTGGATAAAGGGGTTAATTTGTAGTCAAGTGGATCTGAGTTCATATCTCCCTCCACTACTTATTGGGTCTCTGACCAAGTCTTTTTGTATCTCTGAGCCTGTTTCCTCATCTGTAAAATGGGGACATTAATATCTATAACATTAATGTCACAGGGTATGAGGTTCAAATGAGATAATTAATGGAAAAGTGCTTTGTAAGACATGATCCTGACAGAAACATCAGTGACTGTGTTTCGTATTATTACCAGTAATCAGTGACAGCAAACAAGAGGCCATTAGACGAGGCAGGGCTGAAATAATTTAAAAGAAAGATCCTTAAAGTGGAAAGGATTGTATAAGGAGAGGATAATAAGAAATAAAGGAAAAAGGAAAGATGAAGTGAATACTAATTAAAGGTGCATTACCATTAAAGGTCATCCTTTGGGATGATCATTTCTTGGGAACTTTGGAGAGACTGATTAACTGCCCCTCTTCAATATTCAAGCTGGATATTCCTTCCTGCTCTTTGTGATGAGAACATCCTTAGATGGTGCAATGCCTTTCTGTAAGATCCTACTCCCATTGAATGTTCTGTTTGTCCCCCTTCCCCCGACACATGACTTTATGTACTATTGTGTATATTGTGTACTTTCCTTCCATGGCGTTAGAGGAAGATACTGGGAGAGAGATAGGGCTACTGGGGTTTATCTTACCTAGGCAAATGGAAGAGTAGGATGGAAAACAGGCTTTGCAGAAGATCCCAGAGGAGAAGCTTTGATAGCCATGGGGAGGTCAGAGGTGAGGGAGGGACAGCACAAGTTTAAGCAGGAGAAAGGAATAGGCCATAGGACACACCACATTTTCCTTTTTCTCTCTGCTTACTGAGATTCATTAACTATTCAATTGGCACTTCTTTGTTCCCTACCATACTGAAAAAGGGAGGAGTAACAAAGAGGAAAAACTAATCTGTTCCCTCTTTCTGGTAGGGAGTTGACATTCCCAACAATTTGTTCCTCTGGTAGATCCCTGTCATTTAGTTACGTCTTGAGTCTCTCTGATGTAAAGAAAAGCTGGTGACCACCAACCCTGACTGATGTGGTTAACGACTAGGTAGAGAGAAAGAGAAAAGGAGAAGTTTTGCTTTGTTTACCCAAAAAGACATAGGAGACATGTTTCCATTTTTTAGCAGAAGCTGGGGAGGAGGGAGAGGTCTCTGGAGCTTGGAAGGCAAGTATATAAGTCATGAACATCCCATTAGACTTGTGTAGAGAGAAACTCATAAGGACTAAACTAGGCCAGGAAACAACCCAAGTGGAGTGAGGGCTAGAGAGTGAATTGGTACCACAGCTCCTTACTGGCATGTGGCTACTTGTCTTTAGGATTGCTGCAGCTGGCCAAAATGTTCCGATTTCACCAAAGGCAGACCTCTACCATCAGATCCCACAAATGAGGCTAATATTTCATGAGAGTCCAACATAACATATGGACTATACTATGTATTAGTAGTTATAATTATATATGAGAGCTCTATGTATCCATCTCTCTGTCTAACTTTTTAATCAACTTAAATATGTACATGCTCTCCACCTCAACCAAATGTAAGCTCCTTGAGGGCAGGGAGTGTTTCATTTTTATCTTTATCTCCTCAGTTCCTGTCATATAAGAGGTATTAAAAAATATTTGCTGACTGATTGACACACTAGTCCAATGTTCTCATTTTATAGTTGAGGAAACTGAGGTCCAGAGAATTTATATGATTTGCCAAAGGCCACACAAGTAAGAAAGCTACATAACTGAGATGTGAACCAAAGCCTTTTGACACTAAATTCAGTGCCCTTTCTACTGTATCACACTACTTCCTTCTCCTTCCATATGTCATGTCTATTGGCCTGTCTTATTGTGTGGCTATTTCAATTTTAATATTAATTTTATCTAGTTTAATTTTTACCTAGCTGAGACCCACTTCAGTAAATTTGAGTCCTGAAGGGAGAGAGCAGAAGAGAGCAGGAAAGAAGATTACAGGATAATGATTTAGAGCAGGAGGATACCCTGGAAACTATATAATCCAACTGCTTCATTTTATATATGAAAACTCATTCAAGTTGATACAGGTATCAAGTGATAGAGTCAGAATTTGTACCCATTCTTTTGACTCCACCAAGAGTTTTTCTAGTATACTATGCGTAGCAGAAAGAGAAAAGGAAAGCGTAAATGAGTCTCCCACTCTTACTGTGTCTCATTCAACCCCTTGGTTCCTTCTACCCCTTCTCTTTTTTCAACCATTAAATTGATGGGAAAGAAGTAGGGAGAGAGCAAAAGAAGAAAGGGAGGGAAGGAAGAAGGAAGGAAGGAGGGAATGAAGCAAGGAAGAGAGGGAGGGAGGGGAGGAGAAGAAAATATTATTAATATTACTACAACTATCATAACTACAACAACAACAGCTACCACCACCACCACCATTACTACTACTACTACTACCACTACTACTATTACTATGATGATGATAGTGATGACAACTACTACTACTACTACTACTACTACTACTGTTATTCCATTCCTGTTAGTTCTCATTATCTATGCCCCACATCTGGTTTATCCTTCCACTACCTCACTCTGCCCCTCAGCATCCCTTGCTTCCTTCAAGGAAAAGTGATGATGGGCAGCTTTAAATTCCAAGCCAAGGGTCATGTAAGTATATACAAAGCTAAAACTGAATGTATCAATGAGTATTTCAACATAAACATTGTCACAATGTACTCATTGAAAAGGTTTAGATATTCGTATACCCACATGTGTCTATCTATCTATCTATCTATCTATCTATCTATCTATCTATCTATCATCTATCTATCTATCTATCTATTATCTATCTATCTATTATCTATCTATCTATCTATCTATCTATCTATCTATCTATCTATCTATCTAACTATCTATCTATCTATATACATATACGCAAGAGTGAAGTATCAAAAACCAAGACAAACCTTCTTCCATGGCTCCCTGTTACCTCCAGCATAATGTACCAACTCCTCAGCTGGCCTTTGAAATCTTTCACAATTTGACTCTACTTTCCTTTCCCAAAATATTTCTAATTATTCCTCCTTATGTACTATAATATCCAGCCAAACTAGGCTCTTTGCTCTTTCTGGAAGTTGGCATTCCATATTGTTTCTCTGGGCCTTTGCCCAGGCCTATTCCCCATGACTTGAAGGCACACCCTGCTCATTTCCTCCTCTTAAAATCCTTAGCTTCCTTTAAGGCCTATATCAGGTATGACCTTCCAGGATAGTCAAACCTCTAGTAGTTAAGTATACTTTTCTTCCTCAAAGATACTTTTATATTTTCTTATTTTTAAATGCCATATTTTCCAGTTCCTCAACAGCAGGGTTTGGCTAGAAAAATCCAGTGAGTGGGCATTTTTTTTTTAAGTACTTACTATATAACAGGCACTGTGCTAAGTTCCTGAGTACATATTTTTAAAAAGGCAAAAATAGTTCCTGTCCTCAAGAAACTTACAATCTAATGGTCTTTTGTCTTTGAGTCTTTAATGCCTAGCATACTGCCTGACATATATTAGATATATTTTTTAAAAAAACTGCTTGCTTAATTAAATTGAATTAAATTTTACATAGACATGAATGATTTTGCTCAAACTCTGAAGAGAATGATATTCAAATGAATTTCTTGGCCATTTAGTGTCATCTCCCAGGCTAGATGATGCTCCAGTCCAAAGACAGAAACCTGTTCATTTACCTGGAAAGAGGTCTCTGCCTGGTTCTGGAAGGATCCATGCCCTACAATAGGATGTTTGTTATGAATTAAAATCAAATCCAAACCAAAAAAACCCCCTGGTGCCGGCAATTTCAAGGTTTTAATGTGATTCTCTTTTTAGAAAGAACCCAAAATTAGTAAGGAAAAAAATCCCAATAAGCACCAATTAAGAGTAGTTTTGGTAACAAATGCAGTACTTGGAAACTTACTGATTATGAAATCCTTCCTGTGAGACACATCATCTTACTTATGGAGTTCTCTGAAAAGCCATTAATTTTTATTTTAAGGAAACACAAGAGCTTTTCAGGGCCCAGCCAAGAAATCAAGGAAGAAATTGGCCTAGAAAAGCGATGGGAAATAACTATGCTTAAATATACAGTAGAGTTTGCATAATTACATATCACATAATCTAATATGTGAGAACAGAATGACAAGTACAGCACTGAGTTTCTCTACAGGGAATGCGTGTTTCCAGTAGCTTTGCATTTTTCAGTTCCACCCATTCCACTCTGCCCAGAGCATCTCCACCTCTCATTTTTGGCAATGAACAAAAAAAGATATCAACGAGACCATCAATGGGCAGACTGTCATAGAAGATTCTGTAACTGGCCAAAATAAAGACACCCAGAATATAGATAGTCAATGTGTAATGAATTAATAATCTGGAGAGTATTCAGAGAGCAGTGACCAGGATGAAGAAGGTCCTCGAATTCATGTCACACAATGGAGAAAAGGGGAATGGATAAGATCTCGATAAGAGAAGGCTCAGGAGCCATAAGATAGCTGTCTTCAAGTGTTTGAAAGGTTGTCATGTGGAAAAAGGATTAATCTTTCTCTGCTTAGATCCAGAGACAGAACTAAGAGTGATGGCTGAAAGTAGTAAAGAGGCAGATTAAGGTTGAGTTATTAACAGAGCTGACCAAATGCAGAATGAGATGCCTTGAGAGGTAATGGGGTTCCCTTTCCCATGAAAGACCTTCAAGCAAAGACTGAATGATAATTTGTTTGGGCATATCATAAAGGGGATTCTGGGGGGGGGTATGTTTTGGGATAGATGGCCACTAAATCCTGTCCAACCCTGAATTTTTTATTTTTAATGTACCATGTAAGAAATTGTATTCTCTTTACTTTCGTATTGCTCTTGCCCTGAGTTTTCTATTCCGAATCTGCAGAAGAAAAGCCTGGGAAGAACAAAAAAGGGAAGAAAAGAAATTTACATGATAACTTTATTATATATTTAAAAGGAATAGCAAGTTGTACATAATAGATTTGCAGTTTCATGTGCAATCATCTTCTTATTATACTATGTTATGGAAATGCTCATTTTATTCCATAAATTAAAAATAAAATAACTTTTTCAAAGAGAAGCCTGAGGGTGGGGATGGGGCAGAGAGAAGGGCATGGGATCTATGTTCAAATAAATGAATATTGTCAAATGGAAGAAGCATTCAATAATTCAGTCAGCAAGCATTTGTTAAGTGCCTTTATGTGCCAAGCACTGCACAAGGTGATGGGGAGAAAGAGACAGAAGTGAGACACTCCCTGCCCTCAAGGAGCTTATATTGTCTTGAGGAGAAAGAGCAGGTACAGATAGACAAAGCATTTATCTGGTGCTTGTGCCAGGCAGTGCTCTAAATACCAGATTATCTGCAACATATGCAAAGTAAGTACAGAGTGTTTTAAGAAGGAGTCCATTGAAAGCTGGGGTCTTCAGGAAAGGCTCATGTAGAAGTAGGCACTTCAGCCAAGTCTTGAAAAAGGCTAAGGATTCTAAGGGGAAGACAAGATGAGGAAGGACAGCTAGTGCAAAGGTGTGTAGGTGGGAAATTGAGTATTGTGGATAGAGACTTGTAAGAAGGGCAGTTTCATTAGACCTTAGGGAGCATGAAGTGGAGTAATGTGTAGTAAGACTGGAAATATAGAGTGGAGCCAAGTTTTGAAGGGCTTTAAATGTCAAACAGAGGAGTTTATCATAGTGGTAATGAGTCACTGGGTTTTTTGAACAAGAAAAGGATATAGTTAGACACTACTTTGTGAAAATCATTCTGGCAGATGTGTGGAAGATGAATGGAAGTGGAGAGAAACTTGAGTCAAGGAGAACACTTAGAAGGCTTTTGCAATAGCTGGGTCAGCTTAACCCCAGAGGTCAGAACCAATAGCAATGGGCAGAAGTTATAGAGAGGCACAGCTACTCTCCAGGTCCAGAAAATCTTCCTAATTAACATCATGAGCTGTTCAGAAACAGAATGGGTTGTCTCAAGCTGGAAGTACATTTCTGGCATTCTGTAAGAAGAGGTCAGGTGGCAAAGTCAGATCAGAGATTTCAAAGCAGAAGGGCCCGTTGCAATCATATAATCTGCCTCTTTTTATAGATTAGGAAACTGATGTAGAGAGGTGAAATTATTTGACTAAGGTCACACAACCCTGTTGGCCTCAGTTTCCTCATCTGTAAAATGAGCTGGAAAATGAAATGGTAAACCACTCCAGTATCTCTGCTGAGAAAACACCAAACGGGGTCATGCAGAGTCAGATATGACTGAAATGACTGAACAACACCACCACCACACACAGGCAGTAAGGGCAGAGCTGGGATCTGAACCCAGAGCTTCTGACTCCCAATCTAGCACTCTTTCCTTTACATCAAACTTGGTACAGTTTAGACAGGATGGTCCTTTGAGGTCTCTGAGTCTATGATTCTTAACATCATAAGCATACACGATACAAAGTGTATTACAGAACTGTGTACATTATAAAATTTGAATAAAATGGAAATTAGAAAAGAATGTATCCTTGGACATCATTTTTCTGGTTTGTAGAATTGGGGGTGGTTGGATTAGAAGGTCTCTAAGGTCACTCTTAACTCTGTGGCCCTATAATCCTATCAGAAAGAACCACATACATAGGCTGAGAGTCCTGGCCATGTAATCAGGAAAGACCTGGATTTCAATCCTAGTTTGGACAGTAACTAGCTGGCCAAGCATAGTGAAATCAATAAACCTCCTGGTACCTGGGCTTCCTCAACTGTCAAATGGAGATAATAACTCTTCCACTGTTTGCCTGCCTTACATGAAGGAGAGATTGGGAAAATAACAAACAAGCCTTTTTTAAGTACCTACTGTGTGCCAGGCAATATGCTAAGTACTATATAAACATTATCTCCTTTAATCCTCCCTCATACCCCTGAAAGGCAGGTGCTATTATTATTCATGTTTACAGCTGAGGAAACTGAGACAGAAAAGGTTAAGTGACTTGCTCAGGGTTATACAGCTGGTAAGTCCCTGAGACTAGATTTGAACTCAGGTCTTCCTAATTCCAAGCCCACTGCTCTATCCACAGAGTGGTTGTAAGGCAAACAGGTGATAAATATTTTTGATATAGAATTATTACCTCTGGGGACAAACCTTAAAGTGTTAGAAAAATCTGGATAATCTATTTCTCTAGAATCATATGTTTTAGAACTGTGATCTCCAAAGGTGAGGCCATATCCCACTCTGAAAGGGCTGGTGGGGTTATTTCAAGGAGTGTGAGATCAATGCCCACCACTATGGGCATGTGTCTGACCCAACTCTACTATCTCTTCATCCAGCATTATTCAATGGTCCTCCACTTCATTGCCCCCCAACTCTGGCCTTTCCCAGCTACCCTGGCCTTGGTCCCTTAGGGCAATTGTAAACTAAGACCCAGGAGCCCACAATAGCTGCAAAAGGAAAATTCTGTGTCTCCCTTCTCCCCCTCCTCATTCACCCCCCAGCATCTCTGTACCCCTACATCCTCTTCTGGTAATGCAAGCCCCCCGTCAGAAGACAGGCTCAAGGACAATGGCCTGGGAGTAGGAGCCCCTTCTCCCTTTCATTTTTCCATGGGGCAATCAATCAAGAAATATTTATTAAGTTCCTACTATGTGCCAGACACTGTGTTAAGTGCTAGACAGAGTGAGTTGCATAGGATGCACAGGCATGAGTGGGTTGGAATAGAGTGCAGATATCATTATAATTGTTCTTCCCCCGCCCCTGCCCTAGATAATTTCACTTCTGACCTTCCCTATTACATCAGGGTCACCATCATTCTCCCAGTCACCCAGGTTGGCAACCTTGATGTCATTCTTGACTTCGCCATTTTATACACTCCATAAGTCTAATCATTTGCTAAATATTGCCATTGATATATCCACAATATCACTCATATCTGTCCTGTTCTCTCTATTCAAATGATCCCCACCTCCCGCCCTCTCTACTTATTGACCGAACTTTTGTAATAACCTTCTAGTCTTCCTGTTGCAAAATTCTCCTCCTCCTAATCTATCCTCCACATACAGAACTACCAAAGTGATTTTCTAAGCCCAGGTCTGACAACATCACTCCCCTTTTCAATAAACTCCATTGGCTCCCTTTTGACTCTAGAATTAAATTTTATTTCATCATTATATCAACCTTTCCTCATTTCTACTTATGTAAGTTTTATAATGTACATAATTATTAGCATAGTAGCACAGGATTTATAATTAAGTGAATATACATAAATATATGGCTTCAGAGCCAGGTAGCTCAGGCTTCAGGGCAGAATTCTGACCCACCCTGACTGTATGACCCTGAACAATTCTTTTAGCCTCTTACTGACCTAGGCAAATCTCTAAGTCTCTACATTGCAGAAAAGGTGCCTGACAACACAGATAAAATCAGTTTCTTCATGTAGGAGTCCTAACAGTAATGAAATCACAGGTTCCATATTCCTAGGCCCCATTAGGGATACACGCTGAAAAGTTTTTGTTTGTTTTGTTTTTTACTCTTGTTTTATTTGACTAAAGAGACGTGATGGAAAAAGTATGAAGGTCACTGTTTTAGAGGAGCCTTAGAAAAGATCTTGCTGGCTCTCATCTCATCCCCACACTAGTATTTTACAAATCAGGCAACTGAGTGAAGTGACTTCCCAGGGTCACACAGCTATTAAGTGTCTGAGGCTGGATTTGAACTCAAGTCTTCCAGACACTAGGTCCACTGCTCTATCCACTGCACCACCTAAGTACCTACTACGTGCCAGGTACAGTGGTAAGTGCTGGAGATAAAAAGAAAAACAAAAGACAGTCCCTGCCCTCAAAGAGCTCACAATCTAATGGAGGCAGCATTCCACAACTGTGTATAAACAAGCTATATGTGGGAAAAATTGGAGATAATCAACAGAGGAAAGGCATTAAAATTAAGAGGGGTTGGGAAAGTTTCCTGTAGAAGGTAGATATTAGCAAAATATGTGAGGGGAGCTAAGGTACAGAGATGAAAAAGGAGACCAGTCCAGACACAAAAGACTGCCAGTGAAAATGTCCTGAGCCAAGAGATGGAGTGTCTTGTTCAAGGAACAAGAAAAAGGCTGGTGTCACTGGACCACAGAGTCTGGGGGAGGAGGCAGAAGGGGCAGAAGAGGGAAGGTGCATAACGAAGAGATTTGAATGCCAAAAATAGAATTTCATGTTTGATCTTGGAGATGATTGGGAGCCACTGGAGTTTATTAAGCAGGTGATGATACAGTCAGACCTGAACTTTAGGAGTATCAATTGACTTCTGAGTGGAGAATGGACTGGAGTGAGGAGGGGCTTGTAGCAGCCACTGCAGTAGTCCAGATGTGAAGAGTAGAGGGCCTGTACCAGGCTAGTTATAATGTCAGAGGAGAGAAGGGGACACATTGGAGGGGGCGTTCTGAAGAAAAATCAACAAAACTGATTGGTTATGGGGGCAGAGTGAGAGAGAGTGAGGATTAGAGGTTGATACCTAGTTTGGGAGCCAGTTGATGGAAACAATGGTGGCTCAATTAACAATAATCAGGATGTTAGGAAGAGGGGAAGGTTTGGCGGAAAGATAATGAATTTAATTTTTGACGTATTGAATTTAAGATGTCTATAGGACGTCTATTCAAAATGCCCAGTAGGTAGTTGGAAGTGTTAGATTGGAGAGCTGGATAAGTAGATCTGAGACTCAGCGATATAGAGATGATCATTGAATCCAAAAGAGCTGATGAGATCACCAAGTGAAATAGAATTAAAGAAGAAATAAGGCCAGAATAGATGAGTGACATGTCCATGGTAACATAGCTCGTAAGTGTCATAAGATCACATATTTTGACTCATAGGTCATCTCAGAGGACATCTAATCTAACCTCCTAATTGTATAGAGTAGGAAACTGAGAACCAGTGAGCTTAAATGGCTTTCCCAGGGTTACACTGATAGTAGATGTTGAAGGTGGGATATGAACAAAGTCCTTTCTGACTCCATTTCTAGGCCTCTATATCCTAAGTCAGGGCAGCTAAGTGATGCAGAGGGTAGAGTGCCAGGCTTAGAATCAGGAGGACTCATCTTTCTGAGTTCAACTCTGGCCTCAGATACTTACTAGTTATGTGATCCTGGGCAAGTCATTTAACCCTGTTTGCCTCAGTTTCTTCATCTGTAAAATAAGCTGGAGAAGGAAATACCAAACCACTCCAGTATCTTTTCCAAGAAAACCCTAACTAGGTTGCAAACAGTCAGATACAACTGAACAACCACAACACACACACACACACACACACACACACACATCCTAAGTCATGCTGCCTTTTTAAATGAAATTTCTACTTTCACAACATTTTCAATAAATATCCTTTCTCTACTCAAAGTTGTCACCTTAGTCCAAACCCTCATTATCACTCCATGCTTAGATTATTTTAATAGTCTATTATTAAACTAGTCACGAAGACCTGAGTTCAAATCCAGCCTCAAACATTTACTAGTTATGTGATCTTGGGCAAGTTACTTAACCCTGTTTGCCTCAGTTTCTTTATCTGCAAAATAAGCTGGAGAAGGAAACGGCCTGCCACTCCAGTATCTTTGCCAAGAAAACCCCAAATGGGTTCATGCAGAGTTAGACATAACTTAAAATAACTGAAAAATATACAAGGACGGTAACAAACCCAGCAAATGATATTCCTAAAGCACAGGTCTGATCATATTACTCTCTAACTCAAGAGGCTCCACTAGGTCTCTTACGATGAAACAAACATTCCCCTCTGGTGTTGAAAACATTTACAGTCTGGTCCCATCATCTCTTTCCAGGCTGATCTTGCATAACTCCCCAATATTCACTGTGTACTTTTTCCAGATTGGCCTATATATTTATTCCATATGCATGGCGTTCCATCTTCTGCCTCCCTGCCCACTCACAGGCCACCCTGCCTTACCTAGAGTACTTTCCTGTTTACTTCTGCCTTCTGGAAACCCTGGGCCCCTTCAAGAATCAGCTCAAGTATCACCTCCTATAAAAGGCCTTTCTTGATTCTCCTAATTATTAGTAAACTCCACCCCCCAAATAGTTTGGATTTTGTATATATCTGGTGTTTACATGGGTTACATGTAGTCTGCTCCTCCCCCAAGCAGAACAAAAGCTCATTGAGGGCAGAGACTTTCATTTTTGTCTGTCTGTTTTGTATCCTTAGCATCTAACAAAGAATCTTGCCCCAACATATGATCAGTAAGTATTTATTGGGTTTAATGATCCTCCCTGGGCCTTAATTTCATCATTTATAAAATGAGGATGATAAAACTTGTAGAGAAGTGCTCTGTGAAGTGCTTCCTAAGTGCCAGGTGCGCTGTTCTAGGTGCTGGGGATGCAAATACAATAAATAGAAGGTTGTAGTAAGTAAAGTACTTTACAACATTTAAAACACTAAAGGAATCACATTTATTTATTTGGCCATTTAGGTATTTTTTTTATAAAGCTCACAAAAGGCTTAGAAATCACTTGGGCCACCTATGTCCAGTCTACAGATGAAAAAAAAAAAGTGAAGACCAATGACTTCACTTGACAATGAAGACTAAGTGACTCGCCCAATGATGGTCTCACAGGAAGTGAAAAACAGCACTGCTCTGGGATAAAGGGCATGGGCTGTGCTGGTAAATATTTAACAACCAGCTTTTCAGAAAAAAAATTATTTGCTAAATACTTTTAAGTTTAATTGCATTGTTAACATGTTTCCGCTACTTTCTTATGGCTAGACCATTAACAAAACAATAAATCAAGCCATGGTGTATGGTGTTTGCTTGCTTACTGAGGTACAAATACTCACACTGAAAATCTGACCATTAGTTCTTGTGTATAAACCGGTTCCAGCACACCCTTGGTTTAAATCTTGCTTCTGATATTGTGTGACCTTGGGCAAGTCACCTCTCCAGGCCTTCACTTTTTCATCACATGGACTGCATGGCCTCTAAAGTCCCTTCTAAATCTTAATCTTTGGTTCTATGATAATAATCAGCCCATGATAGCAATCTAAACTTCTGATTCCAAATCCAGAAGTCCACATAGTATCTTTTGGGAAAGGCTCTACATGTATTTATAACTACAGACTGCTAAGAAAAATCTATCCCATTTTCAGGGAAGCAGAGACAGAGGGGTGAGAGGCTCAGGTAAAATGAATATCAGGAAAGAGGCATGAGGCCAAGGGAGGCAGGCAATAAATAATAAGTCGTGACACTTTTCCCCCTCAGTGAATCAGGTTTGGAGAGGACTGAGAAACCAGTACAAATGACAGAGCTCACTTGCTGGGGAATGGGAATTGTTTGGCTACCTCGGTCTAGACCCCCTGAAGTTTAAAGAGTGAGAACATAAGAAGATCATAAAAGAGGAAATTACAATAGTCGAGGTGGGAAATTTTTTCAAGCATGAATAATGATCAAGGTAAGGATGAATTTTGGAAGTGTGCCAAAGATGGTAATAGGCAACTCAGAATGAAGGAAATATTCATGTGGGAGGAAAGAGAAAGATGAGCTTTAGGAATAACAATATTATTCTATCTCACTGTTGCACCTTACTATAAAGAAATGAACACAACAGAAAGCACCAGGCCATTGTAAGGTCTTTCTCCTGGGGAGCAAAGCTGATCTGACAAAACTGGAAAGGAATATGACCATCAGGGTCCACTGGAACATCATGGGATCATGAACCCAGAGCTAAGAAGGACCTCAGAGGTCACTGAATCATACCCTCCTTCTACAGAGAAGGAAACAAGCCATTTCTGTGTTCCCCTCCATTCTCTTCCAACTTCATAGTGGTTGTCTTGCCCCACTGAGGATGACTCCACCATAAAGCTGACCTTATAACTGGTGGGTCTTTACCCAGATTCATGATACATTCAGAAGTTTCAGCTACTTTGTTCATTCCCTTTCCACCTCACTCTCTGAGCTGCTCCAAATCTGTACTGGTTAACTTTCTCTCCCTGACAATGTACCCATTTTTACTTTATTATGTCTTCTTCCATTAGAATGTAAGTTCCTAGATAGTAGGGACCATCTTATTTTCTTATTTTTCTATCCCCCATGCTTATCATTGTATCTGACACATAGCAAGGATTTAATAAGAGTTTTATCTAATGTAACAAAATAAGGTAGGGGCAGCTAGGTGGCACAGTGGATAGAGCATCGGCCCTGAAGTCAGGAGGACCTGAGTTCAAATCCAGCCTCAGACCAAACACTTGCCACTTACTAGCTGTGTGACCCTGGGCAAGTCACTTAACCCCAATTGCCTAAAAAAAAAAAAAACAAACAAACAAACAAAATAAGGTAAAGTGACTTGCTTATGGCTATACTGATAGAGGTACCCAGATAGTATCAGGGACAGGATTTGAACCCAAGTCCTTGGGCTCCAGAGTAAGTGTTCCATATTTCCTCCACTACATGACCCTGAATCTTCCAACTATACATATTGAGTCAGAGAAAAATCTAGGTAATCTAGATGTCTGTCATTAGAAGGCACTGGGAGGCACTACCCCATTTTCTTCTGACAACAATACTAGGAGGCACTGGGAGGCACTATAAAATATATGGAATCATCCTTCACTAAGGCAAGCAGGCTAACTTTAAAAATAAATTAAATTCAGAAACATCGAAGAGGTATGAGATTCTGCAAAATGGATTAACCACTTAGGACTACCATGAGATAACAGGCTTATGTCTTGTAGAAGCCCATTGGGGAAATTTTGGCTACTGTATGTATCACATTAGAAGGCACAGTCAAATCCCACCATCTGAATTAGAAGATTTCAGGTCAGACCCACATCTACACATTAAATCAACCTGTTACTTAATCATTAACTGCTGGGCTCATTTCCAACTTTAATTAATTGTTTTTTTTCTTACTTTCATTATAAATAAAAGTTGAATAATTCTGAAATCTAAGCTTATATCATCTCTACAACCCTCGGCCCATCCAAGGCTCATTTCCTCCAGCTGAATTCAAAGTCAGCAACACCTGGGGTGCTTGAAAATGAAATGTGTTAGCCATCATCTCTGCCGGATTAGTATCTTCGAGCACTGCTCATGTGAATCACGGCAGGTAGGAGACACAACTCATCAGGGGGAAGCTCAATGGTCTAACACACTGGCAGGAAAGCTTTTACCTGAAACTCAAGGAGTAAGTTCCCTGCAATAAGATACATTTGAGGTTAGGGGCTGTTCTTTTAGAAAGGGTTTTCCTTGTTTTTCTGAGTGGAGATGTGACATGGCCAGACCTTCACATTAGGCAAATCATTTTGCAGTAGTCTAGGTGAGAGATGATTAGGGTCTAAACTAAGTTTATGACTCCATGGATGGTCAGAAGAGGAGATATAGATAGATAGATAGATAGATAGATAGATAGATAGATAGATAGATAGATAGATAGATATAGATATAGATATATGTGTGTGTGTGTATATGTATATGTGTGTATATATACATATACACATACACATATATAAACAAAATATATGTGTGTATATGTAAATGTATGTATATATACATACATTTATACATGTATATATAGACATATATACATATATAGACACATATATGTATATAGACATATATACATGTATACACACACACACACACACACACACACACACACACACATATATATACATATATATGAAATATTGTACAGACAGAAAAAAATCCAACATTTGGTCACTGACTGGAGATGTAGAGTAAACGAGTGTGAGGGGCTGAGGATGACACTTAGGTTGTGAGCCTGGGATAATGGGGAGAATGCTGGTGTCTATAACCATAACAGAAAAGTTTAACAGGGAGGGCTGGGAGAAAGATATTGGGTTCTGTTTTGGACATGTTGAGTTTGAGATGCCTATGGGATATCCAGGGTTTTTTGTGTTCATTTGCTTGTTTTGGTGAGGCAATTGGAGTTAATTGACTTGCCCAGAGACACACAGCTAATGAGTGTTATATATCTGACGCTGGATTTGAACTCAAGTCCTCCTGACTCCAGGGCTAGTGTTCTATCCACCACAGCGAGGTGGGTGATGACTTGACTTGTGCATGAATTGGATTTAAGTGAGGCAGAGTTGCACAAAGTTGTTAGCTTCAGTCTTCCTGAACCATCAAAGCCCAGTGGCAGGAAAATGTCAGGATGACTGGTGATGGCCCTGATGCAGTAGATGGCCTTGGCATTTTTGATGTCTCACCAAGCTCCAAGTCCTCCACAGTTCCTGCTTAAGCCACCTTCATGGCTATTGGAACAAATTGTTCTCATTGGCCCATTCCACAGGTCCCAAACCTGTTGGTGAATTAGGGAGATGTCTACCTTCAAGTATTGTAGACTTTCACCAGTGCATAATGATGAGATGATAGCTCTTTACATATACAGCTCTTTAATGTTCCCGATGAGCTTTGACTAGGTAATCGCATTCACTCTACATATCCAGTCAGTGACCAAATGGTTTTTTTTTTCTGTCTTTACATTTTTCATGTATGTTCTCTTCTCTCCATTAGTGCAGTGATCAACCAGATGAAGGGGTTGAATCACATGACCTTTCTCATCTGTTCCAGCTCCAGGTATACAATCCCTTCATGATCCTTTCTATTGTGATTGCGAGAACATAGTACATACCCAGAAGAGTTTAATATGAGAAATGGGGCAGAGAAGAGGTCAGACAAAGTACCTCAGGAAAATCCAAGAAGGGAGAAAGCTCAACTTGCCTTCTCCATATCTGTTTCCTTCCCTGTAAAATGAGTACATTACAACAAATAGCACTTTCAGTTTCTGAAATCATGAGGCTGTGACTAATGCTGGAGTCTATCTTGGGAGCAGCAATTCAGTTCTCAATTTCCCCATATATAAAATGAAGAGGTTTTGCTTTCATGTGATGTCAGAAGTCCCTTCCAACTCTAAAATGAAGATTCCATGATCAAAGGGGATAGTATATGTGAAGTATTTTGCAAACTGCAGCACTATATACATACCATCTATCATTTTGTTTGCATACTGGATGGAGAAGACAATGTGGTATGTTAGAAACAAAGACGGGTTTGGAATTAAAAGACCTCAGGTCAAATTCCTGTTGAGCTTCTTACTTCTTACGGCCCTTCCATCTTTTGGGTCTCAGTTTCTTCCTCTGTAAAATGATCTTGTTGGACAAGGGAACCTCTAACTTCCCTTCCTGATTTACACCCTAAAATCCATAGCTCAGGTGACCCAGGGCTCTAGATGCAGTATTAGATTTAGCCATTAGTCAGTGAACACTTGTAAGTTCCTACTCTGCGCCTGGAACTGTGCTAAGTTCTGGGGTTACAAGGAAAGAGGCAAAAGACAGCTCCTGTCTCAAGGAGTACACAGTTTAATGGGGGAAATAATATACAAACAATTACGTGGAAACATGCTATAGATAGGAAAAATTAGAATGAATGCACAGAGCAATGGCACTATATTAAGGGGAGCCAAGAAAGGCTTCTTGTATTAGAAGGAGTTTAGCTGGGACTTGGTCATATCCAAGGAAGGCAGGAGGTAGAAATGAGGAGGTAGAGCATTCCAGGCATGGGGGATGGCCAGAGAAAATGCCCAAAGTCAGCAGATGGCGTGTCATGTTCAAGGAACAGCAAGGAGGCCAGGGTCACAGGATTGCACAGTAGATGGGGGAGTGTGCATGTGTGTAAAGTCTAAGAAGACCATAAAGAAGGAGCAGCTAGGTGGCACAGTGGATAGAGCTCAGGCCTTGGAGTCAGGAGGACCAGAGTTCAAATCTGACCTCAGACACTTAACACTTACTAGCTGTATGACCCCAGGCAGGTCACTTAACCCCCATGGCCTTATCAAAAAGCACAAAAAAAGAAGATAGAAGACTAGAGAGACAAAGGGGGGAGGGGGCAGTTGGGTTAGGAAGGATTCTGAACACCAAACAGATTTTATAGTTCATTGTGGAGTTACAAGGAAGCTTCATCATAGAACCTGAATATCTGAATGAAACACAGTATGGACTCACGGAAAGGCTGTTGTTTTTTTTTTCTTTGTGTCTCCAATGCTTAGCACAGTTTCTGGCACATAGTAGCTGCTTAATAGATGTTTGTTGAAAGGCGATTGGATCTGAAGTCAGAGATCATTGTCGTCCAGTCATGTCCAACCCTTTGAGTCCAACTATTTGGGGTTTTCGTGGCATAGATACTGCCCATTTCTTTCTTCAACTCATTTTACAGATAGGAAAACTGAGGCAAACAGGTTTAAATGACTTGCCCAGAAACATACAACCAGTGTCTGAGACTGGATTTGAACTCATGAAGATAAGTCTTCCTGACTCCATCTCTGTGCCACATTGCATTCAAATTCTGATTCTTCCACTTATTCCTAGTGTGACCATGAGCAAATGACTTCACTTCTCTGGCCCTCGGTTTTCTCCTCTATAAAATGATACTTTTGGGCATGATGTTCTCTAAGGTCAGTCAATTAATCAATAAACATTCATTAAGTGCCAACTAAGTGCTAAGCATTGGAGATACAAAAGGAGGCAAACAATAGTCCCTGCCTTCAAGGAACTGACAATCTAATGGTCCCTCCCAGATCTCAATCCTATGGCTCTACAAAAATAGACTTCCTACTATTCTAATCTCTGAGGCAAGATCTGTGTCTTCTTATTTATTCCATAAATAGGCAGACCTCTCACTTATGGTCCATTTTTGGCATATTCCAAAGCCTGACTCAGACATTTGAAAAAAAATCAGAATTCAATATCAAAGTTCCAGATTTCAGGAAAAAGTGCAAATTGCAATAAAGTTCCATGGATCGAAAAGAAATTCAAATTTAAGATGACAGTTAATGCTGAAACCCTTTCACCAAGTCGGAGAGAATCAAGATAATGCTCAGATTGCAAGAAAAGGAGTTGGCAGGGTAGAACCAAAGTTGGAGCTTGACAGCCCTCATATCCAATCTCCCAAGGCCTCCGGGAGGGTCAAGGAAACAAGCCTGGGGAGGCTGTAAGCAATTTTCCTTTAGTAGGAATGCTGTCAATATGTAAGACACATGTTAATTTCTCATTTGAAAAATCCTTTAAGAATCTCCTCTTTTAGGGTTGGCCGGTTCTCTAAAATCTCCACCAAAGTAAGCACTCAGAGAAGATTGTCAGAGTGCAAACTCAGTGTAGCAAGCTAGGGAGTCCTAAATCCATCCAGGACTATTGATAGGGGCCCATGAAAGAGAGCCTGGGAATTAGGAGACCCAAATTCCAGTGATATCTGTCACTTGGTTTCAAATACATATTTTCTGAATGAAGGGAGGTAAGAATGAGCAGCTGGCTGAAGTGATCATCCAGGGTAGGAATTGGAATCCAAACCCAGATTGCCTATGGCTGCCCTTGAGAAGGAGACAGGGACAAGCCTAGAACTGAGTCCCACAATTAATAAGACATTGACTCAACAGGAGGCTAGGAGTGGGAGAGCATTGGGAAGGCTTGATAACTTCAATATTAGGGATGACTGTTAGGTGGGAGTGACTGATTCTCAATATCTGAGCTGTATCTGGGAGCTCCTGGGTTTGGGGTAGTACTCTAAGCCAGAGGTGGGGAACCTGCCTCCTTGAGGCCACATGTATCCCTCTAGGTCCTCAAGTGCAGCCCTTTGACTGAATCCAAACGTTGAGTTCCATCGAAGAGCTGCACTTGAGGACCTAGATGGCCACTGGTGGCCTGGAGGCCACAGGTCCCCCATTCCTGTTCTAGACTATTGAAGGATGGCCTGGGTATGGGAGAATGGCACATCTGGAGGCTGAATCACAGTCATTCTAAGGGATTTCATTTGTTTCGGTGAGTAAACTTAATATACAGTCAAGGAAAAACAAATAAAAAAAGGATACACTTGGCTAATCGTTCCCTTTTTCTTGGCCTCAATGGTCTCCTCTCTACAAAGAGGCAGCCAGTTGAAAGAAGTTCTAATATTCCTTCCAACTCCCCAATTCTCCAATTCCGTTATCCCACCAAACTTCTCATGTCTCATGGGCTATCATGTGGGGCCCCAGAGGAGGCAGGGGAGACTGGGTGTAGAATTGGAGGATTTAATTTTCAATCCCTACTCCTTATTCCCTGTGTGGCCAGGGGAATCATTTCACCTCTCTCAGGCTCAGATTTGCAAAATGAACAAGAAAAGGATTGGCCTACATGCAACATGGTACAGTGGAATAGTATTCTTACTGATTTAGAGGAACTGGGTTCAGATTCTGCCTCTGACAGTTACTGCATGTGTGAGCAAGTCCCTTAGCCTTTCTGGGCCTCAGTTTTCTCTTCTGTAAAATGGAGATGTTGGACTAGATGGTTTCTGAGAATCCTTGTAACTCTGTGATTCTTTGATTACAGGGAGAGGAGGGTAAAAGACAGGAAGGAATGGTACATAATAGCTTCCTCATTAAGATTTGGCCTTAAAGAATTGGAAATGGAGGGGATGCCCATCATTTGGGGAATGGCTGACCAAGTTGTGGTATATGATTGTGATGAAATTCTATTATGCTATAAGAAATGGTAAACAGGACAGTGTCAGAAAAAACCTGGAGGGACTTAACATGAACTGATGCCAAATAAAGTAAGCAGAACCGAGAGAACAGTATATACCATAACAACATTGAATGATGATCAACTGTGAATGACTTAGCTATTCTGATCAATACAATGATCCAAGACAATTTTGAAGAACTTATGATAAAAAATGCTATCCACCTTCAGAGAAAGAACCAAGTACAGATTAAAGCATACTTTCTCACTTTATTTTTTTTTTTGCTTTTTTAAAATATGGAAATATGTTGTAATGATCTCACATATATAACTGATATTATATTTCTTGCCTTCTCAATGGGTGGGAAGGAATGGGAAGGAGGGAGAGAATTCAGAACTCAAAACTTTAAAAAATGACTGTTAAAATAAAGAAATAAAGATTTTTTCAAAAAAGAGAGAGAAAGGAATACATTGGCCTTGATGTCAAATGCAGCAAGAAATACCATCATTTTCCCAATTCTGAATAAGATAGCAGTGCTTTCAATGGGTCCAAGCTGCTCCCTGTCACTATAGGCTCCCTCTTTCTCTCTTTTTTTTAACCCCATAGCCTGCTGAAAATGCTTCAAGGTTATAAATCCTAAAGCATCTCGAACTCAGAAGAACTAAAATAGCAATTGAAATAATGAATAAAAAGCATTTATCAAGTGCTTAGTGTATTCCAAGGATCAAAAAATAACTAGCATTTATAAAGACTTACAAACCCTCGCAAAGACCCTGGGAGGTAGGTGTTATTAATACCCCTGTTTTAAAGATGTGGAAGTGGCTGAGAGCTTAAGTGATCATCCCAGAGTCACACAAAGCTAGTAAGTGTCTGAGGCTAGATTTGAACTCAAGGTACTCTTGACTCTGGATCTAGCCTTCTATCTTCTGCACCTCCTAGCTTTCTAGAAAAAGCAAGACAGTATGTGCCGTCAAGAAAGTCACACTCTAATCAGGAGAAACAACACAAAGAAGAGCTTCAGGGTGAATGGCAAGGCCTAGGGGTCCTTAGGAGGCAGTATTAGGGCAGAACGTGGTCGCTGGAGGATCTTAGGACACAGTGACAAGGCAGATGGTAAGGTCCTCCATCTCACCACAAAGATGACAGTTGGTGAATCCCAGCTTATTCAAACTGTCTTCTTTCTCTCATCCCATCCAATAAAGCAATAAGGTCTTGGTGTCTAAGGACCAGAAAAGATGCAAAGGGAAGGCTTGGGGGAGGGAAGAGTGACCCAACTCAAATGTGAGTTAACTCAAATGGTAATGAGGAGATGGATAGGTTTTTATGATGGTCCCTTAGCATATTACCAATGATGACTTGTATAGGAAAAGTGACATATAGGAAGTTATCACATACATTTTATACTGACTTATCTATGTACCCATTGTAAACAACCTCCCTCCACCCAAGTAGAATGAAAGAAAGCCCACTAAAGACAGGGACTGTTTCATTTTTGGTTTTGTATCCCCAGTTCTTAGCATAGCTCTGTGGACACACAGGTATTTAATAAATATTGGATTTCATTGAATTGAGTCAAAGTGAAATGAACTGCATTGAATTGAAGTGAATTGAATTGATGGTACCATAAAAAAAAAAGTGGGTCTGGAATCAGACCACTTGAGTTAAAATTCTGGCTCCACCATTCACATAATTTACATTTGACCTTGGGCATGTCATTTCTCAACCTCTATTTACTCATTTGTAAGGAGACTAGATTAAGTGATCTCTAAGAAGGCCTTTCCTAACTCTAAATCAATAATCTAATGAATTACATTGAAGAATAAAGGAAAGAGGAGATGGAAAGAGGTTTGGTCACCATCACCTTCAGCTCCCACAACTGGAGAAGGGTCTCTAGTAAGTTTCCTGACTGGATCTCCAAGAAACCTGCCTGGGCCTGGGAGGCCAGAATCAGCAACCTGATTCCCCAAGGTCCCTGACTAGTTTTCAGGTTCCCACCTTGGGGAGAAAGTCATCCCCAGCAAGCCCGGGGCTGGGAGGAGATTTGGCATTGAGGCATTCTCTGTTGCAGGTCTTCCCTCATGATAACTGAATCAGACAGGGAACTCATGCACAAATAGCTCTTTTCAAGGCCCTCCAGAGGGCCATAAGCTTCTGTGATCCTGGCAAACTGGATAACTAGTTCTATTTCTATTGGATTCTATTTCACAAAATCCAATGCAACATTTCCACACCAGTGCATTTTCACATGCCATTCCCCTGTACTAGAATGCCCCCTTCCTCATCTCCGACTCTGAGAAGCCTTTTCTTCTTTTTCAGAGGTTTAATTCTGATATTTCTATTGAGAAGACTTCCCTTATTCATCTACCTCCTCTTTCTCACACATAAACACACACCTCCCAAGGTGTTAGTTCTCTGTGTTTCTGTCTGTCCGTCTGTCTCTCTCCCCTTCACTGTCTGCCTGTCTTTCTCTGTCCCTTTCTCTCTCTCCCCCTTCCCTTCTTTGTTCCCCTCCTTTGGTGTCTATTTCTCTGTCTCTCTTTCTTACTCTTTCTCTCTCTATGTCTCTGTCTTATTCTGTCTCTCCGTGTCTGTTTTTCTGTATCTCTCTGTCTCTTTCTCTTTCTCTCTGACTTCCTCTGTCTCATACTGTCTTTCTGTGTGTCTGTCTCTCTGCCTCTGTCTGCCTGGCTCTCTCTCTCTAGTTTCTTAATACAATACTTATTTATGTAGATTAAAAACTTGGATGGATGGATATTAGGCCCATGTTGTATCCCTTTAGTCCGGGGATTCTTTATCTTTTTTGTGTGTGTTACAGATGCCCTTGGAAGTCTGATGGAGCCCATGGACTCCTCAGAATCATGTTTTAAATATATAAAATACATAGGATTATACAAGGCACCAATTAAGTGAAAATACATTAATCAATTTTTTTTTTAAGTTCATAGCCCTTGGCTAGGAACTTCTGCATTAGTAGAAGAGAAGCTCCTTGAAAGTATCTCTGATGGCTTCATTTCTTTTTGTGTGTCCTCTGTCCTTAACACAGAGCCTGGCACAGAGTAGATATCTGTTGTTTCCTCCAGTAGAATGGAAGTTCTCTGAGGGCAAAGGGTGTTTCATTTTTGTCAGCAGCCTCAGAACTTAGCACAGAACCTGGAACCCAGTAGGTACTAACGAAATGCTTACTGATTAACTGACTAATAAGCATTGCATCTGGTAAGATGGAAAGCTTGAAGCAGCTTAGGTGCTTTGCTGCAGAGAATGCTGGGCCTGGAGTCAGGAAGTCTCAAGTTCAAATCCTACCAAAGACACTTACTAGCTATGTGACAGAACTAGCCACTTAAATTCTTTCAGCCTCGGTTTCCTCAACTGTAAAATGGAGATTATTAGAGTACTTACTTCACAGGGTTGTTGTGAGGATCAAATGAGATAATATTTGTAATTTGCTTAGCAAAGTGCCTGACACAAAATTAACTCTATACAAATGCTGTGCTTTACTTGTTCATCAAACATGTCAGACTCTCCGTGACCCATTTTGGGGTTTTCTTGGAAAAGCTACTGGAGTCATTTGCCATGTCCTTCTCCAGCTCATTTTACAGATGAAGGAACTTGTGACAAACAGGGTTAAGTGACACGCCCAGGGTCACACAAGCAGTAAGTGCCTGAGGTTGAATTTGAACTCAAGAAGATGAGTCTTCTTGACTTCAGGCCCAGTACTCTATCCTCCACCTAGCTCCATCTAGCTGCCTCATATAAGTGTTAGCTATTATCATTATGATTATGATTATTATTATTGCCTCATAGGATTATTATGAGGATTGAATGAGTAAGTATTTATAGATAGTTCTGCAAATTTTACAGCGCTATATGTTAGCTACCATTCATTATCATCATCATCATCATCA
Source organism: Phascolarctos cinereus (assembly GCF_003287225.1). Taxonomy (NCBI): domain Eukaryota; kingdom Metazoa; phylum Chordata; class Mammalia; order Diprotodontia; family Phascolarctidae; genus Phascolarctos; species Phascolarctos cinereus. The sequence continues at coordinate 690,169,975 of NW_027555847.1, read as the reverse complement.
TCTCCAGTAGTGAAGAAAAGACCCATCACAAATAATACCCTGGACCCTGTGAATTACCAAGTGTTCTCTGTTCCTCTGTACTTGGTGTCCAATAGAAGTGGGCCAAACGGAACTGTATAAGAATTAACCGAGAAAATAAAGGGAAAGAAATAAAAAAAGGATTACAATGAATTTTGGCTGAAGCCTTCCTGTAAGTTATGAACTGGTAACTTCCTGTACTTATCAGTGCCCAGAATGCTGGGGAGGGGGCTGGGCCCTGAGGCTATGGTGGATGAAAGTGGAAGGTCTTTTTATTTCACTTTGTCTCTATCTCCAGTGTCTCTGAAGAAGGTACTAAAACCCCACACAGTAACTGCAGTGAGAAGGGACTAGCTGGTGGATATTAAAAAGTCTCTGCCGGAACACCTAGAAATAAAGGCGATCAAGGGACACCAACAGTTGTGACCTTACTCTCTTGGAGAAGTCAAGTCAGCAAGGGCTAAACTTAACTCAGTGGGGAGCAGACTCTAAGGCTTATTTTCACACCTCCTTAGGAGAAGCAAATAGTTTGCTCCTGAGCTCACTCTAAAGCACAGCTTCCATGCCCCCTTCTATAAGGTGCCTCTCCTCATCACTCCCGCCCCCATAGGCCTTAAAGCCTTTTCTTTTGAAATCACTTTGTACACACTTTGCATTCTCTCATCTGAGGACAAGTTGAAAGTCAACCATAAATCCCTGAGGACAGGGGCTTCACTTTTGTCAATATCTCTGGTGTCTGACACTATGTATCGTTAAAAATGTTTTATGGACCACTGTTGTTTTTGTGTCACTGCAACTTATTATTATTATTATTGCTACTATCATTATTGACTTAGATGCCTAGAATATTCAGACATTAAGTGGCTTCCCTGGCATCATAAGTGCTAGCAATTATTATGATTATTAATCATTGACAATCAATATTGAAGCAGCTGGGCAGTGCAGTAGATAGAACATTAAGCCTGAAGCCAAGAAGACTCCTCTTCCTGAGTTCAAATCCAGCCTCAGACACTTAGGAGCTGTGTGACCCTTGGCAAGTCACTCCATCCTGTTTGCCTCAGTTTCCTCATCTATAAAATGAACTGGAGAAGGAAATGGCGAAACACTCTAGTATCTTTGCCAAGAAAACCTCAGATGGGGTCATGAAGTATGAGATATGACTCAAAAGACTGAACAACAAAAATCAATGTTAATAGTCATAATAATATTATTAATCCTTAATAATAATAATGGCACTTATGAGCCCATAAAGCCAATTAATGTCTGAATGGACTAGGTAGCTCTCTAAGTTTATAGTCTTCAGAGAATGCACTAACCTGCATCGGTAGAGGGAGTTTCTTTATCTGGAAGTTCCCCACAGCAAAGAAAACAAAAGTCAAACCCTCCCTATTCCCACCCCTTACATAGTGCTTTAAGGTTTACAGAGCACTTAACATATATCATCTCATTTGATTCTCATATAAACTTGTTGAGGTAGGTGCAAATATTACCCCATCTCACAGAGGAGGAAACTGAGCTTCTGAGAAGTTAAGTAACTTGACCAGGGTCACACAGATAGTCAGTGTCAGAGGCAGGATTCAGACTGTAAGTCCAGTACTCTATCCCACTATGCCCTTACTCTCATCTAAAACTGATCCCTTCTTTATAACAAAGAAAAAAAAGTAAGGAAAAGCAATGGATACAATGACTATATTGACAACGTAGGCAACATTCTGCCATGACTGTCCTCTGCTTCTGTGATCAGAGATTCATTTTTGTCTTTTAAGTCCCCAGTTCCTAGTAGGGAACAGAGGATGAATCAGACACTTAAGTCATGAACTTAATTGAATCCATGGTTGCATAGTAGAACGAGCAGTGAGTCTGGAGTCAGACCCCTGAGTTAAAATCCTTTAAAAGAAAGAAGAGGTCATCATCTATTCTATGGGACCATTACTACGTTGTTCAATTAGAGTTTTTCATCCTTTCCATAATCTTTTCAATGTTATTGCTGCAGTCATGGGAACAAGCCTATAAAGGTCAAGAATATTGCACATCTGGATTGGGTCATTTCAATGTGCATTAATTCACACAAATCTTTCCATGTTCCTCTGAATTACTGATTTTTGTTATTTCCTAACAGTCTCGAACATAGGTGCTTAATAAGCATGTTTCTGAACTGAACCGAATGATCATGGAGAGTGAAGAAGGCAGAGAAAAGTACTACAGCATCTTCAAACACAAGGAGCTGGTAACTGCCCTGTTAAAACCCCACCCCTGATCTGCAACCTGAAACAAACGAAAGTTTCCTTTTCCCTGCAAAATTCAATTCACAACTTCTCATAAATCTTGCCCGAAGCATTTGCTTCAATTCCTTGGGCTCATAACCTCATCACAAGGTCATGGGAGAGAGATTGAGAGAGGTTAGCTCCAATGTCTTCATAGCTGAATGAGGATAAGAGAAAATTATACACGGGCTCTGATGATACTGATGCTTACAAGCAAAAAAAAAGAAATATCCACCAATTTTTACTGGATCAATGAATCAGCAGTGGCGGATATTCCACAAATGCAGAGTATGACTTCAATTTGTCTCCACGAAGATCTGAGATAATAACTTGGTAATTCTCACACCTCTTACAATAAGAATAACTGAATATTCTGAGACTCATAAAAAAGACAGATGTTTCTTGCCTTCAAAGCCAATCAGAATGTGGGAATTCAATGGGAGAAAATGTTCATTAATATTTGTACAACAGATACACACTGAAGACAATTACCAATACAATTATGTTTCAAGAACAATCAAGGTAAACCATCTTATTTCTGAGCTATTTGACAATTTCATTGAAGCACAAGGATGATACTCTAAGTCTACTTTAAATCCTGGCAGAGTGGATAGAGTGCTGGGTAGGGAGTAAGGAAGTCCAGAGTTCACATCCCATCTCTAAAGGTGATAAGTCTACAACACTGTCATTACTGTTCAGTGATTTCAGTTGTATCCTATTCTTCATGACCCCATTTTGGAGTATAGTTGCCAAGACACTGGAATGGTTTGCCATTTCCTTCTTCACCTCATTTTACAGATGAGGAAACTGAGGCAAACAGGATTAAGTTACTTGCCCAGGGTCACACAGCTAGTAAATATCTGAGCAAGCCATTTAATTGCTAAGTGCCTCAGGCAAGTTCCAGCATAGTACCATGGGATTAGCACAGGACAGATCCAAAGGAGGTAGGTTCAAATTCTACTTCTGACGTTAATCATCTCTATGACCTAAGAAAGTCACTGGACATCTCTGGGCTTCAGTTTCCTCCTTAAAATAAGGTGGTGGGTGCAGCTAGGTGGTACAGTGGATAGAGAACTGACCTTAAAGTCAGGAGGACCTGAGTTCAAATCTGGCCTCAGACCAAGCACTTCACACTTACTAGCTATGTGACCCTGGGCAAGTCACTTAACCCCAATTGCCTAAAAAAAAAGAAAGAAAGAGAGAGAGAAAAAGAAAAACAAAACAAAACAAAAAAATGAGGTGGTGGTCCAGATGATCTCAGAAGTCTCTTCTAGCTCTAGACCTATGACCCTATGTCACCCTTGACAAATCACTTAACTGCTCTGAGTCTTAGTTTTCTCATCCATCAAATGAAGAGGGTACAGTAGATGATTTTTGAGGTCTTTTACATTTCTAGATCTCTGACCCTTTAATCTACTAAGTCACTACTGCATGATCTTATAATTTATTATGTCATAGGCAGGTTGGTGGAGGGAGTTGCCATACCAGGAGTTCTCTATATGAAAAATTCTCTATATGAAAAAAGAGATTACAACTCTTTCAGGTTAATTCTTCTCTACACAGACATAATGACAAGTCTTTTGTATACTTTGGCATATCTGGCATCAGGTTTGTGTTTTAAGGATTTGTTCCCCCCATGTTTCTTTATGACAACTTTTAATAAAGCAGGGAATCATTTTAAAAATAATATTTAAAATGGCTTAAGGTAAATAACTCCCCCATCACCATCACCACCATACCTGGACTGATAGGACAAATTTTGCATTGTATCATTTCTTTATAGAGGGCTATTTACAGTACACATACAAAAAAAAGATTATTTGCTTATATCTGATCACTTTTAGGAAACATAATTTTCTGGTAAGGATAAAAGATAACAAGAAAGTCACATGAATAAAGCAAATATTTCTGGAGTCCTTCTTCCCACAGAATTTTCTCCCTTTCATTTTATTCACTATCGTTGGTTACTGGGAAGGTATAATGAATTAACAGCTGTCAGACTTTATCGTATGAGAGTGTCCATGTTCTCTAGTGTAAAATAAACTCAATTCCTCTCCTCCCCTTCATCCATAGTCCCATTCTATGTTCTTTTCTGGTCCTCAAAGAGACCATTTCCTCTTCCTAACTGGCTCTATTCATATTCCCAAGCATTTGGAGAACACCATTTAGCAGGTTGTGTCATGATCAGTCACCTCTTCCACAGGGAGTTTTTAAGGAGAGTGTGGCTCATCCATGCAGTCCCACAGGTCTGGGGCAGTGGTCCCCATCAAGTACTGATATTGCCCATGCTCATGTCATGGTGATATTTTTGTGACACATTTGTGCCTTCGTGATCTGATCACCTTATACTACACAGAATATAAACTCCTAAAGGGCAGGGACTGTTTTTGCTCTTGGCTGTCTATCCTCCAGGCTTATTGCGTTGCCTGGCACATATTAGGGGTGTAATCAACTTTTGTCTGCTGAATTGAATCATGGTAAGGATTTCAGGGCTTTAGGATATCGTAGAAGCAATAGCAATGCAATTCTCTAGAAGGAAAACAAAAACATTAGCATAGAAAAAAATGCATTATTATATTTAAAAGATACTTGTAGATTTTTTTCTCATTGAAATTACTGACTTAGAATCATGAAATGTATATTCAGTACATGTAATAGACCAAAGAACAAAATCTATTTTAAAATGGACATGATCTTAACCAAAACTAGAGAAAACCTTAGAGACCATTGAATTTAACCTACTCATTTTTTCAGAGGAGAAGAGTGAGGCCTAGAGAAGGGAAAATACTCTGTCTGGATATCTCCAGTAATGCCATCACCCACGTATCTTACCTTCCCAAGTCCCTAGTTTCCCCGTTTGATGTTGTCTTTTTCCCACTAGAATGTAAGCTTCTTGAAGACAGGGAATGTCTTGCTCGCTTTTATTTATTTCTTCAGTGCTTAGCATAGTGCCTGGCACATAGTAAAAACTTAATAAATATTCTTTCTTTCTTTCTTTCTTTCTTTTTTCTTTCTTTCTTTCTTTCTTTCTTTCTTTCTTTCTTTCTTTCTTTCTTTCCTTCTTTCTTTCCATCTTTATCTATCTATCTACTTATCTCTTGATCTGTCTAGATAACACTGTAGATTATATAGAAAACTAGTGGCAGACCCAGAACTAGAATCTGGGCCTCAAAAATAACACACTAATTTTTGGGGGGTGTTTTCCCCCATAGGATCATTCAATCCATCAACAAGTATTTATCAAATGCCTACTACATGCCAGGCATTTTGCTTGGCATTAGATTTCAGTATCATGGATTTCAAGATAGCAGGAAGCTCAGAGACTATCCAGTTCAACCCTTCAAATTAAAGAAAAGGAAACTGAGGACCAGTAAAGTTAAGTGATTTGACCAAAGTCAGAAAAGGACTAAATAGTAGGGTCAGGATTTAAACCCAGGTGTCGTGACTTCAGCTCTTTTGGCTCCACTATGTTGCCCAGAAATGAAGAAATTCCATTATTATTATGTCCTTCCTTGGAATATCTAGAAACGACTTCAATAAGAGTCAGCATTTATGCAGCATTTTAAAAATATATACTTTATTTATCTCATTTTCCAAAATATTCATCCTATTTCTAATCCCTTCATCCTGGTCAACAGGCTTAGATGCCTCACCTTCATTGAATCACCCACTCAGAAGCCCAATACAGCACTTCTCTAAAACACTAAATACTGGGCATGTTATTCAAGGTCCTAACCCTTGAAGTTTTAGCCCTAGCTGCCCAATTAGGAGCCTGGATCATGACCCCAATAGGAGGGTTCTATTTTACTGGCCCTAGGAGACATGCTCCAAAAACCCCTGCTCCTCCTCCAGACTGAGAATCTACCCAGTCCTGGTCTGCTTCATACAGCAGCAGCTTATATGAAAAAGGCAGCTCATTACATTAACATTCATCTTTAAAAAAATTTTGAGTTCCAAATTCTCTCCATTCTTGCAGTCTTTCCCCCACCCCTTGAGAAGGTAAGCAATATTATATCAATTACACATGTGAAGTCATACAAAAATATTGCCCTATTAACCATGTTGTAAAAAAAAAAAAGCAAAAAAAATGAAATAAGTGAAAAAATATGCTTCAGTCTGCTCTAAAAGTTCTTTACTTCTCTCTCTGGATATAGATAACATTTTTCATCATGAATCCTGTGGAATTGTCTTGGATCATTGTATCGATTAGAGTAGCTCAGTCTTTAACATTGATCATTGTTACAACATTGCCGTTTAGGTAGCATTTTAAGGTTTTCAAGGTACTTTACAAATATCTTATTTTATCCTTATAACCATGGGAGGTAGGTGGTGTTATTTTACAAATAAGGAAACTGAGGTAGAGAACAGTTAAGTGACTTGCCCAAGGTCACAGAGCTAGCAAGTATTTGAGGCTGGATTTGAACTCAGGTCTTCCTCACTACATTTCTAGAACTCTAGCTACTTCCATAAAACAGACCACTTCCTTGTTGGAACAACAGCTGATGTGCCCCCATTGTTCTTTCTTTTTCTATACGTGCCAGGTAGAGAATCTGCATTGCCTTTGAAACACTAGAAGAACTAGAGATCTGCGGAGTTTTTTACTACAATTCTCCGTTCAAGTGATACATCTTCAAAATCATCTAGGAAAGGGTTCTCTGATCCCATCTTTGTCTTATAGTTACAGGCTCATGTTTTCTTTGTTCCCATTTGTTTGTTAATTGTTGAAAGATTAATCTTGGCTTTGATTATCACAAGGAAAAAATAAGTAAAAAGGAGACTCGCTACACATACAAATTAAAGAAGTCAATAATGCACAAAGGGATGCAGTGACTTGGTCCTTGATGGGCTGAAATTGGTGTGAAGCCACAAGTGGCTGTCATTCTAAAATGAAGCTAAAACCAGGACAGGGATCTCTAGATTTCCTTACAGATCTCTCTGTCTCTGTCTCTCTATCTCTGTGTCTTTGTTTCTGTTTCTCTTTGTCTTTCTCTGTGTCTCTGTTTCTCTCTGTCTCTATCTTTCTGCCTCTGTCAGTCTCTCTATGTCTCCATCTCTTTCTCTCTGTGTTTCTGTCTATGTCTCTCTCTCTCTCTGTCTTGGTCTCTCTCTGTTTCTCTCTGTCTCTGTGTATCTGTCTCTGTCTTTCAGTATCTCTCTGGAATAAGAGATAGCATGCTAAGACTTCCTGGTACATGACAGAGGTAAGTAATTTAGATGGTGGCAAGGCCAGACAAAGGTCATCGAGACATCAAGAACATGTCTTAAGCTTGGCTAATCAAAGCATAAAGGTGAAACTTGTCATGATAGAAATACCTGCCTTCAGCAAGAGCAAAACAAATCAAACAAAAACAGCAGCAAAGAGATAGAAGGGCGAGAGGCCCTCAATTTCAAGGAAATGACAATGGGAAAGCAACTTGCCAGAAAGACCTAGCAGAATCATGCCGTCTCTTATCTGGGCACCTCAGAGGTGTCCTAGTCCAGTCCATGCTGGACCAAAGTCCTCTCCCAATGTCCTGCCAAGAGGTCATCCCACCTCTGCTTGCAGACCTTCAGAGAGGGGGATGCCACCACTTCCTACAGGGCATCCCCATTCCACTTTCTTCTAACCCAAATTTTTAGGAAGTTTCTCTTGGCATCAAGCTGAAATCTACTTCTGGTCAATTCCCCGAGCAGAATAAACCTGGTCTCACTTCCATATGCCAGCCCTTGAAACAGCAGCACCTCCTTTCCTCTTTTTAGTGGGACTAGGAAGAAAGCTTCTTCAGATGTGTACGTGTACGTGTGTGCATGCGTTTTTTAATGTTCCATGAAATAGTAATGCCTCTTTTAGCTTCTCTTCATGGCTTCAAGGAACAGAGATATACTTTCAGTTCTAGAAGCATTCTCATGCAATTAAGCAAAGGAGAGAAATCCAGAGGTTTCAAGGGGTTAGGGATAAGACTCATAGTGAAAGTCTTATTTTGAAGAACATGGGCTCATAGGATCCTTGAAGAACGTAAGCTCATAGACATGGAATTGGAAAGAAGCTTAGATATCCCCTGGTGCTACTCCTTTCTTTTACAATCCAGGAAACTGGGATCCAAAGACATTAATTAACATGTGTAATGTTGCATAGGTAGTAAGTGGAAGAGCCAGGTTCTGAATGAGCCCTCTCTCTCCAAACACAGTTCCTACTGGATTACCCTGATGTATTGAGTTTGCTTATTTTTTATCACCTGTAATTTCTTATATGTACCTATACAAAGTAGGCAGTTGACAAATACTTGTGGAATGAAAGAAAATTAATACATTCAAATAAAAACTTCAAGTGGCAAAGTACTCTTGAATTTCTTATTGCATATCAGAATTTTTTCCTAAGAATGAGAAGGGAAGGGAAGGGAAGGGAAGGGAAAGGGAAGGGAAGGGAAGGGGAGGGAAGGGAAGGGAAGGGAAGGGAAGGGAAGGGAAGGAAGGGAAGGGAAGGGAAGGGAAAGGGAAGGGAAGGGAAGGGAAGGGAAGGGAAGGGAAGGGAAGGGAAGGGAAGGGAAGGGAGGAAGGAAAGAAAGAAAGAGAGAAAGAGAGAAAGAAAGAGAGAAAGAGAGAAAGAAAGAGAGAAAGAGAGAAAGAAAGAGAGAAAGAAAGAGAGAAAGAAAGAGAGAAAGAGAAAAGAAAGAGAGAAAGAGAAAGAAAGAGAGAAAGAGAGAAAGAAAGAGAGAAAGAGAGAAAGAAAGAGAGAAAGAGAGAAAGAAAGAAAAAAGAGAGAAAGAAGAGAAAGAAAGAAAGAAGAAAGAAAGAAAGAAAGAAGAAGAAAGAAAGAAAGAAAGAAAGAAAGAAAGGAAAGAAAGAAAGGAAGAAAAGAAAGAAAGAAAGGAAGGAAGAAGAAAGAAAGGAAGGAAGAAGGAAGGAAGGAAGGAAGGAAGGAAGGAAGGAAGGAAGGAAGGAAGGAAGGAAAGAAAGGAGAGAAGAAAAAGAAAGAAGAAAGAAAGAAAGAAAGAAAGAAAGAAGAAAGAAAGAAAGAAAAAAGAGAGAGAAAGAAAAGAAAGGAGAGAAGAGAAGAAGAAAGAAAAAGGAAGGAAGAAGAAGGAGGAAGGAAGAAGGAAGGAAGGAAGGAAGGAAGGAAGGAAGGAAGGAAGGAAGGAAGAAAGGAAGAAGAAAAAAAAAAGAAAGAAAGAAAGAAAGAAAGAAAGAAAGAAAGAAAGAAAGAAAGAGAAAGAAAGAAAGAAAGAAAGAAGGAGAGAGAAAGAAAGAAAGAAGGAGAGAGAAAGAAAGAAAGAAAAAGGAAGGAAGGAAGGAAGGAAGGAAGGAAGGAAGGAAGGAAGGAAGGAAGGAAGGAAGGAAGAAAGGAAGGAAGGAAGGAAGGATCTGTTGACCAGTACACTTTAATTGATAAAGTTATGTATGTTTGGAAGATCTTTTCAGAACTAAAAAACTTGTATATCACTATCACTGCTTCTACTTCAAGCCTGGTCATTTGCATTAGGATCAACTACCTCCCAGGCTCTGGAAGCTGAACTGTGAGGCATTCCATTAGCTATTTTTGCTGCTGCGTGAATTTTGGTAATTCTGCTGGCTGAAGTGTTTTATCTTTGTTCATGGTAATATACAGCTCGGTGGTTGGCACTCTGAAATCAGAAATCACAGCCACCAACATTAGTTTTGATCGATGGTGTAGGCATGCATTTATGAAGCATTGTGATGAACACCGGCAAGCGGGATAAGCTAATTATTGTCGCTATTAGATTGTTATTTACGTTGCATTCGTTCCCACTGTCGCTCTGGCCAGGAGAGTGAAGTTGTATTTTTGGATTATGACCCTCTGGAGATCCCATCAAAAGTAATGGCAGCTGCAACGAGAAATTGGGAGTGGCAGTAACTCACTGCAGTTACCCACCAAAAGGAGATGTTAAATAATTTAATTCCAGATTCTGTATACTCCCCCAAAATGGGAAATATTAAATGTTAAATATATGGCTATAATAAAACTAAAGTAACACATGGGTAAATTAAGGCAAAAACTTACACTTTCCTTGCCTTGGAAATAGACTATTCCATAATGGATCTGGATGAGTGTCAGGGAATGCTAAATGAGGCAGCCTAGAGTACAATTTCATAGAGAATTGGGCTCATAATTCCCCTCCAGAGCAATGCTTCCTTCTTAAAGTATTACTGCCTCTTTATTGGGTCCATATGCTGTGGTTCCCAAAAGATGCAGCACAAATATATCCACTCAGGCTTTTGAGCACTAACTCAAGCAAAGCTCAGAGTACCTTGCAAAAAATCGAGGTTTATCATTCTCCCACTCTGTCCCAAGGACTCTCTACTTCACTTAAGCAATGAAAGAAAGCATTAAATCTTATTTTCATAGTTCAGGACACCTGAATTCAAGTTCAGTTTCTGACACTAATTAGATGTATCAAGTTGTCAAGTCACTTACCAAGTATTTAGATGCAGGTCATTTGCAAATGGGATTATTCCAGTTAAGTCCAGAGCGGAGAATTAGGAGCAATGGGGTAAGAATGAAGTAAATTTGAGCTTTATGCAATGAAATGATTCCATCACAATAAGCTATCCAGAGAGAAATGGGCTTCCTTAAGAGCTAGTGAGCTCCTTCACCATTAGATGTCATTAAGCAGAGGCAGAATGATCATTCATTCTGAACATTGTTGAAGGGATTCTTTGGTATATGGTAGGCTAGAGGACTTCTAAGTTGCTGTCTAGTTCTGGGGCTGTGTAACGTCTACACTCTGAGGCCCATTTTCTTCTTCGTCAAAATTAAGTGTTTGGATCCTATGATAACTAGAACTATTTAATAAAAGTCAACACAATAAACCTTTGTTAATGTCTACCATATGCAAGATCATTGGTAATATTCTTTCTGTCACACAGTATGATTGGGGTATGACATCTAATAAATAAAGAACTACAGAGATGATTTAAAGTAAAGAATCAAAGAAATGCATGATCCAAAAAGATGGGTAGGTCACATGACAAGAGTGAGGAATAACTGATGGGCAGCCTGCTAGCTTTACAATTTCAAAATAGAAAGCAAGAATAGCTTTCTGCATTTCGGGAAACATATGGCTAGATCTGGACAAGAACTATTCAAGATGGCAGACATTCACCCACTGTTTTGGAAAGAATGTTGTCTCTTAGATCATAGGACTATTCTAGTGTGTGCAAAGCACTGTGCTAGGCACACAAAACCAATACTCCCTTGTCCTGAAGCAGTGTATATTCCTTTGGGGGACAGAGTAGGTACATCTACCAAAGTAAGGAAACACAAAATATATGCATACTACTTTCAAGAGGAACAAAGAGCTAATACTGTTGGGGTTTGGGTGTGTGTGTGTCAGGAAATATTTTCTGAAGGAAGTGGCCACTGATTTCTCACCTCCTATATTCAATCTGTGGTCAAGTCACACCCCTTCTCTCATCTGACCTTGCCATCAGCTTGGTGCAGGCCCTCATCACCTCATGCCTGGACTATTACAATGGCCTTGCTTGTTGGTTTCCCGGCCTCAAGTCTCTCCCCACTCCAGTCCATTTTCCACTCAATTGTCAAACTGATTTTTCTAAAGCCCAATTCTGACCACTTCACACACTCCTACCCCTACTTAATTAACTCCACTGGCTCCCAATTACTTCCACTACCAAAATAGAATCCCCTGGCATTCCAAATCTATCATTACCTGGCCCCATCTTTTCAGTCTTCTTAAACCTTCTCCACCTACCACATATTCTGCAATCTAGTGACACCTGACTCCTTGCTGTTTCTCATACAAGACACCTCATCTTCTGACTCTAAACATTTTCACTAGCTCTCTCTCCATGTCCAGAATGCTCTCCCTTCTCATCTCTGCCTTCTGCCCTCTTTCACTTTCTTTTTTTGATTTTGGTTCCAATACATTCTTATTTATTTCATTAAATATTTCCTAGTTACATGTAAAATAATTTAACTTTCTTTTTTTCCTTTTTTTTTCTTAGGCAATTGGAGTTAAGTGACTTGCCCAGGGTAACACAGCTAGTAAGTGTCAACTGTTTGGTCTGAGGCCAGATTTGAACTCAGGTCATCCTGACTTTAGGGCCAGTGCTCTATCAATTGCACCACCTAGCTGCCCCTTAACATTCATATTTTAAAAATTCTGAATTCGAAATTATCTTCCTACTTCTTTTCCCTCTCCCCCTCCTTAAGAAGGCAAGCAATCTAATATCAATTATACATGTAAAATCATGCAAAAATCCATATTAGCCATATTGCAAAAAAAAAAAAAGCAAGAAAAATGAGGTAAAAAAGTATGCTACAATCTGTATTCAGAGTTCATCAGTTCTTTTTCCGGAGGTGGACAGCATTTTTTGTCATCGGTACTTTCAAAGTGTCTGGTATCATTGTATTGATCAGAGTAGTTAAGTCTTGCCCAGTTGGTAATCCTTATAATATTGTTTTTACTATGTACAATATTCTCCTGGTTTTGCTCACTTCATTTTGCATTCATTCATATAAGTCTTCCATCTGAACAAGCTGTGGTATAAGATTGTAATGGAATACTATTGTGCTATAAGATATGCTGAGAAGAATGATTTCAGAAAAACCTGGAAAGACTGACATGAACTTATAAGCAAAGTGAAATGAGAAAGCCAGGAGAAGAACATTGTACACAGTAACAACAACTTTGTGATATGATCAACTGTGAATGACTTAGCTCTTCTCAGCAACACAATGATCCAAGACAATTCCAAAGGACTTATGATGAAAAATGTTATCCACATTCAGAGAAAGAATTGAAGGAGTTTAAAAGCAGATCAAAGCACACTGTATTTCACTATTTTTCTTGTTTTTCTCCCCCTTTGGTCTATGTTTTCTTTTACATTCTAATATGTTTTGCATGACTGTGCACGTATAACCTACATCAAATTCCTTACTATCTCAGGAAGAGGGGAGGGGAGGAAGGGAGAAAGAATCTGGAACTCAAACTTTTAAAAAATGAATATAAAAAGTTTTTACATGTAACTGGGGAAAATAAAATACTACTTTTTAAAAAAAAATATATGTCTTCCTAGAGTTTTCTGAAACCATCCCGCTCATCATTTATTATAGCATAATAGTATTCCATCACAATCATATACCACAACTTGTTCAGCTGGTTTCCAATTTATGGGCATCCCCTCAATTTATACTTCTTTGCCACTACAAAAAAAATGCTATAAGTATTTTTTGTATAAAATGGTCATTTTCACTCTTTTTTGATCTTTTTTGGACACAGACCTAGTAATGGTATTGCTAGATCAAAGGGTATGAATACTTTTATCTTGATTTTAATGTAGACCCAGCTAAATTCTGTAAGAAACTTTTCCTGATCCCCCCTTAATGTTAGTGCTGTCCCTTTTTTGATTATCTTCAGTTTATCCTGCACATATCTTTTTTGTACGTAGTCATTTACATGTTGTATCCCCACTACACTGTGAGCTCATCAAGGGCAAGAATTATCTTTTGCCTTTCTTTGTACCCTCAGCACTTAGCACAGTGCCTGGCACATAGAAGATAGTAAATAAATGCTTAGTGGCCTACTGACTGAAGGCAGCTAGGGATTCTCTGAGGAAGAAGTGAACATAAAGTGCAACCCAAATACAGGGACCACTTTTGCAAAGGCACCAAGGTGAGAATTAAAATGTCATCAGTAGAATACAGGTAGTTGACCAGTTTAACTGGAATAGACTGTAGAAAGAGGAGGAGGAGAATGAAAGGAGACAAGAAAGGGAGATGGGAGCCATACTGTGAAGGACTTTAAATATCAGGCAGAAGATTGTTCATTTAATCCTGTATACAATAGGGATCTACTAAATATTGTTAAGTGTGGGATGGCATAGTTAGACACACCAAGGTCTATGGTGATGACCATGGATTGAGAAGGTGAGAGACATTTATAATTCTGTCATCCTATAAAGTATGAGACTGTACCAATAGAAGGTCTTAGATCTTTGGACCACTTCGATGTCTTCAGCATAATCCAAGTGCCCACCTTAGAGTACTTTATAAAGTCCAAAAATATTTTTTAATATCCTCTGTGTCTTGTGATCCTCACATCCACTCCTGTGAGGTAGGTGGAAAGAACACCATTCACATTTTGCCAATGGACTGCACACAGGTTAAGAAGGCCAGGAGGAGCTGTGAAACATATTCATGGATGGTGTAGCTATACCTGTAAGACAACTGTGAGGCAGCTCGGTAGCAGAGTAGATAAAGTCTTGGACATGGAATCAGGAGGATTTGCCTCAGGCAATTACTAACTCTGTGACCTTGGGAAAGTCATTTAAATTCTTTAAGCCTCAGTTTCCTCATTAATAAAACCAGGGTAACAATAGCACCATGTTTCAAATGAGATAGTATATGAAATCACTTTGCAAGCCTTAAAGTGTTATATAAATATTAGTTATAATTATTAATAATAGATCTTCAAGGCTCAAGAAAAGATGGCAAAAAGGCATTAAAATGAGGCATAGTTGAGGTGCACAATATGTTTGAAGACCTTAAATTAGCAGAATTCTATTAACATCCCATGAGACCCTACTCTACTTTTGGATAATAGCTTTAATTATCAGAAGGATCTTTGTCTCTCACTCCCTACCTTCCATGTTTCGTTCCTTCCTTTCTTCTTTCCTTCCTTCCTTTCTTCTTTCCTTCCTTCCTTCCTTCCTTCCTTCCTTCCTTCTTTCCTTCCTTCCTTCCTTCCTTCCTTCCTTCCTTCCTTCCTTCCTTCTTTCCTTCCTTGATTTTCCTTCTTGTTACTTTCACTTATTATTCCACTGAAATATAGAATTGCTCATTTTCTGAATAATAATGACAATGACCATGATGCATGGGAAAGAGGCTTTTCTGATGTACAATGGCGACAAAATTATTAACATTCACAATCCTGCCTTAGACACTAGCTGGGTGACCCTTGGCATGTCAATTTATAAATGCCCCATAAAGTACCCTAGAAGTTAACTACTAAGTAAGTAACAGGTTGTCATTTGTATTGGTGGAGGGAATTCCCATACTGGAGTTCCACAAACTGATAAAAGCATAGTCTCATATCTGTGTATATCTCTATCAAGATGCAGATATATGCATGTGTTTTCCAGGACTTGTGTCTTTATTGATAAGGAAACACCTTCCATTAATACAGAATGGCATCTGCTAACTATTAATTGTACAGGGATATCTAGGGCACAGAGAGGTTAAGCGCTTTACCTACAGTAACACAGACAGTAAGGATCCAAGGCAGGACTTGAACCATGGTCTTCTTGACTCCAAGGCTAGTTCTCTATTCATTATGCAACACTGTGTGTTTTAGTTGTATTATTATTATTTCCCAGCAAATACTAAATGAGTCTAGAAAGAAGAATAATTATCTCAATTTGCTGTACCCAGCTGCTTTACAAGTAAATGAATGCCTTTATTCCTAGCTTTGTATGGTTCATCTCACCTTCCATCTTTTTTCTTAAATTTCTTCAGCTAGAGAATTTCTGCTGCTACACCCTTATTGTTCTCCATGGCAAGAGCGGACTCTTAGAGAGGGTAGACACCCACAACTGAACCTTTTCCCTCCGTGGATAGTACTAGAGATGGATATTTTTTGGCTGGAACAAGAAGGTATTGAACTCTGTAGGATCCCTCCCACAGGGAAACCAGAAGGAAAATGTGAGGCCCTGAAAGGCAGGCACTCCTCAATAGCACTTAGGAGGGTCACAAAGCACTCAGCTGCATTTTGGGAAAGCAATATCTAAAAAGTCATAATTCTATTCCTAAGGGATATAGGGATACTTAGGCACATTTTTTGTTGCTGTTTTTTTTCTCATAGAATTACAGAATGTGTGTGTGTGAGGGAATATACTTATTTAACACATTTGAATGCAAATATAGCTTGTTTTTACAAATTTGTTTGTTTGTTGTCTTCTCTATTAACTGTGAGTTCCTTGAGGTCAGGGATTACCTTTTGTGCACAGTGCCTGACACATAGTAGACACTTAAGAAATGTTTATTAACTTCCTTCCTTCTTCCTTCCTTCCTTCCTTCCTTCCTTCCTTCCTTCCTTCCTTCCTTCCTTCCTTCCTTCCTTCCTTCCTTCCTTCCTTCTTTCCTTCCTTCCTTCTTTCCTTCCTTTCTTTCTCTTCTTTTCCCTTCCCTTCCTTCCTCACCAGTGTTCTCCTGATGATGCCGTATGGTTACAAATAATGTAACACCAACATCCCCAAAAAAGAATCAAAGTGGCAATTTACTCAAAAGGCAATGGAGATATTCATTATGGTGGGTATAAAATGACTATAGCCTATTTACATTATTGCATTATGGAGGAAAACAATCACACAAGGTCCATAAAGTGTATGGTGAGAAAAGGAGATGGGTCAGTTATGTAGTGAAAGTTAATGATGCCTGAGTGACAATACTGGTGCCACCACACATACCCCCACCCCCTGCCAATGTAAAGAGACATAAAATAAGACTTCCACTATGTTGAGTTGAGATTTCTGGGAGAAAAGTACAAATATTACTTGAAATAAAAGGGCACATAAGTTTCTACTAAAACTGATGACAGGAGTATCTATGATAATGAGATCAAAGTTCTATTGAAGTAATATTTTTAAATGCAAAGTTGTGTGTATTATCGCTCCCTCCTGACATACGGCTGACCACCTAATTTTCTGACCACCCACGCCCTTAATAATCCTTTCTCCCTCTAGATTTTTTTGTAATGGTCTTCATCATATTCTCCCCCTCCTTTCTCTTTTGCTGTTGTATTTAATCCACGTAACTAATAGAACATGGCATTTAAGGAGAGAGAAAACAACACAGAGGTATTTAGAAGAAGCAGAGACAATAGATGTTCCCAGGCACTTAAGAGTAGCTCATTATGCCAAGTAGAAAATAAATTTAGCTCTCAGTTTGGGGGCAGTTAAAGTAAAAAGAAATAGAGTGGTGGATCAGTGGCATAAGTTATACAAGGCACAGTAGTCAATGACTATAGTAATCTACTGTTTGATAAACACAGAGACCCCAGTTTCTGGAATAAGAACTCACTATTTGACAAAAACTGCTGGGAAAACTGGAAACAAGTACGGCAGAAACTAGGCATAGACCAACATCTTACACCATATACCAAAATAAAGTCAAAATGGGTACATGATTTAGATATAAAGGCTGATACTGTAAAAAAACTGGGAGAGAGAGGAATAGTGTACCTGTCAGATTTATGGAGAACAGGAAATTAATGACCAAACAAGAGATAGAGAACATTATGAAATGCAAATGGATAATTTTGATTACATTAAATTGAAAAGTTTTTGCACAAACAAAGCCACTGCAACCAAGATTAGGAGGGAAGCAGAAAATGGGGAAATAATTTTTACAACCAGTCTCTCTGATAAGGGCCTCATTTCTAAAATATATAGAGAACTAAGTCAAATTTATAAGAATATAAGCCATTCCCCAACTGATAAATGGTCAAAAGATATGAATAGGCAGTTTTCAGATGAAGAAATTAAAACTATCTATAGTCATACGAAAAAATGCTCTAAATCACTATTGATTAGAGAAATGCAAATCAAAACAACTCTGAGGTACCACATGACACCTATCAGATTGGCTAACATGACAAAACAGGACACTGATAAATGTTGGAGAAGATGTAGGAAAATTGGAACATTAATACATTGTTAGTGGAGTTTTAAACTGATCCAACCATTTTGGAGAGCAATTTGTGCATACCCTTTGACCCAGCTGTATCCCAAAGAGATCATAAAAATGGGGAAAAGACCCACATATATAAAAATATTTATAGCAGCT
Source organism: Phascolarctos cinereus (assembly GCF_003287225.1). Lineage (NCBI taxonomy): Eukaryota > Metazoa > Chordata > Mammalia > Diprotodontia > Phascolarctidae > Phascolarctos > Phascolarctos cinereus. Next base: position 690,151,891 of record NW_027555847.1, on the reverse strand, counting down.
CTTTTTGTGGTGACAAAGAATTAGAAATCAAGGGGATGCCCGTCCACTGGGGAGTGGCTAAACAAGTGTGTAATATAATGAAATTAATTGTGTACAAGTTGTGTAATGTAATGTGAATGTAATGGAATACTATTGTACTATAAGAAATGATGAGCAGGTGGACTTCAGAAACACATGGAAAGACTTGTATGGACTGATGCTGAGTGAAGTGAGCAGAACCAAGAGAATGTTGTACACAGTGACAGCCATATTACATGATGACTAACTTTGATAGACTTAGCTGTTTTCAGCAATGCAAGGACCTAAGACATCCCCAAAAGTCTCATGATGGAAAATGCTATCCACATCCAAAGAAAGAACTATGGAATTTGAATGCAGATTGAAGCATTTACTATTTCCTCTTTTTTTTCTTCTGTTTCCCTTTGTTTTTTTTTCTTTCTTGTGGTTTCTGCTATTGGTTCTAATTCTACTTTACAACATGACTGATGTGAAAATATGTTTAATAGAAATGTATGTGTAGAGCCTATATCAGATTGCATACCATCTTGGGGAGGAAGGTGGGGAGGGAGGGGGAGAAAATTTAAAACTCAAAAGCTTAGGGAAGCGGAAGCCGGGTGGTGCAATGGGATAGAGCTCCAGCCTTGGAGTCAGGAGGACTTGAGTTCAAATTCAGGCTCAGACACTTGACACTTCCCAGCTTTGTGACCCTGGGCAAGTCACTTAACCCCAATTGCCTCACAAAAAAAAAAAGCTTATAGAAGTGAATGTTGAAAACCAAAATAAATTAATTAATTAAAAACAAACAAAAGGAAAAAGAAAATATGTTATATTACATAGTTTTAATTGTCAGACAAAACTCAATCTGTAGGGACCAACTTTTCCTGAGACTCAACTGGAAATCAGTGTGACATAGTGGATAAAGATCTAGCTAGGAGGACAAAATCTTTGGCTTAAGTCTGCCTCTGACACATAGCTGCTTATGACCCTGGTCAAGCCACTTAACTTTTTAGTGATGTAGGGAACTCTCTAAGATTATAAGTTACAGAGAAAGTGCCACCCTACATTGATAGAGGGAGTTTCTTCATATGGGAGTCCCCTATACCAGTAAAATCACAAATTTGGTCTTCATTCCTAATTTTGAGGCAGACACTTAAGAAAGATGTCAGTGTAAAGAGAGATCCATGCAAGAAAGGAAGAAACTTCAAGGAGCCCATGTGGCCTCAAGACTGCAGGTTCCCCACCTCTGCACTATACTATCAATAGATTTGAATTGCCTTTGCTCATATGTATCTTTCACATGTATCTCTCTACCATATTACTTTAAGTTTGACCTCACTCTTCCCATAAATGCTAAATGCTTTGTGTATCTATGGTCATGTGCATCTCAGATTTATGGAGGGAATGTTTTGTAGCTACCATTTGTATTTTATTGTCTTAGTAAATGTTTTCGCCAAGAACTGACTACAAGTAGACACAATCTAATGTGCTAATGGAAGCACAACTGTAGGGACTCATGAGATACAGTTTTTAAAGGGTGGCTGCAAAGGCTACTCCTAAAACTCCAAGAATAGTCACCGTCCCTAGAGACCCACACCATAAATTACAGAGAAAGTTGGGCACGTATCCTAGAGGAATTGCTTCTCTCATTGGTGAGTTCTTCCTGGTCCTTCTATTTGGTGGAGGGGCCTAGGCTAACTATCCTTTATTTCCCTCCCAGCTGTGCTTCTGATACGCCTCATTTCACCACCATGCCCCCAAATAGGTACCTTTTATGTGTTGTCTTCCTTAATTGGAATGTAAACATCATGAAAGGAGAGACTATCTTTTGGCTTGCATTTGTATCACTAGCACTTAGCATGCTGCCTAGCACATAGTAAGCACTTAAGCTTATTACCTATGTATCTGCCTTATAGGTGTGGGCTGGACTTCCCTTACTCAACTTAGGGGACCAGATTCCCAAATGAAGCCTGAGACTACTTCTCCCTCAGAGTTAGTTCTAGAGGCAACCCCTGAGAGTCTGGATTTCTAAAACTGTTGCTCATAGGTCCTCATCAGTGTGCTTCCCACTGACTATCAGCCAGACTTAATTAGCTTTTAGAAAGGTTATTATAAGCAAATATGATTGTTTTAAAAAAAAATCTCTCTCTACCAAACAGGGGGCACACTCTTCCCCTATTCCCACGATGCTCCAGGGAAACACAGACTCAAAACTTAAAGCAACAAAGTAATGAGTATACACATAGGAAACATGTAGCAAAAGGGTAATTCAGATCTGGGGCACTAGATCTTTATAGAGTCCTCAGGAATTTTACCTTAGCTTTTCTGGGTACTGGCCCATTTGATGTGTCCCTAGCTTTAACCACTTTTTGCCCTGAGTCCTTTATGCTTCTTGGGTGTCTAGGTTAACCTCAGCTTATCTCTTAATTTTCAGTGCTGAGGCTGGCATGGGTCACTGCTCCAGGGACACTGACATGAAATCTGACGGACGCTTTGACCAAAGACAATGAAAATTATAGATCTTCTGACATTTCAAAGTAAACAAGGCTATCACCTAGTCAATATGGGGGTGGGGAAAAGAAGAAGATTATAAACAAAAACAGAACAGTTTTTCTTCCTCCCAAAGTCAGTTCCCTACTAGTACTGTGCTAGATTTGACTACCACTCAACTGGTTATTACTGGATTTCAAGGTTCCAAACTGCCTGGCTGTGCTACACATAGGCACAAAAGTGTGAAAACATGTCAGATTCTTTCAGCCAATGACAAGACTTTTCCTGCATGACATCATCTGCTTTCATCCAAAACCCCTATGACTCTTGCAAGCTAATTAAGGACTTATTCCTACTTAGTTTGATTGATTAAATTATTAAATCCATATATCTAGGTCTTCTGTGTTTAATTGGAATGGGACTGGACCCCCATCCTTAAACTAACATCATAAGATAATAGATTTCTAAGTGGAAAGGATCTTAGGAATCACCTAAGTCTAAGTCTTCATTTTATATATGCATTTATTCAACAAGCACTTATTAATATACGCCCACTTACTAGGTGCTAGACAGAGGAAGTTCAAAACCAAAAATTCATTCTACCCTCATGAGGCTTTTAGTCTTTGGGATCTACAGTTGAGAAAACTAAAGCCCATAAAAGTTAAATAGTTTGCCAGAGATCAGTCAGGCTGCAAATGGCAGATACCGGTTTTTGAACCCGAGTCCAACTCTACCCCATATCATGTTTCCAATTTCTTGCAACCCTGAAATTTTGTTTCAACAGTGTTTTGGGGGGAAATGTGTTTTAAAAGTTAATAACTTTAAATATATAAAAGAAAGTAAAAATAATTCTTAAATTGTATAATTCTAACATAATATGAGTCAATGGGCTAATACTTGTTACACTATAATGTCAAAAGCTATGACTTAGGCTAAAATGAGGCTAAAAACAATCTATTTTTCATTCAGTTCACTGTTGCCTTCCCATGGTGTGAAGGGCTAACACTGGACAGTAGAATTCTCCAGCAAATGAATTTTCCTATGGTGTAGGGACCCAGGCTCACTCCAAAGGCAAAGTCAGAGATCCACAGGTGTTCTCCCCTAAGGTATGAGCCTCAGGATATCTGCACAGAGTTAGCACCAAAAAGCAAGGTGATAGATGCTGTCCACTGCCAGCCAACAGGACAGCTATAAGTCTATTCAGGGGAACTATGAGAGATTACAGGGTTACCAAGGAGCTGATGTTAGTTAGTCCACTCTACAATCACAAGGGTGCAGGGACAGGTGGTTAGAAAGGAATTTGTCTATATGAGTAAAAATGGAGGAAATGAACACCACATCTCTGTCATTTATCCAATCATCTAAGACTCTTGGTTACTACATGCTTTGGGAACTCAGAATGGTAATTGACAGACAGGCTTAATTAGCCATTCTGTTTCTGTTCTACAATATTTGCCAGTAATATTCATTCAACAACACCCTGCTGGCTGTGATAATATTGGTATGTTAATTCTATTACGATTAAGCTTTTAGCAGCCCCCAGCCTCTCCAAACAAAATGAGTGATCTATTTTCACTTAGATAAAGAAATCTTTCAATTCCAGTGAAGTTTGTCACTGGCTCAAAAAAAAAAAGTCTCCTTAATCCGTGAAATTACACCTGTCACAGTAATTTAACTTTATCACCACAACTTCATGAACCATGTTAAAATATCCAAAATACAAAAGCCATGTCTCTCAAGCTAATTAACAGGGCCACCTTTACATTTCTGAGATCAGTAGCTGATTTTAAGAGTAATTAAACAATATGCAAATGAGATAGAATATTCATAAACTCAATCGGTTCCTGAGGCAAGGCTCCTGTGGTAATATTTGAACACGCTCCATCCTGTATTCAATATTAACTTTATGAAAGCACCAATCAAAGTGAAACCCAAACCACCATCTCACCCAAAGGACCCTGAGTTATATTTTTTCATTTCACTTCTTCCAAAGCAAAGGACAAAAGTTAGGGTGTGGGTGCAGCTGGGTGGCACAGTAGATAGAGCTCTGGCCTTGGAGTCAGGAGGATCTGAGTTCAAATCTGTCCTCAGACACTTGACACTTACTATCTGTGTGACCCTAGGCAAGTCACTTAACCTTGATTGCCTCACCAAAAAGCAAAAAAACCCCAAAAAAGTTAGGGTGGGAACTAGAGAAGAAGGAAATGATAACTGCATGCCAAAGGGAACAGGATCTTACTTTTCAAAATTGTTAAACAAGATTTGATCCACCAAAAGGTAGCTTTAATTGTGGAGGTCAACTGGGGTTGCAGAGAACGGGTGATCAAATGTTTTTCCTTATGCTGAGTGTTTTTTGAACTGCCAGATTTAGTCTTTTTTTCTTGCTTGGTTTTGATGCTCTTTGTGTTACGAAAGAGAGAGCTCTGTGTTGCAAAGCAGGGAGCCTCCTTGGGGGGAGAAGTATGGTGCTGATGTCCAAAAAATTTATCAATAAAAGATTTTTGAAAGATAGGCGCCAACTCTGACGTGTCCTTGTTTTGGAGGTGGGGGTGGATGTAGTGCCTCATTTAATTGCAACCTTCAGTCATCGTGTTAGGGCTATGTCTGAGGAGGCAGATTTTTTTTTTAATGGTCTAAGTTCCTAGTAATTTTGTCCTTGTTAATATAGTTATGAAGTAGCTTGTGATTATGCTCACAGAAAATTAAAAAAAAAAGCCACTTCTCTAACAATGGCCTTGGTAGCAGGGAGGGTTGGGTTGAGATCCCAGCCCTGAATTAAGAAAGGTCACTCTCTCCCATATGACTCACAGAGCTGTCCTGTATCCTCATGTCACAAGCAAAGAGACACCGAGAAACACATGGACAGAGTTCAACCACAAGGCTTCATGAGAAATAAGATTAGATCCATCAAATGTAATCTTTAATGGAATAAAAATAAGAGGACAGTTAAAAGCAGGTTCCTGTCACACCTGTCTACCTGAATATTTTTTATTTGCACACAGCTGTTTGCATGTTGCCATTCTCCCTTGGACTTGGACCACCTTGAGAGCAGGGATCATCTTTTGTCATTTTTTTTTGTCCCCAGCACTTGACCCAGTGCTTGGAACATAGCAGACACTTAATAAAAGTTTAATGATAGATTAATTGACCAAAGTCTAGGGCTGGAGAGATAAAGACCACTAATTCTTCAGATCTGTTTTTCTCTCACTACTCTAGATCTGAGTGAGCATCTGCTGTTAAAAACCAAACCAAATTAAATCAAACAAAAAGCCCACCAGGTATATATGTCTCTCCTTGTCTGTTCAGAGATCACCTCTCATGGTCTTCCCTGGAGGCTTGGAATTTGAAGAAAGGAACCACAGATGTTGTTACCACTGACCACCATGGTCATGCTACTTTCCATCTGTTACAGGGATGACCCACTACCACCTCCCTCTTCTCCTTCTTCTCTCTCAGGACACTTAAACACTCCTACTCTCCAATTCTCTTCCCACATTAGATTATTATCTCACCAAGCTGGGGGCTTTTCAGCCAGCCCAAGCTTTGCCAGATGTTTGCTATATATTTTATCTGTATCTATCTATCTATCTATCTATCTATCTATCTATCTATCTAAAACCTTCACTTCTAAGTATATCCCTCCCCACCTCCCCCTAGCAAGCTATGTCTTATATAGAAATAAAAGAGAGAGAGAGAGAGAGAGAGAGAGAGAGAGAGAGAGAGAGAGAGAGAGAGAGAGTGATGGAGGGAGACAGAAAGATGGAGGAAGAGAGAGTGCCATGCAGCAAAACTAATCAACATATCAAATCTTTGACAGTATATGGAACAGCTGTCACCCATAGTCCACCACTTCTGGAAAGAGAAGTTAATGTATTTTCTCATCTCTTTTCCTTAGCCAAGCTTGATTATTACAGTTATGCAGCATTCAGTTTAATTTTCCTTACATCTTTTCCATTTATATATCTGTATTCACTGGGTATATTGTGTGCTTGGTTCTACCTCCTCTCTGCCCCCAATCCCTACCTACAATGGAATCTTCTTAGGGCAGGAGATGGGAGCAGTGCCCAGTATATAGTAGGTGCATATAGTAGCTAGCAATTATATAATGCTTTAAAATGTGTAAAGCTTAATAAATGTTTTCAGTTGGTTGATTAATTCATTGTAAAGGAAAATTTCTATAACGCTAAAACTGGAGTTAAATAAAATTTTTATTCAAATATGTATGGAAATATATATGTGTGTGTATGTATTTTTTTTTTTGGCTAGGCAATGGGGTTAAGTGACTTGCCCAGGGTCACACAACTAGTAAGTGTTATCTGTCTGAGGCCGGATTTGAACTCAGGTCCTCCTGAATCCAGGGCCAGTGCTCTATCCACTGCACCACCTAGCTGCCCCTGTGTGTGTGTGTATGTATATAGATGTGTGTATGTGTATATATATTTGTGTATGTATATATGTGTGTATGTATATATGTGTGTATGTGTATATATATATATATATGTGTGTGTGTATGTATATATATGTGTGTGTGTATATGTATACATATATGTGTGTGTATACATGCACATACACACACACACACACAAGTTTTACACAGTCACATCTCAACCAATAATCCCACTATGGTATTTTCCCTTTAAAATATATTAAAACAAAATTGCTGATAGAATGTGTCAGTTTCCATTTTGGTAATATATCATTTAACTGGAAAGATGTTTTCTTTAACTTTAATAATTTGGAACCAACATCATTCGTTGCATTTGAACTGAGTTTTATTGCATTTTAGTCCTATATTAATTTACGTTTTTATATTCATTGTGTTTATTGTTCTTTGGCTCAGCTTTCTTCTCTCTGGGTCAGTTCATATAAGTTTTCTCAAGTTTCATTGAATTTTCCAAATCTGTCCTTCCTTCCTGAACAATAATATCCCATTACATTCGTAGAGCACAATTTGTTCAGCCATTCCCCAATCGATGGACACATAATTTGTGCTGAGCTTTCTTTCGCTATGAAATAATCTTTTTTAAATGAAAAAAAATGCATTTTCTGAAAGAATGGCAAGGGATAAAGAAAACTGAGATCATACTCTGTAAGTGAATGGGGAACACAAAGATTCCTCTTCTCTTAATTTTCAAAAGAGAGCATAGTCCAGAAATACAAATTGAAACAATTTTGAGGTACTACCTTGTACCTACTAGATTGGCAAATAGGACAGAAAAGGAAAATGAGAAATGTTGGAGGGGATGTGGGGGAAATGAGTCATTAATGCACTATTGGAGTTGTGAACTCATTCAACCATTCTGCAGAGCAATTTGAAACCATGCCCAAAGGGTTATAAAGCCATGTCTACCCTAGCAATACTACTACTACTAGGTCTGTATCCCAAAAGAGATAAAAAAGGAAAAGGACCTATATTACAAAAATATTTATTACAGCTCTTTTCTGGAGGCAAAGAATTGGAAACTGAGGAGATGCTCATCAAATGGGGAATGGCTGAACAAATTGTGCGATGTGATTGTGACAGAATACTATTGTACTATAAAAAACAATGAGCAGGATGCTCTCAGAAAAACCTGGACTCACATGAACTGATGCAAAGAGAAATGCACTGTGTACAAAGCAACAGTAATATTTTAAGATGATCAGCTGTGAATAACTTAGCTATTCTCATCAACACAATAATCCAAGACAACTCTGAAAGACTTATGAAGAAAAATGCTATCCATCACCAGAGAAAGAACTGATGGTGTCTTAATACAGATTGAAGCATACTTTTTTACTTTATTTTTCTTCAGGGTTTTTTTTTTTGGTCTATGTTTTCTTTCACAACATGACTAATATGGAAATGTTTTGCATGACTGCACATGTATAACCTATATCAAATTGCTTTCCTTCTCAATGGGGAATAGGGAAGGAGCAAGGGAGAGAGTTTGGAACTCAGAGTTTTTAAAACGAATGTTAAAAATTGTTTTTACATGTAACTGGGGAAAAATAAAATACTAAATAAAAAAAATAAAGAAATAGAGCATAGTCTGAGGATATCCAAGTGGTTAGAGGCAATAATATGATTGTCTATTCAGGGCCATTAAAAGGAAGTCCTGCCAAGACTGGAGGGAACCAAATTAAAAAGACAAGAACATCCTAGCAACAAAGGACATTTGGCTGGGGACACTTGAAGACATATACGTTGAATTCAAATAAGTGTCAGAGCTCTCAACAAAAACACTCATTTCTTAAGTATGTATAAGCTACCACTGGCAGTTTTCCTCTCTTTTCTTCAAACCTGACTAGGAAGGAAGGGACATCACTCATGGGCTGAAATTTCACATGAAAAAGAAACCATGATGTTTATAAATGTCCAAATCCCTTTCCTCTGGACTCTAATGTAAATGATGAAATATCTCATATCAGAAGTAGAGAAGGAACAAAGGTCAGTGCATAATAGATTTAACAATGAAAGGGATCTTAGAGGCCATGAAGTCCAACCCTTTCATTTCATACATGAGGAAAATGAGCCCCAAAGAGGATGAGTAATTAGGCCAGGACAACATAGCTAATAAGTTGTCTGAGACAGAATTTGAAGCCAAGTCTTCCTGACTCCTGTACTAACGCTCTATGGTCTAAACACTAGTTCATAATGCCTCTAAGAAGACAGGGGAAAACATCAATTGGATTCCTCCTCCCTCACTTTCAAATTACCCCTCTTCTCACAAGAAGCATAGTTTCCTCAATTTAAAAATAAGGGGACAGCTAGGTGGTGCAGTGCATAGAGCACTGGCCCGAAGTCAGGAGAACCTGAGTTCAAATCCAGTCTCAGACCAAACACTTGACACTAACTAGCTGTGTGACCCTGGGCAAGCCACTCAACCCCAATTGCCTGAAAAATAAAAAGTTAGATGTAACAAATAACACCAGTCTGCATAATGCTTTAAGAGTTTTAAATTTCTTTTCTCACCACAGCTCTGAGAGGTGAACACTGCAAGAAATATTTACATTTTACAAATGAGGTAACTGAGGCCCAGAGAAAGGAAATGCCTTGACGAGGCCTAAAACTAGTATCTGGAAAGTGCAAGAATTGAACCCAGATCTTCTAAGCCTAAGTCCCAAATCTTTCCACTAAACCATATGTCCCAAATGTATCTCTGATGTTGATTCTCTCCCTGTGAGTACTTAGAAAGTCATGGAGTTATTTATCAGGTAAATCCATCCAACATCTATTGAGCATTAGGTATTGTACAAACTACCAGGGTTATAAAAATATAAAACAAGCAAAAAATGGAAAACAAAAGAACAGTCTCTGCCCTCCAGAAATTTTCAAGAAACAAGACAAATACACAAATAATTATGATACAAAGTAGAATGACGTTGGGCAGCTAGGTGGCATAGTGGATGGAGTGCCAGTCAGGAAGAGCTGAGTTCAAATCTAACCTCAGACACTTCCTAGCTGTGTGACTCTAGGCAAGTCACTTAACCCTGTTTGCCTCAGTTTCCTCATCTACAAAATGAGCTGGAGAAGGAAATGGTAAAACATTCTAGTATCTTTGCCAAGAAAACCCCAAATGGGGTCACGAAGAGTTGAACATGACTGAAAAAATAACTGAAAAACAGAATGATATTGGAATAGGTGAGAAGTACAAAGGGAAATGATAATAATTTCAAGAGGGAAGCAACCATATTCAGGAGGAGAGATAAGAGAAGGTTCCATGGAAGACAGCTGAGTAAAAGACACCAAGGGAAAAATGTCAACTGGTAGAAATGTTGAAGGATGGTGCTCCAAACACAGGAGACGGTTTTAGCAAATGTATAGTAACTGGAGTGGGTAGGACAAGGTATAGAAAGGGTGAATAGTGCAATTTAATCGATGCATAGAGTGCCTGTTGGGTGAGCTGAGATAAGGCTGAAAAGGTAGAGAGGCTTAATCTGGAATGCCAAATTAAGGAGTCTATAGTTTATCCCATAGGCAATGAGGTGCCACTAAAGGGGGAAATTTCATTTAAACCACATAGCAATGGGGCCCAAACACTGAGGATAGAAAAACTGCCTCTAATTTCCCAAAAAGAAGAAATAATATGAAATTCTGTTGCTCTCTTCTTCTACCCTTGCAGTGGTTATAATAAGGGCGTTTTTGATACATCTTTAGGAATTGTTGATTTAAGGATATCTAGAAGGTTTGGGGAATGAGTCCTTCTCAAAACCCTTATGAGGAAGGATAAAATATTAATCAAAATGTTCTCATATTTTTCAGACATTTAGTCTTACATGTAAGCCTTTGGGGTATGATAAATGGATCCCCACACATGCACACACCCTGAATTCTCCCTAAGGGTAAGGAACATTTCATTTTTATCCTTGTATCCTTGGTGACTAACATGGTACCTTGAATGCTGTAGGCATTTAACTAATATCTTTTATACCTAATCAAACCCACTATCCTACTGAGCATCTCACATCCACGGGTTCAGGATCAAGATTGATAGTGGAAGGAATAGAGACAGGTAATTAGTGAGAGTAGTTAGTTCTGCTCTCCTCTTCCCCCAAATTTTGTTTTTGCTGTAGATATTATTTGATTTGACTTAACTATTGTGCCCCTCCTACACCCAATAGAATGTAAGATCCTTGCAAGCTGGGAATTCTTCAAATGTTTTTCTTCTTTTGCCCCAGTACAGACTCATAGATCTGGAGCTGAAAGGGACCTCTGGGATCATCTAATCTAATCGTTTCATCTTACAGATGAGAAAACTGGGACTCAAAGAGGTTGCCCACTTCCATGATCATGTTGGTGTTATTGTTGCTGAATTGTTTCAGTCATTTCCAACTCTTCCTGACCCCATTTCCTGACAAAGATAGTGGAGTGGGGGGCAGCTAGGTGGCACAGTGGATAGAGCTCCAGTCTTGAAGTCAGGAGGACCTGAGTTCAAATCTGGCCTCAGACACTTGACACGTACTAGTTGTGTGACCTTGGGCAAGTCACTTAACCCTGATTGCCTAGCAAAAACACAAACACAAACACAAACTAAAACAAAGATAGTGGAGTGGTTTGCCATTTCATTCTCCAGGTCATTTTGCAGATGAGGAAACTGAATCAGACAGGGTTAAGTGACTTGCCCAGGGTCACACAGCTAGTAAGTGTCTGAGGCTGGATTTCAACTCATGAAGATGAGTCCTCCTGATTCCAAGCCCAATAATCATGAGCTATGGAATTACTTGATCTGACTAAGCTTTTGATCACTTCTTTTTTCCTTCTTGCTCCCATCTCTAATCCTGTTCTCCATTCTCACCCTGACCTCCAATCCTTCCACCCTTTCTCAATTCTTTCTCAGGCCAGCTCCCTTTTACAAGTACTCTCACTCCTTTCTAGCACTTAGCACAGTGCCTGGCATATAGTAACTACTTAAATGTTTACTGATTGTTTCCCTAACTCAACCATTTGGTGGACCAGTTCAGCTCTACACCTTCCCCCCAATTCCAGCTCCTTGTTTCCTTACTGTATTGCCAATCATGTCTTGCCAAGCCCCAACCTTTGATTCTTCTCACCATCTGCTACTTTCCCGCCTCTTCTAGAACTGTTGAACAGAACTGGAGAAAATTGTAAAACTACTCTGGATGGCCCAACTACAAACGCATGTTGTATAATCTCAACTGGGACCACACTGAAGCAAGGCAACCGCTTAATGACACCCCAATCGATTCACTAGCCCATTCACCACAATCTCTCCCTCTCTTCTGCTTGTTGCCCTACTGCCTATAGACGCAATTGTTTCCACATTTTTTAAATTTAAAAAACAACCTTCATAACCTTCCTTGCTAGCCATCATGCTATATCTCACCCCTTTGGTGGCTAACTTTTTTGAGAAAAATCATCTATTATCGACACCTTCACCTTCTTTCCTCTTACTCCCTCCTAATCCCTCTGCAAACCATTTTCTGACCTCATCATTCACCTGAAAGTGTCCTCTCAGGTGTTATTAATGATCTCTTAACTGTCACATCTAGTGACATCTCTCCAATCCTTATCCTTCTCTATCTCTCTAAAGCCACTGATCCCTTTCATCCCCCTTTTCTCTTGGAAATTCTTTCCCTCTCTAGGTTTTCATGATGCTGCTTTCTCCTTGTTCTCAGTCTCCTTTGCCGGATCTTAGTCCAGGTTATACTCACTAAACGTGGGTGCCCCCAACATCCTCTCCTTAACTATCTTCTCCCCTTATACTTTTTCAAGTACCTTGATTGACTCCACCTCCATTAGCCCCCTTTTCCCTCTGCCTGGAGAGTGGAGTAACAAAGTCTTCTCCGTGTCTTCCTACATAGAGGACAGAATCTGGACTCCCAGCTCACTCCAATTAGTATCTGCTGCTCTGCCTGGTTTCACCTCAGCAGCACAAGATTCCTGTCCCCACCTGCCAAGTATCCTCTGGCATCCTCCCTCCCTCCCGGCTCTCTTTCCTGCCCCCTTTTGTGTTTCGTCTTCTCCCATTATGTTGTATATTGTAAGCTCCTTATGGCAGGAACTCTCTTGTTTATTACTTGTATCCCCAGTTCTTAGCATAGTGCCTAGCACATAATAGGTGCTTAATTTTGATTGGACTGGAGTATGCACATAGTTGTTTGCATGTTGTATCCTCCATTAGTGTGACAATTAAAAACGGTTCTAGAGACATCGTTTCTGGGTAATTTAATCATTTTATTAATAAAGCCAGCAGGTTATTAATAAAAGGATGGTCTCTGGCCTTCTCTCTTAGACCAAAGACAATCACGGTGGCAGGCTCACAGATTACATATCCTTCAAAGCAGTGAGGGGCTGCTGGTGATAGAGAAATTATCTCTACTCAGACCACAGCAGCCTTGGGCTATCTAGGCCAGGGGTGGGGAATCTGCAGCTTCAAGGCCACATGTGGCCCTCTAGGTCCTCAAGTGTGGTCCTTAGACTGAATCCAAACTTCACAGAACAAATCCCCTTAATAAAAGGATTTGTTCTGTAAAACTGGGATTCAGTCAAAAGGCCACACCCAAGGACCACATGTGGCCTCAGGCCCACAGGTTCCCCACACCTGATCTAGACAAAAGGATTTGTCTCCACCAAAACTAGAGTAGAACACAATGGGCTTTCCCACCCTAAATTAAATTCCTTGCTTGGTTGGGTGAGGTCTGACCAAGATTGAGGAAAGTCAATGTAATCTCATTATCAATAATGACTTTCAAGAAAACAGAACTTTTTTAAATGAGGAGTTTAGAAACAGGGGAGACCTCTGAATGTCCTCAAGATATTGGTTACTGATAATCATTTCTCTCATTAGAATGTGAACTCCGCCAGGGCATTTGCCTTTCTGCATATCCCAGGTGCTTACTACAGTGTCTGACACATAGTAGGCACTTAATTAAATACTTGTTGATTGAAGACTGATACACTTGGTAAGAGACAGGATTTGCATATATGTCCTCTGACTCAGGAGTGAATGGTCTTTCCCCTATACAGTTCTATATACACAACAGGTAGTTAATAACTGTTTGATGAATTGAATTAGACATCTAATTGTGCATGATATAAATGAAAGGGTTACAGCCTGTCCTGTGGAATGGTAACCTCATTATTACCAATAGAATGTGAGCTCCTAGAGAGTATGATGTGCTTCATCTTTGTCTGTGTATTCCTTAGGTGCTAGCACAATGCCTAAAACATGAAAGGTGCTTAATAAATGCCTGTTATTGATTTACTGATTAATAAAATGAGCCTTGGATTTAGAGTCAGGGTTCAAGTCCTAGCTTGAGTTCAATCTCCACAACATACAATGTGGATGAACTTGGCAAATCTCTGGCTCTCCGTTTTTTGTTGTTGTTTTTTTAATAAAGGGATTTCATTAGATAACCTTTACAAGTATTTTTCCATCTCTAAATGCATCTCTGTAGATGCTCCTTGAATCCATCCCTTAGTCTGGAAAGTGGGGCTTTCCCTTCTGTCCCAGGAAGACATCACTGGTTGCTGCTTCAACAGCTCTTTACTGTTCTATACCCTCAAGGTCTGAAAGAGTTAATTCAGAAAAGAGGATATACTTCAAGTGAAGCCTTTCTAGATTTCTGTGGCCCCTCTCTGTATCCCCTAACTGTTAGTGTTTTCTCCCTCCTCAAATTATCTGGCATTGATTTATCTGTATGCGTGTTATATTGTCCCCAGTGGAATGTAAGCCCCTAGAGGGTAGGAACTATTTTATTTCTGCCTTTGCATCCCTAGCAGCTAGTACAGGACCTGACATATGAAAGGCCCTTAATGTATGTATGTTGAATTAAATTGAGTCAATAAGCTATACGATTTAATAGCTAGAGGCTGTAGCCATTACTTACAGGAGTGATCACACTCAGGTAATAACGAAATTAAATCTATCCTGCAAACAAGAATGGGGGGAGGAGTGTCCACAATTTTATCCTAGCAACAACAGCACATTATACTCAGAGGATTATTACATTAAATTACTTAGAAACCACCTGATTCAACCACCTTATTTTATAGGTGGAGAAAACTGAGACCCAAGGAGGTTATATGGCTCACCCTAGGTCATAGAGTTAGGAGGCATCAGAGGTACCAGTTAAAAGGGGCTTCAGAAGTCATGTAGTCCAACCAACTCATTTTAGAAATGAGGAAACTGAGGTTCAGAGTGGTTGTGTGCCTTGCTGAAGATCTGACACAGGTAGGAAACAACAGAACTAAGATATGATTTCATTTTCTCACACTCCAAATTCAATGTTCTTTTATGAAATTATATTGCTTCCCTTTAGGAATTATGCTTTGCTACTCAACCTTAAATGATTTTAGAAGGAAACAGAAACCAAAAATTAGGATTCCCTAAAATAAAATATCTGGCCAAACCAGGAATTTGATCCATCAGCCCAAATGGCACATGGGGAGATGGCCATCTCCTCCAGGAAGTCTGTAATAACCTTCCCTGCCCCCCCTACCTCACAAAGCATTTTGTTAATAAATGGTCATATATTGATTTTTTATTGAAGGCTCCCTACTTAAACCCATCACTTGGAAACAAATATGGCATTGACAGTCTGTGTTGTAATCACAAGACAGGGTTAAACAAAGTGCTCCTGGCCTGCTCACCATCACTCCTCCCTCCTTTCCCTATCACTTAGTTTGCTCTTCAGGGCCTCCTTAAGGCTGGAGTCACATTATATTTCCTAACCACACTATTCCAGGCTGAAGGTCTATTAGAATTCAGGAACAGAATTACATTGTCTGTGTTGTCTAGAGAAATATTACCCTAGCCTAGGAGATGCAGAAATCTATTTCTACAATCTCGTCGCATTGACTCCATCTTGGAGACCTTGACTCTGGCAGAGCCTGCCTGTTCCCTGTGGAGTCCCACTAGGCATCTGAGATGCAGTGAGGTTCATGGGTTCAATCATGGCCAGGCTAGATATCTACTAGGCACCCTGAGAACATCATTTATCAAGTTACTTCACAGGTAATAGAGATACGGTAGAGCTTTTATTTCTATAGAGAGTGAATCAAAATCTCCTCTCTATTCCCTATGGTAGGTGATAAGTAGTGTATTGTCAACAAATCTTTGCACACGAACACAAATTTCACACATCAATTTCAATAAACATTGCGAATTCCCAGTATGAGAACTGTTATCTCCCCATGCACATCACAACCCATCCATGACTTAGGTGGTGGAGAATTATATCAGTATAAGAAGAATTGAATTTGGGTTCTGAGGACCTGGTTTCAAGGCCAGATCCTGCCACTTACTACCTATGTACCCTTGGGCAATCATTTAACCTCTCCGGGCCTGTTTCCCCCTCTCTAAAATGAAGAGGTTAGAATTACTACATAAAAGTAGTAAGCTTAGCACAGTGACTGGCACGCTGTTGTTGTTCAGTTATTTTTCAGGTGTATCTGACTCTTCATGGCTCCATCTGGGCTTTTCTTGGCCAAGAATACTGGAGTAGTTAGCCATTTCCTACTCCAGCTCATTTTACAGATGAGGAAACTGAGGCAAACAGGATTAAGTAACCTGTCCAGGGTCACACAGCTGGTAAGTGTCTGAGTGCATAGAAGGCATTTAATAAATGTGACCTTAAGGAGTTTCCTCTAGGTACATTAGAGATTAATTTAATCACCCAGGGTCGTACAAGTAGGATCACAGAATCAGAGGGTTAGTGCTGGAAGGCATATTATAAGCCATCAGTCCAAACCTGTCCTTTTATAAATGAGGAAGCTGAGGCTCTGAAGAGATTAAGTGAATTATTTGTGATGACATGGGTAGTGAATGGCAGAGCCAGGATTCTGGCAGGTCTTCCTGAATCCAAGGCCAGAATTCCATTCATCTTATCAGAGGGACACCAGAAACACAGAGCTATTACATGATAACATATGGCAGCGTGCCACAGAAGATAGAGACGTGACCCAAAGTCAAAAAGTTCTGAGTTCAAGTCACGTCTTTGATGCATAATCAGTAGGTACTCACTTAATTTCTCAGTGCCCCCAGACAAATCCTCTATGAATATCATTTACAAAATAATTACAAGTCTCCATTGATCAATGGAATTTTCCTTACATAGAGTTCCCTTCACCTATGAAATTTCAAGTCTGATTAAAAAAAAAAGTGGCCATAGCCAAATATACTTAGCATATATTGTTTTAGTCTATATGAACATGTTTAGGAGAGATGCCCAGATACCTTTTAATCTGCCATATGTGAGATGGATTGAAACAGCAATTGTGTCTAGTAAAAGAGTAACCCTGGGACCACATAAAGCCCACTGAACATGAAAGATTCTTTGGGATTACACATGGCATGGGGCTCTGGCCCAAGAGATAACCTCCATCTTTAAGAAGTCCATTGTGAATAATAGCTCACCCTTGGTGAATGAAGGAGATTATCCATCTTATTGCTATGTTTTTGCATTATCACCAGAGGAGGAAAGTATACGGTGATAGAAATGCATATTTGGACAGGATCCGGCAAAGAAATGAAAAAAAAAAAAGGAGATGAAGTAAACATCAGTGGATTTAAATGTGCATGATGCACATTGGGACTTACTTGTTCTCAGAAGTAGTAGATTTCCTCTGACACACATATTTCCCCGTATAATCCACACTCTCTTTAACATCCCATAAGTGTGGGTTGCTGGCTCGAACACCAATAATATTCATACCTTTCTTTACCTTCGCCCTGTTGGGGAAGAAATAGGAATATTTCTGAGATGAGACAGACATGTGGCTGACAATAATTCATGGATGATATTGGACCTCACTGCCTATGGATGTAAGACCAGCTGAAGCAGTCACATAAACAGGATCAACCCAAATATTAATGCTTGGTAAAGGGGAAAGGATGTTGGACATGGAGTCCAAGAGACTTGATTTAAATCCTGCTGCTGACATTTGTGTGGACCTAGATCAAATACTTACCTTCTCTGAGACTCAATTTCCTTATTTATATATTTTTAAAAAGAGGGGGGGGAATGTTTGTTTAACTATAATAGCTAGTATTTATATAGTGCTCTAAGTCTGAGAAGAACTTTACCAATAATAGCTCATTTGATCCTCACAAAGGCCCCAGGGAGAAAAGCGATATTATTATTCCTCTTTTACAGATAAGCAAACTGAGGCTAAGTGACTTGAAGCCAAATTTGAATTCAGGTCTGCCTGACTCTAGGTCCAGGGCTCTTTCTACCACTATGCCACCAGTTGCCTCAAGAATAGAAGTAGAAATGTTATTATTCCTAAATGACAGAAGCAAGACCTGGGACTTAAAGGGTAATATGAATTACCCTAGGTCACACAGTTAATAAACACCAGGAGGAATTAGAACTCAGGTTTCTTGCCTCCAAGTCCAGTGCTCTTTGCAAATGTGAGCTTTCCAGATGATAATAGTTTGATTACAGTTATAGTCCTGTAGATAGAATCATAGCATATTAGAGCTAGAAGGTATCTATCCATCATTTTGACAAGTCTTTAATTACACTATTAAGGGGAATGTGTAGAACATTAAAAAAAAAACTAAATGATAATACCAGGTACAAGTACTTCTGCCACCTCAAGAAAAATATTTTTAAAAAGAATTTTTATAGATAACTTTATCTTTTGTATAGAGGATATACTCATCCCTCCCCATCGAAACCTACCCCACTTTAACTCTATTTATAACAAAGAAAGGTAGTTAAGAAAAATAATCAACACGATGACCACATCTGACAATTTCCATGATATACTGACTTGTGGTGCCACCTTATAGATGGCTGAGAGGAGTAGGGTTCATTATCTGTTCCCAAGGACCATCATTGGTTTTTTAATTGCTCAGAGTTCTACTTCCTTTAGAGATGACAGAGAGAGAGAGTGCAAGCAAGAGAGAGACAGGGAGACAGAGAGACAGAGACAGAGAAATGGAGAGAGAGACACACACACACAAAGAAAGAGACAGAGAGAGGGACAGAGGGAGGGAGAGAGGAAGGAAGGAAGGAAGGAAGGAAGGAAGGAAGGAAGGAAGGAAGGAAGGAAGGAAGGAAGGAAGGAAGGAAAAAGGATGGTTTTCTTAATGTATCCTTTAGAAACTGGAATAAAACTCAAAGAATGATGCCATTAAAATATCTGATAATAATTTTTTGGTAAAAGACCTCTGCTTACAACTGAAGTTATATCTGTCTGTTACAATCCACTCAGGATTCTTTGTCCAAATGAATGAACCAACCCAGTGAAATTGGAATCTACTGGTAAATCATGTAGTATCTTTTTAACTTTTTTTTCCCTTTATTAATTACTTAATTTTTCATTTTCAACATTCACTTCCACAAGATTTTGAGTTCCAAATTTTCTCCCTATCTCTCTCCTACACCCCTCTCCTACCCACACCCCAAGATGGCATGCATTCTGAATAACCCTTCGGCCAATCTGCCCTCCCTTCTATCACCCCCTCCTTCTCTTATCCCCTTTCCCTTCTATTTTCCTATAGGGCAGGATAGATTTCTATAACCCATTTGACTGTATATTTTATTCCCCAGTTGCATGTAAAAACAATTTTTAACAATCATTTTTAAAACTTTGAGTTCCAAATTCTCCCCCTTCCTCCCTCCTCTTCTGGTTCTAGAATATCAGAGCAGTTTTCCTTGATAATTTCTTGAAAGATGATATCTAAGCACTTTTTTTGATAATGGTTTTCTGGTAGTCCAATAATTTTTAAATTATCTCTCCTGGATCTATTTTCCAGGTCAGTTGTTTTTTCCAATGAGATAGTTCACATTGTCTTCTATTTTTTGTTCATTCTTTTAGTTTTGTTTTATAATTTCTTGATTTCTCATAGAGTCAATTAGCTTCCATTTGCTCCATTCTAATATTTAAGGAATTATTTTCTTTGGTGAGCTTTTGGACCTCCTTTTCCATTCGATCAGTTCTGCTTTTTAAGTCATTCTCCTCATTGGCTTTTTGGACCTCTTTTGCCATTTGGATTACTCTATTTTATAAAGTGTTATTTTCTTCGTTATTTTTTGGATTTCCTTTAGCAAGCTGTTGACTCAATTTTCATTATTTTCTTGTATCCGTCTAATTTCTCTTTCAAAACTTTTCCTCTACTTCTCTTACTCGCTGCTCAAAATCCTTTATGAGAGGGGGTGGAGCCAAGATGGTGGAGTGAAAGTAGTGACTTACTTGAGCTCTCCCACTAAGCCCTCCAAATATCTGTACAAAATGACTCTAAACAAATTATAGAGTAGCAGAACCCACAAAAAGACAGAGTGAAACAAATTTCCAGTCCAACAGCTCCAGGATGGTTGATTGGAAAAGTCTATTATGCCTGACTGAGAAAGGAACGTAGTTCAGTGTGGGAGTGCAGAAAAAGACCAGGCCTCAATGAACCTTGAGCAGGCTTGAGAGGACTCAACCACGGGCAGCTATGGCACTTTCCTGACTTCTCAACCCACAAACACCAAAGACAACTTAGAAGGTCAGTAGGAAATGTCTGTGACCGCGATGAGAGAGAAGCTAAGTCCCAGCCCCAGTGACAGCACAGCCCTAGGGTGGCAGCTGCTACTGGCTCACCTCCCAAAAGAGATCCCCAAAGGAAAACTCCTAGGAATATTGTAGCCAAATTCCAGAGTTCCCAGGTCAAGGAAAAAATATTACAAGCAGCCAGAAAGAAACAATTCAAGTATTGTGGAAACACAATCAGGATAACACAAGATTTAGCAGATTGTACATTAAGGGACCAGAGGGCTTGGAATATGATATTCTGGAGGTCAAAACAGATAGGATTACAGCCAAGAATCACCCTGCCCCAGCAAAACTGAGTGTAATCCTTCAGGGGGGAAAATGGAAATTCAGTGAAATAGAGGACTTTCAAGCATTCTTAATGAAAAGACCAGAGCTGAATAGAAAATTTGGCTTTCAAATGCAAGACTCAAGAGAAACATGAAGAGGTAAACAGGAAAGAGAAATCATAAGGGACTTATTAAAGTTGAACTGTTCACACTCCTCCATGGAAAGATGATATGTGTAACTCATGAGGCCTTTGTCACTATTAGGGTAGTTGGAGGGGAAAAAATTTATATGGATAGATGGATAGATAGATAGATAGATAGATAGATAGATAGAGATGGATGGATGGATGGATGGATGGATGGATGGTTAGAGGGCACAGGATGAGTTGAAGATGAAGGGGTGATATCTGGAAAATAAAATTAAAGGGTGAGAGAAGATTATACTGGGAAAAGGAGAAAGAGATAGGTAGAATGGGGTAAATTATTTCACAAAGAACAGACAAGAAAAGGCTTTTTACAGTGGAAGGGAAGCGGGATAAGGTGAGAAGGAATGAGTGAATCTTATTCTCATCAGGTTTGGCTTAAGGAGGGATTATCATACACACTCAATTGGGTATGAAATCTATCTTACCCTGTAGGAAAATAAGGGAGAAAATGTGGGAGGGGATAATCAGAAGCAAACACTTCAGAGGAGGGATAGGGTCAAAAGAGAGAATAGAATAAATGTGTCATTTTAGGATGAACGGAAATACAGTTAGTTTGCTACAACATGGCCACTATGGAAGTGTTTGGCATGACTACACATGTATAACCTGTATTGAGTTGCTTGCCTTCTCAATGAGGGTGGGTGGGGAGGGAGGAGAGGAGAAAATTTGGAATCCAAAGTTTTAAAAACAAATGTTAAAAATTGTTTTCACATGCACTGGGAAATAAGATATACAGGCAATGGGGTATAGAAATCTAACCTGCCCTACAGGAAAATAGAAGGGGAAGGGGATAAGAGAAGGAGGGGAGATAGAAGGGAGGACAGATTAGGGGAAGGGGTATTCATAATGCACACTGTCTTGGGGTGGGCAGAGGGACAAGATGGGGAGAAAATCTGGAACTCAAAATCTTGTGGAAGTGAATGTTGAAAACTAAAATTAAATAAATAAAAATAAATAAATAAAACTTTTCAATTTAATTTAAAAATATCCTTTTTGAGCTCTTCCATGGCCTGGGACCAATTAGTATTTTTCTTGGAGGCTTTGGATATAGGAGTTTTGATTTTGGTGTCTTCTGGTCATATTTTTTTTTATCTTCTTTGTCAGCAAAGTGAGATTCTATAATATGAAAAGGTTTTTTGTTTTTTTTTTTTTTTGCTAGGGACCTGTAAATTTTAAGTTCTTCCAACGTGGTACAATCAAGGGTGAGGTGTTTACTACTTTTCTGGCCTGTGCTCTGGTTGTGAATGACCACAAGCCTTCTTTTCTGCCTTGGAACTGTGAGGAGGATTCCGTCTCCAGCACCATCACAAGCTCCACCACGCCAGTGCTCCTCCTTGCCCCAGGACTATGACCCAGAACTGTGACCCAGATCCAAGCACAGCCAAATCAAAAGAATCCTGCCTCAGTGCCAGCAAAGAGATCCCTGCAATCCTTCTCTGATCAGCCACTTGATCTTCACACCATCTGTGGGTCAAGAGCTCCAGAAGCAACCACAGCCACTACGGCCACCTGGGGCTATGCTACGGCCAGGGCTAGTCTGTGCTCCTCTCTCACCCAGGTCTCACAGACTTTTCTCACTGGCCTTGTAAGTTGTCTTTGTTGTTTGTGGGTTGAGAAGTCTGGAAACCACCACAGCTGCCCATGATTCAGTCTTCTGAGGCCTGCACACAGGTTTGCTCTGGCTCCGTCTTTGCCTGCATGGTCCCCACTAAACTGTCCTCCTCTCCCAGCCCAAAGCAACAGACCTTTCCTATCAACCATCCAGGCTGTCTTGGTCTGGAAATTTGTTTCACTTTGTCTTTTTGTGGGTTCTGCTGCTCTAGAATTTGTTTAGAGTCATTTTTATGGGTATTTAGAGGGATTTGGGGAGAGAGCTCAAGCAAGACACTGCTTTTGCTCTGCCATCTTTGCTCTGCTCTTTTTTTTTAACTTTTTTCCATCTACTTAGTCAATAAGCATTTAGTAAGCACCTATTATATACCAGGCACTATGCTAAGTGCTGTTGCTGCTGCTGCTTGTCCTTCTTTCTCCAAGAGGACCATGACATCAGGGAGGTGATGCCATGACATGCAAATTAATTGGATTTCAGTGAGGGAGGGCTGTGCAAAGTCACCAGCCTTGCTTAAGTGCTGGGGATACAAAGAAAAGCAAAAGAGTCATTACCCTGGAGGAGCTCACAATCTAATGGGGGAAACAAGATGAAATGATATGGTTATTAGTCAGATTACAGAAAGTTGAGGAAAATAAGAAGAAAAATGGAAACATTGATTGCAGATGGCCTTCTCAAGGAATTTCAGCCTTCTTGAGGAATTTAGCCACAAAAGGGAGAACATGGGACAATGACTAGCCAAGTTGGATAGATGAAGTGAGGCTGTTTAAGGATGGGAGATGCATAGGTATGTATGTAGGCAGTAGGGGAGCAACCTGTAGACAAGGTAAATGAGAGTGTGAAGGTAAGGAAGAGTAAGGGGCAATCTACTGAAGAAGAAGGATCATTTAAATGTGAAGGATTTACTTTGGCGAGAATGGTCACCTCAACATGTGATACATGAGTGCTGGAGAAGATAATGGCAAAAGGCATCTGGGTGATGAAATAAAGAGGAGAGGAGAAGAGGGAGCTCTCAGTGAATGACTTCATTTTTTTCAGATAAATATGAGGTGAAGTTCTCATCTGAGAGGGAAAGGGGAGAGAAAGCCATAGGAGGTTTGAAGAGTAATGAAAAGGTTTGAAAAAACTGTTGTAGTAAGTGGGATAGTGAATCAATTAGGGAACAGCAAAGTGATTGCCTTGCTGAAGTGAGGGCCTAGTTGAAATTACATAAGACAAATTAGTGGTCGGTTCATTCAGTATGGTTTTGTGATTTTCTCCAGCTTTTTTCAGCATCGCTGAAGTAAAAATGAAGGACACAGATGGTGAGAATAATTCAAGGCTCAGGAATGTCAGGGAAAGATCATTGATGGGATAAGAGGCCAAGGTATTTAAAAGAAGAGGGCAGTGTAGAGTTGAAAGGACTTATCTAGTGTCAAGATATGGAAGAAGAGAGCATAGCCAGTGAAAGAATGATAGCCTGAAGAAGAATGGAAAGCTCAAGCATTTCAAAGTCATGTTGAGGTTGAAGAACAGTGTTCAAGGCTGCAGGGCAGAGGGAGAAATGAAATGACAATAGATTGTAATCAGATTAGGGAATTTCTGAGCTAATGAACATGGAAGTAGTACCAAGTTGGAGGATGGCAAGACCAGGGGTGTGAACATCTCTATGTAGCTGAGATGGGGTGAAAGAGAAGGCTATGGGAAATAAATTGAGGAACTAGGAGGTTAGTCTGTTAGAGCAGGAGGAAGGTTCTACTGTTTTCTGGGATATAAGAACCCACAATGTCAGATTTATATAAGGTGATTGAAGGCTTTTTATTCCATACCAGAAGAGTTAGAGAATGAGGGGGTGAGAGAGAGAGAAAGGGAGGAAAAGGTTCCATGTGCATCTACATCATGTCCAGAGAAATGCTGCTGCTGCTACTAATCTCCCCCTAACATCAACCAACCACCACTATCAATACCACCAAAAACCAATAACAAAAAACAGCCAACTACTATTACTATGACACCAGCAGCAGCAACAACAATTACTACTACTACTATGACTACTACTACTACTACTACATTATATAATTCATTGTGTTTTAATTCAACAAGAATTTCTTAAGTACAGTAGATAGAGCACCTTCCCTGGATTCAGGAGGACCTGAGTTCAAATATGGCCTCAGACACATAACACTCACTAGCTGTGTGACTCTGGGCAAGTCACTTAACCCCATTGCCAAGAAAGAAAGAAAGAAAGAAAGAAAGAAAGAAAGAAAGAAAGAAAGAAAGAAAGAAAGAAAGAAAGAAAGAAAGAAAGAAAGAAAGAAAGAAAGAAAGAAAGAAAGAAAGAAAGAAAGAAAGAAAGAAAGAAAGAAAGAAAGAAAGAAAGAAAGAAAGAAAACAAAAGAAAAGAAGAAGAATTCATTAAGTACATAAAATATATAAGATAGTCTACCAGACCAAGTGTAATGCATACCATCCAATTCAGAGACAGAAATGGGGCAGTTTCTGTCCACAAAGAGTTTAAATTCTACTGGTCAACTGAACGTATTCAGAAGAGAAAACAAGATATTTAAGGTGGGAGTGAGGACACACTGCTGGGGGCATCAGGAAAAGCTTCCAGCATGGATCTATCTCCAAAAACGGTAAGGATTATAAGAGGGGGGAAAGCATTTAAACAACTCAGAAAATACTCAGATCGACCTTATCTCACTTGATCCACACAAAAGTCCTATGAAGTACCTGTTGCAAATATATTATCTGAATTTTAGATGTGGCAGCTAAAGCTCAGATGTGTTGAGTGACTTACCCAAAATCACACAGCAAGTAAGTTCCAGAGTTAAAATTTGAATGCAGATCTTCTCCTAACTCCAGGTCCTGAACTTATTCTACTAAATCCATGTGTCAGAGAAGACTGTATATCAACATTCAATGGCACCAATTATAAAGTTAGCAAAACTAGTTTGGTTTCCAACATAGTGTGTGCAGGCAACAGACCGTGTTTCTACAGGGTGGACTTGTCTTCTCTTATCCTTTAGGGAAATGGGCAGTTATCCAAAGGAATATGCAGACAGATGAAAGAGAACCCAGGTGGGGATCTGGTGTAAAGCCATTTCCTGTTTGGGGCGTGGCTCCCTATAGTAGTACTTCAGACTGCTCAGTCTAACATTCGAGGGCCATCAGGATTTAGCACCAGCCTTTCTATTCAGTCTTTAGTTCTCCTCCAGTTAGTGGGCACTGTGACCAACTGTAATACACACACTATCCAATAGCGGAGGGTACAGATAAGGTAGATATGTTAGACATCTGTCTGTCTGTACATGAGGATCAGACATACCGTGAAACAACTTTGAGATCATCCCACTGAAATATGTTTAATAGAAACAAGAGAGTCAGTGTATCATTTTGTAAAACTTAGATAAGAGAGAGCAAAAGAAGGTTAAGAAAGAGATGTAGATCTGGACAGTAGTACTGGAACTACTATGGTAAATTTGTAATATCTGTAAATATGCATCTGTTTGTCGATCTATCTATCTACCTGTCTACATTTCTCTCTCTCTCTCTCTCTCTCTCTCTCTCTCTCTCTCTCTCTCTCTCTCTCTCTCTCTCCCCCCCAAATCTACCTACCTACCTACATATCTATCTACATGTCTACCTTTCTACCTATATATCTATCAACATATCTACCTATCTACGTATCTATCCATCTATCTATCTATCTATCCATCTTCTATCCAGCTATTTATCTATCTCAGACTGGATCTTCCTATATCAGCCATACTGGTCCCACTCTGATTAGCAGGACAACTTTGACCTTCTCTGTTTCTGATTTTTGTCCACTTCACTCCTCTTTAAGTAACCCAATGGGTCCTCACTCTTAGGTACACAGAATATTAATTCTGAACTTGCTATGGATACCTGATTGGATTACATATTTCAGCTCAGAGTTCCTGAGTTTGAAAGATCCATCACTCTCATTCAGCCTCCCTCATATCAGGGATTACATGTACATGTCACCATGCAGAGTGACATACAAACATATATATATATATATATATATATATATATATATATATATATATATAATGTACATATATATGCTATACACGGTAGCAATTCATGATTTCATATGCAACACTTTTCCCGTTCTTTGTATAGGAGGAAATGTTCATGTTTGTAGGCATTTTTTAAGCTCATGATGATAAAAAGGAAATGTTAACTAGTATTTATATAGAGATTTAAGGTTTCAAAGTGCTTCACATATATTAACTCATTTGATCCTCAAAACAACCCTATGGGATGGGTGCTATTATTACCCCCATTTTACAGATGAAAAAAAACTGAGGCTGAAAGAGTGTGATTTTCCCAGGGTCATACAGCTAGCAAGCGTCTGAGGCTGAATTCCAATTCAAGTTTCCTTGATGCCAAATCTAGCACTATCCACTGTGCCACTTGGTGATCCTCCTTTTGGCAGTGAGTGACTGGGGACTGAAGCTATGTGCTGATAAGGAGTTTTGTACTTATTTTCAGAGACAAAAGTACAGATAATGAAGCCAGAAATAAGTCTGCATAAACCAGGGTCAAACACCTCCTCCCATGGCCCTTTTGGAGCATTGCTCTTGACTGACTTTGAAATAGGTCACAATCCAGGATGGAATGAACCTTGTATCTTTGAAAAGTTTAAAGAGCCATCAGAAGGCAGAAGGTAATAAGCATTTATTAAGTACCTTCTACAAGGAATTGTGATAAGTGCCTTATAAATATTATCTCACTTAAATCTCCCAATTCTGTGAGACAGGTGATATGTTGTCATCCCATTTTATAACAGACGAACCTGAGACAGAATTCTTCAGGGTCACACAGAGAGTATGTGTCTAAAGTCAAATTTGAACTCAGATCTTCTTTACTCCAGGCCCAGCACTCCATCTACTGTGCTGCCTAGCTGCCCCATAAGTTCCTACATGAGTTACTCACAACTTTGAATTTTAAGCCCACTTTCCTGAAGGACTAAGTGTGTACCAATGGAAAAGTGAACTTCTTATCTATAGAATTTAAAAATAAAATAACTTCTGCCCTTGTTATATGGCCTCAGCACATACCCTTTTGTAAAAAACAAATTGATATCAACTAATTAACAGATATTATGGGAGCACTTTGGATAGGGACTTGTGAGCAAAAACATTAGAAACTGAAAATGCCTTAGACTTACCCCTAGAAACCTGAGAAGAAAAATAGCTAGCCACACTCTGGGATTTAGAGCCACCCATGTCAGGGATATAGTCTTTTTGAGGATGTTATGTTTGTTAATTTATCTGTCTCCTCTCTATCACAGAATACATGCTCCCTCATTTCTCCCTTTGTGTCTAAAGCATTTAATACAGTACCTTGCAAATGGCCAGCACTTCATACATGTTTGTGGAATTGAATTAAATTATGTCATGTATTTTTAAATTGGATTGGGTTGTAATAACATCATTAGAGTTAGTTTTATCAACCAACAAGTTTTCATCATAATAACAGGCTAGAATGAAAAGATTTAGAGTCAGAGTATAATGGGTTCAAATCTTGGTTTAGTCTCTTAATGACCCTGCATAAGATCACTGAGAGCAATAACATTAGAAACTGAAAATGCCTTAGGGTTACCCCCTGGAAACCTAAGGAGAGAAAGAGCTATCCACCCTACAAGGTCTAGGACAACTCATGTGATAGGACGCAAGGATGTAGCCCTTTGGGATAGGGTAGGAGAACTTCAACAAAGCCCTTTACCTTTCTGTCTTAGTTTCCTCAGCTATTAACTGAGGTGACTGGACCATATGTTTTCCAAGGTCCTTCTCAGCTGAAAAGCTATGGCTCTACAAACCTGGATTCCTGACCTCTGAACTATGGGTGGCAAAATCTGTGAATGGCTAAGGCTGATGAGAGAAGCACACACAATTCAGCTTCCCTATGTGTGAACCAAATGTTAATTTCCTTTTTTTTGTTGTTTTGTTTATGACAAGTGAGTTACTCACATTCGTTAATGGAAGTTTTATAACCTACTTGTGGGGCAATAAATACAGGTTATGCTGACAGCTTCATTACTCAGAAATAAACACAGCACTTGAATACAAAAGATAACTTTACTCTAAGCTTATATTTTAACAATGCCTCTTTCTTGGTGCAGAAGAGCTCTCCATAATTTCCCCCAGAGAGTAGGTACATGCTATGGATGTGTAAATGCAAAACCTGCCCAGTCAGAGGGCTTACTCCATTTTTGAAGTGATGATTCAACATATACTATCCTATAATACAAGTAGAATGAATATCCAAGAAACCACATTCTGAAACCTGGATCACCAAGTACTCCACTTTTCCTCTTTGCCATCCTTGAGGTTATTAGGAACAAGGACACAAATCCTCCATTCCTAAAATAGACTAGCACCAATTCCTGGAATCTTAGCGTTTCTCTAGTCTAACTAATACCTCTCAGGCACAAAACATCAAACCAGGATTCATGTTTTCACTCAAATCCATCTAACCACCAATCTCCTCCATTTCAATTGAAGGCACCACCATTCTTATCAGTCAAGTTTGCAACCTTGGAGTCTTCCTTGACTTTGTGCCTTCCTTCAGACCCCATATTCAACCAGGTCTCAAGTTTTGACCATTCTGACTAAAATCACAAGATCATGAATTTAGAGACAGAAGGGATCCCTCAGGCCAATGTCCTCATTTAACAGATGAGGGAACCAAAGCCCAGAGAGAGAAAGTGACCTACTTGGCAGCTAAGTGACATAGTGGATAGAATGTTGGAGTTGGAGTTGGAGTTACAAAGACCTAGGTTCAAATCCTGTTCAAATCAAGAGTTGACTCTTAGACTCTTAGTAGCTATATGACCCCGGGCAAGTCTTTCTCCCTTTTCACCCTAAATATGTTGCATTTATATAATAAAGAAACATATACGTATAGTTATTCATCATCATCATCATCCTTATTATCATTAAATGTTACACAGGTGAAAAGTAACTGAACTAGAATTGAACTCTGGACATCTGACTTCACCTCTAGTATTCTCTGCTGTGTGACACTGTCTCTCCCCAGAAACATTTCTTGTATCTGTCCCCTGTTTTCAGCTCAAGTCTCTTCTGTGTTTCAGGTCCTCATTATGGCATACTTGGACTACTAATAATTATTACATTATATTTTGTTATACAATATTATATATTATATATAATGCATATATTGTTATGTTATGTTATGTTATGTTATGTTATGTTATGTATGTTATGTTATGCTATGCTATGCTATGTTATGTTATGTTATGTTATGTTATGTTATGTTATGTTATGTTATGTTATGTTATGTTATGTTATAATTGGTTTCCCTAT
This sequence comes from Phascolarctos cinereus, assembly GCF_003287225.1. Classification (NCBI taxonomy): domain Eukaryota; kingdom Metazoa; phylum Chordata; class Mammalia; order Diprotodontia; family Phascolarctidae; genus Phascolarctos; species Phascolarctos cinereus. The sequence continues at coordinate 690,121,997 of NW_027555847.1, read as the reverse complement.
CTGTAGCCTCTTGTCTTCCTAATCCATGCTCTACCCAGTGGCTTTAACCATGTCATTTCCTCTACTCAAAATATAAATGGCCCAGGGGCAGCTAGGTGGCACAGTGGATAGAGCATCAGCCCTGAAGCCAGGAGGACCTGAGTTCAAATATGGCCTCAGACCAAACACTTGACACTTACTAGCTGTGTGACCCTGGACAAGTCACTGAACCCCAACTTAAAAAAATTTAAAAAAATATATCAATGGCTCCTTATTTCATGTAGTATAATGTACAAAATCCTTAGCATTTTAAGCCTTCCACAACCTGCCTCCCATCATGTCATACTGCTCCCCTTCATACACCAGCTAAACTGGCATGATAGCCATTCTTTATACCCAGCATTCTGTCTTCTACCTCTGCTCCTTTGTATGAGATGTTTCCCATGCCTGGAATGCTCTGGCTCTTCACTGCCACCTTGTAGAATATCCAGGTTCCTTTAAAGTAAAACTTTCCAGATCCCACAATTATTAGAATTTTCTCTTTCTTGAACTTACTTTTTTAAATTATTTTTATATACTCTACTTAGTTCTGTGCAGGTTATAGATCCTCACTCTGTCCTTGAGGACTGAGACTATTTTCTGGGTTTTGTATCCTCTAATCACTAGCATAGTGCCTGGCATACAGTAGGTGTCTAATAAATATTTACTGAATTGAATTTTTATTACCTCTAGAAATTATAAAGTTTATCACTGGCAGCTAGGATGTATAGTGGATAGAGAGCAGGTCATGAAGTCAGGAAGATCTGAGTTCAAATCCATTCTCAGATACTCTCTGTGTAACCTTAGACAAGTCACTTAACCTCTGCTTCAGTTTCCTCAAATGTAAAAAGAGGATAATAATAGCATCTTTCTCCTAGGTTTGTTGTCACAAATGAGATAATATTCTTAAAGTACTTAACACAATGCCTGGTACATACCATTATATATTATATAAATGCTAGCAATTATAATAACTATTATAATTGTTAGAGTTATTATCTTTATTAGTGACACCCAGAACGGAATATCCTATCCCTCATGGGGAATAGGAACAAGGTTACTGTCTTCTTTATTTTGGACAAAATGCCTTTATTAATAAAGCCTAAGGTTTCCTTCATTACCTTTATGACCACACCACCTTGGTGACTCATGTTGAATTTAAAGGAAATGGCTCAAGTGACCATTTAGGAAAAAGGCTGGATACAGGTAATGAGACATCTGTTAACAGCTCCCAGCTATTAGCAATCACATTATAAATGGTTTTAAAAAGGGTCATTGAATTTCTATTTGAATTTGAATGCACAAATTGACTTTAGACAGCATTCTCGAGGTTTAAACTAGGAAACTGTCTATTATATTAGCTAGCTAATCCCTCATTGTGTCCCTTCTGTCAAGCACACTACTCATTTGGTTTCTCTCTTTCTCTTTCTCTCTCTCTCTCTATCTCTCTCCTTCCCACCTCATCTCTCTCCCATTTTTTTTCCCATTGAACAACCATCAAACAAATTGAGACACTGGAAAGGGTGCTGGATTTGAACTCAGAGCACCTGGATTCAAACCCCCCATTCTGTTTCCCACCTGTGTGTGGCCTTGGGTAAGTCACTTCATATGAGGTTGGACTAGATGAGGGCTTCTTAAACTTTTTTTCCACTCACCATCCCTTTTCACATTTCATCAGCTTTCTTGGTGTTGCATAGCCTGGGGGTATGCACAGTGCAAAATGCACATGCATGTTCAGAATCAAGGTTCAGTGCAGTTGCATGATACAACATGGACAAAGGCTTCCAGAAACACCACAGATTTATTACACATTTGATTTTAAATTAAGTTTTGGTTGTTGTGCATTAGAAACTTTTTACTGTTGCCAAATTTTTGCAAGCCACAGTTTCAGGGGCACTGGACTAGATGACCTCTAAGGTCCCTTTTAATTCTAGGTCTACAATCTTACTTCACACTTTTCTAGATTGATTTAAACAAATCACCTCCCATGCTCTGCCTTACTTTTCTTATGCATCATGTATTTTTTATAAAAACAAACCTTGTATCACTTGGTCAGTCAATAAAAATTTATTAAGCATTTACTATATATCAGGCCCCATGCTAAGCACTAGGGATACAAATAAAGACAAAACAAAACAGTCCCTGCTTTCAAAAAACTTATTTTCTAATGGGGGAGATAGCATACAAATAGCTACACATAGAAGGATACATAATGTAAATGGATTGTAATCTCAGAGGGAAGACCTCAACAATGGTGGGGGTGAGGGGAAGGGCCACATCTTGCAGAAGGTGGGATTTGAGATGAGCCTTGAAGGGTCTAGGGAAGCTAGGTAAAGAGGTGAGGAGGGATGTTATTTATATTTTTATTTCAGTTTTCTGAGCTGGCTTGAATGAAAGGTATAATGTAACTTTACTAGGTCTGTTATCTTACTGGTGTGAATATTCCAACTTGAAAAGTAGCAAATCAATCCATCCATTCTCCTCATCCCATGCAACTCTTACTCATGTCCTCCATGAACATCCACAGGAGGCCCAAGCAACATGATAGGAACCTTTTTAGAAATATCTTTGTGCTTCTTTCCATTGGCCATCTCTTGTTTGTTCTATTCAAACAGAACTACTCCTTTGCCATTCATCAATGTTTGATGATATTTTTATGATGCTTCTCCTGCATTTTTTGTTAGTGATATTTTGCAGCCTACTCATATCCACCATGGATGTCTCCCTTGCCCTTTGGGTAACCTTCAACTTTAATTCTAATTTATGAATAACTACTGCTGTTTAAGCAACAAGATGCTAGAAAAATCTATGGTGCAGAATGCCTATGACAAGACACCAAGATTACTTTTTACACAGTGTGCCAAAACTTGTTTTAAGTTATTGAGACTTTATATCTATCTACCTACCTACCTAATATATATAACTATCTAATAGATCTTTAGATATATCTATCTAATCTCTCTCTGTCTCTCTCTCTGTCTCTCTCTCTCTCTCTCTCTCTCAGCCCATCTCTCTAGATATTGGGGCAGCTAGGTGGTGCAGTAGATAAAACACCAGGACTGGAGTCAAGAAGATGTAAGTTCAAATCCGGTTTCAGATACTTACCAGCTCTGTGAACCTGGGCAAATCACTTAACCCCCATTTGCTTCAGTTCCTCATCTGTAAAATGGGGACACACTGGATAAGAAAATGGCAAACCACTCTAATATTTTTGCCAAGAAAACCCCATGGGTAAAGTCTATGGGTCACATAGAGTCAGACACAACTGAATGACTGAACATTAACAACATCTAGATGTATCTCCATATATACACATAAACATATATATATATATATATATATATATATATATATATATATATATATATAATATATATACAAACACACATATATGAATGTAGTTGTGTATAAGTACACACACATAGACACATATAGGGTGTTGTGTTAGAGAAAGCTGATTGTTAAATTTTCAGTGTGAGTATTTACACCTTGAAAATCAGGAAACCTAAAATTAGGACTTAACTTATTGTTTTGTTGATTATCCAGATTTAAGAAAGTGACAGAGAAAATGTTTATAATGAAGATTAGACCTAAAAATGTGTCATGAGTATATTCTTGAGAGCTAGTTGTTAAACCAATATGCATATGTATGTGTGCTACTTTTTGTATTAGCAAAGAACTGCAGAAGAAATATGTACTCATCAAGTAGAAACTGGCTAAAGAAAGTGTGGTGTATTGGGCAAACTGGTGGTATAGTGGATATAGCACTGGACTTAGAACCAGGAAGACTCATCTTTTTGAGTCTAAATCTGGCTTCAGACACTTACCAGCTGTGTGTCCCCAGGCAAGTCACTTAACCCTGTTTGCCTCAGTTCCTCATCTATAAAAATGAGTTGCAGAAAGAAATGGCATATCACTACAGTATCTTTCCTGAGAAAACCCCAAAATGGGGTCACAAAGAATCGGACAAGACTGAAGCAAATTAACAACAATAACAATGACTGTAATAGAATAAATTATATCAAAAGAAATGGATGAACACAACAAATTCAGAGAAACTAGGGAAGATTTCTATGAACTGATACAGCGAAAAGTAAGCAGAACCAGTAGAAGATTTTATACAGTGATCAGCATATAGAAAAAAAAAGACATAAAACAAAATCTTCAGAATGGTAATCAATGAAGACAACAATCATGACTTCCAGAACTAACTGTAAAGCGTGCCTCCTGCCTAAAGGCCCTACTACAGGTAGGGAAAGAGACATCTATGGATGGATATGGCCAACTGATATTTCAAAAACAAATTGACTTAATTATGATTCTTTTACAAGGAATGTTGGTACATAGTAGGTGCTTAATAAATGCAAATTGACTTCTATTGGAAGTTAGGTGTAGTGATTAAGAAGTGATGGCAGTACAATAAAAAGAGCATCAAGAATACTTTTCCCACAGTAAGGGGCAATATGGAAAAGACTGAGAAAGCCTAAGTGTTCTAGTTCTTCCTATAAGACATACATACGTACATAAAAGTGTATGTGTGTGTGTATATATGTATATATGCTTGTGTGTATGTATTATAATATGTGACCATTGACAAGCCACATGACTTCTCAGTGCCCTTGGTGACTTTCAAAGACTTTATGTTATTGATGAGTTGTGGAGGTGGAAAGATCTTCCACACTAGGTACTCTACACCCTGATGAAATCGCAGGGTTTTAACCCCCTTATAAAAGGCAAAGGGAATAAAAAGGGAAGGGAAACGAAGCAGGAAAGCTCAGTCCTAGGCTCTTCCTATTCAGTGAGGCTGCCTTAGGCTTGCAGATGGAGAAAATAGACACCAGGGTAGTATGCCCTAGAAGCATGGTTTCAGATGGTAAGAGGCTAATAGCCAATCAAGTTCAGAGGTTCCAAATGAGGAAAGGAGCTGAATCAATGAAGACTGATGTACAACCAAAGGAGATATGAGGATCTCATGCTCAAGACCCAACCAGGTTGTGCTGATAAAGCTCTCTTTCTTTCATGGGGCCCTAGATGAGTCAGCAGGACTTCAGCTCATTAAATATGGCCTCTAGGCTTTCTCCACCAGCACATACAGATGTTTGATGGATTTCTGGGAAAGGAACAAAAAAGTGGTTTCCTAGCTAAATAAATATTCTCTGCATATGTTCTGATTTACTTCAGGGCACCTAGACTGTGTTCTGTTTCCAGGCAAAAGATGAGATGAGGCTACATAAGGCCAGTGGCCTTGAATTGGGCATCTCTGTTATGCAAGATTCCAGAACAGACACCTGTATGTAAGACAGCAGGATTAAGAATCGTTGCCTGGCTGGAGGCTGGCTGCTTGCTGTAAGATCCTAAGCAATGTAAGACTGCTGGATGGTACAGTGGAAAGAGGGCTGGACTTGAAGGCAGAGGACCAGGGTTCCCAATCTGTCTCTCACTCTTAACTACCTGTGTAAACTCAGGCAAGTCAATCAATTGATCAATAAACAATTATGAAGCCCCTACTCTTTTCCATGTAGTATACTCAGTATCGGGCATATGAAAAGAGCCTAAAAAAAGAGTTTCTTCCCTCAAGGAGCTTACAATCTAATGAAGGAGATAATCTATAAACAAATATATACAAACAAGGATATACAGGATACATAGGAAATAACTAAAAGAGGAAAAGCACTAGAATTTAAGGGTTGGGAAAGATTTCCTGAAAATATGGGATTTTAGTTGGAGTTCAAAGGAAGCCAGTGGGGTCAGTGGGTAGAGTTATGGTATGGTGAACAGCCAGAGAAAATGCCTGGAGCTGAGAGACAGAGTATCTCGTACATGGAACACCTAGGGGGCCAGTGTTGCTGGTTGAAAGAATATGTGGTGGGAAGTAAGGTCAAAGAGACTGGAAAGATAGGAGGGGGCTAGGTTATGAGTTCTAAATCATTTAATTTCTCTCAGCCTCAATTATCTCATCTGTAAAATGAGAATGAGAATAATAATAGCATTTGCCTCACAGGTTTGTAGTGAGAATCAAATTTTATATACATATGTATGTATGTATATGTATGTATATATATAGAGAAAGAGTATGTATATAGAATGTATATTGCTTTGCAAACCTTGAAATACTGTATAAATGCTGTTATTACTATTATTGTTATTGTTGATATACCTCTCCAGGTTAGTTTCCTCATCCACAAGATATAGGTTAAATTATACTCGTACAACCTACTTCATTGAATCACAGCAAGGAAAACATGTCAAACACCTTAGAGTCTTGTAAAAATCTGAATTATCATAATTCAGTCCTTCAAGGTCTGTGGAGGGAGATATGGGTCCTTCTTCCATCAAGGCAGATTGTAACTTATCTGCATTGTAGTAAACAGTCATTAGGTGTTGTTGAGGCTGAAAATGCACTGCCCTATGGCCAACGTAGTTAAGAGCCCCTCTGAATCTGACTATGCCGGTACTTCAAAGCAAAATATATAGTCCATCACTGTGTTTGTAGTTAAAGCTTTTTCCCATTTATTAAGGATTGCCAGAGTTTGTTTTCCACTAGTGTAACCTCCAAGAGCCACATTCAGTTCCACTCCAAAATGAGTATGTACTAGATTAAGTAAGACTTAGAAAATCAGGGTGTTGGCTCATTGAGAGTAGGGACTATTCCATTCTCTGTACTTGTATTCCCAGAATCTAATACAATGCTTAACACTCAGTAGATCCTTCCTATCCAAGATTTCTTATGGTGAAGTAATATTCTCTTTCCTTCAGACACCATAATTTATTCTTACTACCTAATAGGAAAGATAAGATAGAGACATGAAGAGTTAGAAATTGTGAATTTTTTTATATTTTTTTGGTCTGCATATCAACTAAGTCTTTTTTATTGTCATAATGTAAAGAAGACTAAAAAGTAATGCATAGCAAAAACTTATTTATGAAAAATATTATAGTTTTATCCACTCTAGTTGGCAATGCCACCCTCCAATTATCTCATAGTTTATGTATTTATTTGTGCATATGCATATACACACATCTCTCTCAAATCCAATATGCTTTTTTCCACTTAAAAGTTTTATTAATACCTTTTTTATATCACCTTCATTTCCTAATATATTATCCCATGTGTTCTCTCACCCGGAGAGTGAGCTATCTTTCTATCTCTGCCATCTTTTTTATCTATCTTTCATCTATCTTCCATCCATCTTCCTATCATCTCTCTCATTTATCTATCTCTCTATTGAGCCTCCCCTGATTGAATGTAAGCTCCTTGAGGGGAGAGGCTATTTCAATTGTCTTTGTATCCTCAGTGCCTGGCATATGGCAGGTACTTAATTATTTTTGATTAATCAATTGAGCATACAAAGTAGAATGTGATAAGGTAATTAATTAATCAATAGGCATTTCTTAAATGTCTATGTCCAGATGCTGGGCATAGGCATTTGTTAAATGTCTATGCCCAGATGCTGGGCTGGATACTGGGGATATAAAGATAAAATAAAATAGTCTTTGCCTTCAAGAACCTTATGTTCTCTCAGAGGAAATTTCCCATACACATAAGTAGATTTTTTAAAAATACATGCAGAGGGGTGAAGTCAGAAGGATATAAACATGAGCAGAGCCTTCAACTAGGAACTGTCCAAACACAATGAAGTCTATATACTTAATGGAAAGCTATTATGTTCTAAGAAATAACTAATACAAAATATTAAGAGATGGGGAAGCTAGGTGGCACAGTGGCTAGAGCTCCAGCCTTGGAATCAAGAGGACCTGAGTTCAAATCCAACCTTGACCACTTGACACTTACTAGCTGTGTGACTCCGGGCAAGTCACTTAACTCTGATTGCCTCACCAAAAAGAAAAAAAAATTAAGAGAAATATGGGTAGATTTTGATGAACTGATGCAAAGTAAAGAAAATATAATAAGAAGAATAATGTAGAAAGTAACTACCACAATATCTTTGAAAATGCCAAAATTGTATCAAATATTTTTGCTCTATGTTAAAGGCTTCATAGGGGGCAGTGAATAGAATGCCATGCCTGGATTCAGGAAGACTCATCTTCCTGTTTCAAATTTTGTCTGAGCCTTTTACTGGCTCCATGATCTTGGGTGAGTCACTTAACCCTATTTACCTCAGTTTCCTCATCTGTAAAATGAGCTGGAGAAGGAAATGACAAACTACTCCAGTATCTTTGCCAAGAAAACCCCAAATAAGGTTATGAAGAGTCGGACATAGTACTGAAAAACAAAAAAAAAGGGCTTCTTAACTTTATCTGTGCCCTGGAACCCTTGGGTAGTATGGGGAAGACTATGGACCTCTTATCAGAATAATGTTTTTTAAGTGCATAGAGTAAAATATATAGAATTACAAAGGAAACCAATTTGAATACTTGATGATACTTGAAATACAAGTATCACTTTTTTTAAGTTCACATTTCCCAGATTAAGAATCCCTGGTTTAGATGAAGAACTACCAAGAAGTAAGGAACTATGGGTAAGCAACATTGCATAGAGGCAACTGTGCTACAGTGGCTACTTTGTTAGATAAGGAGTCAGAAAGATCTAGATTCAAATGTTACCCTGAATACTTACTCTCTGTATGAGCTTGTACAAACCATAGGATAATAGATCTGGGATTAGGATCTACCTGAGGTATTATCTACTGCAACTCTCTCATTTTATAGATGAGTAAACTGAGGCCCATGGATTTTAGGTCTTTCCCAGAGTCACATAAGTGTGATTTGGCCATCAAAGGTGTGATCTGAACCGAGATCCTCTGATTCCAGTGTTTTTTCCATTGTATACTTAACTTCCCTCAGTCTTAATTTACTCAGTTTGCTATAATAATACGATCTATTGCAATAATACGGGACCCACTTCTTAGAGTTTTTGTGAAGATTAAATGAGGCTTACAACCTCAAATTCATATTCAATTCTTCATTTAAACTCATCAGACACATCCATTCTACATTCACAACTTTTCTCATGTTTATACCCTTCTCTCCACCCACAGAGTCTACTGTAATAGAATTAAGTATGTGTGTAAGCCCCCATCAACTCATATTTAGTCCATTACAATTATTTTTGGAGTAATCTCCCTGCTTCAGTTTTCTCCCCAATTCTCTACTCAGCTGTAAGATTCTCAAATTTCTCCCCAATTTTCTCCCCAATCCAATATATTCTCCACTCAGCTGCCAAAGTGGTTTTCCAACAAGCATCAATTTGATCATGCCATCCACCATTCAACAAACTAAATGGTTCCCTGTTAGCTCTAAGATCAAATATCATATCCTCTATTTGGCATCTGCATCTCTGCAAGTAGGGCCCCTTTTTACCTTTCCAGGTTTCTTACACTTGACACTCCTCCACGTAATCTGTGATCCAAATACACTGACCTCCTACCTGTTCCTCATACATGATATTCAACCTCCCTGTTTCATGCCTTTAAACTGGTTATCCCTCATGCCTAGAACGTTCTAGATCCTCCCTTCCACTTCCTGGCTTCCCTGGCTTCTTTCAACATTCTGTTCAAATCCCATGTTCTGCAGGAGGCCTTTCCTTTACTCTCTCCCCACTCTCCACCCCACAAATTGCTAATGCTGCTCTTGTGAAACTACTTCCCACATTTCCTCTGTATGCATCTTGTACATACGGGGTATTTCCATGTTGTCTCCTCTTTTAGAATATGAACTCCTTGAGGGCAAGGACTATGTGTTTGCCTCTCTTTATATCCCCAGCAAAGAGCACGATGCCTAGAATGAAGCCAATGCTTAATAAATAGTTGTTAATTGATTATACATGTAAAAATCTATGCTTTGAAAACTTTAGAAATGCTAAATAAATGCCAGCTATCAATTAACACATATTGATATATACAATACCAGATGCTGTGTTAGTTAGTTTTGTTTTACTGGCTTTATTACAAGGGAAGGACATGGGGTAGTGATAGCAAATGATCTCTTTTTGGAAATTATCAAAATATAAAACAAAAGTCACCAATATATATTTTTTTAAAGAAAGAATAACATTGAAAAACATCAACATCTTTATTAATTGCAATAGCCCATCTTGGTCCAAGACAACAATGGTAAAGCACATTTACTTATTACTCAGTAGAGACACAGAACGTCATCATTACAAAAGGGTGCTTCTATGGGCAGATTTGTCTACTGTGCTGGCTGCTCTTGTTGCTGGGTCATTTCAGTTGTGTCCTCCTCTGTGATTCTCTTTGATTTCCTTGACAAAGACACTGGAGTGATTTGCCATTTCTTTCTCCAGCTCAATTTACAGATGAGGAAACTGAAGAAAGCTGAGTAGAGAAAATATTGGATCAAGGAGAAAACTGGGGAGAAATCTGAGAATTTGGTGGCTGTTCATCTTGCCCAGGGTCACACATCTAGTAAGTGTCTGAGTACAGATTTGAATTGAGGTCTTCCTGACTCCAGGCCTGGCACTCAATCCATTGCACCACTTAGCTGCCCCTGTGCTGACTGCTTTTCCTTAAATGTTTTATCTGTCATGAGAAAGGGAGTAAGGTGAGCAATATTCATCAGGGACTTATTTGGGGGTGAAAATGAAAGACGTTAATAAAATGAGTACAGTTCTCTCTTCTTCGCAGAGGTGGAGAACTGTGGAGGTAGAGCACAGCATACACAGTTGAACTAGATGTGTTCATTAATTGTGCTGACATGCTTTTGTTCTCCTCTATTTTATTTTTTGATATAAGGAATGACTGTTTGGATGAGAGAGCAAAAAAGATAACATCTTTAGAGGTGAAGCTGATATTTTTAAAAACGTATTAGTATTTTAAATGAAAAAAGTATCTTAGATTTAAAATTAGAAGACCTGGTTTCACATAATAATTCTTATACTTTACAACCTATAAGACCTAGGGCAAGTCACCAACTGCTCTTGGCTTCAGTTTCCTTGTTTGGAAAATGAAGAGGTTGGATTAAATGACCTTCTAACTCTAAATTTGTGAAATACATTATATCTATGTATGTGTGTGTGTGTGTATATAGATAGATAGATAGATAGATAGATAGATAGATAGATAGATAGATACACATATATGTATATCTATATATGTATATATGTGCACATATAGGTATGTGTATATATGTATGTATACACACACACATATACACACAAAGGGGCTGTTAGGGGACACAGTGGATAGAGTGCTGGGCCTGAACTTCCTGAGTTCAAATCTGGTCTCAGGCACTAGCTATGTTATCTTGCTTGGGCAAGTCATTTAATCCTGTTTGCCTCAGTTTCCTCATCTGTAAAATGAGCTGGAGAAGGAAATGGCAAACCATTCCAGTATCTTTGCTAAGAAAACTCCAAATGGAGTCAGAAAGAGTCAGACATTACTGAAAATAATTGAACATATACACATATGTACATGTATAATGTCAATAGAAACACACGTGTATAGGTATATATGTACAAATATGTAATATGTTTATATGTATAGCGATAGATAGATAGATAGATAGATAGATAGATAGATGGATGATAGACGGACAGATGGATGGATAGACAGATAGACAGATGGATAGATAGATAGCTAGGGACTGGAATTACAATTTCATTGGAATGGAGAACTTCCTGATGAAGAAATCCCCTCTCCTGCCTCTACTATCCCATTGTTTCTTAAGGGTCCAGGCCAGGGTCTTTTCTCTCCAGACTTTTTTCCCTTTCAATAGCACCCTTACTACATTTCGGGTTCTCTCCTCTCTTTCCAGCTCCCCTTATGAATTATCTTTCCTCATTAGAATATAAACCTCTTCAAGGCAGGAATTGTTTTCTTGTCTTTATATCCCCAATGTGTGGCACATAGAAAGCCTTACTTAAAGGCTTTATTCATCTATCAATGCCTGTGAACATCTTTGCCCCTCGTAATCATGGAGAGTTGCCTACAACACTGAGAGGTTGTGAATTTCCTGGGTCACATAGCCAGTAGGGGTCAAAAGCAGGACCTGAATCCAGGCAGTTAAGGTCTCACCTCACCTTTCCTGACATTCTCAGCACTATTTAAGGAAGTCCATCTACCAGTGACTCCAGATTTAAAACTCTCAAGCACATGTCTCTATTTTTCAGGGGCTGATAATCCATGGAAGTCAGGATGTGCTTGTTTTTAAAAAGGCCTAATTTTCCTTCTCATTAAAGGTCCCATTCCTTTGATTTGGCTGAAACAAAGGAAATCACAGGCTAGCCATTGGTCCAACCTCTGAGATTACCATCTCTGCAGTGGAATTGGCTTACACAAGGCACATTTCTCTAATTAGGGATGTATTTTTCAATCAAACAGTGAACAGCATCTGTAGATAATGCAGTCCAATTTTCAAGGGATGACTTTATGCTTTTTTGTTGTTTCTGTCTTTTTTTGAAAGATTCTCCTCTGCCAACTTCCTTTAAACAACCCATCTTTTGGTTTATCAAAGGGTGACCTTGAAACAAAAAGGTGGATGTGAGCAGTGGCCAATTTGATTGGATAATAAACATAACGAAGATAATAGCAGAACTGGGGGAAAATTGTCTGATTGTTCACAGGGCCAAATGATCCTTCATAGACTTGGGAGGAGATGGAAGAGAACTAAGGATATACCTCTAGGCAGAAGCTTAGGCTTCAGAGGTAGATACCTGCAGCCTGTTCTGAAATGCTGGGCAGAAAACTGAAGGGATAAGAGCAATTGTCATAGCATCAGATTATGATTTTTTCAACAGCTACTGTAGCCATGCTTTAATTAATAAGGAAGATGCTGCTTTGGAACAGTCTGTTGCCAGAGATCATATTACTAGAGGTAGAAATTGTAAAGGAAGAGATCTGCCACCTGGAATTCTTTACTTCTATACTACTAACAAGGAATCTCCCTTCCACATATTGACAGACTTGGTTAGAAGAGCTTAATTCCCAAAGGGTTAGTTAATTACTACACATGCAAGCAATGTAGAGAACTGCACAGGAGGAAAAGAGATTGAAAGTCAAAAGGGACCTTAGACTGTTTTATATAAATTGCAAGCTTTCTGAGGACAGTGGACAATTCATTTTTATGTTTGTATGCCCAATCAATTAATCAGCCAATCAACAACCACTAATTTCCAGGTGTTAGGTGCCTGAGATGCAAAGAAAAAAAAACTGTCCCTGACCTCTAAGAGTTTCCATTCTATCAGGGGAGGAAAAAAAAAACATACTTACTGTGCATTATGTATATACATATATATACATATATATACATATATATATATGTATATATATATATATATATACACACACATATATATACATATATATACATATATATACACACATACATATACACATATATATACATATATATGTATGTGTGTATATATATATATACACACACATATATATACATATATATATACATATATATACACATATATATACATATATGTATGTGTGTATATATATATATATACATATATATATATATACCCACATGCATATACACACACACACACACACACACACGTAAGAATATACAAGATTTATACAAAATAAATATGGGGTAAAATTTTTGCAGGCAAGGGGACCCTAATAGCTAGGTGGATCAGAGAAGGATTCAAGTAGAATTCAGGTTCTTAACCTAGGATTCACAGACCTCTCCTCCTGCAAAAGAACCATGGGCAGTTCCAATAAGTTGGGATAAAAATTTCATCTTTGGCTTCCTTTTTAATACCACCTGTTTTTTTAGTATGTCTAAAAACATGATATTGCAAAGGCGTCCATAGTCTTTGGTTGCCAAAGGGGTCCAGAACACACACACACACAACACACACACACACACACACACACACACAACCAGAAAGAACCCCTGATACAAAAGGTATCATTTAACATAAGTTTTATTGGAAACAATAAACTCTAAGGAGTGGAGACAAAGTCAGAGTGCATTCCAGGGGGATAGGATAGTCTGTGCAAATGAAGAGGAATAGGAAATGGAGTTTGGTATGAGAAGAAGGAGAAGGAGGAGAAGAAGGATGAGGAGAAGGAGGAGAAAGAGGAGGAGGAGGAGGACTAAGAGAAGGAGAAGGAGAAGGAGAAAGAAAAGGAGAAGAAGAAGGAGGAGGAGCCAAGACGGCAGAGTAAAAGCAGTGACTTGCTTGAGCTCTCCCTCAAACTCCTCCAAATGCCTGTAAAAAAAATGGCTCTAAACAAATTCTAGAGCAGCAGAACCCTCAAAAAGACAGAGTGAAACAAATTTCCAGCCCAAGACAAACTGGATGGTTGATGGCAAAGGTCTATTGTGCCAGGCTGGGAGATGAGCGCACTGGGGCACAGGCAAAGACCAGGCCTCATAAAACCTGGAGCAGGCCTCAGGGGACTGAATCACTGTGGCAGTTTCCAGACTTCTCAACCCACAAATACCAAAAACAACTTAGAAGGTCAGTAGGAAAGGTCTGTCCAAGCTCAGTGAGAAAGAAGCTTGGTCCCAGCCCCAGTTTCAGTGCAGCCCCAGTACAGTGGCTGTTTCCAGAGCTCTGGGCCCTCAGATAGAAGGGGAATCGAGTGGCTGATCAGAGGAGGATTGCAGGGATCTCTTTGCTGGTGCGGAAGCAGGAATCTCTTGCTTTGCCTGTGCTTGGATCTGGGTCATAGTTCTGGGTGGCGGACCTGGGGCAAGGAAGAGTGCTGGCAGGGTGGAGCTTGTAATGGCGGTACAGAGAGAATCCTCCTCACAGTTCCAAGGCAGAAAAGAGTGCTTGTGGTGACTCATAGACCAGAGCACAGGCCAGGAAAGGAGTAAACACCTCGCCCTTGATGTACCATCTTGGAAGAACTGAAAATTTACAGGTCTCTAGAACTATCTCTGAAAACAGCTGCACAAAACTGAAGTTTAGAACATTCTCCATACTGGAAGCAGAACCCTACCTTAACAAAGAGTTTAAAACTCAAGTAATTGGCTGGGATCATGAGCAAACTGTGCGCAAAAAAAAAAAAAAGTCAGACCATAGAACTTTCTTTGGTGACAAAGAAGATTGAAACATACAACCAAAAGAAGACAAAAAGTCAAACCTCTTACATCCAAAGCCTCCAAGAAAAGTATGAATTGGTCCCAGGCCATGGAAGAGCTCAAAAAGGATTTTGAAAGCAAGTAAGAGAAGAGGAAAAACTGGGAAGAGAAATGAGTGATGCAAGAAAATCATGAAAAACAAGTCAACAACTTGGTAAAGGAGACCCCCAAAAAAAATACTGAAGAAAATAACACCTTAAAAATAGCCTAACCCAAAAGGCAAAAGAGGTCCAAAAGCCAATAAGGAGAAGAATGCCTTAAAAAGCAGAATTGGTCAAATGGAAAAGAAAGTCCAAAAGCACTGAAGAAAATACTTCCTTAAAAATTAGAATGGAGCAATTGGAAGCTAGTGACTTTATGAGAAATCAAGACATTGTAAAACAAACCAAAAGAATGAAAAATAGAAACAATGTGAAATATCTCATTGGAAAAACAACTGACCTGGAAAATAGATCCAGGAGAGAAAATTTAACAATTATTGGACTATCTGAAAGCCATGATCAAAAAAAGAGCCTAGACATCATCTTTCAAGAAATTATCAAGGAAAACTGCCCTGATATTTAGAACCAGAGGGCAAAATAGAAATGGAAAGAATCCACCAATCACCTCCTGAAAGAGATCCCCAAAGGAAAACTCCTAGGAATATCATAGCCAAATTCCAGAGTTCCCAGGTCAAGGAAAAAAATATTGCAAGCAGCCAGAAAGAAACAGTCCAAGTATTGTGGAAACACAATCAGGATAACACAAGATTTAGCAGCTTCTACATTAAGGACCGAAGGGCATGGAATATAATATTCGGGGCAAAGGAGATAGGATTACAACCAAGAATCACCTACCCAGCAAAACTGAGTATAATCATTCGGGGGAAAAATGGACATTCAGTGAAATAGAGGACTTTCAAGCATTCTTGATGAAAAGACGAGAGCTAAACAGAAAATTTGACTTTCAAGTACAAGACTCAAGAAAAACATGAAGAGGTAAACAGGAAAGAGAAATCATAAGGGACTTCTTCAGGTTGAACTGTTTACATTCCTGCATGGAAAGATGATATTTGTAACTCATGAGATCTTTGTCAGTATTAGGGTAGTTGGATGAAAAAAATTATACGTATGTATAAAGAGATAGATAGATAGATAGATAGATAGATAGATAGATAGATAGATAGATAGACAGAAGAGGGCACAGGGTGAGTTGAAGATGAAGGGGTGATATCTGGAGAATAAGGAGTGAGAGAGGATTATACTGGGAGAAGGAGAAAGGTAGAGGTAGAATGGGGTAAATTATCTCACATAAAACAGACAAGAAAAGGTTTTTATAGTGGAGGGGAAGCGAGGGAAGGTGAGAGGCAATGAGTGAATCTTATTCTCATCGGATTTAGCTTAACGAGGGAATAACATAAACGCTCAATTGGGTATGAAAATGTATCTTACCCTATAGGAAAATAGGGGGGGAAGGGGATGAGAGTGGGGAGATGATGGAGAGGAGCAGGATATTGGGAAAGGGGGTAATCAGAAGCAAACACTTCTGAGGAACAAGAGGGTCAAAAGAGAATAGAATATATAGGGGATGGTATAGGATGAAGTGGAGTATAGCTAGTTTTTCACAACATGACTACTATGGAAGTGTTTGGCATGACCACACTTGTATAACCTGTATTGGGTTGCTTGCCTTCTCAATGAGAGTGGTTGGGAGGGAGGAAAGGAGAAAACTTGGAACTCAAAGTTTTAAAAACAAATGTTAAAAATTGTTTTCACATGCACTGGGAAATAAGATATACAGGAAATGAGGTATAGTAATCTATTCTGCCCTACAGGAAAATAGAAGGGGAAGGGGATAAGAGAAGGTGGGGAGATAAAAGGGAGGGAAGATTAGGGGAAGGGACATTCAGAATGTACGCTGTCTTGGGGTGGGGAAGGGATAAGAAGGGTAGAAAATTTGGAGCTCAAAATGTTGTGGAAGTAAAGGTTGAAAACTAAAAATAAATTAATAAAATAAATAAAATGGAAGAAGAAGAGAAGGAGAAGGAGAAGGAGAAGGAGAAGAAGAAGAAGAAGGAGAAGGAGAAGGAGAAGGAGAAGAAGGAGAAGAAGAAGAAGAAGAAGAAGGAGGAGGAGGAGGAGGAGGAGGAGAAGAAGAAGAAGAAGAAGAAGAAGAAGAAGAAGAAGAAGGAGAAGAAGAAGGAGAAGGAGAAGGAGGAGGAGGAGGAGGAGGAGGTGGAGGAGGAGAAGGAGAAGGAGAAGGAGAAGGAGAAGGAGAAGGAGAAGGAGAAGGAGAAGGAGGAGGAGAGAAGAAGGAAGGAGAGGAGGAGGAGGAGGAGGAGGAGGAGGAGGAGGAGGAGGAGGAGAAGAAGAGAAGAAGAAGAAGAAGAAGAAGAAGAAGAAGAAGAAGAAGAAGAAGAAGAAGAAATAATAACAATTGGGAGGTAGTCAGGTGGCACAGTGGCTAGAGTGCTAGACATGGAGTCATGACCTAAACCAGTCATTTAACCTCTAACTGCTTCAGCCTCCTCATCTGTAAAATAGGGATAATAGCATTTACTCCTAGGGTTGTTTTAAGAATGAAATAATTTTTGCAATTTTACAAATTTCAATTTGTAATCTAATTGTAATTAAATTGTAATTTTGCAAGTTGTAATTTTAAGGTTTTGGAAATCTTAAAGTGCTATATAAATGATAATCGTAGTAGAAGGAGGAGGAATAAGGTGTAGTAGTAGTAGGTGGTAGTAGTAGATAGTAATAGTTGTAGTTTTTGTTATTATTGCTGCTGCTGCTGTTGTTTTATTCATTACTGTTGTTGTTGTTATTTTGGCTGGATTGTGGAATATGTGAGGGAGAATAAAGTCTAACTACCTGGTATATAATAAGTACCTAATAAATTTCAAGGTCAACTGGGATGGTTTATAATGATTAATTGAAAGAATTTGGGATGCTTAGATTAGATAAGAAAAGACTCAGGGAGCACATGATAGTTCTGTCAAAGTATTTGAATAACTGTCATGTAGAAGGATTATATTTATTCTCTCTGGCCCAGAAAGCAGAACCAGGAAAAAAGAATGGGTATTGCTTAATGTCAGGCAAAACAAATGATTAAGAACAAACACACACCTTCCTATTCATTAGAGCTAAAAGAACAATGGGATGCCTTGAAAGATGGTGGGTTCATACCCTCCTCGGAGATCCTCAAGAAGAGGCTAGATAACCACTTATAAGGAACAGTGGGGTGGCAGGGCTTTTTGGTTTGGTTTGAACTAGATTACTTCTGAAGGCCTTTTTAATTCTCACTTTTTGTGATTCTGAATTAGATTTTTTTTCTTACTAGAAACAGGAAGCCATCATTATCGTTTTATCAGGAGATATTCTATTATGAAAATTCATAGCCCTTAGAACCAGAGTTTGTACATAGTAGGCACTTAATAAACATTTGTTGAGTTTAAATGAATTTAATTCTATTTCTCTGGCTTAAGGTCAGCCCTGAAAATGTCTATAGAACATTATGAATACAAAGTTCTTTTTAAAAACATCTAGTTTGATAATGTCCATATAACCTCTACTCAATGAGCCCCGGGGTTCAACTTAACAGACCCATCCTAAACACTCTCATCTGTAATTTAAATTTTCTCTTTGAACCTGACCTAGTCATTTGTTCTCAGGCCCCACAGATATAACCTGCTCCAATTCTGTGGAAGGAAAGCAGGGCAAGAGAGAAGCTTAACTAATCAAAGTTTAATAACTTCCCATCCAAGAACGGCCTGGCTTTGCTCTTAGGCACTTGGCTTCTGTCCATATGCGATTACCTGCCAAGCTCACAGTGACTTTTCCTGCTTCTGAGTATAGAGAGTGTCAGAAGTTTCTAGGGCTGTGACTTCCTTGTCCTCTTCTGGAGGGGGAGTGGATTGAGAGAAACAAATTGAGTTTTGGAAGCTATGGCTAAACTGAAACATCGTCAATAATCCCCAGGATACAAGAGAGGTTGTGACAGCCTTCCTCTGAAAGAAGAGCTGAAGCCCTGAATAAGCCTAGGTATTTCCTGAGAATTTCAAGATATTGATTTCTCTGTGGCAGGCAGTTGGAGACCAGTTTCTGCAGGCAGAGAAAAGTCTTCAGCAACCAGCTGTGTGAGTTTCTGGCAGAATTTGTCTCAGGTAGCATTGTTTTCTCTCATCAGAGTGGAGACTACAGTGATAGGAATGTGTACACTGGAACAAAATCGGGAGGAGAATCTTAATAGGCAATTCAATTGGGAGTTGGGTGAGCAGGACCAAGGATGAAATGGAGGCCCAAGAAACATATTTGATAGTGATGGAACAGTTGATATATCTAGTGTTTAGGAGCAATTGGATTCCATCTTCGCCACCATGACCCTCTTCCACCAGCTAGATGGGATGGCCCTGAGCAAGAAGAAAGAAGCATGTCCGAACAGTGCATAAATCCCGTCTCCCTCTGCCTCACTCATCTAAGGGGTCAGATGTCTAATTCAAAGTTTTTCTGTTTGAAAAATTTATCATTTATGATAAATTAGCTTTGAATTTGCCAGTTACATAAAGTAATAAATCATATTCATTCTGACTTAAGTGCTTCATTATTTATGAAAGGGGAGTTGCAAAATGAGGGGGAGACAATGACTGGCATAGATAGAAAGAAAGAAACACATAGATATAGATATTGCTGTTATTGTCGTTCAGGTCTTTCAGTCGTATCTGACTCTTGGTGACCCCATTTAGCATTTTCTTGGCAGAGGTACTGCAGTGGTTTGCTATTTCCTTTTCCAGCTCATTTTACAGATGAGGAAACTGAAGCAAACAGAGTTAAATGACTTGCCCAGGGTCATTCAGTTAGTAGTAAGTGTTTGAGGCCTGACAAACTCAGAAAGATTAGCCTTTCTGGCTCTAGGCCTGGTGGTCTATCCACTGTGCTACTTTATTGCCCTTTAGATATAGATATAGATGATATCACTACATAGACATATGGACAGATATAGAGATAGATATATGCATACACAGAGACAGACATCAGTTTGGATTCTCTGTTCAAATTACCAAGATTCTATCATGATTAGGAATTCCTGAGTTACATGAGAGGATCTTATGATGTTTAATAAGCTTTTCAACAGCAGAGAAAGATCAAGAAATGTGGACTGGATCCTTCTTCCCCCAAGACCAAAAGACACAGTAACTGTTAAAAAAAAAATTTGCCTAGAGGTGGTGGGTCAGTGTTTATTGTTGTGTTGCTAGTATCTCCCTTTAAAGACAGTTAGGTGGCATTATGTATAAAGAACTGGGTCTAATGTCTGGAAGACCCAGGTTTAAAACCAAACTCAGATACTTACTAGCTGTGTGAGCCTGGGCAAGTCACTTACCCTCTCTGTCTGCCTCAGTTTACTCAGTGGTAGAATAGAGATAGCAATAGCACCATCTTCACAGGGTAGTTGTGAGGATCAAATGAGATGATATTTGTAAGCATTTAGCACAGTGCCTGGCACATGAATAAATACTTCTTCCCTTCCTCCTCTCTTTTCCCTTTCCCTGCTGTTTTCCTTTCATAAATGCTCACAAGGTTCCTACTGGTGGGGCTAAGGGTGATGGTGGCAGTAGAATAGAATAGAATAGAATAGAATAGAATAGAATAGAATAGAATAGAACAGAAACAGTAAATAGAAATTATGTCATGCTTGGTGGGTGGAGAAACGGAGAGGCTCAAAAAATCTAATGATTCCCACATTCCAATGGTGGGGGCCTCCCAAGAGAAGTACTTACCTTCATCCTACATAACTAACCTCACACAGGAACTAGGATGCATTTAAATTGCATCTTATGACCCCATTACTCACTATATTTACTTCAGGAATAAAGAAAATGCTGGACTCAATACTCAACTCAATGCTTTTTCTTTCAAGGCTTAGCCCTGGTGCCAGTTCCTCCATGAAGCCTCTCACCCTACTCAAATCCTCCTAGAGTATTTTGCTCTCTTTTCTTCCTGGCTTAGACTCACCTTATTTTGTATGCAACATGTTTTACAAGTCTATCCCCCTTGTTAGATCAAGGCAGTGTTGAAATCCCTCCACATCTGGTTCCCAGCTACCTTTCAAGCCCAATTTCATAAAACATCCTTTCATAGATATGCCATTCTAGTTAAACTGCCCATCTGGCTATTCTCAGAACTTAACATTCCGTAACTCCTGCTTCCAGAGCTTAACAAAAATGAGCCTTCTGTCTGGACATTACTTCTTCTGTACCTCTGCCTTGCAGAATTCTGAGCTCCCTTTAAAATGTAATATCAGTGCTATTTTCTACCTATATCGTTTCGTCAGTCCCTCAGTTATCTCTTTCTTGAAATCAGTTTGTATTAACACCATAGAATCATGGATTTGGAACATGAAGGGGCCTTAGAATCCATCTGGTTCAACTCCCTTTACAAATAAGAAACTCAGGCCTAGAGAAATTAAGTGACTTGTCCAAGATCATACAACTAGTAAATATCAAAGGTGGTATTGAATCAAAGTCTTCCTGTTTCCAAATCTAGTCTATCCATTTTGCCATTTTGTTTTGCAAATATTTGTGCATGTACTATTTTTCCTGACTAGATTACTCTCTGGATTTTTCTGCCTCCCCACAAATATCCTTCCTACACCTTGAACCCTGATCTCAAAATTGGTTAGTCCCTAGTCTGGATCACTACTTCATGAGGGGCCCAGTCATATACTCACTTTATTCCCAACTTGAGTCACTCTCTGCACTTTTCCCCCTTCTCATCAGTAACTCTGTCCCCTCTGCTGTACCTCTTTCCTCTTTTCAGTTCCCCCTTATGTGCTATCTTCCCTGAAGCAGCTAGGAGGCTCAGTGCATAAGATTCTGGGCCTGCATCCAAATCCAGCCTCTGGCTGATCCTAGACAAGTCACTTAACCTCTTCCTGTCTCAATTTCCTCAGCTACAAAATAGATATAATAATAGCACCTATTTCTCAGGGCTATTGTAAAAATAAAATAAGATAATATTTGTACAGCACTTAACACAGTACTTGGCATATAATAGGCTCTTTTTTCCCCCCTTCTAGCTCTAAATTTTCTTTTAATGATGCAAAACATATTTCCATATTAGCCACATCACAGAAGAAAACAAGAAAATTATACTTTAATTAGTACTCAGAATTCATCAGTTCTCTCTCTGGAAGTAGATAGCATTTTTTCATCCTGAGTCTTTTGGAATTATCTTATATCATTGTATTGATCAGTTGATCATAATTACAACATTGCTGTTATTGTGCACAATGATCTCCCAGTTCTCCTCACTTCACTTTCTATCAATTCATATAGGTCTTGCCATATTTTTTTTGAACCTACTACCTCATCATTTCTTATAGCACAAATCATATGTCACAACCTGTTCAGCCATCGCTTCAATTTCTATTTCTTTGCTATGACAAAAAAAGAGTCCCTATAAAAAATTTTGCATATATATATATAATATATATATATATATATACATATATGTATACATATATATATATATACACATATATGTATACATATACATATATATGTACAAAAATATGCATATACAAAAATTTGTCTATGGAAGATTTTGATTCAAAGCCACCTTTGATATTTACCAGTTATGTGACCTTGTACAAGTCATTTAATTTCTCTGGGTCTCAGTTTCTTATTTGTAAAGGGAATTGAACCAGATGGATTCTAAGGTCCCTTCAAGTTCCAAGTTTCCTTTTCTTTGATCTCTTTGGGATCTAGACCCAGTAGTGGTATTGCTAGATGAAAGAGTATGCAAAGTTTTACAACCCTTTGGATATAGTTTCAGATTATTTTCTAGAGTGGCTGGGCCAGTTCACTACTCCACCAACAATTCATCAAGGTACCTATTTTCCCCTATTCTCTCTAGCATTTGTCATTTCTTATAGGTTTGAGGTGGTACCTCAGAACAATTTCAACTTGTCTTTCTCTAATTAATAATGAGTTAGAGCATTTTTTCATATGATTATAGACCTTTTTAACTTTCTGAAAATTGCCTGTTGATATCCCTTGACTAACCATCAATTGGAAATAGCACCTATTTTTTATAATTTTTACTTAGTTCATTACATATCTGAGAAACAAGGCCTTTATCAAAGAAATTTGCTATAATATTTTTGCTATTATTTTTTTGTTTATGGTACCTTTTAGCAAAATGTAGTTTCCCTGATTATCTCTTTTAATTAGGTCTATTTTTGCTTTTGCTTTGTCTGAGATCATGATTGCTATCCCTGCCTTTTTTACTTCAGTTAAAGCATAATAGGTTTTCCTCCAGCCTTTTATTTTTACTCTCTCTGTGTTGTTCTCTTTCAGGTATGTCTCTGTACACAATATAGTGGATACTGGTTTATAATCTACTCTGCTATCTGCTTCCATTTTACAGGATAGCTCATTCCATTCACCCTCATGGTTATGATTACTAACTGTGTAAATCCTCCATCCTATTTCCTTCTGTTTCTCCTGTCTTCCTTTATTTATCCTATCTCTCCTCAAAAGTATGTTTTTTCTTCTGATGACTGCTTCCCTCAACCTGCCCTCCCTTTTATAATCCCCTCCCCATTTCTTTGATCCCTTTCCCCTCCTATTTTCCTGTTGGATAAGATAGATTCTATACCCAACTGAGTGTGCATATATATATATATTTCCCTCTTTGAACCAATTCCAAAAAGAGTAAGTTTCAAGGATTGCCTGCAAACCCTCCTCCACTACAAAAATCTTTTCCTTACATACTTCTATATGAGAAAAAAAATCCCTATTCCACCTCTCCTTTCCCACTTCTCCAATACATCCTTCTTTCTCATCCCTAATTGTTTTGGGAGATCATCTCAACATAATTGACTTGCACCTATGCTCTCTGTCATGGGTCCTTTTTGTTGGTCCTTCGTTTTTGAAGTAGACCAGTGACATCATGGAGTGATGTCTTGACTTGCATATAAATTGTATTTAAGTGAGGCAGAGTTGCACAAAGTCTTCTGCCTCACTCTGTCTTCTAGAGTCATTGAAATCCAGTTGCAACACAAAAGTCAAGATGATTGGTGATAGCCCGGGATTCAGTGGATGATCTTGGCATCTCTGTTGTCTGACCAAGCTCTAAGTGCTCCACGGTGCCTGCTTCAGCAGCCTTCGTGATCATTGGAATAAATGGTTATCATCCACCCGTTCCATCAGGGGAAGTCTTCATGTGCTTGGAGTAGACATCCCCCTAACTCACCAGTAAATTTTAGGCCTTTCAGTTACTAAACCTGGTTTAGTACATCTGCTGGATGGTTTTACTGGGGTATGGCCCCTGTGATACTATAGCTTCTTAGAGCTACAGGAGAGAATTGAGTGAATCAGGTGGACATGAAAAGTAGGTGAGCAGGGGCAGCTCGGTGGCACAGTAGATAGAGCTCCAGCCTTGGAGTCAGGAGGACCTGAGTTCAAATCCAACCTCAGACACTTGATACTTACTAGCTATGTGACCCTGAGCAAGTCATTTAACCCTCATTGCCTCACCAAACACCAAAAAAAAAAAGTAGATGAACATCACTGAAAAGGTTTCAGCAAGCCCTTACTTGAGAAATGCTAGTCCTCCCCAAACATCCCATACATCCCTCTGTCTATGTAGACCGCTTCTAACTGCTCTGATAATGATAAAGTTCTTAGGAGTTACAGGTATTGTCTTCCTATATAGGAATGTAAACCGTTTAATGTTATTGAGTTCCTTATGATTGATTACTCTTCCCTATTTACCTTTTTATGCTTCTCTTGAGTCTTGAATTTGAAAATCAAAATTTCAATTCAGCTCTGGTCTTTTATTCAGGAATGCTTAAAAGTCCTCTATTTCATTATATATTCATTATTTCCCCTGAAAGATTATACTTAGTTTTGCTAAGTAGGTTATTCTTTGTTGTAATTCTAGCTCCTTTGCACTTTAGTATATCATATTCCAAGCCCTCAGATTCTTTAACATGGAAGCTGCTAAATATTTTGTGCTCCTGACTGTGGCTCCATGATATTTGAATTGTATCTTTCTGAATGCTTCAATATTTTCTCCTTGACATAGGAGTTCTGGAATTTGGCTATGATATGACTGCAAAGTTTTATTTGTGAATCTCTTTCAGGAGGTGATCAGTAAATTCTTTCAATGTCTATTTTATCCTCTGGATCTAAGATATTGGGGCTGTTTTCCTTTATAACTTCTTGAAAAATTATATCCAACACAGTAGTAAATGACTATAATAATCTACTATTTGATAAACCCAAAGACTCCAGCTTCTGGGATAAGAACTCATTATTTGGCAAAAACTACTGGAAAACTGGGAAATAGTATGGCAGAAACTCAGCATAGATCAACACCTCACACTGTATACAAAGATAAGATCAAAATGGGTACGTGATTTAGACAAAAACAGTGATACCATAAGAGAATTAGGAGAGCAAGGAAGAGCTTACCTGCCAGATCTACGGAGAAGGGAAGTATTTATAACCAAACAAGAGATACAGAACATTATGAAATACAAAATAGATAATTTTGATTATATCAAATTAAAAAGAGTTTACACAAACAAAGCCAATGCAACCAAGATTAAAGGGAAAGTAGAAAGACGGGAAACAATATTCACAGCCAGTGTTTCTGATAAAGGCCTCATTTCTCAAATATATAGAGAAGTTAATCAAATTTGTAAGAATACAAGTCATTCCCCACTTGATAAAAGGTCAAAGGACAAAAACAGGCAGTTTTCAGATGAATAAATTAAAGCTATCTATAGTCATATGAAAAAATGCTCTAAATCATTACTGATTAGAGAAATGTAACTTAAAACAATTCTGAGGTACCACATGGCACCTATCAGATTGGCTAACATGACAAAACAGGAAAAATGATAAATGTTGGAGAAGATGTGGGAAAATTGGAACACTAATACACTGTTGGTGGAGTTGTGAACTGATCCAACCATTCTGAAGAGCAATTTGGAACTATGTCCAAGGGCTATAAAACTGTGCATACCCTTTGATCTCACAATACCACTTCTAGGTCTTTTTTTTTTTCCTGTGGTGGTAAAGAATTAGAAATCAAAGGAATGCCTACCGACAGGGGAATGGCTGAACAAGTTTTGGCCACGAATGTAATGGAATATTATTGCACTTTAGGAAATAATGAGCAGGTAGACTTCAGAAAAACCTGGACTTACATGAACTGATGCTGAGTCAAGTGAGCAGAACCAGGAAAACATTGTACATAGTAACAGAAACACTGTGATGATCAACTATGATACACTTAGCTCTTCCCACAAATACAATGACCCAAGATAATTCAAAAAGACTCATGATGGAAAATTCTATCCAGAACTGGAAAAAGAACTATGGTGCCCCAATGCAGATTGAAACATGCTATTTTCTCTTTTTTGTTGTTTTTTTTCTTTCTTGTTGTTTTCCCCTTTTGCTCAGATTCTTCTTTCACAACATGACTTTTTGCAACATGTGGAAATACGTTTAACAAGTATAACCTATATCAGACCGCTTGCTCTCTTAGGGAGGGAGGAGGGAAGGGAGGGAGAAAAAATTGGAATCTAAAATCTCATAAAAATGAATGTTGAAAACTATCTTTACATGTAATTTAAAAAAATTATACTATTAAGTGCAGCAGAAGTGTGTATGTGTAGGGGGAGAAACATGATGTCCAGCCTCTTTTTTTTGATCATGGCTTTTAGTTAGTCCAATAATTTTTAAAATATATCTGAATCCATTTTCCAGGTTAGTTGTTTTTTCTGGGACATTTTCTTATTTTTTTTTCATTCTTTTGATTTTCTTTTATTGTTTTTTGATGTCTCAGCAAGTCATTAACTTCCAACTGCCCAAGTCTAATTTTTAAGGAATTATTTTCTTCATTAAGCTTCTTTACCTCTTTTTCCATTTGGACAATTCTGCTTTTTAAGGAATTCCTTTCTTCAGTGAATTTATTGTACTTCCTTTTCCATTTGGCCTATTCTGCTTTTAAAGAAGTTTTTTCTTCATTTGATTTTTGTGCCTCTTTTACCAAGCTGTTAATTTCCTTTTCATGTTTTTTTTTTTTGCATTGCTTTCATTTCTTTTCCCAATGTTTCCTCTACCACTTATCTCTTCCTTTAACTCTTCTAGGAATTCTTGCTGGCCTTGGGTCAAATTAACATTTTTTTTTCTTTTAGGCTATGCTTGTAGATGTTTTCACATTGTTGTCTTCTTCTAAGTTTATTTCTTGGTCTTACCTGCCACCAGAGTAGCTTTTTATGGCTAAGTTCTTTATTTTATTTTATTTTATTTTTGCAGTTTGCTAATTTTTCCATCCTATTTCTTCATTTGAACTTCATGTTAAAGTTAGACTCACCTGGGGTGGAGAGGCACTTTGCCAAGTTTCAGGCTTTTTCCATGCTGCTGTTGTCAGGGATAGTTCTGGGGATATGCAAGTTTTCAGTGCTTCCCAGGTGGTGTTTTCCTGGGAGAGGTTTGGTCACTGGTCTCTTGGTATGTGCTCAGGTTTTTACCCAGGAATGACTCTTATTCCCCTGCAGCCTTAAGTACTAATGCTCCTCTTGGGCCTGAACTATGACCATTTCCCCTGCTTTCCTGCAACTGCAAGTGCTACTGCTCCTCTCTGCCTTAGAACTGTTTCCAGAGCCTGTGCTCCCTTATGATTAATCATAAGCTCTCCTTTCTACCTTAAACCTGTGACCCAGAACTGGATATGAGCAATACAGTTGTCAGTCTGTGCCAGCTGCACCCAGTGCCAGCAAAGGGTTCCTTGTAATCTCTTTCTGACTAGTTGTCCAACCTCCTTACCGCATTCAAGGCCTACTGCTGGTACTGCTGCCCAACCTGCTGGTATAGTCCTCTCCTCCAAACCGCCTAAACTGTCTTAGGCTGGATAAACATCTCCTTCTAACCTCTTGTTGGCTCTACCACTCCAAAATTTGATTTGAGGCATTATTTTAAAGTTGTTTGGAAGAGAATGTTGGGAAAATTCAGCTGGGTTCTTGCCTGCATTCTACCATCTTGGCTCTGCCTATAGTAGGCCTTTAATAAGTGATGGTTTCCTTCCTTCCTTTCTCCATTGAAATTTAAGATCCTCAAGGGCAGGGAGTATTGTTTGCTTGTGCTTAGCTCTGAAGCTGGCAAAGAGTAAGCCCATGATAAATGCTCCATCTATCTACCTATCTATCAACCAATTGACTAATGATCAATCTATCCATCTATATATTTAGAAGCTAGGTTCCTTCAAGATTGGAACTTTCTTTTTTGTTCCTTGAATTCCCTGGATTTAGCACTGAGCCTTCAAGGAGTAGGTACTTAACTAATGGATGTTAAATTGTTGAACTGAATTGAATTGAATTGAATTGAATTTTACCTGAAGTTGCTTGAGGGCTTTGCATCCCCAGTGAATTCATGAGGCTTTGCTAGAGGGTAGGAATTTTGTAAAGGTTTGTTGAACTGAATTAAGCTGGACCCTATTAAAATGCAGGAGATGTCCTCCATCACTTATCAAAATGTCTGTTTTAGCATCTTCCAGTTTTCTTTGTAGTTTACAACCAGTTAGCACTTAGCTTTCAGCCCCTGTCATTACTGCAGCCTGGTAATGGCTGTGAAATTGTTACTTAAGTGTTGTATAAAGTGGAACAGCTGGCTGGTTCGAAGAACCAGCATCCTGGCAGGAGAGCTGCTAAGTGCTGCTTCAGCAGCAGCCTTGACACAAAGTCTGGGTACTGATTCCACAAGGGAAAGGACTGGGAGGGAGAGGGCACCAAAAAAGAAAGCATCCCTTACTTGGGACACCAAGAGGAGAGCCAAGAAGCAAACAGGAAGAGACCTAGTCCCAGCCAAGCAATTTTTTCCTCTGCCCAGTCAAGAACCAGCCCTGGTATATGATATTCTCCACGCAGCATCACTGATGTTGTTGTTCATTCATTTCAGTCATATCTGACTCTTCATGACCCCATTTGGGGTTTTCTTGGCAAAGACACTGGAGTGGTTTACCATTTCTTTCTCCAGCTCTCCAGTTTCTGAGTCCAGATTTGAACCCAGAAAGATGGGTCTTCTTGATTCCAAGCCCAGCACTCTATTCTCTGTACCATCTATCTGCCTTCACTAAGGTTATAGAGGCTGTGAAATGGACCCAGAAAAGACTTTGTTCATATCCTACCTTCAACACCTACTAGCTACATAATCTTAGGCAAGTCACTTAATCAGGCTCACAATTTCAGAGTTATCTCTGACTCACTGCCATTTCTCACTTCATGGTTGTCAAGTCTGATTCATTTCACCTCTACAATATCTCTCCACTTCTCACTACTCATATGGTTACCACTATAGCTGTGCTGATAAATATTGAACAGCCAGCCTTCTAGGGGAAAATGTGTTCGTGGCATAACTTTTGTTGTTGTTGTTGTTGAGGCAATTAGGGTTAAGTGCCTTGCCTAGGATCACACTGCTAATATATCTCTGAGACTGGATTTGAACTTAGGTCCTCCTCATTCCAGGGTCAGTGCTCTACCCACTATGGCATTTAGCTGCCCCTACATAGCATACTTTTAAGTTTAATCTGCATTTTTTCACATTTTCTCCATCACTTTCTTATGTCCAGATAATCATCCTATCTAGCCATGATCGATAGTGTTTGCCAATTTCTGAGATGTAAATGCTTAATAAGAAAATTAAATAATGTATAGCCTTGCTACCCCCTTAGTTCAGTCAGACAAGAATCATTCATTAAGTGCCTACTATGTGCCAGCTGCTGTGCTCAGATCTGGGGATACAAAGAAAGCCAAAAGACAGCCTATGCTCTTGAAAACCTCACAGTCTAATGGGGGAGATAGGCAAGCAACTGTGTACAAACAAGCTACATTCAGGATAAATGGGAAATAAGTAAGAGAGGAAAGACACTAAAATTAAGATGGACTGGGAAAGGTTTCTTATAGAAGGTGGATTTTAGTTGGGACTTGAAGGAGGCCAGGGAAAGGAAGAGGCAGAGATGAGAAGGAAGAGAGTTCCAGGCATAGGAGAAATCCAGAAAAAATGTCCATAGTTGGAAGATGGGGAGTCTTGCTCAAGGAACTGCAAGGATGCCAATGTCACTGAATGAGAGAGTACATGGAGTGGCATAAGGGGAAAGAAAACAGAAAAGGGATGGAAGGGCAAGATTTTGAAGAACTTTGAGTGCCAAAAGTTGTATATTTGATCCTGGAGATGACAGAGCCACTGGAGTCGGTGAGTAGGTGGGGGTGACATGGTTAGACCTCTCATCTTGAATATTTCAATAACATCCTAATTGGTCTCCCCACTTCACATTTTTACTCTCCTAAACCTATTCTTTCCACAGCTGGGAAAATGACTTTCATAAAACACAAATCTGACTACGTACCAACGATGGGGTTGGGATTTGGGCCTCAGAAAGGAAAAACCCTGGACTTTCCCACAAGGCCAAATCTCTTTGCCTGAGCCTATAATCCCATCAACTGGCCTTTCATTGTGGCTACACCCAATCTCCCCTCCATTGTCTTACCTCCCTATGGCCCCTGGCCATTTCCCACACTTAATCCTAGCTAGGCTCCATTGTCCAGGTCCCAGGAGTTCTGTTCACCCCAGTTTACTGGCCACTCCCATCCAGATTTCATTAGGCCCCTCCTCCTATCCCCCCAAACTACTTGGCCATTCCTAGATCCCTCCCACAGTCTTTCTGTATATAAGGTCCATCTTGTCTCCATTAAGATGCTTAGATTCTTATAATCTAGCTACTGCTCAGATTCTTAGAATCTAGCCAGGGCTGAGATTCTTATAATCTAGCCACTGCTGGGATTCTTATAATCTAGCCACTGCTCACCCATGTCCAGACTCCTTAAGAGTCTGCCCAATATGACAATGTTCTAATAATGTGTTTGGCTGAAAGAAGGCATGGGTCGAATTCTTTTGGACAGGACCCATGTGTTGTGATTTGGGGTCTCAGCACCCCTGAACCCCTAAACAGCATCAACCCTGCTCAGTAAGCACCATTAGTATCCTACTATGGTCAAGATCAATACAAAACTACTTTATCAGGACCAGGATTTAAATCTTAGCTCAGCCCCTTACTATCTGTGTGATTTTTGTCAATCCATTCCCTGGGCCCCAGTTCCTTCAATGTGGTGATTAGACCAGATTTCTTCTGTGTTCTCTGTTGATATAAATCTATTATTTTATTATTCTAATATAAGTCTGGAAGGCATAAGAGGTGTCTGGATGTCAGGCATCCACATGGAAGGGAAGACAGTTTTTCTTGACTTTATCTGGGCTTCGTATTTTCTTTTTAAATAAGGTTAAATACTACTCATCCTGTATTCAATGTCAAATGTTTGTAAGAGAGAAGAGAGCACTTTTTGCAGAAAACTAAAAAATAGCCAAACTCTGTTGTCTCTATAGTATTAAGGTATAAGCCAAAGAGAAATTTTATTGAGAAGCCCTCATGATTGAACCCAGTCCAAAAAAAAAAGTCTTGATTCTATGCCACAGTTTACATATGTATCATGGGATCACAGATAGAGAGTTGGAGGAGAACATCTGATGCTACCTATTTAACTTACAGATGAGGAAACTGAGTTCCAGGGACATTAAGTGATTTACCCAAGACCTCATACTTAGTATAAGAGACAGAATGTGAGCTAGTCATTACATTCAAGAGCCAGTGTTTTTCCAATGTATGATGTTACCAATCTACACGTTTTTAAGTTTTAATTTGTTACTATGTCTACTGCAGATATTTTTTGACCTGAATTTCTTCTTTTTATCTCAATTATATTGATTTTTCTCTAGTAGAACTCTTTTATTCTTAAGTAATGAAATCCATCTACCAGATCCCCTAAGAGTTCTATTTGTTTAATTGTTTAAAATGTGTCTGCTTTCTATAACTGGGATAAATATATCATTCACTTTCCTTTTAACGTTTTTTTCATAGTTCTAATTCAATATGCATTTATTAAACACCAACTCCATATAATACCATATCTAAAATACTTGGGATGTAGGCATGAGTGTGCTGGTAAATATTTAACAACCAGCTCTCCAAAAAACAATAACAAAATACACATCATATCTTTTTAAGTTTAATCTCAATTATTAACATGTTCTCTGTCTCTTTTAAATCTCAATAACAAAGAAACAATAAGTCAAGCCCTGACCTGTAACATTTGTAATTTCTAAGGTATAAATGCTAACACTGAATTTAACGACTGACTCCAGCTAGAGCTGGCTCCAGTATATCCATGGATATAGGCAAAACAAGGTACAGTGACTGCCTTTGAGGAGCTTATTTCTATTCAAGGGACATGCCATGTAAGTATGTTGTTAATTTTCTTATGTTTAATTGTATTATCTCATTAGAATTTATTATGCAGACTTGTAAGTTGAGGTTGTAAATGGACATAGGACTATGTACTTGGCAAAATAGATACAATCTTTAATGAAGACTATTACAGACTCACATACCCTTAGAGTTAAAAAAAAAGGCCACAGAAGTCACAAAGTCTAATGTGAATCTATACAGGAATCTCCATCATACCTGGTAAGTATCCATCTGGCCTTTACTAGAAGACTTTCAGTGTGGGAAGAACCCAATACCTGCCAAGACAGCACCTTGCACTTTTATTTTTGTTGTTTACTTGGTTAGTTGTATCTACCTCTTCATGATCCCATTTGGCATTTTCTTGGCAAAGATACTAGAATGGTTTGCCATTTCCTTCTCCAGCTCATTTTATAGAGGAGGAATTATAGCAAATAGGGTTAAATGACTTGCCCACAGGAAGCTGGATTTGAACACAGGTCCTCATGACTCCTGGGCCAGTGCTCTCTCCACTGTACCACCTAGCTGCCTAGCTCTAAATATTAGGAAGTTTGTCCTGATGTTAAAAGTCCAATTTATCCTCTTTGCCACTTCTACACTTAGCTCCTAATTTTGCCTTAACACTTGAAAATCACCTTCACCCCACCTCTCTGAAGTCAGCTTGCTGGCATAGCAGATGTAGCCAGAAAGACCTCAGCCGAAATCCAATCTCAGACAGCTGTGTGACCCTGGGCAAGTCATTTAACCTGTCTGCCTCAGTTTCCTCAATTTTAAAATGGGGATCATAATTGCATCTTACCCCCTAGGTTGTTGTGAGGATTAAAGGGACAATATTTATAAAGAGCTTAGCCCAGATCCTGGCACACAGTAGATATTTAATTGATGCTTATCTCCTTCATTCCTTCCTTATCTTTTCCAGGCTAAATGTACCCCGATTCTTTCAACTGATCCTCATATGGTATGACCATAAGGCTTTCTACAGCCTTTATTAAACTTCATTAAAGTTACTGTGGATGCTCTTCAGCTAATGTCATTCCTAAAATGTTACCCAGGACTGAACTTTGCACTCCAGGTTTGGACTGAACAGGTCAGAATGTGGCAGTACTAGCAGCTCCCTATAGATTGGGATGGTATGCCTCATCTTATTCATCCTAAGAAAGCATTAGCTTTCAGGATGGACACATCATATACTAGATTGAAAGATCAGAAAACTCTCCATATCTCTTTTACTTGGATTATTGACTACCCAAATTTTCCACAGCCTCTACTTGCAAAGTTGAATTTTGGAAACCAATTTTTAAGACTTTAAGGTATTCTCATTTAATTGCAGTTTATTAGATTTGGCCTGATTTTCAAACAATGTAATGGCCACATTTTGGATTAATCCATTAAACCGGTTCCCTGTCTATTTAGCTGTAATTATTGTGTTGTGCAGAAGTTCACTGCTGGAACCCCAACATGTCTGTGGATAGATTTCAGAGGGTCTGTGAACTTAAATAGAAAAGAAATATATTGTCATTTTCAACATCTTTTAATTTCCTTAGAAATGCTACGCACTTTTTGTACATTTAAAAACATAATTCTGAGAAGGATCCACAGGTTTCACCAGACTTTCATAGGGCTCAATAACATGAACAAATGTGGAAAACCTTATGCGTAGCCCATTTCTTTCTATCTTTTCTACAAGAATCATATGAGAGACATTTTGAAAAGCTTGACTACAGTCAATAAATGGGCAAATGATCCAGAACAAGTTTAAACATCTCATCAGAACTATTTCATAGTATTTGAGAATATATCAGCATTTTTTAAAAGGTGTCATTCTAAATGTTGTCTTTAGTAATGAACTTAACCAATGAACGTTTTCTTCGATAAATATCCCTTCTCTCTGGCAAGCATATTCCTCTAACCTACTAATTTAGCAATAAAGTTTAAAAACAAAAGGAAATTAGTTTGGTTTAGCATCATCTTAATGAAGCCCAGCTGGTGCTATGTAATCACTGCTTCCTTTTCTAGATGTTTACTAACCATCTTTTTAATAATTTGTTGTACTATTTTGCCAGAAATAAAAGTAAATCTCACTGATCTATGGTTCGCATACTGTTCCTTTCTCTCTCTTTTTTTTAAATGAAAATTAGGATAACATTTATTCTTCTCCAGTCCTGTGATGTCTCTCTAGTTCTCTAAGATTTTTCAAAAATCACTAACAATGGCTACATAGTCAAAATTGCCATTTCTTAACAAAAGGGACAACTTTGTAACACACATAATAAGAAACACATACACTTTCTTTATCTTTGTCATCTGAATCCTTTCAAAGTCCAAAAACAGAATCCAGGTTTGGGTATTGATCATTGCCCATAATTTTCCCTACTGGTTGACATTTTGTAAACCCTTTAGAGCTTAAAATTTCCTCTGAAATCTCTCCTCTCCTCCTCTCTGCTGTCCTTCCCTGCCTTCTCTTTCCCTCTCCTCTCCCCTACTCTCTTCTCCTGTCCTCTTCTCTTCTCTACTCTCTTCTCTTTCTCTCTCCTCTCCTCAGTACAGAAACAGCATGGTCTCTGGAGTCAGAGAGCTGGTTTCAAATCCTATTTAATACTTTTGTAACCTAGGAAAAGTGGCTTAAGTTTTCTGAGCCTCAGTTTCCTCAACTGTAAATGAGAAGCTTGAAAAGATACAGACTCCAGTGTTGTCAAATTTGAATAGAAATGGAATCCCTGTGGGTCACATATTGATTAAGAAAAGCATAGATTAACATCATCTATGTGATAGTGTGTTTTTATTTATTTTGTTAAACATTTCCCAATTACATTTTAATCTAGTTCTCCTTCACTTAAGAGGTCTGCAGTAGGCTTAGGACACCAGTTGGACCCCTCTAACTAAACAATAAGTAGAATTAGGAGGAAGGGGAATTGTTTGAATGTCTGAACTGGAAGTATATTCATAGTTTAAACATTGCACCAAATCTCATAAAATGAAATGTAAAGATTCAGCTCTAGATTTAAGTTGTTAATGACTCTTCTGAATGATTTAGTTAGGGTCCAGATACCAGTTTGAGGTGAATGATATCTGAGTCACTTACTCTAAAAACAATTTCAGATTACACTAGCACCTAAGTGGCTTAGTAGTTATAGGGCTGGGCCTAGAGTCAAGAAGACCTGAGTTCAAATCCAGCCTCAGATAATTACTAGCTGTGTGACCCCGGGCAAGTCACTTAACCTCTGTCTGTCTGTTTCCTCATCTGTAAAATAAGGATGATGGCAGCACCACATGTATAACCTATATCAGAGAGTTTACTGTCTCAGGGAGGGGGGAAGGAATGGAGGGAAGGATAGAATTTAAAACTCAAAACTTAAAAAAAAATGTTTTAAAAAATGGTAGCACCTACATCATGTATAGCACCTCATCTGTAAAATGCAGGTAATGATAGCATTTACATCCCAGGATCACCATAAGATAGAACGTGATAATATTTTCACAGCACTTTGCATACCTTAAATCACTCTGTAAATGGTAGCTACTGTTGTTACTAGATGTGCAAGCCAATCACAGTGTTTGTACATTGAAATCTTCTTTTTAAGTGCCCAAGGATATGCTTATGATTGTGGTTCTGCAGACTCAGAGGAATGTGGTTGCTTCTCCCAAGCTGAGGTCTTTTCTGGGTAACTAGTGGAATCCAGGTGGTCAGTTAACTATCCTTTGGAGAAGAGCTCACAAAGTGTTTTTTCATCTTATACTAATACTTTCCCTGATTGAAAATACACACTAGACAAGAATGAAACACCCCTGAGACACTGCTGGAGCACAGATAATTTGTGGAAAGCCATCTAGCCCAACACCGACTATTTAGAGCTGCATAATATACCAGCAAACTCTTATTAAGGCTTGTGGTTTCCAACCCTGGGAGACAGAAACCAGTTATCATTATGCATCACCATGAAAGCAGATTAAAATTAAATCAATCTGTTTATCTCTGGGTTCTCTAATTAACATTTTAGGAGGAAAACCATTCTGTCCAGACACCAGGACACCCCTATTCAAATTGAGATATTAAAAATATAAGTCTCTGGAGGCTTCAGGACTAGATTTAATTAGCAAAAGGGCAGGAGACCTGTTGGGGGAAGCAAAATAGGAACCATGTACTCTATGAACCAAATAAACTGGGACTTTTCAGATACTCTCAATTTGAGGTGAACAAAGGAGACACGAGGCCCACAATATGATTCAGAATCTCAGGGCTTCCACCTGGAAAGAAAAGGACTTCTGCTTTTGCCTGGGAGAGGTATATGGCATGGAAGAAAGACTTCTGAATTTGAAGGAAGGAGACGTGGTTTCTATTCCCAACTATGCCAGTTCTGACATGAAATCCTAGGCAAATCATTTAACCTTTGAGACTCAATTTCCTCATCTGGAAAATGGGGATGATACTTGTCATCTTCACTTTCTAGTGTTATTATAAGGAAAGTGTTGAGTAATCCCTCTATAAATTTGACTTTCTGAGATAGCCACAGTGCAGTGGCAGAAGAAACCAATCAAATAATTTATCAAGCATTTGATAACTGTTTCCAAGGTACCAGGTGCTGTGATGGGTGCTGAGGATCCAAAGGAAAGGCAAAAACAGGCCCTTCTTTGATTTCCAAACAGAGGGTCTGGTTTGGATCATGTACACACTACTTCCTACCTGAGGAATGCTGGACCATTTCAGCCTTGTTTTACTTACCCATTAAATGCAGGGATGCCCTGATCTCTAGGGTATCTGCTAGCTCTAACTCTTCAGATATTATTTGTATGCAAAAAAAAAATTTCATGAGAAACAAGGATAATGATATTAATAGTTCATATTTCCATAAGTGCTTACATTTCACAAAGTGCTCTCTTCACCACCAGCCTCTGAGTTAAGTAGTGCAATTATAATTATCCCAATTTCACACAATAATCCACTGTTCCTTCTCCTGTTTGTACAAAGCCTATTTATCCTTCCAGACTTAGGAAATTCAAGCTCAGACAGAAGGTGAGTGATTTCTCCTTGGTCACAAAGCTACTTCAATTAGTTGGCTCAATGGATAGAGCACTAGGTGACCGCTAGATGGTGCCATAGTGCCTACAGTACCAGGTTTGGAGTCAGGAAGACTCCCCTTCCTGAGTTCTAATCTGGCTTCAGACACTTAACTAGCTGCATTACCCCAGGCAAGTCATTTAATCCTGTTTGCCTCAGTTTCCTCATCTGTAAAATGAGCTGCAGAAGGAAATGGCAAACCACTCCAATATTTTGCCAAGAAAACCCATGTAGGGTCACAAAGAGTTAGACATAACTGAAAAACAATTCTACAACAACAACATAGAACACTGATCCTAGAGCCAGGAAGACCAGGGTTCAAATCTAGCCTCACAAACTTCCTTTGCCGCATAATCCTGGACAAATCAATTAATTGCTCTCAGTTTCCTTAACTGTAAAGTGTGGACAGCAAGAGCACCTACCACATGCGGCTGTTGCAAGGCTCAAACAAGGTCATGTATGTAAAAGGTTTGGCAGTCCTTAGGTTGGTATCTAAAGTCTAGCCATTAAAAACCTGAACTCGAGTTCATTTCTTCTGATTCAAGGTTTAGTGATCATTATGAGAAATATTTTTTGGCAAAGAAAAAAAAGTATAGATTCTTGGACTAAACTTGTGATTTCATTGG
Source organism: Phascolarctos cinereus (assembly GCF_003287225.1). NCBI lineage: Eukaryota > Metazoa > Chordata > Mammalia > Diprotodontia > Phascolarctidae > Phascolarctos > Phascolarctos cinereus. The sequence continues at coordinate 690,083,925 of NW_027555847.1, read as the reverse complement.
TGTAAGGAACTCTTGGCAAGGAATTCCCTCTACTAATACAGATTGGTGCCTACTCTAAACTAAGTTTCAAGAGAGTTAAGGCAAGTGAGAGCAAGGAGAGGGTAAGTGATTTGCCCAGAGACACATAGGAGTAGTAGCTATTATGCATGTAAAGCTTCATGTTTGGTAAACGACTTTACATGTTATCCTTATTTCATCCTGACAACCCTGAAGGGAGGTACTTTTATTATAATCCCCATTTTACAGATGAGGAAACTGAGGCTGGAAAAGGTTAACTTTCCCAGGGTCAAAAAGCCAGCATGTGTCAGAAGTAAGACTTGGATCTAAGTCTTCCAGACTCATATATCCAGTATCTCATGGTGCCTCTCAAATGTATGGATAGTGATAATAACAATAGCTAACATTTAAATATTGCTCTAAGGGTGGCAAAGTGCTTCACAAAGACTGTCTCATTTTATCTTTACAACAATCTTGTGAGGTAAGTGACATTATAGCCTCCTTTTACAGATGAAGAAACTGAGGCATAGATTAGTTTATCAACTTGCCCACAATCACACAGCTATTAAGTGTCTGAGACTGGATTTGAACTCAGGTCTTCCTGATTCCAGGTCTAGGGTGTTATCTTCTGCTCCACCTAGATGTCTAATTCACATATATTTATTTAGCATTATGATTTCAAGACCTGGAAAGGAAGGAAGGCAACTGGATGAAGAGACTGAAGGATAGCTGATGAATATCCAGTGGGGCTCACTGGTACCCCACTCTCACCCCCATCACCCACAGAAGATTGATGGAAGGACACAAAGCCACAAGTAGTACAGAATAAGAAGGGGTAAATGGGCTGTGATCTGCACCTACAAAGACCCCCCAATGATGGTATCACAAGTCCACTGAAGGATCAAAATAATTTCCTGGGGTTAACATCTTTTAATGAGAAATCAGTCTGTCTATTGATCAAAGTTTTCTCCAAGCTCCAGGCATCTGGCACTGAAACATATCCAAGAACAACTCTTTCTGTAGCATGAAACTCTCATCATCTGGGCCTTCCAGGCAAACTGCCGGGTCTTAGATCACACTTTTGTAAACCTGCCCTGAATTCACTTGGTCTCCTGTGTAAAGATGACATACATGTCCTTTGATTCATTTGATTCATGGGATAGAAGATGCTGCTCTTACCCAATCTATAAAATAGATGTCTTTTCTATTAGAACCAAAAGGCAGCTTCAGAATGTACTGAATTCCCCCACCCCAAATTCTCCCAAAATCTAAGCATGATTTCTTCTTGGAACTTGGTTTGACTCATTTGTACAGTGTTGCTGGTAGTCAATCAGTCAGTCAGTAAATGTTTATTAAGCACCTATCAAATACCAGGGACTGTGCTAAGAAAAGGCAAAAGGCTGTCCTCCTGTGCTCAAGGAGCTCACAGTCTAATGCAGGGCACAACACGTCAACAGCTATTTACCAACAAGATGTGGGCAGGACAAACAGGAAAAAATCAACAGAGGCAAGGCACTAGAATTAAGGGGAATTAAGAAAGAAGTATGTTAGTGGGACTTGAAAGAAGACAAGGAGACCAGGAGGTGGGGAGTGAGGAGGGAGATCAGGCCAGGCATAGGGGACAGCCAGTGAAAATGCCCAGAGCCAAGAGGTGGCATGTCTTGTTCAAGGAACAGGAAAGAGGTCAGCGTCATCGCATCACAGAGTACGTGGAGGAGGGTGAGATGTAACAAGAATGGAAAGGGAGGAAGGGGCCAAGGTATGAAGGGCTTTGAATACCAAATGGAAGATTTTATAGTTGATCCTGGAGGTGAGAGGGAACCACTATATGACATAAAAAATTGGAAGAAGCACTTAGTAAAAATAACAAAAATACAACAAATACAACAAATACATAAATAAAAAGCAACAGTTTTGTTTTGTGTTCTGGCACAAGAGGATTGGAATCCTAAAGTCAATACCATTGATTGGGAAAGGTTAAGCAAGTTGGGGCACATGAATGTAAATAGATGTCGATGATCCAGCACAATAATAGATAACATTGATAAAATGCATTAAGGTTTGCAAAGCTCTTTATGTGTTTTCTATCATTTCATGCTCCCATTAACCCAGTGAGGTATGTTTAGTTATCCCTATTATAAAAATTAGGGACTTGAGGTAGACAGAGGTTAAGTGACTTGCCCAGGATCACGGAGAAGGTAATTGTCTGGGGCAGGATTTGAACTCAGGTCTTCCCGACTCCAAATCCAGAGTTCTAGTCACTCATCTACCTAACTGTAAGAAGTGACAAATATGAAGAATTTGCTAAATAAAAAAAATAATAATAACAAACAGTACTGGACTTAATCTTTCAGTTCTGGAACTCCTACCTCTTAGTCAAGTCAAGGAGAGTCAGGCTGGAATGATGCCTCAGACATCAACTAGTTGTGTGACTCTTCAAAAGTTGCTTCATGACTCCTGGCCTCAATTTCCCCATGTGCAAAGTAAGGATAATAACAATAGGAGCCATTTCACATGGTTGCCAGGAGGTCAAATGGGATAATTCACATAAATCACTCATGTAAAGTTCAAAAGTTTGGTCTCCCTCTACTGACTGTTAAATGTCTCACATGGTCCATTACATCTTTTTTTTTTTTAAGGTAATCAATGTTAAGTGACTTGCCCAGGGTCACACGGCTAATGTCTGAGTCCAGATTTGAACTCAGGTCTTCTTAACTCCAGGGCTAGTACTCTGTCCACTGTACCACCTAGCTGCCCCACAGTCAATTTTATCTTGTTTATAAAAATGGGTCTTAATCCATATTGTGGACAAAGTCCTATAGTGAGCAAAGCACTGAACTTGGAGTCAAGGAGAGTTGACTGGAATGATGCCTCAGACACTGAATAATTGTGTGCCTCTTCGAAAGTCATTTCATGACCTCCAGCCTCAATTTCACCATTTGCAAAGTAAGGATAATAATAATAGGACCCATCTCACAATGTTGTCAGGAGGCTCAAATGAGATAATTCACATACGTAACTCTTGTAAAGTGCTAAATAAATGTTAACTATTATTATAAATTAATCAATCAGCAGGCATATATTAAGGGCCAGGCACTGTACTAAGACTGAGAGTACAAAGAAAGGAACTGTATTTAAAATGGACATATTCTGTCTGCTGAACTCTATCAGTTAATAATAATAATATCACAGTAATTTATTGTATTTGCCTCATTTTTTTCAGTTGTTTTTAGTCATGTCCAACTCTTTGAGAACTCATTTGGGATTTCCTTGGCAAAGCTATTGGAGTGGTTTGCCATTTCATTCTCAAGTTCATTTTACAGATGAGGAAACTGAGGCAAGTAGCGTTAAGTGACTTGCCCAGGGTCATTCAGGTAGTAAGTATCTGAGGCTGGATTTGAACTCAGGAAAATGCTCTTCCTAAATCTACTCTATCTACCGCACAACATAGCTGCCTCAATTTTATTATATACCATTGTATAATATATGATTATTAACAAATATATGACATTACATAATAATCAAAATATAACAACTAATCATGTGATTATTATATGATAGTTTTAATGTTATTATAATAACAATTCCTTCTCAGTTAATAATCATTCCTAATAATTGATCATATGCCACTGTAGGATATCTAATTGTTAACAAATATATTACATTATATAATAATTAATGGCATTAATATGGGGCATATTGGAGAAGACTGGATAAGAAAAATATGTTTTCTAACTCTGTTACTGACAGTAAAAAGATATGATGACGATGATGATGAATGTTTTGTCTAACAGCTAACACAGTCCAGGATGGACAGGTCATAGTGGAGAGTTAAGACAAAAGGTGAGCCACTTGAGAAAGAAATGGCAAACCACTCCAATATCTTTGCTAAGAAAACCCCATGAACAGAAAAGGAGACAGCGGAGAATGAGATGGATAGAAAGTGTCAGGGAAACAATGAACATGAGCTTGGACAGACTTTGGAAGGTAGTGGAGGATAGAAGAAGTCATGAAGAATTGGACATAACTGAACAACAACAAGAAAAATACAGGTCCTGTGATTTAATAGATGGTTTCAACTACCCCACCCAGGGTGATGAAAGCCTAAAGGAAGTATAACATGAAGACTGACTTTGAAGAGGCCCTTGAATGAGTCAGGAATTCCTAAGCCAGATCTAATGCATACGCTTGCCCAGGAAATGTCTATTTTGCAGTTTGGACTTGCTCTTTTCCCCGCCTAACATGAGCTTCTCTGTGCAGATAATGTTCGAGAGTCTCACTAAAAACTGAAGATTGTGACCAGCTTGTGATAGGAGGAAAATACTGGATTGGATTTGAACCCAGAGAAAGTGGGTTCAAATTCTCATTCTGGCACTTAATACCTGTGTGACTTTGAGCAAGTCACAGACTTCCTGAGCTTCCGTTTCCACATCCATAAAATAAGAGGGCTGAAGTAGATGACCTCCAAGGTCTCTTCACTCTCAAAAATCTATGGTCTTAGCACCATAGATCATTGGGATAATTGGACTAGGTGACATCTTTGAAAGCACGATCCTGGTAGAAATGTCCCCCAAGAGGCACTGGACATATTGAATCTACCAGGGTTTCCAGCAAATTTTCTATATCTTGATATTGGGCAAGGTTAGAGTTCCTATGCTATTATAATTTTAAGCTTGTTTGTGGGAGTGGTTATTTTATGTAAGAAAATATGCAATGTAATTAGAAAGAAGAAGAAGCTTCAGCAGCTGGACCTATGTATATAATTAATCAAGGAGCAGAGTAATACAGGTCATTTGTTTGGATCAATCCCTTTACCCAGAGGAGGAAGTTTGGAGAGACATATAGTCAGAGATGGATAGAGTGACTCCTGAATATCCAGGAAGACAAGTCCTGAATCCATAAGAATTCTACCAGCTTTGGGTTTTAAGCTTCTTGATTTACTCAGGATTAAAACCGATCTACACAGGATTAAAATATTCACAGCTAGCTAGGGTTTGATCAGATTCTAGTAATAATAGTAATGATACAGCAAACATTTATATAATGCTTTAAGGTTTATGTTTTATACACATCTCATTTTATCTTTATAACAACTAAGAAGGTAAGTGCTATTATTATATTTTGTTTTATAGATGAGAAAATTGAGGCAGACAAAAATTAAATGACTTACCCAGAATCACACAGGTCCAGCACTCTACCCAATGTACCACCTAGCTTCCTGTCTCAGTATAAATGCCACAGTCCCTAAGACCTGCAGACCAACCAGTGATCAGACTGTGTCTGGATAGAGACAACCACCTGGGAGCAGTTACATTCACATAATCATTTCCCCAGGCCAGAGAAAGATGGGGACCCAGTGGTGTGTATCGAAGTAGATGAGCATATGTCTTTCTGTATCCTTCGTGCATGAGTCAGTATGTCCTTGTAGTTTGTATATTATTCAATTTACACTATAGTTACATTAATTTAGTTAAAGGTGGGTGCCACCACATTTCTCAAAATCCCAGAACTATCTCACATGAATTCCCACCATCACTAATGGATCCAAATTGCTAATGACCCATAGACCAATGGAGAGAATCATGATAGATGTAAGCTGCCTGTAGGGTATTGTTAACGATGACTTGCCCACAAAAGTCAGTCAATGATTAAACATTTATTATGGGGTCTGTGTGCTAGGCACACACAAGTGTAAAAGAAATAATCCAGAAAATGAATGATCAGAAAAGGAGTCAAATGGGTCACATGGCAAAAATTAGGATTAACAGATGGACGGCCCAAGGGCCCAGAAGTACCAAGATTGGTACCAACAGAATATCAAAGCTACAGACCTAAAATCTTGAACCTCTGAGTTGTTAGCATTTTCTTTCTCCTCAAATTATCTTCCATTCTCCAGCTGAAGATAAGCTCCTTGAGGGCAAGAAATGTTTTTCCTTTTATCTTTGTATTCTTCAGGTAGTATGAGGAATAGGTAAGTCTGTCTGAGGATCAGAAAGGTTAAAGAACTTGCTTTCATAGCGATATTAGATATCAGAGGCAGGATTTGAACCTAGGACTTTCTGACTTCAACATAGCACTCAATACACTAGGCCATACTGACTCTAGGGGAACAAAGACAAAAATGAAAAACAGATCTTGCTCTTGAAAAGCTTTCATTCTTCTGGGAGATAAAAAATGTATACAAATAGATAAATATAATTTAGCGTGAGATCATACATGCCTGTTATCCCGGCTACCAGGGAGGCTGAGCTTGCAGGTCTCTTGAAATCAAGAGTCTCAAACCCCATAGGATAAACCAATTAGGTGTGTACACTAATTTTCATGGTAAATTTGGTGAGCACCTGTAAGTGGGGGGGAGGGGGGCAGACACCAGGTTGTGTATGAAAGAGGTAAACAGCCCAGGTTGGAAATAGAGCTAGTCACAGATCCCATGCCTATTGGAGTAAGATTGGGCCCTCAAGTGGCCCCTGAGCTTTCAGTCCAGCTAAGAGAGGGACATCCAACCTTAAAATAATTAATAATAATAACTTGAAAAGGGAGAGAGTGTTTACTAATTAGAAGAATCAAGAAAGGCTTCCTTTAGGAGATGGCACTTGAGTTGAGTCTTGGAGAAAACTATGAGACAAATTCTTAGCTAAGGATCACTAAAGGGAAAAACTGACTAGTTCAAGAAACTTTCTGGTACAAGATATTTTTAGTATTCACATGTTGGCATTTGGTCATTGATCCATCCATCCATCCATCCATCCATCCATCCATCCATCCATCCAATCCATCATCCATCCATTCATAGTCTCTGCCTTTGAGTGGTTCATAATCCAAAAACATCTGATCTAATCAGGGAAAACAAAAGCAACACAGGCCTTCAGGAAGCTGGAACATCAGGAAAGTTCTATGCCCCCAAAATTAGCAGCAAAGGAGAGTGTGAATCAGTTATACAATAAAGTAGATGATTTCTAAGGCTTCTTTCAGCATGCCTGAGTCTCAGACCCTACGGTGAAGTTATACAGTGGGAGATGTTGTTCAGTTGTTTCAGTCATATCTGACTCTTTGTGACCCCATTTGGGGTTTTCTTGACAAAGATACTGGAGTGGTTTGCCATTTCCTTCTCCAGCTCATTTTACAGAAGAGGAAACTGAGGCAGACAGGGTGAAGTGACTTGCTCAGGGTCACTCAACTAGTAAGTGTCTGAGGCTAGATTGGAACTCAGGTCTTCCTGACCAAGGCCCCAGCCTTCTATCCACTTTGACACCTAGCTGCCTACTGGGAGATGGACTTCTGCTATTTGTGCAAAAATCAGCAGACCACAAAACCCACCAAGACCTGACATTCGTACAGCACTCCATATGTTTAAAAGTGCTTCTCCATGCCAGAATCTCATTTGATCACATGCATTAAGACATAGGAGAGGGTACAAAGGAGTGTTACCAGAATGGAGGATGGACCTTGAAGTCATACCATATTTGACACGAAAGATATATTGCCTGAAGAAAGAAAGAGAGTGAAGGAACATTATAGTTGCTGTCAAGTATTTGAAAAGTTATGAGTGGAATTAGTTTTATTCTGGTTTGCCTGAGGGTTAAAATTAGGAGCAAAGGGCAGAAGTAATAAAGAAGCAGATATGTTTTCTCTAATATTTTCAATTGGCAAGTCAGCCTAATGTGTATAGTACTGGACCTGGAGATAGGAAGACCTGAGTTCAAATCTCTTTTTTGACAATTACCAGCTGTGTGACCCTGAACAAGATATTTAAACTCTATGCCTCAGTTTCCTCATCTATAAAATGATGGGGCTGAGCTCCCTGGCCTCTAAGGTCCTTTCCAGATACAAGGCTATGATCCTGTTATGTCAAAGTGAAATTGGCTTCCTTAGAGGGCAACAGATTCTCCTTCACTAGAGGTCTTCAAGTAATGGGAAGAAGTATGATACAGTTCAAAGATCCTTGGCTCTGAAGTCAGAGGTCTTGAATTCAAACTCTATCTGTATCCTTACCAACATGATCTTGGTTGGACAGGGCATTTGACTGTTGGGGGCCTCTATTTATCTACAAAATAAAGGATTGAATTGAGATTCCTTTCAGTTCTAAATGGATAATCCTATGATCCTAAGATTTTGGGACAATGGGAGTTATTATAGAGGTTTTTTTTTTTTATTAGGTGACAAAGATTCCTTAATATTTAATATAAAATAATCCTGGGATTATGGCCATTCTGACAAGGAGGGAAAATTCCATCTAGTACTGCTCAGGATGGATGGTATGATAGCTACTGATGATGAACAAGTGAAAGCAGAGCTGATCAACTCTTATTTTCTATGTGAAGGAAATTATCCTGGTACATAAAGGGACAAGATGAAAAATGACCAATACGGTTTTGGTATCCATGATAATGAGATAAGGAGGATAAAGTAATAGAGAACTTAGCTGTCCTTGATAAATTCAAGTCAATTGGCTCAGATTTCATCTTATGAGTCCTGAAAGAACCAGCAGATGTGATGGCTGAACCCATCAGTTAATTTTGAAAGATCATAGGGAATGAGAGTCACACTGTGTCTGGCACATAGTATGTTTTCATAAATGCTTGTTGACTCGACTCCCACAGAACTGAGGGGCAGAAATGTAGCCCCAATGTTCAAAAGTAGGAAAAATGAAATCCAAGATCACTAAAGACAAATGCTATAGAGTGGTCTCAATGAAAATCATCTCCCACTAAGAGAGAAGCAGGGGCATAATTTAAGGAATAGAGAAGAAATTACATTTCTGAGTTCCCACTCTGTCCTAGTGTCTGGAATAAGGACACCACTGGAAAAGGGAAATTTCTCATCCATCAACATGCTACAGTCAGGCAGCTCACAATGTTACTGTCTCTGCAAGGTAGTAAATGTTAAATCAAAAGAGGGATATTACATGCTGCCTCCACTCATTAAAAGGAGAGAGAAATAAGAAGCACTGGGAAGAAGTGGTAATTTGGTTGGTAGCTGCTCCGTAGCCCTCTGGTCATTTTCTGTGAGTCCTGTATGGTTGGAGGTGATTGACAGGCACTGCCATCTGAGTCTGACTCCCAGACTCTGTTGAAATGAGTTAATGTAGTCATCTTTGTGGAGCAAAGTGGCCCATCTCTCTAATGGATCTGGGGATGTTTGTTGAGATATTCCTCTGCCCCCTCAGGAGAAACTTTCCTATTCACCCCAGAGAATAATCAGATTAGCCACCTGCTTCAACGGAACCAGGACCATGGACAGCTTTGGCTCCTTGGTGAAAATTGCTACAAGGCAGGGGCACAGTATGAAGCATCTTAATTAAAACAAATTTTTTAAAGGCAGCCAAGCAAATCTGGAGTACCATACTTAGTTTGGGGTACCATTGTTTAGGAAGGACATTGATCAGTTGGAGAGAGTCTTCAGGAAGACAAGCAGAGTGATTAAAGACCTTGAGTCCACACCACTGGAGGATGGGTTAAAGGAATTGAGGACTTTGAGCAGGGGGAAGAGAAGACTCACTTGTGTTGGGGTGGAATTCCTGCAAGCATTTGCAAGGCAGTTATATGGAAGTAGTATTAAAGGAATTTTGTTGGCCCTGATGGCAGAATCAGGAACAATGGGTGAAAGTTGAAAAGTGGCCAAAGTAGACATTATTTGATGGTGGGGTGGGAAAGGATTTTGTTGCTAGACAAAGAGAAATGGCACAAAATGCAATGAGTTGCTTTGGGAAAGAGTGATTTCCATGGGTGAAAGGTTGCAAAGTGAAAAGAGTGAAAGCAAAAGTTGGATGACTAAGTAGTGGATGTGTTGGAGTTGACCTTCTTTTTTGGGTGTAGGCTAAACTAAATGGCCAGTAAAGTCCCTTCTAACTGACATTATGTGATGAGTCAAAAAAAAAAATCACAAAGCTATAGGCAACTTGAGGTAGACAAGGGTCATCCCTCCTTTAGGGTGAAAATCCACAATAAAAGTCAGTCTTCTGAAGATGGGAGCAAGAAGCATGGGCCGGGTAAGATTCTGGCTATCTCTGACATCACAATCTCCCTCCCCCCATATACATACACATACACATACACACAAACACACTCCAATTTCTGTAAGATTAACTAACCAATTGTTTTGGAAGATTATTTTGGCAACAACACATAGGATAGACTGGAGTGGGGAGAGACTTGAAATAAGAAGACCAAGTAGGAATCTGTTGTAATTTTCTAAGAGGGAAGGGATAAGGACCTGAATTAAGGGGGTGGACTTGTAAGTAGAGAGAGGTGTCATGAAGGTAGATATAGCAAGATTTACAACTGGTTGGATATGTGGGATGAGAGAGGGAGATGAGGGCAGGATAAATTAACGCTACAAATCTGGAAGATTGGAAGGATGGCAATGCCTTTGAAAGAAATAAGGATATTTAGAAGAGGAAAATCTAGTGAGTTCAGTTCTGGACATGCTGAGTTTAAGATGTCTCCAGGATATCTACTCTGAAATGTCCAATAGATAATTGGTGTTATGGGACTAAAGTTCAGAGGCTAGACATGTGTGTATACATACATACATATATACATACATACATATTGATATGAATGAAAATCCTGAAAGACAGAGTTTCTGGGTAATTAATAATCAATTTCTTAATTAGGCTAGCAAATAATCAATAAATTGATGGTCAGTGGTCTCTCTCAGTAACCACAGAGAAAATCACTGAGATCTCTGAATGCTAAGGAGATGCCCCTGACAGGTAAAAATGAACCCTGACTGATGAACAATTAATGAGGAGAGTGGACATATTAATCAGGAGGTGCTAAAAGTTTTCAATTCCTCCTGCTGAGAATGTGACTTGATCACCTATAGCAATCTAGACAAAGGAAATCATCTCTACTTAGACCACTATAGGTGGTTTTCTCCTTCATAAGCTGGGTCACCCTGAATTCTAATGAAGGGTTCCAAGGACTTGGGCTTATTTCCTATGGGCAAGAATTCACCTGAAATAGATTCTGTTTACACTCAAAATAGAAGGTCTTCTATTTGGGTAGGGTCTTGCCCAAGATTGCAGAGCACATACCCAGAGGATTTGGACAATTTCATCTGAGACTGAATGACTTGGAAGGGCTGGTCCCTGAATGAGGAAATAGAATAGAAAAACCTCAATTCTAATTTAATAATTGGTTATTGGGGCAGCTAGTTATTGGCACAGTGGATAGAGCACCAGCCCTGGAGTCAGGAGGACCTGAGTTTAAATCCGGCTCCAGACACATAAAACTCACTAGCTGTGTGACTCTGGGCAAGTCACGTAATCCCAATTGCCTCACCAAAAAAAAAAAAGGTTATTAATATAATAGAAAATCATAATTTCCCTCAGCATACATGTATAGATACACATATGCATACATACATATGTCCATGAATCATTTGCATAGAAATTACGGAAGCTTTTGAAGTTACCAAGAGGAAATATTGAAGAAGAGGAGGGCACAGGATAAAAGCCTGAGAAACCCACAGGTAAGGAAAGTGATATGGAGTACGGTTCAGTAGACTGAGTGGTGAGATGAGGGAGGCGAACCAAGAGAGAGTGAGTCTCGAAAAAAGCAAGATGAAAGAGAGTGTCCAGGAGGATAAGGTTGCCAATAATATCAAATGCAGCAGATAGCTCAGGAAAGATAAGGCTAAGAAAAGCCTATAAGATATAGCCATTAAGTCACTGGTAACTTCAGAAAGGAGTCTTAGTAGGGTGATGAGATCAGAAGTCAGATTGCAAGAGGTCGTGGAGTATGTGAGAGCAGAGGAATTGCGGACAGGCTTTCTATAGGCAAGGGCTGTCTTTGCCTGTCTTTGTATCTCCAGTACCTGGCAGGTGGAGGAGTTTAATTAGATGCTCGTTGATTGCCTGATTGAATTGAGATGAGTTGGCACGGAGAGATGGCGATTTTCAATATTGGAGGAAATGCCTGTTTTGTGGTTGTCACAGATATATGAACATTTACTTTTGTTATCAGACTTCTCATTCTTCTCATTTTTTTATTCCACTGAATTCAAGTACAGACATAGTAAGGCCAAGAAATTATCTTACTATTGTGTGTTGGCTCTCAATAAGGGGGAAGGGAACAAGCCTTTATTAAGAACCTATGACGTGCCATACACTGTGGTAAGCACTTTACAAATATTATCTCATTTGATCCTCATACTTACTCGGGGGATAGGTGCAATTATTATCACCCCTATTTTACAACTGAAGAAACTGAGGCAGAGGTTAAGTGACTTGCCCAGGGTCACTTAGCTAGGAAGTATTTGAGACTACATTTGAATTCAGATCCTGTCTCCAGGCCAGGCACTAGATCAATTGCAATATCTAACCACCTCCTTCCCTGTATGGACAATAGAAGACCTTTTCCATCAATGACAAATTTTTTAAACTCACATGATAATCACCTCCCTTAAAAGGCAGGCTGAAAAATCAATCACTGAACTTGTTAGGCATTTGTAAAATAAATAAATAAAAGAAAGCGTCGGTCCCATTTAATTCTGAGGCAAGAAGTAATCTCTTCCCCACTGAGCACCTAATGTCACCGTCAGAGGAAGGGAATAGGCAAAAGGCAAGGGAAAGATAAGCTAGTCAGTTAAGGAAGTCCTTTTTCTTTTCCGGGGAGCTGACGGTGGTACATCAGCTTCTGAGAGAGAGACAGAGAGAGAGAGAGAGAGAGAGAGAGAGAGAGAGAGAGAGAGGAGAGAGAGAGAGAGGAGGAGGGAGGGAGGGAGGGAGGGAGGGAGGAGGGAGGGAGGGAGGGAGAGAAGAGAGAGAGAGAGAGAGAGAGAGAGAGAGAGAGAGAGAGAGAGAGAGAGAGAGAGAGAGAGAGATGAATGGTGTGTTTCTTTGGGGGAAGGTATTACTTCCCCTCCTTCATACATAAATCAAATGTATAAGGAAAGAGATCTGGGCATGAATGTCAAAGTAATCCCATCTGAAAGATCAGTAACAATTTAGGGATTAGGGTCCACCAGGACTTTATTAAATCTGTGCAAAGACCTTCAATTTAAATGAATCTCACCCAAGCAGAAACCACAGCTGTGAGACCCTGGGCAACTCATTTAATCCTGTTTGCCCCAATTTCCTCATCTGTAAAATGGAGAGAATAATAGCACTTTCCTCCCAGAGCTATGATGAGGATTAAACAAGATAATATTTGTAAAACACTTAGCACAGGGTTGGGCACATAATGTAGGTGCTTAATAAAGGCTTGTTTCCTTCTTCCTCCTTTCTTTCCTTCCTTCCTTCCTTCCTTCCTTCCTTCCTTCCTTCCTTCCTTCCTTCCTTCCTTCCTTCCTTCCTTCCTTCCTTCCTCATTTTTAAAACAAAACTTTTTAAACCCTCTTTCTCATGTCACCTCCCATGGCTTCATTGATCATATCAGTCAAATGATTCAGATTGATATATTCATCTCTCCTGTCTCACTCACCTTGAGGATAGGGGTCAGGTTTTTGTCATTCTTTGTATCCCCAGAGTTTAGCACAGAATCTAGCAGCTAGGTGGTACAGTGTATAGAATACTGGAATTGGAATCAGGAAGACCCTAGTTCAAATTCAACCTCATATACTTACTAGCTATGTGACCCTGGGCAAGTCACTTAACCTCTGTTTGCCTCAGTTTCTTCAACTGTAAATTGAATAGCAGTTACCTCATAGATTTGTTGTGAGGATCAAGTGACTTAGCATATGTAAGTTTTGCAAACTTAAAGTGCTTTATAAATGCTAGTTATTATTCAATCTCTCCTTTTTATCCTTATGAACTTTACAGTTATCTACAAATATGAACCCTTACCCCACACAAAGAACAAAAAAAAGGAGACTGCTTAAGAAACCATGAATCTCCACTGTATCCAGTAGAGATGTTTCAAATATTTGCATTTTGCTGGGTATGGTAGCACATACCTCTAATCCCTGATACCTGGGAGGCCAAGGCTATCAGATCTCCCGAACTCTGTAGTTCTGAGTTGCACCGTGCTAAGTCAATCAAGTGCCCACACTAATTGCAACATTTAGATGGTGATTCCCAGAAGGACCACTAGGTTGCCTGAGGAGGCATGTATCAGAAAATTATAGAAACAAAAGCAGGTCAAATCTCTTAGGAAATCAAAGTGGGACCAGGCCCATGAGTAGCCCCAGCATTTCTAGGTGGAGAATGAAATGGGGAGGCTTAATTTTTTAGATATGTAGACATACAGACAGAGATAGAGATCATCTATAGCGCTATCTATATTTTAAGTTTAACTTGGTAGCTCCAATATTGCCTTCTGTGTCTATGTCTCTTTCCCAACCTTCTTTTGCCCTGCATTGTTAAATTTCCTTTAAAAGGATATATTGACTTTCTTTTCTTCCTACTATGCATATTTCACAGGATGATCTCAAAGCTGTTTCATGATGTTTTAGTCCTCATGAATAGACAACATGTCTGATGTCACTACCTCATTGGCACCTTCAAGTGTTAGGTGGTGTGCACTATAGTGGGTTGTGGCTTCCCCCCAGTTGTGAAACAAATTCGGTCCAATCCAACATGCTTTTATTAAGGACCTACTATGTGCCAGGCACTGAGTATGCAAAGACAAATAAAAGCTACAGTTCCTGACCTCAAGGAACTTACATTCTTTCAGTAGAAATAATATGCACACATATTAAATGCATAATTGATGGACAATTATGAAGAACCTACTGTGTGCCAGGTACTGTACAAACATGCACACATCATCCAAAATATATATCAAAAATACAAAGTCATTTGGGCAGGGAGAACATTAACAACCAGGAGAATTGGGAAAGGCTTCATCTAGGAAATGGCATTTGATCTGAGTCTTGAAGGCAGCTTGACATTGAAAAGTTCAACATAAGCAAAGAGAGAATTATGGGCAAGAAAAGGCACTTCAAGAACTAGAGCATTGCAGATGCGGAACAACAAATAAGTTAGTTTGGCTAGAGTGTTGAGTGAGTGAAGAGTAATATAATAATATAAAAGGATATAAGTATAATATAAAATTTGTCTGGAAACAGGTTAAAAAAAGATTAAAGAAGACTTTAAAAACAAAAAGAACAGTCTGTATTTTATTCTAGAGACAAGAAGGAACCAGGGAAAGGCACCACTAAGACAAAGGAGAATCTAAGGGGAACTCATCCTTCGGAACTGAGACCAAGATGAACTTTATGGAGGTGCTGGGATGCCCTCTACCTAGCTTCAAAATTTTTGCAAATACCATCAGGATCTAATTAAAAATATATACATCTTCTGCAGATATTTTCCATAATTCAATTTAAATTGGCGAACATTTAGTAAGCATCTACTATGTACAGAGGAAGCTGGGAGAGATAAAAGGCATGCCTAAGATACAGTATTTGAAGATATTCAAATGGACAGGTGAGTAGTGCTGAAAAAAAAAAGGCAAATTATAACTCATGGGTTAAAAATCCTAAATGCATGAAATGACAGGCTACTGTGAAGGTTAACTTGAGGAATTTGACTTCAGGGGTCTTTGACAGAGCCCCTATGATCCATATTCATGGGAGTTCCAGAATGCTCTGGCCTGTCAGTGTGTTCATTAACTTCCTCTGAACCAGAAAAAAGCCCACATGATAAACCAGTCAAATTAAGAGGGGCAGGGATGGTACTAGGTTAGAGTCAAGTGGGAGCATATTTTATATATCGAAGCAGGTAGGTAATAAGTACCACACATAAAGCTGGAATGAACGACTTAGTGTCAGCTCTTCAGCAGATTTGCCCTTCAGGAATAAAGATAGGGGTTGATTAAGGTGGTTGTTTTGGTTTTAATGTCTTGAACCAAGATTTTTTTTTTTGTAAGTGAATCAACACCCTTCAAAGGGCATGTTCAGGAATCTGCATTGTTCAGTTGTTTCAGTCATGTCTGGTTGTCCGTGACCCCATTTGGGACTTTGTGGGCAGAGACACTGGAGTGGTTGGCCGTGATTTCAAGTCCAATGCTCTATCCATTGAGCCACCTACCTGCCCTTCTGGCACACAGTAGGAAGCTGTTAATTGTTAATTGATTGATGTTAAAAGATTTTTGTCGTTCAGTCATTTTCAGTCACATCCAACCTTTGTGAGCCCATTTGGGATTTTCTTGGCAAAGATACTGGAGTGGTTTGCCCTTTCCTTCTCTGGCTCATGTACAGATGAGGAAACTGAAGCAAGCAGGGTGAAGTCACTTGCCCAGGGTGACATGGCTGATAAGTGCCTGAGAGCAGATTTGAATTCATCAATGATAAGTCTTCCTGATTCCAAGCCCAATGCTCTTTCCACTGAGCCACGGAGCTGCCCAGAGTCTGTAGAACCCCAAATTAATTTTATTTTACTTGGAAAGTAATGAATTCTCTAAAAGGAATCACAGACTTAAAACTAGAAGGCACCTTAGAGGTCATGTAGCTCAATCCCTCATTTTGTAGATGAGGAAAATCAGACACAAGGAGTTTAGAAGACTAGTCTAAGGTGAAATATCCAAGAGGTGGGATTTGAACCCAAGTTTTCTGCCTCCAAAGCCAATGTTCTTTCTACTGTAACACAAAACAGAAGCCTAAGATCTTCTTGATCCCCTCTTCTCCCCTCAATCTCCAACAATTATTTTACTTTACTGAATAGATACAGGCTATCAATCCAATAATTCAATTTGTACTAAAGGCCTGCTATGTGCCAGTTATAGAGCTAAAGATAAAAAGACACAAGACACTCCCTTTCCCTCAAGTAGTATACATTTTATTGAGGGAAACATGCATGCTGATCAATAAACCCTTTGTCAACAACTCAAAGCTTCTCTCAGCACCTACCCTTTCCCCTCTTGTTCCCTTCTCAGGGAAGAAGTGGCCTTCCTCCTGCCCAAGGCTTACCTTTCCACTGATGTCTTAGGTCAGGGGTGGGGAACCTATGGTCTCGAGGCCATATGTGGCCCTGTAGGTCCTCAAATGCAGCCCTTTGACTGAATCCAAACTTCACAGAACAAATCTCCTTAATAAAAGGATTTGTTCTGTAAAACTTGGACTCAGTCAAAAGGCCACACCCAAGGACCAAGAAGGCCACAGGCCTACAGGTTCTCCACCCCTGCCTTAGATCAAGGCCTCCTCAGGGACCTTGGTCCACTGATCTCTCTCTCTCTCTCTCTCTCCTCTCTCTCTCTCTCTCTCTCTCTTCTCTCTCTCTCTCTCTCTCTCTCATTTTCAATTCAGCACTCCCTTTTGCCTCCTTTCTGCCTACAATTGTGCTAAGGCCTCTCTCATCCTAAGGTACCATCAAGTTTTCAACCTGTGGCTTTCTTCTACTTCACTGGTAAATTTCTAGAAGGAGTAGTCTAAGCTCTCTGCTTCCTCTTTGTCACCGCCTGCTTACTTCTTAAGCTCCTAGCAACCTGGCTTTTGTGTTCATGATGCCATTTTCTCAAAGCCACCAATGCCCTCTTCATTGCCAAATGAAGTGGTCTTTTCTCCATTCTTAACTTCCTTCATTTTTTCTTCAGAATTTGACTCTGTTGAGCACTCTGTCTTTCTGCATGTTCTCTCCTCTCGTGACTTCCATGACACTTTGTTTTCTCCTCCTTCCTGTATGATCACCCTTTCTCAATCTACCTCCCAGGTTCATTTTCCTCCTTTGCTCCCTAAGTTTCTAAGTCCCCCCAACTTCTATTCACAGCTCTATTCTTTTTTTACTCCCACTTCCTCAATTCTTCCCTTTATGTGGTTGCCTCTCAAATCCGTATCCAGCCTATGTCTCCTTTGTAAGTTTTCAATTATGTACTAGACATGTATGCTTGGATATCTGACTAGCACCTCAGATTCAATATGTTTCCAAATGAAACCCACTTCCCCTCCTCCAAACATTCTGATTTCTATTGATGGCACCATTATCCTCTTAGACATCCAGACTTGCAATCTGAGTCATCTTTGATTCTTCCATCTCCTGTTGTTCCCCACATCTAATCAGTTGCCAAGTCCTGTCAATTTCACCTTCAAAGCAGCTCACATCTGTTGCCTTCTTCTTCATATATACAACCACTATTCTAGGTCAGGTCCTTGTTCTCTCTTGCTTAGATAATTGCAATGGCTCCTTAAGCTATTCCTCTTCTCCCACTTTCTCCTCTCCATTTCCTTGTCCTAAAGTACCAGAAATAATCTTCCTAATGCATATTGGGACAAATCACTGACTCTCCCCAAACCCTTTAGAGGCTCCTGATGGCTTATAAAATAAAAGCTGACTTTCTTAGCTTGGGTGGCATTGATGGCTCTCTGTAGACTTTCCACCTTTGTTGCATGCTGTTTTTATTTCTGCACTCTAAAGTATACTCCAACTGGACCTCACACTGCTGTCTCCTGTCTCTGTGGGAGATTTGCTGTTCCCTGTAACTTCAACACACTTCCTACACATTTCAGCTTGTTGAAAGCTTTCTCTTTCTTCCTAGCTCAGTTATTGCCTCCTCCTGTGAAGCCTTACTTAAAATGAGAGATCAAGAACTAGGACAGACCTTAGAGGTCATCTGATCTGCAGGTAACAAACACCCTGCCCCCATACTCCTGAGTATGGTAGAAACAGATTAAGATATGATTGGGAAATGTTTAACAAAATAAACATAAATGCAATAGAACTTATAAATAGCGTTAATATGTGTTTTTCTAAGTCAATATGCACCCTTAGAGATCCTTATGCATGGTTTAGTGGCTTCCATTTTTATTGAGTTGGACACAACTAATTAATCCAAACCTTTCATTTTACTACTGCTACAACAACAACTACTCCTGATAGTAGTAGCAGTAGTAGTACTAGTAGTAATATAATAAAAGGAGGAAGGAAGGAAGAAAAAAAGAGAGGAAGGGAGGGAGGGAGGAAAAGTAGGGGAGGGAAGGAAGGAAGGAGGAAGAGGAGGAAGAAAAGAAAGAAGGAAGGACAAGGGAGAGGAGAAAGGAAGGAAGGAAAGAAAGAAGCAAGAGAGGAAGTAAGGAAGCAAGGAAGCAAGGTGGGGAGGAAGGAAGGAAGGAAAAAATCATTTAATAAGCCTGAGGGGATCTATAGGCTTCAGAGGCAGAGGAGAAAAAATGAATCTGTGAAGAAGACTGATGGCAATCAGACAGGTAGGAGGAGAAACGATTGTCATGGAACTCAAGCCATTGTGCCAAGTACTTCACAAGTCTTACCTCCTTTCAACCTCAATAATACTTAGCATCTATATACACACTTTAAGGTTTGCTTTACTTTGTACTTTACTTCACAAATATTAATATCTGAAAATATTGGATCCTCACAATACCCCTTGGAGGTAGGTACTATTATTATTGCCTTTTACAGATGAGGAAACTGAGGAAAATGGAGAACAAGGGACTTGTCCAGGGTCACACAGCTAGTAAGTTTCTAGGACCACATTTCAACTCAGGTCTTCCTGACTACAGCCCCAGGCTCTATTCATTGTACCACCTAGCAGACTATGAGGAAATATGCCGCACATATATAGAAAGTGAATCCAGGAGAGGTCGTTATAGATAACCACAGATCTTGAATTAGAAAGACCTTAGAGGTCATCTTGTCCAACCCCATCGTTTCACAGATGAGGAATCTAAGTCCAAGAGCAATTAAACTGCCCGAGGTCATACAGATATTAAGCAGCATATATGGGGTTTGACATCAGGGCTTCTGACTTCAAGTACTGCACTCTCCAAGGTACCATGATGATTCTTCTAGAGCACTCTGTCTGGAATCTCCTTTGTGCCTGTATCCTATCACATTCAAGTTTGGAAACTATTTGAGCATACGGTATATGTCATTCACCACCTAGGCAGCTGGGTGGCGCCACAGTGCACACAGTGGTGGTTCTAGCATCAGAAAGCCCTAAATTCAAATGTGACCTCAGACACTTTCTAGCTATGTGACCCCGGGCAAGTCACTTCACCTCTAACTTAGTGTTCTCATCTATAAAATGGAGCTAGTAATAACTTCTATCTCACAGGATTGTTATCAGGATCAAATGAGATAATATTTGCAAATTGCTTTGTAAAACTTTAAAATGTTATATAAATGATAGTTATAATCCCAAGTATCTAGTTTGGTATCTTGGACATAGTAGGTGAATAAAAAAAAAATCTTTTTGAAATTTCATCTTCACTTTTGCCTTCCTCCTCCGAATTTTTCATTAACTTCTAAATAAGATCTACTTACAAGGAGACTTGCGAAGACCTTGGGGAAAAAAATAAAAACAAAGGTCTATGGAGATGAAAGTGGGAATGATTAGAGTCTGAAGTTTTGAGATGATTTCCTTTTAAATGTATTAGCTGGGACCGTATTAGCTGCAAACATTGTAAGATTTCTTTTATAGATGAGATGAACTGAAAGCTCAGCTCAGAAAAGTTTTAATTTTTCTTCTCCAGTACAGACTTTGTTGCTGCTACTGCTATTGTTCAGCTATTGGACTCTTTGTGACCCCATTTGGGTTTTTATTAGGAAAGATACTAGAGCAGTTTGCCATTTCCTTCTCCAGCTCATTTTACAGATGAGGAAACTGAAGTAAACAGGATAGAGTGGCCTGTTCAGAGCACACAGCTAGCGTGTGAGGCTGGATTTGAACTCAGATCTTCCTGGTTCCAGGCCTGGCAGTCTATGTCACATAACTGCCTTCCAGAATGGATTCTATCAAGTATTTCTAAAAGCCATTATAATATGAATTCTAAATTACATTAATATACTATCTTCATAAATATATTTACCAAGGCTACCCCTTCCAGGTCATATGGAAAGAATGGAGGATAACAAATGTGTCCCACCAATATATTTGTGATGTCAACAGAAGACAAGGAAGGTCTCCAGTAGCTTGGGAAGAATCCTCATGGTGAACATGTGGAAATTAACAGACAAGTCACACAGGATGGGTAGGATTTGCTTTCTGCTTCACTGGGGGAAACATCTACATGAATGAGATCCCAGATTGATTCACATTTTTAGGATGTATGCCACAGCTAAACATAACTGCCATCTCCCACTGCATCACATCATGGGATTCTTGAAAGGTAGCTTAGCATGAAGCATAAAGAACTGGCGTTATACCCAGAAAGACCTGAATTCAAGTCCTGATTCTGCTATATACTGTGTGATCCTGAGCAAGTTATTTAATTATAAAATGGGTATCATAACAGCACCTATTTTACAAGGTTGTTGTGAGGGTAAAATGAGATTATAAAGCCCTTCAGAGAATGCATGGCATGTAGCGAAAGCTATATAAATGCTAGGTATTCTTTATCTTGGAGCAGCTAAGTGGTGCAGTGGAATAAGGACCAGCTCTGGAATCAGGAAGACTCATCTTCTTGACTTCAAATCTGGCCTCAGACACTTACTAGCTGTGAGCCTGGGCAAGTCATTTAACTCTGTTGGCCTCAGTTTCCTCATCTGTAAAATCAGCTGGAGAAGGTAATGGCAAACCACTCCAGTATCTTTACCAAGAAAACCCCAAATGAGGTCATGGAGAGTTGGACATGACTGAAACAACTGAACAACAACAACAAAAATAAACGTTTCTTAGCTACTCAGTGCCCTTGGCAACTCTTTAAGACTGAAAGTTGCTATGAAGTTGAGGCTCAGTTGCTTCCTCTTCTAGAGGAAGTTTCCCCATCTGGAAGTTCCCTCCACCCATGGGGGGTAGGGAAGGAGTATTTCCCACTCATAATGCCCAATGGAGATGAGTCTCCACAAGGCCCTCACTTTAACGGGTTCATGATTTCACTAAGGTGTTCACTCCCTTTACAAGTACAGATCTCAACTCATCACATCTCCTCATCCTGATGTTTCTTGTCCATGTTTTACCATAAATCCTCCACATGGGGTCTGAACAACATGCTGAGCATCTCTACAGCCCCTCAAAAAGAAGTGTTCTGAGAGGGGGAAGGTCAGGCTAAACAAAGCAATCTATCTTTGCAACAACCCTGAACTGAAAAGATAATAACTGAAAAATAACAATGACAGCTACCCTTCAGCTTGGCTGGGTTTTACAGGGTTCATAGCACCTTACCTGTCTTATTCCACTTGATTTGCATACCAACCTGTCATGTAGGTATTATTATTACCTCCATTTTACAGATGAGGGAACTGAGACTGAATCAGATTACCTGACTGGCCCCAGGGTCACATAAATATCCAGTCAAGATCAGAACTCAAGTCTTCCTGACTTCAAGTCCAACACTATGCCACATATTATCTCAAGATTAATTGACTTAGCTGCCAACATTGAACCTGTTCTCTACCCTCTCCTCCGCTCCCCCCCATAAAATCCTGCAAAAGCTGAATATTGAAGGGACAAGAACCTAAGGCAAAATCTATGTCATTACCTTTAAGCCTGCTAGCTTCTTTTCATTAGCTTCACTCCTTGAGTTCTCCTGGGTAGGTGGACCAGTCACACTTCTCATAAATGCTTATCTAAATGTCCTTTTAGGGTCTCCACTAAAAGCCAGAAAGATTTATCACCTCACCCACACAAAAGTCATTTCCTCCATTCACACCAAGAGTTAAGATTAAATTCATTAAGTTATGATATTATACTGGAAGACTGGTGAGATGAAATAGCTTTCGCAAACTCGAATTTCCCCCTGGACAATTCTAGTAAATTTCCTTTCTTTCCATTTTTCCCTCCTGTGATTATCCCATCCTACTTCCACCTTAACGGATTCCTTTTCTATGCCCTCGTTTATACCCTTCAGATATGCTGTATGACGCTTTCCTCTGGTTATCACTTAGCCAAATGCTACATATTTACTGTACTCCCCAAGCTCATATGCTGCTCCTCCACATCTCCGCTCAAAAACTCTCTTCAATTTGTCTGCATCTTCTGGATAATGAGCTGCCCAGGATGAAATGCAGTGTTCTCAGCGTGTGGTCTCATTTGTGGGGTTTAGATGAACAAACTCTTATTTTATTTCCTTCTTAGTCACCAAACCACATCAGCCATTTCCCTGGCATGTCCAAGATCAGAACACATCTGGTTTTCCATTCAGTGTCACCCCAAGTCTCTTTCAATATTAGCACTATTCCTATTCCTTCTTTCCACCTATTACCCAGATTTCATTCAGATCATTCTCTCCCCTACACAATTTCTTACAATTTCTCATAAGGTCCATTTCATTTTCTTTCCAACTTCCTTATCTTCCAAGGTCCGGAGTTAGCAAAATTCCCAAAGTATAGAATCAGGCTGCTATCCCTGTGTCTTCTTGTCACGTATGTGTGTGTGTGTGTGTGTGTGTGTGTGTGTGTGTGCACGCATGCATATGCACAGGTATTTCTGTATGGGAGGGTGTTTCAATGAAGAAAGAGTAATAAATACTATTTATGTTAATAATAATTGCCCAAAGGAAATCTTCCTTTAGGGAATTAAATACTTCTTTCAATGACTTCTCAAGCCTTTCTCTCGAAGACCATCCTTTTTAAACACATTTTTCCAGTGATGTTGCTTGGTTGCAAGCCTCTGAAGAATTGAAATCAAAGATTAGCCTCAATAGAGGACTGACAAGATGAGCCATTGCTTTTATAGGAAGCTTGGGGCCAGTAAAGGAGTTTTGCAATTTCCAAAAGGCAACCCAACCCACTCTGCCACCCAGTCAAGGTAACTGCTACAATTTGCTTGCAATATTCCATATCCCTGGTCCTCTATCTCACTAAGAAAAGAGGAAAAGAATGGAGGAGTCCCTTTGAGCTCAGTGAATCTATAATTCTGTGACAATTAACTTTTAAAAACTAAGGGAATTTCCTTTCTGCTTATCTTTTCTAATCACTAGTAGAGACAAGACCTAGGCCCAGTTTTAACAGATGTTCCCTCAGGGCACCTTTTAACAATCCTTTGGATTTGATTTTAAACTGATGGATCCCAACTTTGCTTTGAATTAGAACTGGAGGGGAAAAAAATCAACTAAGCTAAATTTCATGCTGTTTTTGGTGACAGCAACATTCTTAAACTTCAGACAAATAAACATATTGAAACCAATCATAACAATTTTCTTGTAGACAATTTGCAGCGAAATTCTGAAAGGAAAATGTTTGCCTTTAATTATCATCTGGAGAGCTTATAGGTCACTATAGCCATAAGCCATCAGTATGCCCCATTGGAGGAGTGCAAATGAAAGAGGTTACTGAGGCAATGGAGTTCCAGCATTTTCTTGGTTTATTATCACACGGAAGTGAAAAATCCCTCCTTTACTATTAAAAAAAGGTCTTTTGGAGTTCAGAGAAGTTAGGGAAGAATTATATGAACTAATGCAGGTAAAGTAAATAGAATCAAAAGGATGATAAACACAATGTCTAATCAAAAATGGAAAAGATAACATAAATATATTGAACTCTTGACTAACTGAAAAACAATAATGAACAGATGATGAAATATCCTACTGTCTTCTCCACAGTTAAGCGGGGAACTGCTAAGGCAGAATGGTACTTACAATCTGGCACTGTTTCAGGTATTTTTATTGCATCTTCCTCCTCTTTTAAAAGGGATGATTCAATTTTGAAAAACAGGGGATATATAAAAAGATTGGGGGGCATTCCCCAAAATGACAATGATATGAAAAGGAAAATCCAAAAACCTTTTTTTTTTAATGGCAGCAGAATAAACACTATATTTGCAGTCAAAAGATCTAAAATTACTTCCCATACATGTATGGTCTAAGTCAAGTCATTTGCTTTCTTTGGGTCTGTTTTACAGATGATTTAATAAAATAAAGGGTTGGAGTAAATGGCCTCTAAGGTCCTTTCTAAAACTATAAAACCTACGGGTTCAACCCACCCCCACTTAAATTAGTTAACAAAATACAAACTAGATGTGATGTGAACAAGATCAAGGCATCTTTATTGAATAAATCAAGAAATCCCAGGTACAAAAAGTCCTTGATTAATTCAGGAGTGAAGCCCATTGGATGAAATAAAATGACATCATAGGAGAAATGTTTTGAGGTTGGCTAAAGAAGCTCAGTCATGCTTTGTATTTTTTGTTTGTTTGTTTATGTTTTGTTTTGACAAAATAGTAAATCAGTTCAGAACCCAGGAGAGTCCGATGGCATTCCAGGAGATAGCTAAGAAGTTAAGCCCCTGAGAATCACCTGTGGGAAGGGCAAGGGAGGGAGAAAGGTATCCTCCATCTAGACACCCATGACCAAGGAAAGAGTTTAAAAACTTTGGTGGATTGAAGAATTCGACTTACTGCTGTCCTGGAAATATCCATAGAAGAGCAGTGACTGAAAGCAAGGGCTGCATAGTGAGCTCCAGACACATTAAATATACTAAGAAAAGACAGCTTCAAGACTCTACAAGAAACCAGGGGGAAACCACCACGACTAAGGGGAAGTTCTCCATCTTCCCAACAAAGACAGAAAAGGACCTCCAGCAGCCAAGAGATGAGTTACCCCTTTTACTACATGTACTTTCTAAACTTAAGCCTACTTTCCCCTGGATTCTCTATGTATTTGTAGGTGAGAATATCACAGATTTTCCAGGGTGGAGTGCTTTATATCAACCATTCTTACAAGTTGTCTGGCTGATTAATTCATATCAACTGAGAATCAGCGGTGGAGGGGAGCACACTGTTCGAGGCTCATTAGCTATTTCATTAGACAGGCAATCCTCGTGCCTGCTGGGTCTCTTAGGACCCTTACGGGAGATGTAACAGCCAATCTCTGGGGACCCAGCCTGCCAACTTGAATGGGAGTTGGTAAAGTCCAGATCAGGTGCCATACTATGAACCTAATCTGCTTTCTGCCTGAGGTGCTCACAAACAATCCAGGAGTCAAAGATTAAAACTGAAGAGGAATTTACTGGGAATTAAGTCCAACCCCCTCATTGTATAGGTGAGGAAACTGAGGCATATTATTGGATGCAGTCCAGGGAACCAGGAATAATTCAAACTACCATAAAACTGTGGACAAATTGAAATGTTATACTTAGCCATCTCAGGTAATATGAAGTCATTTTGTTTTCCTCAAAGGCCCCAATTCCATGGAACTTCTATTCATCCTGGGAGAATAATTTAGACCTGTGAGAATGGGTTGAGGTTTCAGTGCTGCAATCATTCTACAAAAAAGCTATGGACTTAGGACAATATGGTACTGCTGAACTGTCTTCCAAAAAGTGAAGATGCAAGTTTTATTAGACCAATCCCTATGAACAAAAGGTTAACTGTCTACAACCAAAGGTATATAAAAGGTTAAGGAAATTAAATGGTTGGATGGCCACTCATTTTGACTTGCAAGTGCAGAGGTTGGCAGGAATCCTAGAACTTCCATGCTGCACAGTCATGGCAGGATGAGTAAGGCTGGTAAGGCTGTGCCAACCCATGGGAACAAAAGATGGGGTCCCTGACCTCAGAAATTTTATGATGCCATAAAAATCCTATTACCAGCATAGATGAGAGAAATATGAAATTGGATACTTTGACCAACTGAGGCCAGTGGTATTTTATAACACATCTATGAAATAAATCAAACCCCAACCAGGTGGCTGGCCAGGGAATGATTCTGACTCACTCCATTGAAGGTTACATTCATGTGTCTATCTAGAGAGATGTGTTTTTTTCTGGTTTGTTTCAGGTTCCTAGAGATGGATACAAGCATTTATTCCACAACATAGGCAGACTCCCAACTTAAGGACAGTTTCTTCATAAAATAATGATCATATATTTGGAGATGGAAGGGACCTTTCAAAGGACATCTGATCTAACCTCTTCATTTTACAAATGAAAAAAACTAATGGCAGGATACATCATAGGATAGGAACATAGATTGAAATGGAGTTTCTAGGAACCATAGAAGTAATGTAACAAAACCCCTAATTTTACAGATTAGAAAATTTAGCTCAAGAAACATTTAGTGACTTGTTGAAAGTCACCCAGGTAGTAAATGACAGAAGAAAGAACTGAACTGGGGTTCTCTGCCTTTCAAGGATTTTTTTTTTACATTATAATATACTATTGTCCTGTGTGATAAAATAATAAACACTATCAGACTCTAAGGATTGTGAATCTATTTCTTAATACCTTAGGTAGGCAGCAACCAGCCATCATTTGTTAACCACCCACAACATGGTTAATAGTTTTGGTACCTGGGGCTACAAAGATAAAAAACAAAGCCACTCCTGCCCTCTGGAAGCTTATATTTTATTGAAGAATACCACATGGGATCATGGAAGCAAAGCTGGAAGGGAGAGCAGAGGCAATTTAATCCAGCCTTCCTATTTTACAGATGAGGTAATTGAGGCCCAAGGGGTATTCACAGATAAGTGTATGTAGCTATTTCATATACATATATGTATATATACACACAAATACATATATATATATACACACATACGCATATACCTACCTACATATATACATATACATACATATATATATACACATACATATTTATGAAACTTGTGCCTCAATTATGTAATAAATTATGTAATAGCCACATACACCTCTCTCTCTAATATATATATACATATATATATATATATACACACACCACATATATAGACATGCATATATATTATATACATACATACATATATGCATGTGTATATATGTGTGTATATATATTATATACATACATACATATATGCATGTGTATATATGTGTGTATATATATTATATACATACATACATACATATATGCATGTGTAATATGTGTGTGTATATATATATACACACACACATATTACACATGCATATATGTATGTATGTATATAATATAAACAAAATTAATGCCCATTGATTGAAGGGTAGCCATATGAAAAAGTAGGAGACTCTTAAAAAGACATCTTGCATGAGGTAGCCTTGAGCCGAGTAAGCTTGAGGGGAGTCAGGAGTTCCAAAAGGAAGAGAGGAAGGGAGAGTACTGCAGTAATGAGAGACAGCCGATGTAAATGCACAGTGGTAGGAGACAGAACCCTGAGTTCTGGGAATGTGTTCATGAGTTATCTCTGTTTGAACATTTAGATGAGAGAGCAAAGATGAGCTGATCCAAGTAAAGGGAAATCAGTATGACATGTAGTTTTCTAAAATCCTTTGGGTACTCCCTCCCTAAGCCTTTTCTTTTTTTAAATGATGTAGTCTGACTGATTCCCATTTATATTGTGCAATGCATTCTCTACTTTCCCTCAACCTACCTCCCTCTTAATGATGAGACAACTTGGTTAAGATAATCCTGAGAGCACTCCTGTTGAAAGATCATAGGATAATAATAATAATAATAATAATAATAATAATAATAATAATAATAATAATAATAATAATTTAAAATGACACTTTAAGGTTCTCAAAGCATTTTACAAATATTAACTCATTTTTATACTCACAACAACCCTGGGATGTAGATTTTATTCTTACCCTTATTTTATAGATGCAGAAACTGAGGCAGACAGAGGTTAAGTGACTTATCCAGGGTCACACACCTAGTGTTTGAGGCCAGATTTAAGCTCAGGTCTTCCTGACTCAAGGTCCAACCATTTCTCTCATCACTGTACCACCTAGTTGACTCATCATAGAACAGAGACCTAGAGCTGGGAGGGCGCTTAGAGACCGTCTAGTATAACACTGTTATTTAACTGCTAGGGAAACTGAAGCCTAAGGACTTAATCACTCAGGGCCACATAGGGAGTTACAGACACGAGACTGAACCCAGAGTCTCTGACTGTATCACTGCTGATGATGATCTTTCTACTATTGTACCACGCACTGTGCCATCCCTAATTTCTATGACCACATGAAAAAAAAATACAAAGAATAAGACTAAGTTCAAGGGGCATCTCCTACATGAAGTTACTCCTGAACTCCTTCCTTCCAGATATTAACCCTTTCCCCACCAAATTCCCTTTAATTTTCTTTGCATATATATTGTATTGACTTATCTGCATATGTTACTGTTCCCCAGTAGAGTAGAAGTTGAAACCAGAAACGGTTTCATTTTTGTCTTTATTTTTCCAGTGTTCAGCAGGCATTTTAATAAAGGCTCCTTGAATTGAATTCAATTGAATGGTCTTGAATGAAATCTAATAAGTGGGGCAGAATTCAGGATGTAGGGACTGCTACTTATTTGGATGTATGTCCATTTGCATGTGCTAATCTGATTGCTTTGTATAATATATTTGGAAGGAGGGAAAAGCCTTATCTTTCAGAAAAAAGATACTTCCATCTGCTCTACCTAGAATGCATGCCTTAAATAGCCTTTTGAAAGCTTTCAGCCCAGGTCCTGTTCAGCAGTCCCACAGACCACATGATGTCATTCGAGAAAACAATTTGCTTCTAGATCTGTCCAGTGGGAAATGCTTTGGGCTGCATTTATACCTTTACAGACTGGTTAAGTGATTTTTCTTGACAGTTGTCGAATGGATCACCAGCTAAATGAACATTAATGCTACATCAAAGGGCCAAGGGGAATTAATATGCTATTTTCATAACTGCCAAGAAGACCAGTGATCAAGCAATGCCTTTGGTTCAGCAGAGCAAGGTCTTGTCTCTTCTGTGTCCGAACTTGGAGGAAATGGTCTGTGTCACGTACCCTGCCTTTACTGTAGCCCAGAGGTAGAGAATATTTGAGATTATAGCTGTCTTCCAGCATCTGAAAGGCTGTCAAATGGCACAGGGATTGAACTTGCTCCAGTGAGTGGGAGTTGCAGACAGGCAGATTTAAGCTTGAAGTAAGGAAGAAAGAGAAGAGCACTGACTTAGAACTGGGTTCTAAGCCAAGCTCTGGCACCTATTATCTGGGTGACTTCAGGCAGGTCATTTGGCCCCTCTGGGCCTCAGTTTCCTCATCTGTAAAATGAGGGGGTCACAGTGAATAACCTCTAAGGTCCCTTCCAGCCCTAGATATATGCTTCTATGATTTAAAATTATGCAAAAGGTAAACAGTTTTCCTCAACAAGTAGTGGGTGCCCCTTATTCCTAGATCTTCAATTCAAAACTGGATGACAATTTCGGGGGCATCTTGTAGAAAATATTCTTTGGATCACAGAGTTCAATACAATTAGCAATCACTGACCAAAGCACCTACTATGTGCCATGTACCCTATTAGGTGACAGAGATACAAAGACAAGATTAAAATAGGCCCTGCCCTCAAGGAGGTTACAGTGTGTGTGTGTGTGTGTGTGTGTGTGTGTGTGTGTGTGTGTGTGTGTGTGTGTGTGTGTGTAAAATGTGGGGGGAGAGAGTGGGTAGGGAGACAGAGAGGGAGGGGGAGGGAGAGAGAGAGAGAGAGAGAGAGAGAGAGAGAGAGAGAGAGAGCGAGCTTATTGTTCCTGATAAGTTTACATTCTACTAGGAAGAAAATGTGATACATTCACAGATTCAACTGTCAATGTTGTTCAGTCATGTCCTACTCTCTGTGACCCCATATGGGGTTTTCTTGGCAAAGATACTGGAATGGTTTGCCATTCCTTTTCCATCTCATTTTACAGATGAGGAAACTGAGGCAAACAGAGTGAAATGACTTGCCATGGGTCACACAGCCAGTAAGTGTCTGAGGCCAGATTTGAACTCATGAAGATGAGTCTTCCTGACTCTAGGGTCAGTGCTCTATCTACTGTGCCTCCTAGCTGTTCCACATTCACAGAGAAATGAATACAGAAGGGCACAAAACAAATAAAAAATAATTTGAGTGTGTAGGCAGGAGGGAGGAGAAACTAATAACTGAGAGAATGAGAAAAGGCCTGTATGAGCAAATATTCAAACTGAGTCTTGAAGGGGAGTTAGGAGTTCCAATCAATCAACAAACATTTATTAGACACCTGCTCTGTGCCAGGCACTGTGATAGGCACTCAGGATACAAAGACAAGGGGGTAAGGTGGAATGGGTCATCTTAGGATGGAGTTGGTGCCTTCTTTCTGAAGGTCTCCAAGGACACATGTCAGGAAGATTTTTTGAGGTTTCGACACAAGTTGGACTAGATAATTCCAGGAAGGTCTGTGGCAACTCTGATATTCCATGACTTTTAGTTAAGAATAGTAGGAAGAATTTCACAAAGGAGGTAAAACCTGAGGAGGCCCTTGATAGAAATAATAATTTCAATAGGCAGAGAAATGGAGGGAATCTTGGCATGAGCAATAGCCTACATGGGTGCCAGGAGGTAGGAGAGACCAGAAGGAGCTGAGAAGAAGAGTAGCCCAATTTGGGTAGAATTTCAAGTACAGAAAGGGCAGTCAGTGTGAGGAATGGGTCTGAAAGGACAGATTGGAATCAGACATGGACGGGCCCAAGGGAGGCATAATGAGGTGTCCAAGATCAGGCTAGGCAGCTGGTATTTCATCCATTAGATAACAGGGAGCTAATGAAGGCTTTTGAATACAGTTGCCATATGGCCAGACCCGGTCAATAGAAAGATTATTATGATAATTGTGGGAAATCAGCATGGCGCATTTGAATCAGGCTAGTTATGGAGGATTCCCACTCATCAGGTGCACAGAACCTCAAGTTGAGTACTGGAGGACCTGGGGGATGTGAGGTGAGATGATAATGGCATGACAATAGACAGAAAACAATGGAGATTTTGGTGAGTCTGACTGGGACTAGCTGTGAACAATTCTCATCAATTAGGAGGGAGGGTATGGTAATGGTCTTTAAGGTCTAATGAGTGGCTTAGTGGCCAATCCTCTCTGGAACAGCCCCCTCTCCCTGCTGTTGCCATAGCAACCAGGGGACCACTCAGGGTTTTTATGTTATTCCAAAGCACAAAGCTTTTCCACAGTGAACCAGGAAAGGCCAGGACAAATGAGTCTCTGAAGGGAGCTGAGCTCCAGTCAATGTTCCATGGGGTATATTCTAGTCAGAGCTGACGGGAAAGGGTGGGAGGAGAGGTTGCTTCTAACTATACCCATTACATAGAGATAGAGAAACTTAGGCTCAGAAAAATAAAGTGAATTGTCCAGAATTTACACACACAGTTACTTAATGGAGTTGAAGCCATGTTTTTGATGAATTTGGAGTGAATGGATGTGAATCCTGACTTTGCCACTTATGACCTACATGATATTGAGCAAGTTCCTTACCCTCTTGGGATCCCAATTCATGTCCTCGTACCTAAAATGAGAGGTTTGTCCTGGCTCCAAATTGTTGATGTAATGACTCAAAGTGTAGTACTTTATCCCCAAAAGATGAAATGATGAGGGTCTGAACTGGACTGGTCACAACAGGGCAACAGAGAGGACGGAGCAGATGTGAGAATCATTACAGGGGAAAAAATCAGCAATCTTAAGTAAATTTCCTGCCCTCTGGCTAGAGTTTACACTTGGACCTTCAGAGAAAATGAAGTATTCAAATCACGATAAAGCAACTAGCTGATTATAAAATACTGAGCTGGGGGGAAATGGTCCCTCTTCATGCCTGAAGCATTATCATGCTCAAATACCAAAGCACAGCAGCTTAATTACCATAATCATTATCTTAGCTTGACTAGCTGCAAATGATTTCAAAGTTCCAGGTACCCAGTCAAGGCACAGAATTAAAACTGTGCTACCAGACTGAATACTCACCACATTATTTGCACATTGCCCTAAGGAGACAATGTCACTGAAGACATCCATGACCTTGAGGGAAGCAGATGAGATAAGACAGCAACAGGAACAAATATGAGGGGTCAATTAATAGGTTCAGGACTCTTACCCTTAGACAAGACAATGAGATATAAGTAAGAAAGGAAGTACACTTACATGGAATAGTTACCAAGTTGAGCCTCATAATCACTTTTGTAGGTAGGGAGATAGGCATTACAGATATTGTAGATGAGGAAACTAAGGCTCAACAACATGAAATGACTAGCCCAAGATCACACAGTGATTAGGAAATATTGATCTTTTAGCAACTTAAGCCTGCACCAGTGTTGGGATTTCTAATCCCTGTGGGATACAATTAGAGCCTAAAGTATTACTTAGAGCCCAAGGGTTCAAACAGATAATCCATTTGATAAAAATACATTCAAATACCCCATTAAAAGCAGTTGGGGGGGGGAGCCAAGATGGCTGCGTGAAAACAGTGACTTGCTTGAGCTCTTCCCCAAACCCCTCAAAATACTCATAAAAAATGGCTCTAAACAAATTCTGAAGCAGCAGAACCCACAAAAAGACAGAGTGAAACAAATTTCCAGCCCAAGACAACCTGGATGATTGATCAGAAAGGTGTATCACGCTGGGCTGGGAGTGCTGCACAGTGCAGCATGGGTGCACAAGGCCACAGCAAACCTGGAGCAGGCCTCAGAGGACTGAATCATGGGTAGCTGTGGAGGTTTCCAGACTCCTTAATCCATCAATGTCAAAGACAACTTAGAAGGTCAGTGGGAAAAGTCTGTTTCTGTCTGTGCTGAGAAAGGAAGGCGAGGTCTCAGCTCCATTCCCCAAGAGTATGGCCCCGGGGGTGGGTGTGGAGGGGTAGCTGCTTCCTGTGCTTCCAGCCCACAGACTGAGGGGTAATCCAGTGGCTGATCACAGAGGGATTGCAGGGATCTCTTTACCAGTGCTGAGGCAGGAATCTCTGGCTTTGCCTGTGTTTGGATCTGGGTCACAGTTCTGGGTGGCGGTGCTGGGGTGAGGAGTAGCCCTGGCTTGGTGCAGCTGGTAGTGGCTGTGGAGAGAAACCCCTCCTCACAGTTATAGGACAGAAAGGAGTACTTGTAGTCACAGGCCAGGAAAGGAGTAAATACCTCGCCCCTTATCATACCACCTTGGAAGAACTGAAAATGTACAGGTTCCTACAAGTATCTCTGAAAACAGCTACACAAACCCCTGAAACTTGGGGCAGTACATTCTCCACATTGGAAGCAGACTCTTACCTTAACAAGAAGTTTAAAACTCAAGTAATTGGCTGGGATCATGAACAAGCAGCACAAAAAGAATCACACTATATTATCTTACTTTGGTGATAAAGAAGACCAAAATATACAACCAGAAGAAGACAACAAAGTCAAAGCTCCTACATCCAAAGCCTCCAAGAAAAATATGGATCAGTCCCAGGCCTAGGAAGAGCTCAAAAGGGATCTTGAGAAGCAAGTAAGTGAAGTAGAGGAAAAACTGAGAGTGATGCAAGAAAATCACAAAAAACAAGTCAACAGCTTGCTAAAGGAGA